>NW_024609868.1:48180042-48890861 GCF_016920785.2 Ixodes scapularis | reverse complement strand
TTTGCGGTAGCTTCGCCCACCGTATACTGTAATACGGGCAACATTTCATCGATCCTAGAGTAGTGGCCCTAGGTCAGCTTTCCCGCAGAGCACTCGGTAGAGCGAATCACGGCGATCAACAGGGCAAGCTCGGTGAATGACGAGGTCGAAAAGCGTTTTGATTTGCAAAGGCACTCTGCGCTGCGACAACCCTGCACTGGCTGTCCGAAAAATAATTACTCTTTCTGCTCTGTTTCCTTGAGAAAATAATCTACGCGTCGCTGAACGCTGTCTTCGCCCAAATGTAGCGCTAGCGGTTCAAACCAGATCACAGAATATTAGAATTTACCGTTACCTTGCTCAAAAGTTATATATATATATATATATATATATATATATATATATATATATATATATATATGTATATATATATATATATATATATATATATATAATACTATATATATATATATATATATATATCAAATATATATATATATATCTTTTTTTTTTTCAGGGAAAATAGGAGCCGACGGAGCCCTTGAACACACGGAGCTGTAGGGCGCCAGTTGAAATTAGAAAACAAAAGTATTTATAACTTTTGAGTGAGGTAACGGTTATATCTCGAACTTCGGTAGCTAATTTGGGCCGCTAGCACTACATTTGGGTGGAGAATGAGTTTTCGGCGGTAAGTAGTTTTTTTTTGCGGTAAAAAAAAAGAAAAAAACAAACAAAAAACGTTTATTTAATTTTTTTAGGTGGACGTGCTATACATGACAATTCAGAAACTTACTTTAAACTAAGTGTGACAGTGACAGAAAACAGTTTCCGATCTTAACGATTTTCGTGTTTTCAGCTTGTTTAGACACCTCTACAAATCGTCATTGGATATGTTATAGTGCACGAAGCACGTACAGTGAAGCAGGAAGCCCAAAAATGGATTGACTGCAAAACCTAGTCGTTGAGGTGACAGTGAGCACGCCAAGCCTCAGGCTCATTGTCAGATAAGCCAGACCAGTTTATTTTTAGGGGCGAAGCTCCTTAGATTCTAGCCTTGTCCGTCCGTCCGTCCGGCCGCCCGGCCGGCGTCCGTGCTCGCTGAAAAAGAAGAAAAATAAGTTTGCGCAGTTGACAGGATTCGAACCTTTGCGGGGAGGCCCCAATGGATTTCTAGTCCATCGCCTTAACCACTCGACCGCGACTGCGGGACGAGTAGGGGGCTCTGACATATGGTAGTAACTCAAGAGCTGGGGTTTCTGTCATGGATGAAACGTTACATGTAGCCGCTCAACGTCTATACCCGAGATGGCGCTGCGGTCAAATCCGTATTTAATCGCGTTAAACTTTGCATGCATTGGCTCAAAGTTTATCGACAAGAGGGCGCTGTGGTCAAATGCTTAAATGCGCATATAACCACGTTCCATACCACATATTCTCTTTCTGACATGGACCGTTAACTTAAGCGGTGGAGATGCGTTCCCACGGCTTCTAGCGGATCCAAGCTGATCCGCTAGGAAAACCACTGGCTCTGTATTTCACCGACCCTAAAGCAGTAATATTGAAGTCGAAACGCAACCCGGAACTGTGAGCAATAAAAAAAAAAATCAACACCTGCAGCAATACCTATGAACAATAAAATCAGTGTCATCAGTACCATCAGAGCTTCGCCCCAATCAACATCATTCACCACATGGAGATGGGGTCATTTTTTTCCTTTGGTTTTACTATTTTCTGTATTTAAGTAGCTCTTGGACAAACCCTGTAGATCCCAGCAATTTCTACAGACCCCTTCCGAATTTGCATGCCGGTTATTAGAAGGTCGGAACCCCTGCCCAATGGCGGAACAACTGGCATCGTGGAACCTGCAAGTCATTAAATAAGATAGCGAAGCGAGCGTCGGTGTGCGGCCAACGCGAGGAGCCGACGAGCCAATCAAAAACAGCGAAGAAAGTGCAACGTAATTGCGGACATCACCTTTTTATGGGGTGTTTTTTTTTCTCTCTTCTACTCCAAACAAACGTATAGAGTGTGCCGTGACATTGCGGTTTTAGTCCGCCATTGTGCAGGCATTCCACGGATGCCAACAGAGGGTGGTATTTTGAAAGGGGTCTATACCGCTAGCCTATGGGAAAGATATAACGGGTACTTTGTAGACCGCGTGGTGTGAACAAGTTTGAAATAGCCTGTGTTGGCGTCATGCGGTAAGGTGGTTAATTGGGCTAGTTGTTTCATGGTTTTAATAAATATATAAAGCGCCGAAAACAACAGGGACGAAGAAGTAAGACAACACAAGGCGCACTCGCAACTGTTGTTTATTCGGAAATAACAAACATAATAAAAGCTCCATCGGCTTGTCATCGGCGTCATGCCATTTTATAAAGCGCTGCATAGTTTTGTTCCATGATTTGTTCTATTTTATTCGTCCACCACTTTCTTTCGAGTAGTTATTTTTCCCAGCTTGCACTTGCTTTTTTTCGCTCATGCGTGTGCAGCTGCCTCATTGTTTACTGGGTTTCAACTTTCCTCCAATAGAGTTGGCATTTGGTTCTAAACACAACGTACAGTGCGGTGCAATATGAAAGACCCACTGGGAGCGCGTGGCCGAAGTGGTGGCTGGCGGGGGCGCCGCGAGCGCTCCGGGCAATTCCATTCTTCTTTGAGGGGAGGACGCCCACTCGGGGCTCAGCACAGACTGATAAGCGCGTTGCGCTTTAGCTGATCCCCGAGTGAGCGTCCTCTTCTCGGAGCAGAATGGAATTGCCCGGATCGCTCGCTGCGCCCCTGCCAGCCACCGCCTCGGCCACGCGCTCCCAGTGGCTCTTTCATATTGCAGCGCACTGTACTTTAAAGGGATGGTGAACCGAACATTTCAGTGTCCATAATGAGCGACCCACTATCTTTTCATGAGTCAGCAGCCCCTGGGGCGGTTTGCTCATCTTGCGGCCGCGGCCGCGCCTGCGGCCAAGAGGGATTTTTAGGTCACGTGACCTAAAAATAGACCATAGAGACAAGGAAGTACCTAGCGTCCCTGCCTAATGGCGGTGAAATCGGTATCGCTTCAAGCACAAAAGCCTAATTTCGCTCGCAGAAACTGACTGCAGGGACTTTCAACTGGAGTCCACTTTACCGCCCCTTCATGCTGTAGGAGTGGCAGGTGAAGTTACGGCAAGGGAGGGTAAATATGAGCCAAAATAAAGAAAAAAACCACTCGAGATGAAAGCGGTGGGAGAATATTTATATACCTCCGCCAGCGCCGGCGGCTCGCGCCTCCTGCTGTGGGCGAGAGGTTAGAGCGCCGGCACTTGACGTCGCGGCGTAGAAGTTCCAGGTTCAAATCGCGCCAAAAACTCTGTTTTTTTTTCTTGTATTTGACTGCATTCCCACTGAGAATGTAGACAAGGCCCTATGAGCTCTATAAAAGTATTTGGTGGGTAGTTCTGACTCACCAGTTCGTTATTCATAACCTCGGAAGAGCGCATACATGACTCTGGTTTTCTTTACCAACTTCCGCCACGCCTCTTGACCGTCTCTTCGTTCGCCAGGTAAGTGTGTTGCTGAATTTGTCTAAAATTTGTTGTTTCCGTTTTCCAACTACTCTAATTAATTCCATTTGTTCATCCACAGTCATTTTAGGTGTTTGCGTTAGAGATATGGTTCGCGATGTCGACGCCCGATTCATTTTTGCATTCGGTTGTGATCGTCTGCTACTCTAGCTAAAATTCAACAAGTAATGTGCTAATATTAGAAAACGATTGCCACAGCAAAATGTAAAGAGTACAAATATACCTTTTTGGGTGATTACACGAGAGATCGAACCTGCAGGTCAACTCAACATTTTTATTTTTTCTGGTTGATTTATATGTAATCTGCACGCAAATGAATCGTACGAAACTGAACTTTTTTTCTCGAAAACGCGCTTTCACTACGAGAAAAAAAAAATGTTTCATGATTGCGCGACGGCTCTGCTTCCACCGCGGACTGCATTAATTGCCACATTTGCGGTCCGGTGGAAGGCAGTCAAAGATTGGTAGGCCAAAAATATTTCCTGTTTCATGTAGTACACCACAGTTTTAGTCAACTGCATGCAAATATTATGTCCTTTATGAATTAAGATATATATAAAAAATTCAAAACTTTAGACCAGGCGCAACCACTGATCTCCACTAGAGCGGGCTGGATGGCGCTTTGAGCAAACAGGTATGAAGCCACCTGAAGTAAGCGGCTTGTCCCGGAAGTGAGCGCTTGGCAGGCTTTATGACCTTCCCGAGTGCTGGTTCGAAAAGCGTCGAGGGCGCTGGATTTTCGCTTGTCACCTCAGCTTGTTTGTTTCGCAGTAAGAGCGCATGCAGACCCGAGGAGTATCAGGAAAAGCCATTCAATGTAAACATTTTGTGGTTCTAGTTGATCGAGTGTGCATATGTTCCAAGCTCAAATGCCTCATTATTGGTATTTAATCCAGGACAGGAGTCCTGGTTTTTACCTAATCGCAGACACAAACAAGCATGGTCCAAAATATCGACTGAGTGCACTAGGAAGCCCAGCGCACGCCAGACTTCAGGGACAAGCATCGAACTTCCGGTGGCTTCACTTGCACCAGGCTCGGACAGCAGCTTAGCGCAATCCAGCCCCCTATAGTAGATATCATTGGGCGCAACAAATACACTAAATTTCAGGCCTTCTACCTCAATATGTATTGACATAGCGACTCTGAAAACTATACATAATATAGGCCAGGGCATCTAAATTCTACCTGCAAAGTACGAACTTCCAATAAAAATAGAAACATAGAAAAAATATATTGCAGAAACATATTAAAAAAAATACTCATTGAAAAAAAAAAAAAAAAAAAAAGCCCAGTTTCGATTTTATTAAAACTCTGGGGTACAACTCTTCTTAGGCCAGGCAACAAGAATGTAGAAAAACATGTTGCATCATTTGCTTGAAACAAAAATTCTGAGCGGACAAAGCGATGGTTGCGAGGCGTCCTGACTACGGCGTTTTTCGCTAGACCCCGCTAAGCTTTATTTTTTTAGGAAAAGTATTTTTTTTTGCCACAAATAAGGAATGTATGTGTTGTAGCTGGCTATAATAAAAGCATACTGTTAACGTAGCAGCTTGGGCGAGTTGGTTGCTCATTTTTACACACACTACAGCGCACTATTGTGAGTATTCACTGGTGGCCATAGCTGTGTGCGCGAATACTCAGCGCGTGCTGATGGCGAGCTTCCACAGTTCTTTTGCAACGTGCATTCCGCACCACTAAGAGTTCCGGTCTTAGCAGCCTATTGATGTGAGCTCGTTCTGAGAATGCGCTCTAAACATTACCCACAAATATGGCGCCCAGTGAATACTCCCTATAGCAAATAACACTCACTCCTTACACACGAAAAATAAAGCAAAATTCAAACAAACCGCGCTGACTAACAACTCGTTTTTATATATACTGTGTCTCCTTCTACCTCTTGCACTACCGAATTTCCAGAATCACGCGCACCGATCTCCTAGACGCCCAGATTTGTTTTCTCTTTTTCTGTCAGGTGTAAAGATGGTGCACTAATACAGATTTTATAATTCCTAACAATATGTTCAGCTTCGAAAATTTCTATAGTTAATTGGTTACTATTCCTACGTAAAATTGTACAGGATGGCAGGTGAACGTCGCACCCACAATCCCGGCAGTGTATGCCTAGATGCCCTGAGTTGGCTCTGGAGCTGTTGTTGTGTTCCCGGAGCCTATCATTAAGGCATCGTCCGGTCTGCCCTATGTACACTTTCCCGCACGACAGGGGAAATGATTACACGACTTCCTCGGCGCACTCAACGAAGCTGCTCCGATGTTGTTTGGTACAGCTTACTGTACGGTGGGAATTAGGCGAGTTGACTTGTTTTCACAAGTTGGCAAGCTTATTAAGTGCAGAGAATACGACGTCGATGTTGAACTTGTTAGCGATTTTCTTGATGCCATGGGAGAACCTGATAGGAGGGGGCATATTAACTTTCTGAAAATATAGAAAACAAAAGCAACAGATTTGAACATAAAAAAAAACAAAAACGTGATAACACTGGATGACATATAGTTTTTTCGGACGGGTTCACATTCATCCCACCATGCATTTCGCCATGACGAAAGATCTGGACGACTAATCAGAGGAGTATACATGGAACACGTTTATTTATCGTGAGATATCCCTGGAGCTATCTGGAGTTAGAGGCACTCGATCCCTTGTTAAACCACCAAGAATCTTTAGGCTTTCTGTAGAAAAAAATAAATAAATAAGACTGTCTGGCTTAGACATTTTGTCCAATGCTTTGAAGACGCGATAGAACAAATACGTAGTTCCTATTGCGCAGCCCGCGTTCCTACCTAGCGGAGGGGTGGGAGAGGCAAATGGAGATTCTTAGCGCATCGCGTGCACCGCCCTTCTTCAGCCCCAACTCCGCGCGGCGCAATGCCATTGGCCGCACGCGCTATGACGTCAAACCAATAACTGTGCCTGCGCTTCGTAGTTTACACTCTCTCCGATCGTCTACGGTGCGACAAACACCAACACGAGCCCCCTCCCCCAAGCAAAGTCCGTAGATGGCTCCAATAAAGTCATCGCTTTAAAATGAAAGTCGGGATCCCTCTAAGGGTTATTTCTTTATTACCGACGTACAAAACGAAGGGCCAAGTTACCTAAATGTAAAATATAAGGGACTACATAAAAAACTCTAAAGTAGGCTGAATTTTTCAATCATTTTTCTTGCCTCTTTTTAACTCAGGCAAGTTGTATAATTTAGTCAACTTATCCCAGATTTGTATCTGTCTGCAAAAATCCAGAAAGCTCTTAATCTCCTAGTCTAATTTTCTGCACCTTCACTCAAGAAGTCGGTATCAAGCCGATCTGTAATTCTGTTCATATATATTGGCGCTTTCTAATACTTCATGACATTTTACTTAAAATATATCTTTTAGAATTGGTCCTGATCTCTGAAAAAAATTAAGCAAAAGCCAAGGTCGATAAGTTAAAATTTATCTAACTTACTGCGCAACACATTGCGATATTCTCCTTGTTTTCTCAGACTGTCAAGTAATCCCGACACATGCAAGCTGTTTGAAAAAGGTTATAGGTTTCTCTACCCAGGCCTTTGTCGATTCAGATAGCTGCGCAGTGGCGTGACATGAGGCTTTCGTAGCATTTCACAACAAATATGGGTTGAAACCTTTTGAAATGACCTTTCATGTTCGAAAACCAAGTATAGGGGCTTTAACAAAGTGATAGATCTTAAACAATTTCGACGTGGTAGTGGTTGTCCCAATATCTCCTGATTCAATTAAGGAAGTTGGAAGACCATACCTTGCTCACAAGATAGTGTGAGCCTCGGGTCAGTCAAACTGGTTTTGATTTTACCTCGCAGATAACAAAGAGTTTTAAAACGGGAGACCCAATGGGTTGGGGGCTCAGCTGGTCTCCCTATGGACGCCTTCAGTAGCGGTTTTAGGAGTCGAGGGGCCAGCGTTTCTTCCACTACACGGCAAAAAACTAATTTCGGTACACGCAACTCCGAGTTCTCGTAATCAAGCTCGCGTGAACCTAGTCCGGAGACGGTGCGTGAGGAGTCAAAAGAGCAAGGTATGACGTATTTCCGGATTGCGGACTGAGTGCTCAAGACAAGACGAATATCACGTTCGGATTTCAGTACCAACTCAGGATTTTTCTCAAAAATTGTCTTGGAGCGTATTTCTTTCGTTTGGGATATATATCCTTGTAAGACACCGCGTACATTAAAATGCACAGTCGTACTGACTGCATTTAAAAGGTACGAAGTTCTTTTTACAAACCGAAACCGAGTGACAATCACAGTGTACAACCTGTGCTGCCACCTAAAAAGCTGTTTATCAAGTAACATGTCCACAAGGCACCGCCGAGAAGTTTTCAAAATGGACACTTTGCCGTGTTCGTCGTTCTACTCACGGCGTCCAAGTAAGTGCTTCTTTTTAGCCTCAAATGAAAAACTTGATGACAACCATGACATAAAGGTAGTTCCTGATGACTGCAAGGATAAAATGAGGGCTAGATGTCGTCTTGGTTTCCATTAAATTCTTTATTAGAGGCTACTTTCGGCCAGTGTGCAGTAGAATGTACACTCGGTCTCAATGCGACGTGCTGTGCGTATCGACGCGAATCGAGGTCAGCTTGACGGAGCTGATAGATGGATGAACTATAATGGCTGTACCGTTCGAAGCAGGTGGCAGCTTGCGCCACCTAGCCGAAAATATCGTCATTCCTTTTTTTTTTACAATCTGTAATATTTTTTAAAGCACGCTCTCCCCTTTTGAAGTCGTTCCCGTCCCTGTTTTCAGGTGTTTTTTCACCCTTCCCTAAACAAGTTGCAAATTCTTTTTGTTTTCTAATTTTACAAAAATGCGTGAAGAGACTGCGGAACAAATCCTCGAAGCTATGGCGCGTCAAGATTCATTTGACCTTGAGCTGTATAATGACGAAGCGGAAGATCCAACAGTAGTTGTTTCTGGCGCGGCACTGAATCCTCCTGATGATGGTAAGTTTATCAAACCGCATTTCTGAATTCCAAAAAAAAATATATATTGACAAACATTTTTTTTTCCGTGCGCAGATTCTTCTAGCGAAGAAGAAGCAGAGCCACCTGCACCTAAAAGGGACAGCCGAGGGCCACTCTGGCGGCGCGATACAACATTCCACTCGGAGGATTCCGAGATGCCAAACCAGCCTAGCACCTACCATGAGCAACGTGAAAAGTGGAGGCCGAGTGATTATTTCAGTCAGTACATATCAGAAAGCACTCTTGAAAACCTGCGAGAGAAGACAGCCATTGCATATCACCAAAGGAACGGGAAGCTTCTCAACAGCTCACGTGCCGAAATGGCGCACTTCGTCGGTGCGACGTTCATGATTAGCTGGTTAGGCTTCCCCCAAATGCGGCTCTACTGGGCAGCGGGAACAAGGGTTCCTTCAATTGCTGATGTGATCACCAGAGACAGGTTTTTCACACTGAGGAGCAACCTCAAGGCGGTAAACGATTTGGAGTTCTCCGACAAACAAAGAAGAAGTGATCGGCTTTGGAAGGTGCGGCCATTGCTGAATGAAGGGCAGTCAGCGTGCCGCAAGCTACCAAGGATGCCATCTGCAAGCATAGACGAGCAAATTATTCCCTTCACGGGTGTCACAGACCTGAAACAATACGTGCCAGGGAAGCCGCATCCTACCAGCCTAAAGAACTTCGTGCTCGCAACCCCAAATGGCATGGTACTTGACTTTGACGTCTATTAAGGCAAGCAATCTATGAAAAATGAAAGCACTCAAGGCCTTGGAGTGGGACCCAGCGTCGTGCTACGACTAGCACACACTTTGCCGCCGGGAACATCCCTTTTCCTTGACCGTTACTTCACTACCCTCCCGTTGCTAGAAGCACTCAGAGCAAAGAACCTGCGCGGGACTGGAACGATCATGAAAAACAGGCTCCCTAGAACAACAAGCATTGAGGACGACAAGTCCATATCCAAGAAAGGAAGGGGTTCTAGAGTGCAGGTAGTGAACAATGTGGCAGGTGTCTGCTTGGTTAGGTGGGTTGACACAAAGGTAATCACACTCGCCTCCACGCACATTGGCAAGGACCCAATTGGCAGTTGCCGAAGATGGTCCAAAAAAGATAAGGCGTACCACGATGTTCCTCGGCCTGCCATTGTTGAAGAGTATAACAAAAACATGGGTGCCGTGGACCTGTCCGACAGGATGCTGAGTTTGTATCCAACAACTCAAAGGACCAAGAAGTGGACCGTGAGGACAATGTTGTTTATCATCGACTTGGCAGCCGTTAATGCATGGCTACAGTACAAGGATGACTCGCTGCTTTTGAAGCGACAAAAAAAAAAAGATATCCTCGGGCTGCTAGAATTCAAGATGGCGCTTGCGCACTACCAGCTGCTCTCAGTAGAGCGAACGGATGAAGACCTTCTAGATGAGCCTCCACTCAAGCTCTCGAAGACACAGGTTGTGCCACTACCTCCTGAACCTCGGAGAATGGCACAAGCAAAGCATCTACCTGAGCTCGTCAATCAAGTCTCTTCATCAAGGTGCCGCAATCCAGGCTGCTCACAGCGCACAAAATTCAGATGCTCCACATGCAACGTTTTTCTTTGTATAACCGCAACTCGAAACTGTTACAAGCAATTTCATACTATGTAAGCACTTAGTTCCATGTTGTAGTAAGTTGAAATAAATACAGCAAGCAGCCTGTGGAACGTCAAACTTTTTGTATATTGAGACCCAATGTGCATTACAATACACATGTTCCTGCGTAAAAACTACTGGGCTTACGGTTGTAATTCTTTTTTTGTTCAATTCTTCTAATCACAATGTCTCCAGGTATCACTTGTTCATTAAAATCGATATGCGTAATTGGCACCAGGTCTGAGGAGGATAAACCACGTAAAGGTTCACCTGTCGCTGTGTTTTGATCGGCCTCGCACAGAAACTCGGTGATTATGGACGATAGTCATAAGCGCCGACTACGGGGGGCGGGGGCAGAGCCCCTCCCCGGTGATGCCGGGCTCCCCCTCCCCCCCCCCCCTCCCCCCCCCCCCTTCTCCCGACCTCGTTGTAAAAGCAAGTACCATCGCTTCCGGAACCTCTGGGTGCACCTCATTAGTCTCATCTATGCGCCCTGGTGCTCCGTACATATCGATAGCTGCAGCCCAGTGTATAAAAAAAAAATATATCCCCTCACCAGCTCTGGTCACTAAGTGACCAGAGCTGGTGAGTGGATAAATATTTTTAACTATTCGCGCAGCCCTGTTCGGATACCTTGCGTGTGACGTACAATAAAAGCTAGTGCTAGAAATTAGTTTGAAAGCCATTTGAAGTAGTTTCGAAAGACGGCAGTTGCACCTCTAGCGAATCTGCAGCCTACGGAAGTAGACGACATAATACGTTTCGTAAGACCCATTTTGTTTAACCAAATGTTGAAACAATTCATTATGGTCAGTGCGCTTGAACCACAGAATTCGCTGATCATAACTGCAATGACAGCTAAATTATAGGGTCACGAAAGCGGACATTTGTTTAGGTATCATGCCGTCAGCATGCTTATCCCACGTGCCATGACGGAGCAGCAAACATGGGAGGTAAACATAGAGGAGTACAAGCTCTCGTGCAAGAAGAAGAGCCACGGGCGCTGTATGTACACTGCCCTGCGCATGTCCTCGCGACTTGGTCTTGCAGGACGTCAGCCAAAAAGTGAACATGTGCTGTGGATTTTTGTACTTTGTGATCATACTGATAAACTTGGTGACCCTCTCTAAAGCGCGTGGCTTTTTTTTTTCAGAAACTTCAGAGGGAGGAGGATTTGAACTTGTGAAAATGTTGTCCCACAGGGTGGACGATACAGGCCGCTTTTCTGCGGCGAGTTATTTTAAGTTATGAGTGTTATCACATTTCTGCGGGAGACTGAATCTGAAGAGGGAAATGAGGCTGCAGCAGAAGCGAGCGGTCTTCTAAAGATTCTCTCCAAGTTTGACTCATTTTTCGTACACAAGCTTCTTACGATGGTATTTTCACCGATGGAAACTGTAAACACCGCCTTGCAGAAAAGGACACTCTGACCTTACACAGCGGAGACAATGGTGAAAGCCGTCAACGAAAGCATCACTATGCTGCGGCAGACCTTTTCCCGCTTTTGAAAAGGAAGCATTGGAAAAGGCTGACAAGGTGGACGTTGAGGATCCCTTTGTTACAGTTCTCAGGCAAAAACAAGGCCCCGAGCCGTCATGAGGAAGGTTTTGCTGCTAAAGTATATCCATCGGCGATGGACATGTACCGCCGGCGGTACTACAAAGTGCATGACACCGTGCTGTTGTCAGTAAGGCACAGGTATCCGCCTGGCGTGTGGCAACATATTGCACAAATCAAGGAGTTTGCCATAAGAAATGAAGGTATCAAGTATGTCACGAAATTCGACGTTGACGATCTAGAACAAGGACGCCTGTTGCTACGCAGAGACATGCTGATAGATACTGTAAAGCAGCGCAACTCTGCACCCCTATAGACATTCCACGGCGTAGCGCAGATATTTTCGGGTGACAAGGGTCAGCACCTGAGAAATCTTCTGCCGGAAATGGCGAAGTTAAATAAAATTGCGTTGACCATACCAGTCACTTCATACACCTCAGAGAGGCCATTTTCTTGTCTGCGGCGACTCAAAACCTATTTACGGTCGCCGCAGACCGGGATCGGACTCTGAACCCGGCTTTTCGCCTGGCCCATATCTACAGGGTGATTCAAGGAGAGGCCAGGCTCTTTAAATCGACCGCAAATTTCGGTTTCTTAACCTAAAGCGCTACGACTTTGTGCAGCGTTGTCCACAGATGGTGCTTTTTTTTGTAAAATTTGCAAGAATCGAACTTACCCGAGGAAGAAGTAAAGAAAGAAAAAGGCTTAGCTCCTATGGAAAGGTAGCGAAGCCACCGGTCTTCAAACAATACGGCGCCATTTCGCACGGGAGACAAGAGATGGCGCAAGCGGTCGCGACGCCAACTGCGCCAACGAACGAGCATAGGGCGCCCAGAGCCGGCAACTTTAGCAGACGATCTTTCCAACTCAAAAGCGGTGCGAGTTTTTCTGATATCAGTTGCCTATTCAAATTTTTATCATCCTTACTAATAAAACATATTAAATGGACACATAATCGATTAAAAATGATTCGTTGGGATATTTTGACTGTTTTTTTCGGGGTACTGATGTTGTCTGCTTTGCAGTTCATTGTTGTTACCGCGCCTGTTTTTTGTTCCTGCGACTGTCGCCGCCATCGGAACGCGCTCCGCTTTTGAGTCGAAAAAATTGTCTGCAAACGACAATTGGCGCTGTATGCTTGTTCGTTGGCGCAGGGTGCATCGCGACCGCTTGCGCGCCATCTCTTGTCTCCCGTACGAAACGGCGCCGTATTGTTTGAAGACCGGTAGCTTCGCCGCATTTCCATAGGAGCTAAGCCTTTTCCTTTCTTTACTTTTTCCTCCGGTAAACTCACTCTTTGCAAATTTTGCACTAAAAGCACCATCTGTGGGCAACGCTGCACAAAGTCGTAGCGCGATAGGTTAAGAAACCGAATTTTGCAGTCGATTTAAAGAGCCTGGCCGCTCCTTGGGACACCCAGTAGTTTGCCGTAGCTTCGCCCACCGTATACTGTGATACGGGCAACATTTCATTGATCGTATAGTAGTGCCCACAGGTCAACTTACCCGCAGAGGACTCGGAAGAGCAAATCACGGCGATCTACAGAGCAAGCGCGGTGTGACGAGGCCGAAAAGCCTTTTGATTTGCAAAGGCAATCTGCGCTCCGACACTGTAGTGGCTGTCCGAATTATAATTACTGTTTCTGTTTTGTTTCTCTGCAAAAATAATCTACGCGTCGCTAAGCGCTCAGTATTCGCTCAAACGTAGCGCTAGCGGTCCAAACCAGATCACAGAATGTTAGAATTTACTGTTACGTTAATCAAAAGTTATAAATATATATTTTCTTTTAATTTTTACAGGAAAAATGGAAGCCGACGGAGCCCTCGAATACACGGAGCTGTAGGGGCGCCAGTTACCAAGAGCGGGCCTCGTCTTACCGTAGAAATTAAAAAAAAAATATATATATATTTACAATTTTCGAATGAGGTAACGGTTATATTTCAAGCTTCGGTATCTGGTTTGAACCCCTGGAGCTACATTTGGGTGGAGAAAAAGCGTTCGGCGATAAGTAGTTTATTTTTGCGTTAAACAAAAACACGAAAAAACTACTTGGTTTACTTTTACGGGGACGCGCTGTACATGACAGTACACAAACTTTCCTTAGACTAACCGCCGAATTCAGAAACGTCACTCAAACTACACTCAAACTGAAGGGCCCCTCCACTTCCTCGAGGAAGGCGCGAGGGCCGGCGCTGGCCAATCGCGAGGACGGATCCCCCGTCGCGATTGGCCAGCGCCGGCCCTCGTGCCTTCATCGAGGAAGTGGAGGGGCCCTTCAGTTTGAGTGTAGTTTGAGTGAGGTTTCTGAATTCGGCGGTAAGTGTGACATCGAAGAAAGCAATTTCCGATCTTAACGGTTTTCGCATATTCAGCTTGTTTAGACACCTGTAGAGATCGTCATTGGATTTGTTACAGTGCAAGCTGCACGTACAGTGAAACCGGACGCCCGAAAATAGATTGACTGCAAAACCCAGACGTTGAAGTGACAGTGAGCACGCCAAGCCTCCTGCTCATTGTCAGATAAGCCAGACCGGTTTATTTTTTCCTTTGGTTTTATTATTTTCTGCATCTAAGTAACTTTTAGACAAACCCTGTAGATCCCAGAAATTTCTACAGACCCCTTCCGAATTCGCGTGCCGGTTATTAAAAGGTCGGAACCCCTCCAATGGCGGAGCAACTGACATCGTGGAACGTGCAAGTCATTTAAAAAGATAGCGAAGCGAACGTCGTTGCGCGGCCAACGCTAGGAGCGGACGAGTCAAACAAAAACAGCGACGAAAGTGCAACGTCACTGCGCACATCACCTTTTTTTTGTGGGTGTTTTTTTTCTCTTCTAATCCAAACAAAGGCATAATGTTTGCCGTGACGTTGCGGTTTTAGTCCGCCATTAAGCAGGCGTTCCACGGCTGCGAACAGTGGGTATGTAGGGAGTATTTCGAAAAGGGTCTACACCGTTAGCATTATGGGAAAGATGTGACAGGTATTTTGTAGACCGCGTGGTGGTGAGCAAGTTTGAAATAGCCCGAGTCGGCGTCATGCGGTAAGGTGGTTTATTAGGCTATTTGGTTCATGGTTTAAAAAATATAAAAGCGCCGAAAACAACAGATACGTAGAAGTAAGACAACACAAGGCGCACTCCCAACTGTTCTTTATTCGGAAAGAACAAACATAATAAAGGTTCCATCAGCTTGTCATCGGCGTCACGCCATTTTATAAAATGCTGCATAGTTTCTTTGCGTAATTTTTTCTATCTTATTCGTTCACTACTTTCTTTGGAGTAGTTATTTGTTTCCAGCTTGCACTAGCTTTGTTTTTTTTCGCTCATGCGTGTGCAATGTTATTATCCAAGAACTTTCTTTGAAGCTTCCTCACTGTTTACCGGGTTTCCATTTTCCTCCAATACAATTGGCATTTCTTTCTAACCATACGATCTTTAAAGGGATGACGAACCGAACATTTCAGTATTCATAATAAGCGGAGCACTATTTTTGCATGAGTCAGCAGCCCCTGGTGTGCGCGAGCACACGCAACGAAATGGACGTGATCGTATTCCCCACTCACGCTTAATAAGCTCGAATGTGGGATATGATGACGTTAATTTCGTTGCGTGTGCTCGCGCACGCCAGCGGTTGCTGACTCATGGAAAGATAGTGCACCGCTTATTATAGACACTGAAATGCTCGCTTCACCATCCCTTTAACCTTCCTTCCTGTTAGCCGAGACAAATTCAAAACAAACGTGATCACAATCTTCTCCCATATGTTAAGAATAGCGGTTCTTAACATATGCTTAACATTTCGTGCCATGACAGGCACGAAAGTGCCCAACACCGAATTTCCTTCAGCAACGATTTTGGTGTTTGCGTCTGTGGTGGTTCGAATGCACAGTTATCAAATTAAATACAAGAAAGGACGTAAACATGGTTATATCATTTATTATCGGGTAATCAGGATACAAGGTGTCTACTTTTCTTCGCTAAATAAAGTAAACGCTGATAAGGGTCACAAAGAAAAAAGGTGATCAAGCCAGTGTCAGACTAACATTACGAATTAAAACCATGTTTGCGTTTGGCCCTCACTTCAACTTTCGGAACATTTTTGTTTTTTATCTTGCTTGTCGAGGGTTTTAAAGGAAATGTCAAGCATCACTGCCAAACAAGAGGCTGGTACGAATGAGTTCTTGATTACAGACAATCACACATAAGGGAAACAAATTTTTTTCCTTTTTAAGAAATAATTTTATTTTTGTGCCGTCATCTCTCGAGCTTCTTTTTTATAAATCACTTCTTAGATGGAAGCTGGAATACGCAGCCTCCGTTTGGGACCCCGGCATGGAATACCTCGTTCATTCATCGGAGGACGTCAAGAACAAATCCGCACGTTTCGCACTTTCCTACTACCACCGTACTTCAAGTGTAACCGCCATGAAACTATCGTTATCCTTACCCACCCTTGCTTTATGTAGACAATATTCTCGTCTGGTTCCTTTTTCACAAAATTTATCATAATCCGGCCATGCGTCACAATCTACTAACCGCTCCATATTGTATTTGCCGTCGTTTAGATCATAAGAACAAAGTGGGTGTCTTTCCATGCAACACTAATGCATTTTTTAACTCATTCATTCTGCGCACTTTTGTAGAATGAAACCACCTTCCTCATGACATTGCCACCATTGATGACCTGTGCATTTTTAAATATGCTCTATCTAACTTTTTTATTTTTCTGATATATGACTGTTCTTATTTTGACTGTGCTCACTTCTTTGTATTTCCCACGCCCCTCTGTAATGCCTTCCGATTTTGAGGGTGAATAAATAAATAAATAAATACGTGATTCACGGACTGTCTCAATAAGCGCGTTACGTCCTAATGAGCAGTGAGCAGCAAAGGAGAACAGAATGCTGTGTCGGAAACAACATCGACTGACTATAAAATGAAGGGCTCAAATTTAACTATATTAATAAAAACAACAGAAGAAATGTGAAATATATTTTATATACCTGCGTTCGATATGTCAATTGGTTTTTTTTATTGCTACATTTGAAATGTAACTACATGTATTTACCAGTGTTGGCTACTTCAGTACATCCTAGTGACAGTACTACTTCAAGTAGGTTTAGAGAACTTGTATTTCGCTTCATGTACATTCTCTGAGTATGCACTTGCACTTTCCATAATTTTTGTTTCTGGTACTTTCTGGGAGAGTACATTACCTGACGTCAAAGTACATTTCTTAAATTTGGTGTTGTTAAATTTGTGTAAAAAATGATGCTTTGTCAACTGTGAAGAAATAGCAGGAGGGATATTCTACTCTCACCAAAAGCACAAGCAGACAACCCATCGCTCTGTTTGTACCGGGGGTGGCTCGGTGAAATTAAGCTCATTCAATAAGCGTGCTTGGCTTTCCCAGTGCTATACAAACATTATGAGGTAGAATATAAAAGTTCACCAACCTCTAACCAAAAAAAAAAAAAAAGGAAAAAGGACGTATCATTACGTGAGAACGCCCTATCATCTTTCGAGTTTTCATCTGGCCATTTCTGCAAAAGAAGTAAGGACGGGTATAAGACTGATACAAATAAGTGCCGTATAAGTAATTGATTGTGTTAAATAGGGCGTCAGCGAGCGTAAAACAACTACTGGCCATTTGACTATTCAGTATTCGCTGCCATTTCCGAAAATAATTGATGCAGCCCCGATTACCTCTGAGGCAATAGATAGCAGTTTTAGAAAAAAATATACACTGTATAATTGAATAAAAGAGCAACATGAAAGATTGTGATAGAAAGTTTTTGTACTTTACTTCGAATGTATATTGTCTTTACAGTGCTTTACTTGAAGTACATTGCGCCCGCTGTACTTACTACTTTACTTAAATTACATAGCCTCTAATTTACTTTGTACCTTACCACAAGTACATGTATTTTACCAAGCACTGGTATTTATTACGTTGTATATTAATTATTCTTGTTTAATTATTTTAGGCAAATTATGTGTAGTCTTTTCAATTGATTTTATGCTTTCTTGTCTTGCACGTGCTTTGTTTACATCTTGAAATTTTGTATTTTATTAGTCCCTTTAAAGGCCGACGACCAGACCCAAGGTCCTGTAAGGTAGAAGATCCTCCTCACCGTGAGGGAGGGGAAAACAGGCAACGGTGGAAAGGATAAAAGGGGAGAGAGGAGGAAGAAGGCGTGAAGTGGAAAGCGCTAACTGGTCGTCGGCCTTTATCGAGCCTGTGCGGTATTTTGAATAAATAGTAAAATTCTCGAGCCCACGCTTAGCCCTTTTTAAGCTGTTATGACCACTCATAGCTTGAGAAACACATGGCTTCGCGTACCATGTTCATACTTCTCGCTTCGTTCTCCGGCGTTCTTGTCGACTAATCGCGCAATTACCATTGGTTGAGGAGTGATAATAATATGCTCGGGACCCGCCACGCCCTACGGTTTTTAGGCTGTCAGTGACAACAGTAACTATAACAGAAAACACATAGAAATGATCAACGGATGAAGCGCAGCGCGCCCAAGCGGCATTGCCATTTTAGTTAGCGTAACTTCGAACGTCGAGTCTACTATTCTGAGTCATGTTTACGTCATATAGACTGACCTTTGAGAAAAATGAAATGTTATTTAATGCAGTAGCGGACCCTTTAACCTTGATATTTCCACTTATCCTCCGAATCTGCATTTTTTTCCTAACTTTGTCTTACCAGTGCGTAGATCCGTTTAACCATTTTTCACAACATATCTATGTGTGAAATCTAACCAAAGATACATCAATCCATTCAATCATGAAATTAAATAAATAAAAAAGCAGCTTCGTAATAAAAAAAAAAGACGGAAAAAGATGTATTTCACAGGTCGGTTTTTTCTCCATAAAATTACAAAGCGTAGCTCCTTTTCTGTGAAAAATAGGACCAAGAAGCTTGCCAGGGTCTACGGCGGGTGGCGACGCAGACGACCAAGTCGAGTAGTGGGGTGTTTTTACGACGAACGAAGAACGTATTGACAAACATTCTACAAAAAAATTTAATTATTTTTCGCCCGAATATTAATGCAAGAATTGACAGCAATCGATTATGATAAGGGATACCAAAATTCTAACATGTTGGAATAAAGCGTAAGTAACTTACAAAAAAAAACTTTTTTTTTTTTGTATTAGCGAGGAGTGCCGGAGGAAAAAAAATATCTGCGCGGAGCTACAACGCACTCCGCACAGACTTATTGTGATTGACCTTTCTTCGTGTAATTCTGACCTTTCTCCAAACCCTTGCCTCCCTTTCAAACCCCATCGCATAGCAGAGCGCCTGACTCTAAAATGCGAACAGCGTGTTTTCGTTTTCTGAATTTCATAAATGTTTATTCTCGGGGCGCTCAATTTAATTCGTGAACACCGACGTCAAAGGGCACACGTGTAGTCTTTAGCTGTCTGTTTAAAGGTCCACAACACGTACACTTGGCCGTAGAGCATCTACGTGTTCGAGGCATTGCTGTTGGTTATGGATATCAGGTGGACGCTAGCGTATTTTTCGTTTTCTGTTTTATTGGTTTTAGGTGACGCTAGAAAGTCGAGTGAACCAGCAACCCTGAAACAACCAAAAGTCCCGAAGACGCCACAATCCTCGAAGTTAACAGCAGCCAACACGAAACAAGCAGCCCAGAGCAAAACACCAGCGTCAACACCTACATCACCAACAGCACCGTCAACCGATCCCCAAATATGTGGTAAATTTAGTTCAATCAAACTCCATAATGGTTTGGGTTAACGGTTGTTGCCGTTTAGTTTATATTAGATGTAATCGTATAGACTGGCATTGCACATGAACCGTTAGCCTTTTCTCGCGTTTCATATGTGGGCCAAACACTAGCAACACACGACGGAGTACCCTGTTTAAAGGGCACGCTGAGTATATACGATCGTCAATTTGATTTGGACAAAATTAGAAAACGAGGAAAGGTAAAATTACCGCGGCACTATGGCAAAAGAACCACGTGAAAAATCAACACGACTTAAAGGTGCCCTAAGGAGGTTTCTGAGATCTGCTAAATAGGGCGATAACTCGCTCTGCTGGCTCTAAGCATCCTAGAAATTGCTAAGTCACTGCGATACTCGGCCGATCTTCCTATTAAAAATGCAATCAAAGATCGCAACACGCCGTGGTCATCTCCGGCGATGGGAGAAGCATGTTTCGAAACCAGGACCACGTTATCAGCCATCAGCAAGCGCAGGACCCTCGCGCCTCCGACCGGCGGAACCGCGGAGTGATATCTCGAATGCGCGCGGCTCCTTGCCCCTACAGCCCGGACTACGATTCAACCTAGCGAGTGCTTGCTTGAGGGCTGACGACGGGACACATCACTAACACGGAAAACAACAACAAAAAGAAAACGAAACAAAAAAACATAGTACGCTGTTTTTAAGATGGTTATTGCAATATTGTGTTCCCTCGCCGCGAAATAAAATTTTTTTTACTACTCTTATTTGCTTTTATCACCTGTAAAAGCATACACATTTTGAAATAATAGCGTTTGCAATCTCAACCTAATGTCGTTTTAATTGGTCACATGTCGCCCTTGCTCACGGAACAATGTTCCTCCCATCACCGGTTACGATCTCAGTGTCTTCGATCTTTGATCGCATTTTTAATAGGAAAATCGGCTGCGGATAGTTAAGATTTCTGTATTTCAACAGTGCTTAGAGCCCACAAAGTGAGTTATTTTCATATTTAGGCGATTCCACAAACCTCCTTAGGGCACCTTTAAGACCTCACGCAACACAATTTTTCAACGTTGCAGTACTTGTTTCAACGTCTTAAGACTAAAATAGCATCTACGTGCTTTGTGCCTGCTACTAAACGTAAATGAGTGAGATATTATCATAATACAACTTTGTACTCGATAACTGTTAGGTTCTTCATTTGTGTTGCCATCCTACTCAGTGAGAGCATATGTTTTTCCCGTCGAGGGGCACGACGAGCTTAGGCTTTGAAAGACAGATATTTATGCTTGTATGTAAAAAGTGAAAGCCGTTTACAACTCCCTGTAACGCCGAATTAGAGCGCAGCTCTTGACGAGGAGGAGGGAAGGGTGCTGAGGGGGGGTTATGCGACTTCGGGGGTTGGGGGGGGGGGAGTCACGGGACCTCGGGGATGGGGTGTCACGTGACCTCGAGAGGGGGTGTCACGTGACCTCGGGGGGGGGGGGGGTCATGTTACCTCGGGGGGTCACGTGACCAAGGGGGGGGTTTACGTGACCTCGGGGGAGGGGGGTCACGTGAACCCCCTCCTCGAGGTCACCGAGGCTACCCGAGGTCCTCCCGAGGTCCTGCCGAACGAACCCGAGGTCCTCCCGAGGTCCTCCCGAGGTCCTCGAGGGGGGGGGGGGGGGGGGGAGGGAGGTCGCGGTAACGCCGACGGCGACGGCGACGCCGCTCAAGCCGGAAACGGGCGCCTGAGAGCTGCACTCTAAAACAAGAGTTACACGGAGACTGCAGCATGCGCCGATCCGCAGTGCTTAGAAAGCACGTTAATACTGTACACGAACGCTTTATTTTTGCTTCTAACAACTAGCAACAACGTGAGTTAATTAAAGGGGAACTCAGCCGATTTTTTGGTAATCTTTCAATTAAGCTGGAAATTTTAACACCACCTCAATAACCCTTTCTGAACTGATAACCAAAATATATTATAAAAATAAAATTTATTCGTCAAGTGATTGCATTTTCAAGTTTCGACGGCGGCGAGGGTTCCAGGAGGCGACTCTACTGGCAGCAATGAAACTTCCCTACTTCTCCCAACGCGCGTAAGTCACCGGGGGGAAGGCGGACCAGCGACTCGGGAAGCCACGAAGCGGCTTCCTGGACGCCAGCGATTGAGATTACATTATTAATTCTTTCAGAGCTTCAAGGTTGAATGTTTCCTTGCAATGGATAGCAATCTGTGATCGGCGGTAAATTGTAGAAACAGTTTTGGGAAAAGCTTATCTTTTAATCCTTGTTTTCATGGGAGAAAAAACAATGCGCTCCCCGGCACCAATGGAGGCCAGCCATGACGCATCGAATTATAGGCCCGTTTCCTTGCTCTGCTCGTGCAGCAAGGTTCTAGAGCACTTTTTATCCAGTCATCTCATGTCACATTTTGAATCGAATAATTTTTTATCATAGATCCAGCATGGTTTCCGGCGTGGCTGCTCCAGGGTAACTCAGCTCTTTTATATAGGAAATGAACTTGCAAAAGTCGTTGACAAGGGGGGGGGGGGGGGGGGGGGCAAAGGGATGTAGCATTCCTAGGTTTCGCCAAGGCTTTTGATCGCGTGTCACACAGCGAACTACTTACCAAGCTAAGAGTGATTCTAGGAAACGATAAGCTCTTGCGATGGTTGGATTCATACTTGAGCAACCGTCATCAGTTTGTTGAAGTAGGTGGGGTTTGTTCCCCAATTGTATCAGTTATCTCGGGCATTCCACAAGGATCGGTGCTGGGCCCACTGCTCTTTCTTGTTTTTTCTGAACGATTTGACCGTTGACGAGCGTATACACTGCCGGTTTTTTGCCGATGACTGTGTGCTTTTTACTGAAATAGCTTCAAGCAATGACCAACTTAATTTTATACAAGTGCCTGTGCTCAATTTCTCAATAGTGTAACGAATGGCAAATGTTGCTAAACAGCTCGAAAAGTGTACAAATGAGAGTAACGCGCAAAAGGTCACCCTTGGAATTCAACTACTGTATACAAAACTCCCCTTTACAAGCTGTGCACGAATTCAAATACTCAGGTGTCATTATCTCCTCGAACCTCAGTTGGAATAGTAACACATCCTGGCCTGCTCAGAAGGCATCAGCAAAGCTATGGTCATTGAAGAGGCGGCTGAAGCACTGTACCCCTGAAACCAAGCTTGCAATCTGCACGACAGTAATACGACGTTTTTTAGAATACGCGGATCTTGTTTGGGACCCTGCGACTAAACTTAATATTGATCGACTCGAAGGGGTACAGAAGAAAGCACTGCGCTTCATTTACAACGAATACAGAAGGATGAGCTCTATCACTAACTTGTACAATAGGTCGGAAATCGAGCTTCTTTCAACCCGGCGCAAAATTAATCGTCTAAAGCTTTTGTATCCCATGGTACATGACTCATTCCGTCACACACGACACAAGCACTGTAACGCAATTGTGGTACCTTACAGCAGAACCCAATGTTTAAAAAAAACGACTTTTTCGTACGAACCATTAACGAATAGAATAGTCTCCCTGCCAACATTACAAATGTCTCGTCCGTTCAGGAATTCGCCTCATTATTACAGCGTTATTTCTTAGATGTGCAGTCCTAGATGCTTTTTCTTTTACTAGCGTGTAATCTGGTTTCCTTCTTGTGTGCCCTCTCCTGCCTTGGCTGCCAAATGGCAGCCGGCAGTATGTATAAATACATAAAAACGTCAAGGTGCTTCTGCGTGCGCTGTGTGTCCAGAAAACTATAGTCCGTTGCAACTCAATAAAGTAGGGCGAGGGTAAGACGGCCCGGGGAGGAGGAAGCAGACGGAATCCTGGAGAAGAGAAGGGGAAATTTCTTCTGTCTTTAGCGTTCCGTCTGCTGCCTCCTCCCCGGCCCGTCTTACCCTCGCCCTACCTTCTTGAGTTGCAACGGACTATAGTGTCGCGTGAAACATTCTCACTTATGCTCGGAATACTTTACAGCCGCGTGCTGCTAGTTGAGTGTCCTTCTGCAGTTGAAACAGCTTCAGGAACGGCAAGCGCAAACTCAAGCCGGCTGTGACCACTACGACATCCGTCCAAGGAGGAGCGCTAATAATACCGAGAAAAACAGTTCAAAGCCTATCACTACAGTCGACATTTGGCGAAGTCAGATTTGTTATTCATAATTGCTTCAGTAATTATAGAGAGAGAGAGATAAACACTATATATGTTTTGGACATCGAATCTAGCTCGGGCTACTCTCGGAGTTCCACTCACGCGGCCGATCTGTTGAAGACGAGACGTCACACGCCTAAACAAAGTTCAAGTCGGAGTTCTTTCGACACATTCATATTCCTGTCTGGTATTACAGAGGTTTATGGAACAGGTTTTGAGCTCCATTGATGTGCGATACAGCCGTTGCCGGGTTTGTGTAATGGTTGGCGTGCAATATTCTCTCGCAGAAGAGGTGGTGAAAACGCCTTTATTTTATTCTATTTCGGGAAAATGTTATAGGGCTGAAATTTTTTTTATTAAACCATGAAAATGTTAATGTCGTTGAAGGGAGGCATGTAAACATACAGGGGATGGAAGCTGTACTAAACCAAAATTAATTAAAAAATATCTTATACAAAAATTCTCCTCTCCTATGTGCACTCGTGGATGAGTGTTTGAACCAGTTGCATTATTATCCGAAAGTAAAAAAGGAAGAGAAAAATACGGGAGGAAATTTTGCTTTGAGTAACTTTTTTTTCACTTATTTCGAATTAAAAGTTTTATGATGGATGTATGTAGCTTACGCAGTGTTGCAGTGTTGTATGTTCAAGCAAATATTCTTTATTTGGAGATAAATAGTGTATTTTGTGTATTTTATGCGCAATCAATTGCACCTTGATGTTTGGCTTGGTGGTTGCGGAGTTGTTTTAATTGTCCTTTTAACGCAATCTTCATGAACAGTAACCTGCCATTTTACCTACCCGAATGAGAATTAGAGTCAACATGTCTTAGACTTAGGACGCAGCCCAGCACGCTCATGTTCGCCGCTTTTGAAGGTGAGCAAAGTATGCGCTACACGCACGAACGCTGAAAATGGCACCAATCAGAAGCGATTTTCTGAAATGGTCTTTTGATCTTTTTCTAAATTACTTAAGGCCCGTTCACGCTCTTGCAACCGAGTACGACCGAGAGAGACGAGACTTGTTAAAACTTATTAAAATTTCTTAGGACGAGGGAACACACTGGCATTCTGGCGCCATCTATGCGATGACCCTGGAACTGCATTTCACAAGAGCGTAGCTTTTGCGGGATTTCCGAGGTCAAATGTGCGTAATACCTATGAAAAAGGCTCGTTCATAACGTTGACAAACAATTTTCGAGCCAAAAAAGAAAGGATAATGCGCGAGAGAAATAGAAAATATGCCGGACCGCCAGGTTTACACTGCTACCCAATAGATGACGCCAGTATGCCCTCTGGTTGTAAGAAGTTTCAAGGCATCCAGTTCTAAGAGGTCGCAAGAATGTGAACGGGCCTTTAAGCACCACGGAGCATTTGCATGCTACAAGAGTAGTTACACGTTCTGGCTTCTGCAATAGTAACTTTTTTAAAGAAAATCTAAAAGATATGGCACGTTTCTTCTGGTAACACGAGCGTGTGGGGCACCTGCGCACCCACATTCCAAGCATTCTCCGTGTTGCCTTGGTAATTTGTCAAAAAATGTATTGCTTGGCTCTTCAACCTTTCTTCGCCAGCCAGGCTCTGATAAAAAGGGTACGGATTTGCTATACTTCGTTTCAGCTTCGGTCCGATCGCGGCCGATGTTATAAGCCGAAGGGCCAATCAAACAGCGAAAGAGGCACAACGTCATGGCGTGCTTTCTGCAGTTGATAGGACCGGCCGCGGTATCCGCCGTTTCTCTGTGCGTGCTCCTCTGCCGGCTAGTTCTATAAAGCGCAGAGAGCACGCCATGACGCTGCGCTTTTTGCGCTGTATGATTGGCCCTTTGGCTCATAACATAGGCCGCGCTCGGACCTAAGCCGAAACGAAGTATAGCGATTTCACGAAACTCGCGAGCCGCGGCTTGAGCGGTATGCTCAAGCCGCGGCTCGCTAGTTTCGTGTTTTAAAAACTAATTTTTTCTTCTTCTTTTTACAGTTTAGCACGTAGGCCAAGTTCATACTTTGTGCGACTAGAGATTATGAGCAACTTCCGATAGCACGAGCGCCCCTGCTTTCTGGCTATTGGACGTGCGCCGCCGAGAAAGGCGGGCGCGAGCGTACCCGACTGCCGGCCGGGCACCTCGCTGCCCGCCAGTGACGTCACGTTTGGTTGGCGGGGAAAACTGGGGAAAAGCTGGGGAGGACGATGTATTAGTTTCGGCAGAGAACAAGATATAACTTTTTTAATTAACTAGAGTGAATCTGGAGGAACCAGACAGCATTTCGAAATCAGGAAGCCATCTGCATTCAGATGATGCCTTTGGAATAGGTAGCTAAAAAATCGGCGGAGTTCCCCTTTAAGTCGAGACAATTGTTGAAACGTAATGTACGTTGATTAAATTTCTAAAAACTTATAGGTTAATATAATGCACTTGCTCTGTAATAATTTACACGGGGCTTTCTGTTGTTCAGGATTTATATAAAATTAACATTCTGCGTATACGTATATAGAAAATACCAGATACTTCCATGTTTAAAAGGGATAATAGAAGCCTTTCCCCTTTTTTTGGTTTTGTTTCCCTAAGAACTGTTGAAGGATGGATCGGAATTTGCATTAAAATCGCTGCAGTGCACGTTGCAACATCTCCCGGAAAATGTAAGTATAATAAGAACAATTGACAGTTACCTTTATCTGCGAAGTCATTTACACATGGAAGCCATTATTTAAGGATTTAAGTAGGGGTCGTTTAGATTTATTTGAAAGGCATTAAAGAGTCGTTTTTAGTGAAGCGGTGCATATTGTTGATTAATTGCTACCACTCTACTCTAGCTGTATACACTACCACGCAGTATGCAGAGTACTGGCGTGAAGTAAGGGAGTAAAAAATATAGTAGGAGACGCACTAGGAGGTGAACAAGAACGCTTGCCTGTCCTCAATGAGCTAGCCGTTATAAGATATTTTTAATCCCTCGGTGTCAGTCGTAGCTCGGCTAGTGTTATGTAGGAATAGTTACTTGCAGGGTTTTCTTTTACACTAAAAGCATTCTGGCAATAAATTAAAAAAATACGCCCAGCTGGCACCGGTATAGATCATTGGGCTACGGATCGAAAGTTCTAGGTGTGATTCCCGGTGGGAGACGTGAATAAAGTAGAGGCGTAATTATGAGTAAGTGCTTGTCTACATTGCTTTGCTTAAGTTTTCGTAATGGTAAAGGCTGGTTCGCACATTTGCGTTTTAATCTGACCGAGTGCTTTGTTTCCGCTTGTTATTGCTCACGATGAGAAAGCACACTGGTACACAACTTTACCCTCTCGGGTGACCTTGGAACGATTCTGATATACGTATATGTTTTCTCAATGTTTTACAAACCATTGTTTCACCGTGGGTGTGAAAGTATTATACCAATGTTATAAACGACTATTTCTCATAGACAGTTTGTAGGTTTCGTCTCATGAACACTGAAAAACCTTTAGTTAAATGCACATATAAAAAATGTTCCAGGGCAGCCTGGTACATGAAGTCAGTATGTCAGTGTGTTTTCTCGCCTTAAGCGGTTACAAGCGGGCATAATGCCCTCTGACACTCAAATGCAAATGTGCAGACCGCTTGTGCTAGCATACATGCCATGCCATGGGGCTAGGCATGGACGGTCAGATGAACGGGAAAATATTTCAAAGAAGGTTTCGTTATAACTTCTAAGAAATTACATATCTTGAAATAACTTAAATAATAGTGTAGGTAACAGCGCATGAATTTACTTGGCATTGAATATCACAAATATCACCAGATATTTGAACGTACGGGAAGTAATAGATCTATGGCTTTGCAGATATTCATACATGTCAGAAATGTAACTGTGGTGGCTGCGGAAGAAGAAGAAAACTTCGTCCTCGAGCCCCTCGAGGAGATGATGAACATGAGCAGACAGGGGTTAGAATGACTACAACGCTCACTGCCGTTTCCGCGATTAAATTGTGATATATATGAAATTGAGTCCCATCACGTGGTGACCCGGACAGAGAACACAGGCCATGCAAGGTGTCGGTGAGACCCCTTCGGTCATTACTGCCGTGACGGTCAAGCTTCCGTCCTTTTGGCCAGCAGATCCAGGTCACTGGTTTGCGCACATTGAGTCTCGTTTCGCAACACGCAACATATCACAAGAGGCAAAATTTCGTTGCGTAATCAGCACCCTCCAACCAAAGGAAGCTGGAGAAGTACGGGATCTTATTATTAACCCCCACGCCACTCACCCATACGACAAGATCAAAGAAGAGCTCATAAAGCGCACGACGGCATCAGAGCAACGACGTCTTCAACAACTTCTTACAACTGAAGAGTTAGGGAACCGCAAGCCATCTCAATTGCTAAGATAAATGCGGCAACTTCTCGGAGATCGGGCAGCTTTTTTTCGACGACACCATACTGCGAGAACTTTTTCTGCGACGAATCCCGAGTAACGCGCACAATACTTTGGCGACGTCCAGTAACATTTCTTTGGACTGCTTAGCCGAGCTTGTGGACAAAATTTTGGATATTGCTGTACCTTCTGTAACCACTAGCGCACTGGTTCCATCCAGTAAGCACTCAGACGCCATAAGTTCAGCAACTCCGAGAGGAAGTACGCAATCTTACTCATTTGGTTGAGACAACTCTACGACTGCTGCGCTTCCCAAACCCTCGTAGCAGAAACCAACACCATTCAAATAACTTCTCGACTCGACAAGACAGCCGATCGCCTCGTAAAAATTTCTCTCGCGGCAACCCACGAGAATCGTCTCCGAACAGTCAGATACGCTGGTACCATCGCAAGTTTGGTAACTACGCACGCCAATGCCAGAACCCCTGCTCTTTTCAGGGAAATATCCGGACCAACCACTGACGGCGGCCAGTTCAGTTGGCTCGTCTCCCGGCCGCCCCATCCTCTTCTTCGTTTCTGACCGCCAAACACATGTCCGATTTCTAATTGATACGGGGTCAGAGTTATTCCTGCTACCTCACAAGACCGCAAAATCAAAACCACTACTAACGCTCTGCAAGCAGCCAATGGAACTGCCATCACCACCAACGGTGAGAAATCAGTAACTGTAGATTTCGGACTACGACGCACGCTCCGATGGGTCTTTATAATTGCAAATGTTCAATACCCCATCATTGGAACCGATTTTCTAATTCATTTCGGTCTTCTGGTGGACATGATGCACCATAAACTGTTAGACGCCATTACTCAAACCGGCGTGCGCGGTGTCGTGTTCTAATTCACCACTGCTGAGTTTTACACTGTTCCGTCTGAAGACAAACACAAACTACGACACCATCGTTGGAAACTTTTTCAGCCTGACACAACCATGCAACACGGAGCGACCAGTCAAACACGACGTGCCACACTTCATCACAACCTACGGACCTCCCGTGCATGTCCACGCCCGTCGTCTAGCTCCCGAAAAACTGCAAGTGGCATGTCAAGAATTTCAGCACATGATGGACTTAAGACTGATGCGACCTTCTTCTAGCAACTGGGCATCTCCGTTACACCTATACTCGTTTTCACCTCAAGAAAAAAGGACGCTTTGCGCATTTTTCATACGCCGGGCGAAGCAGTCCTTACGAGATTTGGCTATCGGAGGAAGGAGTGATGCTTTTGGTGCTTGAAACGCATACGTCTTGATTAGATAACACATATAAAATCTAAAGTGCACGTTCATATACCTGATATTCTCCACATAAAGGGGGAAATTAGTGATGCTCCGCGAGGAGCCGGATTTTTTTACTACGGTTCTTGAGGTGACAACAAGTATAGTACCAAAGAAGAGAGATGACTCGGGACCATGCGGAGATTACCGTGCCCTCAACGACACAATCCCTGACCGGTACCCGATTCCTCATCCCCAAGACTTTTCTGCAAATCTTTATGGTATGTCGGTATTTTCAAAAATAGATCTTTTCAGAGCATACCATCAAGTACCCATCGCACCTGACGATATTTCAAAAACAGCAATTGTAACTCCACTTGGCCTCTTCGAATTCGTTCAGATGCCGTTTGGGTTACCCAATGCTGCCCAGACCTTTCAACGGTTTATTGACCAAGTTCTCAGAGGACTCGACTTCTGTTTCGCTTATCTTGATATTTTAGTGGCCAGCGCATCCGACGAAGAACATAAACGACACCTCTACCAACTATTCAAACGTTTAGATGAACATGGCTTTGTTATTAATATCGCAAAATGTGAATTCGGCGTACCAACTCTAGAGTTTTTAGGCCACCATGTTGACAATCAGGGGCTTTGACCACTCGACAACAAAGTGAAAGCTATTCGAGACTATTCAACACCATCCAGCATACGTCAGCTGAGAGAATTTCTGGGACTGGCAAATTTTTACCGCCGTTTTATTCCCGGTTGCGCGGAAATCATCCAACCGCTGAATGATTTATTGCTCGGCACAAGAGATTCTAAACCTCAATTCAAGTGGCCTGATTCAGCCTCAGCCACATTTAGCACCATTAAGACTGCAATTGCCAACGCCACCTTGCTAATGTTCCCTAAGCCTGAAGCACCGACCAATATTATGGTAGATGCTTCTGGTACACCCGTCGGAACAGTACTACAACAATACATCAGTGGACAATGAAAACTTCTTGCCTTCTAAAAAAAAGTTAACTGCGACAGATACCCACTACACCGCATTTGGGCGTGAACTTCTTGCCACTTTGCCACTTACCTCAGCGTCAAACATTTCCGTTATTTCGTTGAAGGTCGCACATTTTTTATCCTCACGGATCACAAGCCACTGACATTTGCCATAACATCGAACGGCAATACTTATACGTCCAGAGAACAAAGACAGTTGGCATTCATCATTGAATTTACGACCAACATCCGACACATCAAAGGAAAGCACAACGTGGTTGCTGATGCGTTATCACGACTGCATATTGCTGCTTTGAAGCTACCGGGCGTCGAACAGATTGAATTTTCGGCTATTGCAAAACATCAACTCTAGGACACTGGGTACCAAGTTACATCTCTGTACCTAAAAAAAAAAAAAAAACATACCGTAAACAGATATTTCGCTTCTGTGTAATTTTTCAACGTGAACGGCACGATCGTACAATCCGCCCGCATTCTGCAAGAAAATCTTCGATGCCCTACACGGACTGTCCAATCGTGGAATACGAGCTACGCAGAAACTTATCAACACTTGTTTTGTCTGGCCAGAGATGAACACAGATATCCGAACGTGGTCAAGATCATGTACAACTTGTTAAAATCAAAAATTCATCGTCATACCATAACACCATTTGCGCCATTTCCACTAGTTACGGAACGTTTTCAGCATGTTCGCCTAAATTTGGTTAGTTCATTACCTCTTTCAAACGGCTTTGCGTACCTCTTAATATGCGTGGATCGTTGTACACGATGTCCGGAGACAGTCCTGATCTCCTACATGACAGCTGCAACAGTTGTCCAAGCTTTCGTCAGAGGGTGAATTGCTCGTTTTGGAGTACCGTTAATAGTCAGTACGGACCGCGGCCTGCAATGCGAGTCGTACCTTTTTGCTGAACTGATGCCACTCCTTGACATCAAACGCCTTCGCACAACGGCGTATCATCCGGCCGCAAATGGAATGGTTGAACGATTTCATCGACAACTGAGATCATCACCGCGTGCTCACAGCTTCATCCCCTGTACTGAAGCGCTACTCACTGCTCTACTCAGAATTCGTTCCACGCTCAAAGTGGACATTGAGCTTGTCTACGGCACTAAACTATAGTCTACCTGGAGAATTTCTTCACAACACGTCACCTGATGTGCCCACGTGTGCCCAGGATTTTACAAACTATGCTCACCCCCTCGGACAACTTTTCAGACAATTTTGCCCATGTTTACTACGGGAGGTTAATAACCACTCTTCTTTCATCAGCCCCGACCATGACACCTGTACTCATGTTTTTGTTCGCATTGATAGAGCAAAGAAGCCAGTTGAGCAGCCGTACCAAGGTCCGTTCAAAGTCATCAACCGAAAGTCGAAGTTCATCATCGACATGGGGGACCGTCATGAAACGATCTCAACTGATAGATTGAAACCCGCTTATACAGACGAATGCAGCTACAAACGCTACTTTAACACAAACAAACAAACAAGTCGGTTCCAACCATCACATTCAGTGAAACGCAACTTGCATGTGCATTGGGATTAAGACTGAACAATTTTCACAGCGATTTAAATAATTGTAAATATATTTATTGCAGTGTTCAGTGCCAAAACATTCAGTTGCAATGTGTGAGTGTGTGGGTGTGTTTTCTTTTTTTCTCTTTATTTGGATCGAACTTCGTTTCTACCGAGGGAAGTATCTGTGGTGACTGCGGAAGAAGAAGAAAACTTCTTCCTCGAGCCCCTCGAGAAAATGATGGTCACGAGCAGACATGGGTTAGGATGACTAGAACGCTCACTGCCGTCTCCACGATTAAATTGTGATATGTATGAAATTGGGTGTCGTCTTAACTATTAGCAACGTGTTCGACCAAAAACATCGTTGTGGTCAGCATTTGCTATTGGCCGAACTATTAAGGTCAGGGGGGTCTCGGGGCGTCTCGGACACCCCGCCGATTTTGAATGGTGGTCTGAGACCCCCAGCCATACCTTCTGCCGTTAGTGCAAACACGATCATAAGTTTTAGACCTTATCATGGGAAATGGTCAAGTTTTGCTGAGCAGCCATCTTCAGAGAGAGAAGAACTATGTTGTTAGTAGCCGTGTCAATTTCGTGTTGAATAAAATGGTGAACGGTTCAGGCACACCATCGCATCGTCGGTTGTGTCTGGCCTTAAGCCGAAACAAAGAATAGACCGGAATTTGTAAGGTGATTCCCCATGTTCCCTAAAGAATTCGGCCATTGCTTATCTCCTTGCCATGAATGATTTGACCAGTCATCAGACTGCTCCCAGCCAAGATGTCAGATGTTTCCATACATAGGTTGTAACCCAAGAGGACGCACATGAATAGTGTACCTTAAAATAAGTCGACAGAGGAAGGGATAAAGCAATGCGAGCTTATACCTTGCACATATAGTTGTTTAGTTTCCACGTTATAGATATCTTAGATCTTTCTATCACCACGATAATATTGAAACGTTAGGAGTACCTTGCCCATGAATGTTCCCTTTCCACTCCCATAAGTGAATGCCCTCGCAGTCTTATCAGCAATAGACTTCTGTGCTTTGTCATCTTTATCAACCTGACGGTCGAACCCGTTCTGAGCATGTGCAGTAGTTTTGATCTACAGAATATGATACGTTGAGCACGCGTCCACAGTTCAGTGACTCTGTAATTTTCGCCTGTGATAAGCGCTGGAGAGGTGTTTAGACCAACGACGCCGCACGTGGCATTTAAAAAAAAAAGCGATGATAGCGATGATCTCTGGACGGCTTTTCACATGCGGTTTAAAAGAAGATTCTCGAAATGTTATGAGGGTTTTAAGCAGCACAATTGCGTAGGAGCACCTGCTGCGTTTTGGTTGTCGTGATTAGGTTTAGGCTTCTGCAGAAATGCGTAAATCAACCGTATTTTTTACACACTCAGAAAGATTAAATGACAACAAAACTATATGAAGATGTCTCCACAAAGTTATTATCTAGTATATCTTTGTGTTACGCTAAATTAATTTACTTGGAAGGTAGTATGTGAACTGACTGTGTTCATGTTCATAAAAAAAAATCCTGGAATTTATAATGTTTTAGTTTGTACCAAAGTACGAAACCTAGACGGTGCTTATGTACAGTTTTTTTTTTTCATAGAAATTAATAGCATTATTATTTATGCGTTTGCATCAATCCTCAAACACCCTCTAAATTAAGGCTGAAAGACTGGAGTATACACCTAGCGGGCTGAAAGTTTTATCGAAGGTACATTTAAGCGGTCAGTTTAGCACGATGAGATAAGGCATAATTTTGTTCCCATAATCCTTAAAACAAAATCGCTGATATCTAGAATACTGCGGCCGGACACTGAAGTGGGGCCACAGGTATGCAGATAAACCTAGTGATGAAAGAGAAAGCAGACCAAGTTTGATATCCAGTCGGCGGAATTTTTCACAATCGCCTTTGCCTTTATTTATTTCAGTTTCAATTTTCAACTCCCGACAGATATTTAATTCTAGGCGATGGTTAAATTACATTGCCCGTCCAATCATTAATTTAAAATTAATTGGTATGTTTGAGGTAAATCAGTTACTGACCGTGAAGATTATTTTTTAATCTAATGTCCGCCAAGCCTGACACACATGCAGTAAAGACAGTATCTATGTACTAGACTATGCGTTTTTCTTTTAAATCCGATCAAATTAAAATAAACCATTCTTTTCGTTAAATTCAGAAAATAACCCGTACCACCATTACGTCAGATAATATTGAATCGTTTTTGACAGATTGCAAATCTATGGAAGGACCACATGAACACGAAAAATAAAAACGAATCTGGCCTATTGACGGAAATCTGCGATGCTGTAAGAGACTGATCTATTTCTCCTTTTTTGTAGGGTACCCAGTTTTTTTGGTTTTAGCCTTAAATTTGAATTTAGGCTACCTACTCGTCACTCACTTATTGTGTTGTTTTTTTAGGCCAAGGAAGTTAGGGAAGAGGATAGCACCCTAAGACGCGATATTTTATATTTTCGATAAGTTGCAGGGTAGCAGAGTTTGGGAAGAACTGGCATAAACCATTTAACAACGCGAAAAGCCCTTAATTTTTCACTTTACGCTAAAAGGACGTGGTGGAAGTCCAAACGTTTTATCGCATTTCGTCTAAGGTAAACTAAAAGAGCCAATTTATTTAATGCACCGCAGTAAAAGAGAGCTCCGGTCGTCCACTGAAGGATCCCAAAGGTTACTTTAAGATAAGTGCACTCAGAGACGGGGCCGTGTTCCTGTGATGATTCGCTGCAGACTAAGTTGCAGTGCGGCAGCATTGCTTGTTGTCTTTGAAGGATGTATTCCGCTGCTGAAGTAGTGACGAGTAATTAATCGCGTAACTAAGCACGATTTTTTTTGTCGGCTCGTTTCTTCACACGGCAATCCGTCGTAGCACGACGAGCCCTCCTTGCTTATCTAATACTACCCAAAACTCTCTCTCTCTCTCTCTCTCTCTCCTCCGGCGTCCCTTTGGCACGTCGGGCACAGTCGTACTAAGCATGTCGCCTAAAGGCCCGTTCACACTCTTGCGACCTTTTAAAACTTGGTGCCTTGAAACCTCTTACACGGAGAGGACACACTGGCGCCATCTATTGGGTAGCAGTGTAAACTTGGCCGGTCCGGCATATTTTCTCTTTCTCTCGCGCATTATCCTTTCTTTCTTGGCTCGAAAACCTTTCGTCAACGTTATAAACGAGCCTTTTTAATAGGCATTACGCACATTTGACCTCGGAAATACCTGAAAACCTTCGCTCTTGTGAAATCCAGTTCCAGGGTCACCGTATAAATGCGCCAGCGTGCCAGTGTGTTCCCTCGTCCTAAGAAACGTTAAGAGGTTTCAACAAGTCTCGTCTCTCTCGGTCGTACTCGGTTGCAAGAGTGTAAACGGGCCTTAATTCTGCTCAGCGATCTCCTCTTCGGTTCGCTCCTTCCTCTTACGGGGCATTTAGAAGACTGTGACACATCCAGGGAGCATGCACTTCGTCCCGCTACCCGCGCTTGAACGCGTAAGGAGAGGAGGACGGCACGTGTGCCTCAGTCTCTCGCGCACGTGCATGCATTTCAATGTGACACCCAGAATTTTTCAGGGAAAGAAAGAGGCCGGGGGGGGGGGGGGGGGGGGGAGGGAGTAGCTTAGAAACTTCTACCACATTTAATAAAGTATAATTGATAAAGCTCGATTCTACATCAGTCCCACGTCGAAGACAACCAGGTAAGACCCCAGATGAATAAAACATATTTTTCGCTGAGGGTTGAGTCGCCTCCAAATTAGGGTTGCCTGGAGTGCCAACGCCTGCAACTCTACGTATTTTATGACATATTCCCTTTCTTCAGATAGGACCTTTTAAATGTCAAGTGTTTCGAACTCTCGATGAAAATGCTTCCCCACTACGCCCAGTGGTTACCGTGGTTGACTGGAACGCTTACGCGATCACTAACTTCTCATGTTTGACCAAAGACACTTCCTTGTTTTTGTGGCAGCAGTTTGAATGGAAAAAAAAAAAATCGTGATTTATGTGTTTACATATGCGGCGCCGTCACAATCGGGGAAACTTCGCATTGCAAAGCGTTGTGAAAACTGTAGTCGGCAAAACAACTACAATCCCGCCCAACGCAATTTCCTCCCGATATTGTGGTCGTGTATAAAATCACCTCGTTTATTGGAATGCTATTTTTCACCTGGCCACGTTTGGACGAAAATAAGTAAGGCACCATAGAACGTTGAATATTCCACAGAATAGCTCCAAAGCGCGTTCACAGTTGCGACTCGCAGCGGTTGTGCGACCGAATAGCAACATGCAACAAGCGACCCCCGACGTTCAGACTTTGGGATTGGCGAGTCGCTTCCCAGAAGTTCTTGGGAGCGTTCGTCGATTCCGACTGTCGTGTGACGTCGTGTTTGCGTTTCGCTGCTTTCCTCTTTTCGTTGTGCACATCTACACTACGCATGTGTCGTTTTCACCATATGAGAAGGCCTCATTATAATGGCCTTGACCCTTCGAAACTGTACGATGAAAGCACAGTAGCAATATCTGCGCGCACTCACTCCAGCTTCCGCGGTGCATTACGTATATCTGTCAAGCTAAAAGTCGCACGGATTTGATGCCAGGCTGAGTTATTTTCCGGGTGCTGTTAGAAATTATAGTCCTGCTTTTTATATATATAACAAAATGGGTACTCTTTAGTCGCGCTGATCAAGGCCGCCGCAGAGACCTCCATAACTGCATCCATGGCCGCTACCGCGAGCCGAGGTGAACATGCATTCCCACTCCCGCTGAAATGCTGGATGTGAGCAAACGTGACGCGTAACACGTCACTTTACGAGGCCTGGCGTCGCCTTCGCCTGTACTGCACGCAACTAGTCACACGGAATATAGCGACTTTGCACTACGGCTAAGAGGCCATACAAGCAAAATCTCCTTGGAATGTTCGATGCTGACCTTTTGGCTCCGTGTGGTAATCGCCCTGGGAGAGACAGCTAGTGCAATCTATAAGCCACATTGTCGATCTACGCAACTGAGTTATGTTTGCAACGCCGGGTTCAACTTCTGCTATGTTACTTTATTATTTAAATTTGCAAAGAACGTTTTATTATATACGATAAGCTAAATTCCAATAACATTTTCAACGTCAGCCGTGACCGTGGCAGCATTTTGGCGGTCTGCTTTACTACGGCGCAATATCAATTCTAAATAGCGTATTATGTCCACGGTGTAAGATACTCTCTTTAGGTGAGGACTGTGCAAGGCACGGAGCGACCTGTCCTGTCACGAGCGTATCCGTGCACCCAACAGCCCGCAGCCAAGTAGCGTCACTCGCTGGCAAAACGACGCAACTGTAAAAAAAAAAAAAAAAAAATATATATATATATATATATATATATGTATATATATATATATATTTTGTTGACATGGAACACGGGGTAAGATACACTCTTTAGGTGACAACACGGCGGGGCTAAACGCGCGGCGCGAGGAATCGGATAGCGTTCGTTCGACGGACATCCGAAAGGCTGCATCATTCCGCGGCCACCGTGCCCGCGGCTGACAGTGTCGCCGCGGCCAAACGGCGAAACTGCGTGAGAGCGAAAACAATTATCTCGTTGCCATGACACCCCGGTACACCTTTGTTCTTTCTGCACGTGCGACAACCTCGCTGGAGCTCTGCGCGTGTGGAGCATGAGGTGGCACGAGCCGTCTTTGCCGTGCCCACGGGTCGACGAGTCATCTGCCGGCGCCGCTTGAAACCATAGTGAGAGAGAGAAAGAGAGAGAGTGAAAAGCGAACCTCATCGGCACGTCGCGCGGAGCGCGCTGTCCTCACCTGAAGAGTACTATTATCTCACACCGTGACATGGTATCAGACGAGCACGAGCTCCTTGCTCAAAAGTGTGGGACGGCTTCGTGAGAAATGCCGTGGCAAATAACGAGATATCTTATTTGTGCTCTTCCAGTGTTGCGTCGTTTCGCCAGCAAACGACGCTAATTCACCGCGGGCTGTTGGGCGCGGGCATGGGCTCGTGACAGGACTTTACCTAGTCGATGGCGTCCCATTGTTCTTCACGTCAATGCCCTCACCTAAAGAGTATACATCTTACACCGTGATTATGTCATATCGCGGAACTGGAAGTAGATAACGATATGGCTCCAGCTATCCTGAAAACAAAAAAAACAAAAAAACATAATGAAGGTATCACTATAACATTGATTTAGTTCTCGTCTTAAACAATGACAAACGATGCGTGGCCATTTCACACAAAAAATTATACTAGAATGCATGATCGCAAAAACTCAAATCTATATTTTCGATCCTTGAGATTTGTTCACCTCATTCAACATGGTTAGGAAAGTGCGAGCCGTACTGCAGAAGGCTGTCATGAGATATACGTATGTTTTGCACTGCGAAGAGTATTTCTGGGTCATACCTTTCTAGAAATCGTCCTCATTCCGACGGATGTCAAACACTCAAATTGTGTTTTCTTATGAGGCCACATGTCTTATCGCTGTAAGTGACCTCGCAATTAATTTTAGATAGTATTTATTTGTGTTATAACGTTCATGCAATTCGCTGTCGTTTCAGAAAAAACAGGATAAAGACCCGGATTTCATGAAAACGTTTTCGGTAGGTTTACAGACGTCGTCGGAACATTGAGCGTGATACGAATAGTCTTGCTTAACCAACAACCACGTACTTTTTTCGCCGAAGAGCTGCTTGTTTTGTAAAATACCTCTAAATAATATCATTCGTCGCAAAATTTCAAAACGTAGATCTTTTAAGCGCCCTAAAGACGCCACAGGCGTCTTTCCCTTTGATCTCGTGCACTGCATACGTGGCGAAATTGTGAAGGTAGGATAGCAAGCACAAAATGGACTTCCCCCTAATCTATAAAAGATAGATTGCAATCACCGCACCAAACCTCCTAATGATATTTGTAGTTTCTGATTATTTGTTTTTCTGCTTTGCTTTCTGTATTGCGTTTTATTACATATCATTTGTTTTCCCTCGAAATTCTCACTTCGTGCTCTTCACCCTGGTTGTGTACGCAGAAACAGATAAAGGCCTACACCCTTAAACAAACAAAAATGTCCCTGTGTTCACTTCCTCGTAGAACACTCGTTCAGCCGATCACTGAGATTTACAAAGGGAGCCCGGAAAAAATGACATGAAAGCAGGGGACACATGAGCGATAAAAACGGGCGCAGCGCGGCAATTTCATAGCAACCGGTGCTGGCGTTCCTACGTCACTTCCGCGCGGCGCCGCGTCTCTCGGATCTGGGGCCCTAATCTGGACACTCAGTGAAACAGTCGGCGACAAATCCGGCGGCCGTCATTGGCCGACGCGGCACTCGACCTTGGCGGCGGCCAATCACAGTTGCCTGATTTCTCGCCGACTTTTTCGCCAAGTGTCCAGATTAAGGCCCCTGGTCGATACAGATAATTCCGCGATTTGCGCCGCCTGTGTCGCGCTTAGCGACGAGTACTGCGCGACGCCCACTTTCACCGCTCATGTGTTCCATCCTAAGCCACTTTTCCGCATAAAATGCCGTCTACACTCTAAAAAATGCCCGTGCGTCTGCTTTCCCGCACAGCACTCGGAGAGCCAATCACCGCAACTTACGGAGGCAGCTCAGCGAATGACGATGCCGAAACATATGTTTAGACCAAAAAACGCAGTCTGAGTTGTGACATTAAGCAATGCAAAACGCCACACTTGCATTGCTTAATGTCACAACTCAGACTGCGTTTTTTGGTCTAAACATATGTGTCGGCATCGTCATCCGCTGAGCTGCCTCCGTAAGTTGCGGTGATTGGCTCTTCGAGTGCTGTGCGGGAAAGCAGACGCACGGGCTTTTTTTTGAGTGTACGCACTACAATCTAAGCATGTGAAACTATACCGTATATGCTCAGTATGCCATAACGTGAACTGGATTTATGCGGCGAGCAGCTGCTCCAAAATACGTCTCTGGCGCATAGTTACATGTATACATGCAAGGAGGAGCACGCCGATTGAACGGTAACATGAAGGTGCAAGGAATACCCGATGACGAGGCGGCGAAACGCCTCGTCATCGCCATCGTCATTGGCTGAGGTCAGAGAGAGGGGGAGGGAGTGGGGGGGGGGGGGGGGGAAAGCACGTAGGCGCGATCGAGGAGTAAACGCACGAGGTACGCAAGGAGAAAACGAACTTGCACGCCGTACGAGTTGAAACGTTCATTTGTGGCTCGAAATTCACATCAGCTCATCTATAAACCTTTGTAGCGCTCATCCCCCAAGCGAAAAAGGCCGAGTCGCTTGTGGACGCATGCGCGGCGCTTGGTATTTAGCAGAAAAAAACTACTCCACGTCCTCAGAAGGCGTTTCACGGCTCAGTACAGAAAAAAAGTTATGCGGATCGCAACTTCGTCTGCTTCTTTTGCAGGGGTTGTGGCGACGTCAGAGTCTCGAGTTCCGATTGGCTCTGATTGAAGTATAGTGGGTAGACCTCAAGGCCGCTTGCTTTAAGGACTACCCACTATACCTCAATCAGAGCCAATCTGAACTCGACATTCCGACGTCACCACAACCCCCGCGAAAGAAGCAGACGGACTTGCGCTTTGCTTTGGAATGGGTCATGGAGTGACTGGCTCAACGAGTGATATGCGGGTGAGTAGACTTACAGGAACGTTTTATAATGCAGTACTGGCTTTGATTAAAAAATCAGTTTGAGCGAATGTGCTTTAGCGGTTTGTACTTGCATGTTCGCACCGCATTTTACAGATTCAGTTCTAGACATCACTCTGCTCCGTGTTTTTTTTTTTTTTTTTTATTAACAGTGCGAGCATTATGATAAGTGCGGCTGCTCTTTTCTAGGCCGATGACAAAGAAATGGTGAAGGACACCTCAGTATTGTGCAGAATAAGGCACACGGCGCCATCTGATTGCACAGTGCTGCAAGGGGTTGGCGCTTAAACATTCAGAGGAAAAACGAGCAGGGGCATTCGATTGCTCAATTTCACACTTTTGAATCTAAAGAGAATCGGATGATTCTATCTGATTGATTTGAGTTCTGGCAAATAAACTATTTCGTATACCTATGATTTTAACTGTGTCCATTGGGCATTTAACGATCTCCGAGTAAAACATTTGTTTTCGTGTTCTCGGTGCGTGTTTTTGACACTGTTCTCGCATCTTTACCACCACCGAAGAGGGAATTGGTTTTGTATAATTTATTATCACCCCGCTATGGAAAGGTATTTTTTTTTTTTAGGGGCGAAGCTCCTAAGGAGGTATACCCTGTTTCATACTTAGCGTGCAACGCTGTCAAAGCTACTGGCGCGAGCGTGGGGCTTGATCTCGTTGATCATTCGCACGCGTTCTGGCGCAAACAAAACCATAAATCAAGCCACGCGCTCGCGCCAGTAGCTTTGACAGCGTTGCACGGTAAGTATGAAACAGAGTATAGCGATGTCCGTATGTCCGTCCACCGTCGGGTGCACGTGCTCCTCCTCGTGAGCTCACGTGCTCACGAGCACGTGAGCACGTGCTCCCGTGCTGGTGTTGGGCAAAAAAAAAAACGAAAAAAAAACCCCCGCATCTCCACGTGGTGAATGATGTTGATTGGGGCGAAGCTCTGGTGGTGCTTGTCTGCGTAGACGGTGAGCCGCAGCATGCCGAGCCTTTCGTTCGTTTTCATCCATGTCAGAAAGAGAATGTGTGGTATGGAACGTGTGAGTATGGAACGGGTGATTTCAGATAAGATCGACCAAAGGTTGGCTGGTCGACATTTTTAAATCAACTGATTTTTTTATATGACATTGTCTAGTGTCTGGTATAAACGAATCCACACTTAGTTTTGACCAGAAAAAAAATTTGGAGACAAGAAAAATCGTAAGGCAGGGAGAGGTGGACAGTTGTAATAACGCGCACTGATGGAGGGGGCAAGTTTGAAAGTGAATAATTAAAACAATAAAATTAGGAAAATTTTAAATCTTTTTACAAACAAACTATGGGTACCACTTGCTTGTAATATAAAGTAATAATATTTATTAAAAATTTATTTAGTTTTCTAAAAATTGCCAAACATGCCTGCTCGAACGACAAATGGCAAACTTTGGAAATCTGTATCTCATGAAATAATTTAATCATTATTACATAACTTGCAGACATTATTTCACTAATATATGGCTATTATTGAAAAAATAAATAAGGTATCTGAGTGACACAATAGTTACAATATATTTAGGCAAACATGGGAAAAAAATCAAACAAAGAAAAATTCCAATGCGAATAAAGAAAAAAACACCACATTCGATTTTTTTAAAATTTGGGTACCCTGTTATACTCTATTTCGGCATTCATTTCTATTAAAAACATGTTGCATCATTGCACTGTGAAAGAAGAAACAACTCCCCAAAGTAGGGTCCTTTTTCAAAGCCTACACTTAGCAGTGTCCTATACAGGAAGTGACTCTGAGTTCCAGTTTCATGAAACTTGCACAAATCTTTTATATACATTTATTCGGATGAGGTCATTGATAAAAAGAGCGATCGGTCACACAGTAAAAGGGAGGAGAAACTATATACAGCATTTTACATAAGCGTACAAAGTGGTATCATATTAGAGACTAATGATTTGAGAAAAGATGATGCAGTGTGAAGTTGTACCTTCCGGTATATTTTACATCTAGAGTAAAATAAATAACTTTACTTCCACACACAAAAACAAAGATATAATAGTAAGATATTTAGGTTGGCTGTGTATTTACGATTACAAACAATTTCAGGTGACGGATGCCATAGTGCCTAACTGGAGCAGCTTCGATGCTCTCGGTGTATGAATGAATCGTGGCAAGCCGATATATTTTATCCTGCTCGAAGATAACATTTTGGGATTTTTTTTATAGTGATCAGATAAAAATTATTAGTAACCACCAACAAAAACAGTAGGTTAAATACCCCGTGAAGAAAAATGTGATAAATAAGATGTCCCTGCATTCAAAATGAGCAGTCCTTGGGAAATCAAATTCGGCACTTTACGCTAAGGTTTTCCTCGCTGTACCCATTTAATAAAGTTGCTTCCAAGCAGATCCGACTGTCCGTGCTACATATACGTCACAGGTCCCTTCTGTTGATGACTTGCTGAGCCGCCACGCGTGCCAAGGCTGAATGCCAGGGAAGGCGCGCACCGTCAGCCACTCTTCTTTTTTTTTGTTCACGATACCGAACAACCTTATTTTCGTCCAGATATACAAGATGCACGCCTTTCAGTTTCTTTGATAGAACGCTCACCATTGTCCTGGCCGTCTGAATTGCGCTTACTGAACGTTCTCTCAGGTTGTTCAGCGTGGCCTGGTGCTTCACGAGTCCGCCAACTCCGTCACATGCATTTTTCCCATGTCCAGATGCAGAAAATAACCACTGGGCTTGTGGGCAATCGTCCTTTGCAAATTGGTGAAGCTGGTAGCGAGTCTTGAAATGACTGGCGGCGCCGTCACTTACGTACGTCACGTACGAGTATACCGCAACGTTGTCTTCAACCCACTCCTTCAGTTTTTCTAGAGCCAAGCAAGCGTGAGCGGCGTCGTGACACAGGTCCTCACTGATGATGGCAAAGCTGTTTGTAGATTTTCTTGTCGTCACTACACATGTAAATATCGAAACTTGTTTTTTTTTCCAGTGATATGCTTGCACTTCGACAGGAAGCACGATGGTCCAGTTTTCAGCAAAGTCAAAATGAAAGACAATGCTCCCGCGTTGCATGCACTGTTTTTCATCGTAGATCGCTTCACCTTGCGTTTGCCGGATATAATTGTGAAGTACCCAACTTCCAACCGTCACTTGGATGACTTTTAGGAAAGTCTCAGGTTCCAAAGTTTTTTTCACAAGGTCGCCGGACTCCCATGTTGCAAGCACAATCTCTTCATCCTCCGGGATATCAAGTTCCTGGAGTGTAAGAAACTGGCCTTTTGGGCAGTGATCACAGTCTCCTTGAAGGCACAGTTCTGTTGCTGGGTCGCACAGAAATGCCGAGTTCATTTCACCAGTGTTGAATGTTGAGCCTGTAACGTTCTCTAGAGCGGCAATACAAAGATAATAATTGGCGCAGCGCACACAAACGCACACTTCCTGGTGTGGAATACATTGGACCCATCTAGGGCGCAACGAATAAACTTTCGCTAGCCCAACGCCGGAATCGGGATGCTTGTCTTTGTATATACGGAAGGCCTCTCGTATTGAGCGTGTCATGACGCGCTTTGGCACGAACGTTTTCTCTTCGTTGAGCATGACAGAAATGACGTCCTTCTGGTTGGGACTTTGGCGCGAACATTGTAGCTCGTCTTTCGTGAAGTACTCTAGGGCAGCAGACAGGTTCTCAGGGCTCACCTTGCACCTCGTGTAAAGATCCGGCTCATACCACACGCCATGCTTTTCCTTGAGTTTTCGGGATTTACTGATGAGGTACATTGAGGCCTGTGGAATCATCTTTTGAACCTCATTCTTCGTCAGTGTTGACGGCAGGAGTGTAAGCAGTTGACAACGTTCCCGGAGAGAGGTGGCGGTTTCAAAGGCCTGCCGAAAGTTGTCCACCCACTCAGTGCATGTGGAGCATGTTGGTTCGGACGACCCCGATGGTGCGTCTCTGTCGTACGCAATACGTAGCCTTGAGCGTATATTCTTGACAGCAACCTGCTCCAGTTCTGTCTGCTTTCTCTTGACATAGGCAGGCCTGTCCCGACTTCTTACGACGCTTGGTTGTCTCAGCGGCGACACATCTGTAGGTAGTATGCTGCGATTTAGATCTTCAATTGCTTCTTCAGCTGGCACAAATATGTCAGGGCACTGCTCTGAGCTTCGCATCGAGATCTCCTTAGTGATGTGCATGAAGCAATGGTAGCACAGGTAGTCCGTCGCACTCACTTTGGTGGAACAGTCAGGCGGAAGAATTTGCTTCAACGAGTTTAGGTCCAACTCGCCAACACTTCGAAAATTCCGCTGCTTTGGTATAGTCTTTTTGTGTTTGCAAAAGTAATCTGCACAAAACACTCGTTCGGAGCTCCAGGACGTCTTCATAATGTATACATAAATAATAGAAATTAAACCCCAACTGATGGCATATAATTGCCAAGTGAAAGAACTACTGGGTGCACAAGTGACAAGTCCGAGGCTGAGGAGCCCACTCACTGCAAACGTACATTTGAAAAGAGAGGTCACAACTGAGGCTGTCGGCAAAGCTTGATCCACGTCAAAGGAAGAAAGAGGGAAAGTCTCCAGACAAAAAATTGTGGTCAGCGGCCTTCGAAAAAGACTTTCCGGAATCGCACTGTCGTCCCTCCACGCGCTTATATGAAAGCACCCGAGCTTCTACCACGTGGTTCATGACACAGCCTGAGCCATGTCGGCGACCGGTTCGCGAGGGGTTGGCGGTGGGGTTGCGTTGATGGTCACTCGGATTAGCCCTTGCTGTATTGAGCTACCGCCTGCAGTGCCTTATCGCCGGCTGGTGTCAACAACGAGAACACACACACCCTGTCTACACCAAAACTACAAGCGTTCACCGCACACGCGTCGCCGCCGCTTTTAAGCTTTTGTGAAATTGCTTTCTTTTGCCGCGGAGAACAGCCTTATCTTAACTACGCGCCTGAAATCCTTCCAGGCGGGCGTACACAATATCAAGCGTTTCGAGAAATGCCCGTGGAGTAGAACTATGGGAAAATTCGGAGCCCGCGATGTCGATATCGTCGCCGTTGTGTTAGTACGCCGTCGCGTACTGCAGTCCCCCGTTGGGGGAGGGGGGGGGGGCGGTCTTACTACGATAACATGGCGACAGCGTTTACACTCTATGTATTTACGCGAGGCTCGAGTATTTGGGGATAATGCTGCCGGTTGGTGTGCCCCTTTGTGCCTGATATTATCGCCCGTGACGCCAGCGAGTGAGATGGCGACAGGCATGACTGCTCAGTAAACAGGCGTCGGCGGCCATGTTTTGCTGGTTGAAGCGAACCCCCTTGTCCTTGACAGCGAGCGGGGAAATGCGAAAAAAAGATTGTATCGGCCGTTTTGCCAGAACTAGCGACGAGTGGCGTCTGCGGTTTCCGGCAACTATTTTGCCATAATCGTGAGCTTAGCGAGGAAATGATTTTTGCTAGCCACAGAACACTACCACGCAGAAAGGGAATGCTTGAACATGTTTTTGTTCTGGATATATATCAGGGATATATATGAGAGAGAGAGAGAGAGAGATGAAGGTAGAGCGGAAGAGGGAATAGCATATAGTGTCGCAGGAGAATAAAGTAAACAATGTTCCTAGTGGCCGATGGCTGCATGATCTTTTCTCGGATCACTAGTCCGTAATATGATACCTCTTTGTACACAGTAGTTTCTCCTTAATTGAAGTGTGTGGACGATTTCTTTGGTTATCATTGGCCTCATCTGAATAAAAATATATAAAAGATGTGTGTTGGTTTCATGAAACTGGAACTCAGAGTCAGTTCTTGTATAAAACACTGCTAAGTGTAGGCTTTGAAAAAGGACCCTACTTTGGGGAGTTGTATCTTCTTTCTCAATAAAATGATGCAACATGTTTTTAATGGAAATGAATGCCGAAATAGAGTATAACAGGTTACCTAAATTTCAAAAAAATCGAGGGTGGTGTTTTTTTTTATTCGCATCGGAATTTTTCTTTGTTTGATTGTTTTCCATGTTTGACTAAATATATCCTAACTATCGTATCACACAGATACCTTAGTTATTTTTTAAATATTAGCTATATATTAGTAGAATAATATCTGCAAATTATATCATAATGATTTAAATTATTTCATGAGATACAGACCTCCAAATTTCGCCATTTGTCGTTCGAGCAGGCATGTTTGTCAATTTTTAGAAAAATAAATAAATTTTAAATAAATATGATTACTTTATATTACAAGCAAGCTATACCCATAGTTTGCGCCTAAAACGTATTAGAGTTCTCCTAATGTTATCACTTTAGTTATTCACTCTCAAACGGGCCCCCTCCATCAGTGCGCGTTAATGCAACTGTCCACCACCTCATGCCTTACGATTTTTCCTGTCCCCAAGTATTTTTTCTAGTCAAAACTAAGTTTGGATTCGTTCATACCAGACACTAGACAATAACATATAAAAACATCAGTTGATTTGAAAATGTCGACAAGCCATCCTTTGGTCGATCTTATCTGAAATCACCCATACGCATTTGAGCATTTGACCGCAGCGTGACATGGATGAAAACGAACGAAAGGCTCGGCATACTGCGGCTCAGCGTCTACGCAGACAAGCACCACCAGAGCTTCACCCCAATCAACATCATTCACCAGGTGGAGATGCGGTTGTTTCTTTTTAGGGCGAGGTTAGGGAGGAGGTGAGAACTAAAAGCTTTATCAGGCGCCATGTCATGCTCCTTTGCTTTTTTGCTCCTCCCGTTATGGAAGGAAACAATAAAAATACAATGTACCATGAGCTTGCTAAAAAAAGAAAACGGTATTATTTTTTTTTTTCTGCAAACATAAACTACGCATTGCCGTAACCTCAGCCTGCACCCAATTATAGTACTAGCGATAAAGGTCAGATTCCAAAGTTAGAGAACTTACCGTTCTCTAATTCAAAATTTGTTAGCGAATTTCGGAAACTTGTATTAAGGAAATAGAAACGAACGGAGCCATGAATACTTAAAAATGCATGGCGAACGTTACCTAGAACGCACCCCATTTTCTCATTGAACGTATTATAACAAAAAGAAGACAAAACTGTTTACGTGTAGGAATGCGAAATTCTACACGCAGTGCATTCCTACAAGCGGCGTGCCACGTCTTGCTATCGCACACGGCGCTCCCGCGGTGATATCAGGCTCCCCCACTGCGCAGGAGCGGCGAACCCCACCGGCTCCACGCCTTCCGTGGCGATGCATCTGCGTCGCTGTGCTTTTCTTTGCGTTTTATTTCTACTGCGCCTCCGCTTTGACCTTGAGCGCCCCGCCGACTTCCGGGACGAAGCCTCTGCGTTTCTGTGCTTTTCCCCAATGGGAAATTAACTGCCACTGCGCTTCAAGAGACGGTTACAGACAGCACCGGCTTCACCCCATGGGACAGTTAATGCTTACGCATTAAAAATTATAATAAGTTCTCAAGGAGATAAGGACGAGCTCTAAAACTTTGGCATTCAATCCGGACTGATAGGGCTACATTTCGGTAAAGTGCCGCAGCGCGATGGTGCGTATTCATTTGTGCGGTAACTTAAATTTTTTTTCTTCTTCTCCCAAACACACGGTTGTGTATGGATCCATGGGCGCATCAACCGGGCAGGCAAACGGGGCGCCTTGCCCCCCCCCCCCCCCCCCCAGTTCTCAGACTGAAAGGGCAAGGCTTATGTTTTGCCCCCCCCCCCCCCCCCCCCCCGAGACAGCCGCCACTGGGTAGGGCAAACACTGGCCGCAGGCACCCAAGGAACAGTAAGGGCAACGCCCCCCCCCCCCCTCCCCGTTTTGGGGGGTGGGGGGTCTGGTTCGCCCCCCCCCCCCTTCCACTCAAGAACAAGTTGGTACGCCACTGTGTGGATGGGAGGGAAAAAATTTAGTCGTCCACACTACAATTTTAGTTGTTTTCATTGCGTGACAACAGATATCGTCAATAAATGTTTTAGACATATCTTTTTGTTTTCTTTTAAGGAATTTTGATATAGCTTATTAACACCTTTTTTGTTTGATCCCACATTTAAATACTTTTGTCTGTTCTTTTGTTAGATCATAAACCTATTGACCCACTTTCATAAAAAAATAAGGTTTGTGTACATGCTCGAAGAGTCGGTGCTCTATTTTGCTGTGTGTACCGTACTTCGTAAATTTAAAGCCACCACACGATTACCCCTTTTTTACGACTTTGGTGCCAGCATTACCCGATAACTTAAATCACTGATTACTACTTTACCCAGGATAGCTATCTACTGAGCTTGCCGCATGACCGACTGATTGGGGGTTGAATGAAATCGACCGGTATTTTTTAGGTTCTTTGGTGGCAGTAGCGTACCAACTTGTTTTTGAGGGGGGGGGGGGGGGTACCCCTGTGGTACCCCTGTGGGGGGGGGGGGGGTACCCCTTGGTACCCCTGTGGCACCGCCGGCTAGTGTTTGCCGTGCCCAGTGGCGGCTTTTTCAGGGGGGGCAAAACGGATGCCTTGCCCCCTACTCTAAGGACTAGGGGGGGGGGGCGAGTGCCCCCCCTTGTCCCCCCGGTTGGTACGCCCATGTTTGGCGGAGATAAGTTTTTAGGGCACCGCATGCGTGCACAACCGTGTCAGTGTCTCGAATGATTGAGGATCTCATAAAATAAGTTCAGCAAGGGTGACTTTAATTATTGTGCAATCTGGGAAGGTAGCCAACGTGTGAAAGGTATCTGTTGCACGGAACGTACAACTAATCTTGTTCGGAAATGTTCCACCTAGAAATTTTAGTAATAACCAAAATTACGTATTCTTTCATTTCGGTGTCTTGTTACAGCGTGGACGAACGTCTGTGTTGGAACATTTCTAAAGGTACGTCAGATATTCCAGACCAGGATTTTGTTGCAACGAATAATGGGTGCAAATCAACGAAGGCATGAACACTCTCAAACCGTGATTACTTTTATTCTTCGGTCGTGCGATAAGAGTAATTTTTGGTATTTATTTACACGCAATTTCATTACATTTTGTTGCAACATAAGAACTATAGAAGAGGATCCGCAGGTGACCTGGTGAATAACATTTACTCTGAAAATCTCGAGACGTAAACAAGCAAACCAAAAAACGGACAGACAAAATAACACCATGACACCCTTTCTCTTTCTATAACTTGTTTCATCATAATCCAGAGTGCGTCAAGGGCTGCACACTCTAAGAAATGCCTGCGCGTCTACTTACCCGCAAAACGCTCGAAGATCCAATCTCTGCGGTCTACAAAATCAGCTCAGCGAAGGATAAGGCAGAACATTCGTTTAGACCTAAGAATGAAGTCTGCGCTGTTGCATTACGCAATGCAAGCATGACGCTTTGCATTGCGTAATGCCACAGCGCAGACTTCATTCTTAGGTCTAAACGGATGTTCCGCCTCATCATTCGCTGAGCTGATTTCTTAGATTGGAGAGATTGGATATTTGAGTGTTTTGCGGGCAAGTAGACGCGCAGGCATTTCTTAGAGCGTACGCGCACACATACTAAAAGCAAAAATGTCACGGCGCAAATTCACTACGCTTCATTGGGTTAGCGGATGACGGCACCCGCACATAAATATGGCAAGAGTGATTACATTGCATTTGATGGTTGCTTGATTGGCCTTTTCTACAAGTAGAGTCAGCTCCGACGTAAGGTAAAATCATATATAGTACGGTGTTTATAGCTTTGTGCATACGATATGAAAAACGACGACAAAAACGTAATATTATTGTGCAAAAAACAAAACAAAAAACACGCAAAGACAACGAAAGACAAGCAAAAGGAGCCCACACCAGTCGCTGTGTGTTTCTTCGACTTGTCCCTTCTCTCTTTTCGCGGCTTTTTTTTTTTTTTTGGTCATGAATAAGTAATCTGCATAAGTTGATATGCGTCTACGGTTCTATTAGTCTTGTTTATATAATTTAGGTAAACAAACTGAGCTTAATTTTATACTGTTTATTCTATTCAGCAGACATTCGGTGGGCCAGAAAATATGCGCCTTTTTTATAATTTCGGTTGAATAGATACCGAACAATTAGTACTTCTACTGCTTGCATACTTTGGAATCAACGCACTATCGTTATTCACTTTCTAATTTTATGTCAATCTCATCCCCCCCCCCCCCAAAAAAAAAAAAGGGAGGCACCTTCAACCTACGCAGAAAATGTCAAACAACTGTATAGTTCACGGTAATTTCAATCAAGAAGTGTGTGTTATTGCAGAGGCTCTTAACAGTAACTTTGTATCAGTCTTTATTTCTGAAATTGTTCGTTCCCACCAGTTAAAAGTTTAGATCATATTCCAAGGATTGCCGAACTGCACATTTCTGAAGAAGGTATATTTGCTCTTTTAGAAAACCCTGAAAAAAAAAAAAATCCCCGGTCCCGATATTTCTAAGGCGCTACACGCAGTGGATCTCTATACCTACACAATATTTTCCAACAATCTCTACCGCTCGGGTTCTGCCCGAGAATTGGAAAGTCTCAAGAATTGTTCCTATCCTCAAGTCTGGAGAAGAAACAGTCGTTGCTAAATGCACGCCAATTTCATTAACGTCCCAGTGTTGCAAAATTCTAGAACATATCAAATGCTCGCGCACTACTATTCATCTCGAAAACCGCTCCTTTATTAGCGAAGGAACAACATGTTTTCAAAAAAAGTCTTTAAAGCCTAACGCAACTATTGGAAACAAAGCATGAAATCAGCGAGTGTATAAATAAACGTTCCAAACTTGATATCATATTTCTGGATTTGGCGACAAACTCCTCGCTAAACTAAGAGCTGTTCTGAAATCGGACTCGTTATTAAAATGGTTTTAATATTACCGGAAGGGAGGACAACAGCTTGTAACATTCAACAAAAAAGCTTTTATCACATCGCGCTTAACCTCAGGAGTACCCCAAGGGACAGTTGTGTCACCCTGGTTGCTTTTAATACTTGTCAGTGATATAATTAACGATATAATTGCTCGCATAATATTGATCGCAGATAACTGCGTCCCACATTCAAACGGTAAATCACGGAGCGACCAAATAGCATTAAACAAGAGCCTAAACAAAATTGACAAGTGGTGCAACGATTGGCTAATGACAATAAATGAAAACGAATGTGTGTGTATGACTATCTCATGTAAAAAAACTTCCCTTATGCTTTAATTGTGACTTATGTGGTCACAAGCTTAACACGGTAAGAGCCTTCAAATATCCAGCAGTTTTTTTTTCTCCCGAAATTAAATGGCACCTTCACATTGGTTACATTATAAAGAAAGCCAAGATTAAGTTAGAGTTTTTCAAGTGGACCCTACAGGGTTCGTTTTCCATAAAATTGCTCACCTATAAATATTAATCGGACGAATCCTTGAATACACCGCGCCGTTTGGGACCTTTCACACGAAAAAGTGTAGGCAAAATAGAGACGATTCAGAGAAAAGCACATAGGATTTTCTTCAACAAATTCGAAAGAAAGCACTCACCCTCAAAATTAATGCTTCAAACGGTCTTAATACCACTTTCATCCAGTAGAAAGATAACCCGGCTCAATACGTTTTGTTTAATCGTGTATGGGACCATAAGAATGCCACAAATAAATATATTACTCTTTCCAAGGGACAATTACACTCGATTCACACACTCGAAAACTTTTATCGAATGTCACTCCCGATGAGATGCTTTTAAATACTCTTTTTCCGCGCCCTCTGTCCAATTGGAACAAACTGCCAAGAAATATAGTTGAATGTGCCAGTGTTTCCACGTTTCTTGAGCAACTCTTATGAGCTGTATAAACATAGTAGAAAACCCCAGATACATGTATAAACATGTTCATTTTTATAATCGGCACTTCACCGTCAAGGTGTGACGTTGCTTGCGGTCACAACACCTGAGTGTTTATATGTTATAGAGGGTCATTCCAAGTTAGGAGACCTTGTGCATATGAACAAGTTTTACTTTGAGAGTTAGAATAAACTTAAGAAATTGGGCAGAAAACGTAGGAAAGATAAGAAAGTAAACTGGAATAAATAAAGAAGAAAAACTATCTGCACGAAGCAAGAGTAAATGTCATAGTCCGTGGATATACAGAGTTCAAGTAGGTGACTCAGTCAGTGTTCGTCTGCATCACTCACAGTCAGCCGTCTTCCTTCGGTCTCTGCTCGTCGTTGGGAAGAATGGAGATGAACGTGGATCGGGACCCCTTTGCCAAGTCCCAGGGTCGATGACGGCGTCCGTTCAAACTTCCGAAGGTCGGCTTCCACCGCCTGCCCAACCGGCTTTTTTTCGCTCTCCTTCTTCCTCTTCTTCCCCCACAGTCGCACCATTCTCGCTCACCACAAAGGCACCTATGCGTCAAATTTATTACCTTTGACTAGAGAGCCTTTTTCATGCGTTTATATTGCCGCGCTTCTTTTTATGTTAATTGTTGCCGACACACTGCTGTCCATTGTGGCTTCGCTTCTTGTTCTTTTTTTTTTGCAAATTGTCGCGGCAGGGAACTACACTTGCATTAAAAGTTTCTATTGTATCTAGTGCTTCAATATTGCGCCACTCCTATTATATTTCATGTTTGGAATAATAGTATTGATAAATAAATTAATAAATGACTGAGTTCGTGAGATCCTATTGAGTGATTTCATAATATTGTCACAGATGAAGGCGAAGAGACGATGAACAATGAGCTGAACATAAGGGTTTAATCAGCGAACTCGTGCCAGTAACAAAAGAAAGAACGAGCGTTGAGAAAGCGGCAGTGGGAGCCGACGGTGGCATCAGCGAGCGACGATGCGTCGGCGTGACAGCTGGCTAAAGCGAGAGTGAATGTATCGACAAGACCGCGCTCGACGCCTTATTTACTCACTCGGTATCTCGAAACTTCAACCTAGAATATTCGGGAGTGAGCTACGGCGAGATTGAATAGGCATGGGTCATTCTGGCCCCGTTATCTTTTACAATCGCTGTAAGAAAAAACACGTCTTCTAGCTAAACGGAGAAGCGCTCCTGCTCCTCCTCGGTCATGCAGGCGGCAATATGAGTCTGAGTTCGTGAAATAATATTGAGAGCTCCGCCAAGAACGTAGCCAGGGGGGGGGGGGGGAGGGGCCATGCCCCCCCCCTCCGAAATCTTCCATTTTGCTGGCGCCTCCTCTCCCCTCTGCCCCTCGCATAGCATTTTTTGATGGGCGCCCAACCCCCTCCCCCCACCCGAATTAAAATCCTGGCTACGTGACTGGACTCCGCGATTTGACTTTGAGTACGTGAGATGATATTGAATGACTCCGTGATATGACATCGAGTGACTCCGCGTTGAGACCGTGAGCTCACCGGCTTGCAATCGAATGTGTTGGAACTTGAAAGCGATATGCACGCGACTTTTGGTTTCTTGATCAAATAACTCTGCTTGACCTTGCGGGAAGGTTACCGCGTGTCAGCGCACTGGAGTCTTGAATGGCGCAACTGTAAAGGCGCCTCCTCAAAGGTAGGTTCTGGAGGTGTGGGGGGCTGCCGTCGCGGTCGGGATCGAGGGACGCTCATGGGGACTGACGTTGCACTGAGTAGACGTTGATGGCGGCGCGTAGCAAAGGAGTGCGAGATGTTGGCCTTCGCTCCTTCCCACATTGCGCACGCGTATTTGGCCTTTCGGTTGCCGTGCGAGAAAGGGCGGTGCATTTGTTTTGTAGCGTGAGCTACACTGGCTGAGGTTGGGCAGTTTCGCGTGGCTGTCAAAGAGCCCTGCTGCGCAAGCGCGAGGGGCAGTGACGGCACACGGCGCACAGGTGGCGCGCCGAAACCTAACTCCGGTGGCTTTTTTTTTTTCTTTTTTGCGGCAGTTGCGGTGAGCGGACGTGTTTCTTGGTTCTCCTCGAACATCCGAACCTAAGTGCCAGTTTTTCTTCTTTTCTCTCTCTTTTTTTTGAGAGTTGATTGGAAGTGACTATGCGGTAGCAGTATTAGGTATGAACAGCAGCGGTTAACGTTAGTTTCGCAAAGTAGGCCCTGTTTGAATTTTTGGCGGGAAGGGACGGTTTGTTCCCGGTCTAGACATGGGTCTAGATTTGGGTCGGCATGAGAAGGGTGGGGACGGGTTGGTGCAGTGCGAGGGGTGTGGGAGGTGGTGTTACCTAGAGGAGACGGGTTTCGGGAGCCTGGAGGAGGCGGCGGGGATTAGTTTCGAGTGTCGGCTTTGTGTGAAGCTTCAGCAGGTAACTAGGGAATGGGAGGGTAGAGTTCGGGAGATTGAGGCCCAGCTTAAGGCAGAAGGAGAGAAGCGGGTGGGTCTCAAGGCCCAGGTAGAGGAGCTGACTAGGCAGCTTAATCATGAGAGGGAGCAGCGGGTCGGCCTCGAGAAGCAGGAGGAAGAGCTGGGGGAAGTATGGAAGGCGGGTTTAGAGGAGCGTAAGAGGGAGTGTGACAGCAGGGTAGAGCGCCTGGAGGGGGTAATTCGAGCGAGTGAGAGTAGCGAGGCAAGAAAAGAGGTAGTGTCAGTTCTAGCGGGACGAACCACCAGTCTGCAGGCTGGGGTCCCTGGTGGTCGGGAGTCCGGCCTGTTGACTGACGGGCTCGACGACGCTGGAGAGCTGAGTGACACTCAGCTCAATGGCGCCTTCGAGCAGCAGGCGTCGGGCAGTCAGGTGACAGGAGATAAGTCGCAGGACAAAGGCGCGCAGGCGCCAGGGGGATCTAGGGTACTGGTAGTGGGGAGCTCTAACGTAGCACGGGTTAGGAGGGGTGTACATAACAGGGTGAAGGGAGACCAGAGGGTAACCGTAGAGGTCCAGCCAGGGAAGTGTATGGTGGATGCTATGACCGCAGCACGTGAGGGGGTGTGGGATAACCGGGAGGGAAGGAACCTGGTAATAGTTCATGCGGGGCTTAATGATGTGCTCAAGGGTAGGAGCCACAACCTCGGAAAGCAGCTAAACGTGGGAATACGTAAGCTGACGGACATGTCTGAGAATGTGCATGTGGTTGTGTGCACCATTCCAGAAGTTCGGGGGCAGTCCGGGTTAACGGAGAGGAAGGTTGTCGAAGCCAACGGAGTAATTAAGGGTATGAGTCGACAGCTTTGGTATGACGTAATGGAAGTAAACAGAGAAGTGTACGAGGCTGGCTCCCGCCCTTTTGCAGATGGCATTCACTACAGTGAGGCCACGGGTTACAGTGTGGGGGATAGGATGGGCCGCACGGTGACTGCTTTTTTTGGGGGACCGAGGGCCCTGGGGGCACTGAAGCAACTGAAAACCCAACAAAGTCAGGAGAGGCACCCAGGATTAAAAAGAGGAGAAAACGTAAGAACAGGTATAAAAAAACAGCACAATCAGATATTGGATATATTAACATGCAGGGTGGTAGAAATAGCTTAAAATGGGAAGAGGTAGAGGAGCAACTAAGAAAGGAGGATTTAATGGTGTATGGGTTTGTGGAAACACATCTCAGAAACATGGAGCAGCCACCTTGCAACCCTGACTATGTGTGGGAAGAATGCGACAGAATGGAGGGAACGAGGAAGGGAGGTGGAATTGGAGCATTTATTAAGAAGAGTATGAACTTTCAAAGGATCAGAAAGGAGTGCGCCGAACATTTGTGGCTGAAAGGAAAAGTCGCTGGGGAATCAACAGTCCTTGGAGTTGTTTACTTATGGACAGGGACAGGTGCTAAAGAGGAAAACAGAAAAATGATTGATTGCATATCAAGAGACATTAGTGAACTAGGGGAGAGCTCCGAAATAATTATTATGGGAGACATGAATGACCATATTGAGGGTCTGGATGGGTATACGGACTCAACTGGAAGCATATTACTAGAACTGGTGAAAAAGCATGACTTAGTTTTATGTAATACAAGTCAGAAGTGTGACGGGAACATAACTTGGGAAACTGGCAATCTGCATTCAACTATAGATTACGTACTCATGTCACACAAAATATATGGTAAGTTACAAGTAATGAAAATAGATGAAGAAGGTTCCAAAAGTCTTAGTAGTGATCACAAACGTATTAAGCTCAATTTTGCCAGAGAAGGAAATGCTGAAACTATACAACATAATTCAAAGCAAACTTTCTGCAGCGACAAAGAGTTGGAAATAGTTGTTGAAAAAATAGAGGCAGCAGTTTCAGGGCAGCGGTATACAGATTGGACCTATGAGAGCCTAACTAGGCTTTTTGCTCTAGAACTAGACAAAGTTCAGAGTAAACGAAAGGGGAAGCAAGGACATAGACCAAAAAGCTGGTGGGACAAAGAAGTGAAGCAAGCGATACAAAAACGTCAGGAAGCCTCTAGAGAACACAGGTATTCCAAGCGTAGTGGGAAGTCCGAAACGGAAGTAAAAAGAAAATGGGACAATTTTATAACATGTCGCCGAGAGGCATCTAGTTTGATCAATGCGAAAATTCAGAGAAAGGGTCAGGAATGTATGAGTAATGTAAGTAAGAAAGATAGAAACGCTGCAAAGAAGTTTTGGGAGCACTTGAACTCACTCGGTGAAACGACGCAAGCTAGACAGAGGTTCATACTCTCGCATCAGGGAGATCAATTAGAGGGAGATGATGCGATACAATATATAGCAGTAGTGATGGAGGAGAAATTTCGGGAACGGGTACATGTGGAAGATAGGAGAACCGAAGGAAGTAGCAGTCCAATTTGTGACATCGCGGTTTTTGGACAAAGAGAATGGGAAAAGGCGGAACGAAGAGTCCCTAGTGGCACGTCGACAGGCACACATGGTATCCCTATCAAGCTGGTGAATAATTTGGGTCCTAAATCTAAGGCAAAACTAAGGGAGGTAGTGAGTACCATGATAACAAAAAGAAATTTTCCAGATGAATGGAGGCTTAGTAGGATGAGTATGATATATAAGGGAAAGGGAGATAAGTCTGATATTAGGAATTATCGTCCCATAACCGTGACACCGGTTATTTACAGGTTGGCAATGCAGATTATAAAGACCAGGCTGGAGGAATGGGTAGATTGCGAGGGCATACTGGGCGAGTTACAAAACGGGTTTCGGAAACAAAGAAGGTTGCAGGACAATTTATTTTCTCTAACACAGTGTATAGAAATAGCGCAAAAAGAAAACAGGCAGCTCTGGCTAGCATTTCTGGATATCAAGGGTGCCTATGACAATGTGAACCAAAGGAACCTGTGGGACATAATGGAGAGCTTAAACCTAGATGAAGGACTAACAGCACTATTAAGGAACATTTACAAAGATAGCAAGGTGATTATAACATGGGAAGGAAAGGCGACAGGGAAAATAGAGATAAGACGAGGCCTTAGGCAGGGGTGCCCGTTATCGCCTTTGCTATTTATGTTGTATCTGAGAGGATTGGAGGATAGACTAGAGAAGAGTGGACTTGGATTCGACCTTTCTTACAGTAAGCTAGGCCGAAAAATTCAGCAATCCTTACCGGGATTGATGTATGCGGATGATATCGTACTAATGGCTAACAACAGGACAGAGTTGCAGGAATTAATGAGCATTTGTGGTAGGGAAGGAGAGGAATTAGGTTTAGAATTCAGTAGCGAAAAATCAGCAGTCATGATTTTTAACGAGGATGAAGTTGAGAGGCAGGAATTAATGAGCATCTGTGGTAGGGAAGGAGAGGAATTAGGTTTAGAATTCAGTAGCGAAAAATCAGCAGTCATGATTTTTAACGAGGATGAAGTTGAGAGGCTGAAGATACAGAATATTACAGTTGAGAGAGCTAGTAAATACAAGTATCTAGGAGTATGGATATGTGATGGTGCAGAATATCTCAGAGAGCACGAAAAGTATATAATAGGTAAGGGCAACAGAAATGCAGCTGTAATGAAAAATAGAGCACTTCGGAATTACAACGGGCATGAGGTGGTGAGAGAGATTTGGAAAGGGGTCATGGTGCCTGGCTTGACTTTTGGAAACGCAGTGCTATGCATGAAATCCGAAGTGCATGCGAGACTAGAAATAAAACAGCGCGGAGTAGGTAGACTGGCTTTGGGGGCGCATTGCAAAACGCCAAACCAGGGAGTACAAGGAGACATGAGATGGGCGTCATTTGAGAGCAGGGAAGCGGTGAGCAAGATAGAATTTGAGGATAGGTTGAGGCAAATGGATGGGGAGCTATGGGCACGAAAGGTTTTCAGCTATTTATACATGAGGAGTGTAGACATAAAGTGGAGGCAGCCCACTAGGAAATTAAGAGGAAAGTTTTTCGGCTGTAGTGAAGATACGGAGGAGCAAGTCTCAGTTAAGAATAGAGTTAAGGCCACAGAAAGAGATCAGTGGCTAGAGGGAATGCAGACAAAGATGGCTCTGGAAAGCTATAGATTAAACAAAACAGTTAGTGCCAAAGAAAGTATTTATGACAATTCTAGGGGAAGCTCATTGCTGTTTAAGGCGAGGACGGGTGTTCTGCGAACCAGAACGTGCAGAGTGAAGTACCAGGAAATGGATACAGTGTGCACTGCTTGTGGAGAGGAGGACGAGACGGCTGAGCACTTGATACTCTACTGTAAAGGGCTTGACCCTACGCCTACCGAAGACAACATAGATTTAATAAAGTCACTGGGTTTTAAAGACAGTGAAGGGAGAGTGGATTTCAAGACTGTAGAGATTACCAAGCAAAGATTAAGTGAATGGTGGCAGAAATCGAGAGAAAACTAGGTATTTTCTTATTCACTGATGGCAAGGGGGTTTCATAGCCTCACTTTCTTTGCTCTGCGGAGTGAATATAGATTTCACATTTAAATATTCGAAGCTTAAATGGTAAAACAAAATGGCTAGGTGGCGTAAGCTACCGCCCGATCCAAAGGGCTCAGCCGTATTCATCCATCCATCCATTCATCGCCGCGCGCTCCGCCGCCGCCGCGCGCGCCTCACCGGTCTGCGCATGCGCGAGGAGCAGTGATCTCACACGGCGCACAGCTGGCGCGCCGGAGCCGCCGCCGCCGCGCGCTCCGCCGCCACCGCGCGCACCTCGCCGGTCTGCGCATTCCAGAGGAGTGACGTCACAGCCGCGGCAGACGCGCTGGCGCCGCCGCGTGCCCAGCTGTCCGCCTCCGTTGCGCAGTAGCCAAGTCTGACACTGCACCGAAGCCAGTTGATAGCGCCTCTCATTTTGTGCGTATAAGCATAAGCTCACGCTACGTATACCCTGGCATAACCGAGCTAAGCCACCGCAATTTCTTAACGTCACCCCGTGCTCCCGCTTTTCGAACTGTCGGGCGTGGAAGGTGCGCGCCTGCTCCTTTCGGCAGCGCGCAGTCGTTTTATGCTGTCGCCTGCAGGAAGGCTGTGCGATGGCCTTTTATGTCAGCGCGCGTGGATTTTATACTGCAGTGCGTGTCGACGCTTAAAATTATTGTCATTAGTGCCCGGTGGGCATTCTTTGTTTAGGTCTTAATTAATATCATTATATTAAAAAAACGCGTTGCGTGGGGATTGTAGCAATAATTTCAAACGTCAGCATCACTCATACTTCCGAGGGGCATAGTCGCCCCTTGGCGGTAACCATGGTTACATTACGAGATTGCGTCATTCCATATTGGACCTCTCGCGTCTGGCATACTGTAGGACAGGGGTCTGAAACACGCGGCCGGCGGACCGCATGTTGCCCGCTATTCTCTGGCACGCGGCCCGCAAGCTGCTGCGAGCCCCCGTTTCCATGCCTCGAGCACTACAGGCGCTATATATTTAAGTTTCATATCGTCAATTCACTTCCGCTCGGAAAGGAACCATGGTCACATAACGTGTTCACACCTTTTCGACTATGCTGTTTTTTTTTTGGCTAAGTATTGCTTCGTCTAAATATTTGCTCCTCTTTGTCACGTAAATCAACCGTAACGGCAATACCACTACTAGGTTTCAAGCGCGAGCTCTTCGCTCAAGGAGGCACCTCGGTTGATCGAACTGTCGCTCAGCAGGAGCAACTGCAAAAGGTAAAGCTATGAGATGAGACTTCTAGCTGTCAAAAAATAGCTTTAAAGCAAGTGTTTTCTTATAATGCTGCTATAAAAAATCCTCAAGAAAAAAAATAGCTGCCGTATGAAGCGATAACTTTCAGGGCGCCGAAAATACACAAGGACAAGATACAAGAAAGGAGACGTGAACAAGGCGTATGAAGCGATATTTTTTTCCATGCCCGTTGAGCCTATAGTGCTACAGTGAACGGACGGTGTGCTTGCTCTTGCTCCATTGAAAACGTCTAGTACATTGGTGTTTTAAAAATAGTTATAGCATCACGTGTGGGCCCAAAGTAGTCGTATATGCATCGTATTTCTTGGGTCGTATCTTTTAGGTGTCGCTGGGACAGTCGGCTGGTTTGCAAACATTGCTGGCTTTTTTTTTTTTTATATAACAATTTATTTTTTCAATTCGTGATATTTCGTGATATTTGTAAGTCGGTGATATCGGAAATATTTCCTGATATTTGTGAGTCGGCGATTTTTTGTGATATGTGTAATTCTGATCTGGGTGATATCGATGAGACTGTTCATGACGAAAGTCGGAGGTTATGTGAGAGGTCGTTACTGTCGTTTTATATTGATAAGCTGTGTGGTATAAGTAGCGGTGACTTTCGAATCTTGACGAACTTTGTAATATAACTGGTGGTGAATTCTGGATTTCGAAATAATTCGTCCTATTGTCGTGCGCCTACGTACCCAAGTTGGCAGCATATTTGGCGCACACGCAACTGGCTCGGAGTCGATTCCCGGCACTGCGTGTCGTTTTATCTTCCTTTACGAAAGTGGAGGATTCGAGAAGATTGGAGAACCGTCTAGCTTATTTATGTTCAGAATATATAGCTCGAGAAGGATCGAGGCAAAATATTCTAGGCTCCCAGGGAAGGTTTCTAAGAAACTGCGCCGCGCCGTACAAGTCAGTCTAGCTCTTGCGCTCGATCATGCTACTCCTCCGATTTTCGACGCCTGTGACGATACCTCTTCGCATTTTTTTTTCGGCACAAGTTGGCCAAACTAAACTTTTAGTTTCTGTTCACTCATCGCCTCATCATCTGTCGTTCGTGACATTTTGGTGGAGGTGCGGGTTAAGGGCTGCCAATGTTCAACACCCCTCCGAGGACTCGTCAGCCAAGTCCTATCATAAGCCCGGCCAGAAGACCTCTCTTCAAAGAACCCTAAAGTCGAGGAAGCCGCCCGGGACTGCCCTGGAGTTTGGTCAACTGCAAGGAACATCGAAGAAAGACCAGTCGACCATGAAAAGCCAGTCTTCGCAAACTCCGGTGACCGTTTCTGTCGTTTTCCTGCCTGCCGCTCCCCGTACGCCAACACTATTCAACGGTGACGTTCATGAACACGTGGAAGATTGGCTTCAGCACCACGGACGCATGGCACGCCGCGACGGATGTGCAGCTGAACAGTGCCTGCAAAACATCGACTCTTCTTTAGGGGGAACTGCGAGGTACTGGTTTGAGAACCAAGAGGCTTCGCTCACGTCCTGGGATACCTCCAAGGCCGAACGCAATAGGACTTTAACGACCCAGCAACGACAACAGCGAGCGAAAGACGTCCGGCAAATAAAGACTCATGACCCCAACGAAACCGTCACCAGCTTCGTTGGAGACGTCCTCCGCCTGAGCAGCCACGCCGACCCTCAAGCCACCTAGGAGGAGAAGCTGCGCGTCCTAATGCGAGGCGTGAAGAGCAACATCTTCGGCGGCCTTTTTCGTAACCCACGAACTACTGTCGAAGAATTCGTTGCCGAAGCAACGATCATCAAGCGTGCACTGTTGGTCCGCGCCTGCCACTACAGCCGACTCACAGGCATGACAGTTTCTTCTACTATAGCATCTCCCCGATTCAGCCCGGGCGGCATCAGCGTTGACAACCTTCGAGAAATTGTCCGCGACGTCATTTGGGAAGAGCTCCGGAAAATTCTACCCGCTGCTGATCGCCCTGCCTCGATTTCAATCGCCGAGGTCTTCCGACAGGAGATTCAGCGAGCTTTCCAGCCAGATTCTCCCGTCACCGTGGCAGCACCGGAAGAGCCCACTCTCAGGTACGCCGCCGTGACCCGACGACCGCCGCCAGCTGCCCACCGTTATCGGGTGCCGCCTCGGCGTGAAGTTCCAGCACTTCAGCAATACCGACGAAACGAAGGACGGGCCCAGTACGTCCGTTCGCAGTCATTCGAGCCGAAGAAGACGGATGTGTGGCGCACAGCTGAAGGACGCCCTCTTTGCTACCACTGTGGCGAAGCCGACTGCATTTACCGGAGGTGCACCTTCCGCCAGATGGGTCTGCGGGGGTTCGCGCCTAACGACCCTCGACCACGGATTGGAGAGCGGCCATGGGACATTGAGGAATACCTCCGTCAGTCGCGATCCCCGCTGCCGGCTGGGCCCTAAGGATTGCGTTCCTTGTCCCCACAACATCCGGGGTCAACTCTTCATCAGTCCTGCTGACAGAATTTTGTAACTTCCTCGCCGAGAAAAAAGGTGGAGTTGCCGTTCGCCAAAGAAGATCCTCCAAGAATGCCCGACAGCCGCCCATGACGCGTCGGCACTCCTGGACACCGGGACGGGCTACTTCGTCTTTGAGTGGGAGGCCTCAACGTATCTCGACGCCTTCAGGAAGTGACGACTTCACGGGATGGACCACAAATTCGAACAGCCGGATGGCACCTATAACACCTGTCAGGAGGTGCACTGCTGGAGTCTAAATTCACGGTAAATCCTGCCCGGTGAAGTTCGTCGTTCTTCAGGAGTGTGCGAGGGTATTCTAAGTATGAGATTCTTGTGCGAATACAGCGCCGTCATCGACCTGGGTCCCCGAACAGGTTGACGCTACAAAAACCTGCCCTTCCGCCGAAGAAACCCAGAAACCGCAAATCCGAGTCCTCGCCGACCATGTAAACCTGCCACGACGACCGTCTTTTTTTGTACCCGTCAGGACCGATGAAGCTTCCTCCGACGAAGTTCTGTTTGAGGGGAGCGTCCAGTTGCTTCTAGGAAGAGGAATCGGCGTCTCAAGAGGTGTAACGAAGCTTCAGGACGGGCGTGCCATGGTGGTCGTTACAAGTTTTCGACAAGAGACGCAACACCTCACGATAGGTACCGCCGTGGGCCACATCGAGGAACTACGGGACCGAGCAGCGATAACCGCGCTCTCGGAAAACCCGTCTTCACCTCAGCACTAAAGAACGCTGGCGTCGTAACTTGACATCGACCCGAATTTTCCTGCTACTGAGCGACGGCCGCTTGAGCTTCTCGGCTAATTCAGCGAGCACTTCGCCATGTCTTCAGGGGCTTGACAAACGACGGTAGCGAAGCACCGCATTGTCACCGACGACGACGCACTTCCTGTTCAACAGTCGCTGTATCGAGTCTCTTTAAAAAAAGAGGCAGGCTATTTAACAGCAAGATCAGGTGGTGCTCGATGACGACATCATCCAACCCTCAAGCAGTCCTTGGGCCCCTAGTTGTGCTCGTAAAGTTGAAGGACGGACCTTTAAGGTTCTGCGTGGGTATACCATCCACTGAACGCCGTGACCAAAAAAGACATGCACCCGCTTCCCCGCATCGACGACACATCGAACCGGCTGCGCTACTTCTGATATTTTTTGTGGTTACATACAGGGGGGGGGGGGGGGGGGGGTGAGAAGCTACAGCCCCTAGTATCTTTTCCAGAATCCTTCCAACCTTTGTGCTGCTACAGAGTGTACTCTACAAAGAGAAGTTCGGCACCAGAAACTCAGCGCGGCTATTTGTGATTCCCAGTGGCCTTCGTGAATACGTTTTCCTAGCCTGCCATGACGATCCTGCAAGTTGGATACAGGTTGGATACAGATCCTACACCTTGGATACAGCAGGAGACTCGCCAGGGTTCCCGAGAGGTACTACTGTACGGAGCACCGGAAGACTGCCCATTTCTACGTCCGATCGCGTCATTTGTGTCAACGTCGCAAAAAAAAACGCCGACCCAGACGGCGGGACTCCTGCAGCCAATTGCGCCCCCCACCGCACCGTTCCAGCAGATGGATTTGATTAGACCCATCGCTCTGTCGATGCAAAGCAACCGGTTGATAATCGGGGCAACCGATTACTTCACACGATACGCCAAGACGAAAGCCCTTCCGCTGGGAACCGTCGTAAAAGTTGATAAGTTCTTCGTCGAGTGCATCGTTCTTCGGCATTGTGCCCTCGACATCCTGATCCTTGACCGGGGATCATCGTTCATGGAACAGCTGACCCAAAAAATACTTCGCCTGAGTAACACCAGCCACCGCCATACCACTCCGTACCACCCGCACACCAATGGGCTGACGGAGTGGCTCAACAAAACAATCGCCGACATGATTTCTTCTTTTTTTATTCAATACTGCCAGCTAGGGCAGCTAGGCAGCTAGGGCAGGAGTGGTTACATGCAGTCTTTTTTAATACATGTGACATCTCTTGACATGAACAAAAGCGTCAGAAAGAGAAACCAACAAGGCATATAGTACATACAGTTGATATAGTATGGGTAAAAAAGTAAACTGCTATACTCAGGAGTGAAGAGAACTATAAGGACCAAACAAAGTTGTTGGCAGGGGACGTAAACATAAACATAAACATCGCCGGTAAAATATGATCAAATAGCGGGGCGTCTGTGAACCTTGATAGAAGAGATAATGGAAAATACAAGCAAATCAAACACACTTCACTCACATGACATGTAGGTACCAATAGAAGATTCAAAGACATCCTGAGATGTGGTACCGACCACGTCATATGGAAGATCGTTGCATTCGGTTATCGTTCTCGGAAAAAAAGGAAAACCGATATGCGTTGGTCCTGCATTGAGGTATCAGTATTGTTTTATTGTGCTTATTTCGAGTCGGTCGCGCTGTGTCACGTCGACGTACATTGATCTCAATGTACGTCAACGTAAAGCACAAGACGTGGAACGAGGTGTTGCCCTACGTCACGTTCGCGGTTCAAAAGATCTCTGGAGGTACACCTTTCCAGCTGGTACATGGCCGGTAGGTAACGACCTTGCTCGGCGCCATGCTGCTTCACGAGCCAGCTGACGATGGAAGCAACGACGCCCGTGCTCAACGGGCCGAAAAAGTCTACCAGCTCGCCCGACTCCGAATTGACCAGCAACGCGTCAACGCTGGCCGCTACAACATTCGTCGCCGGGACGTCACCTTCCAGCCCGGAGACAGGGTGTGGGTATGGATGTCCATCCGTCGCCGCTGCCACAGCGACAAACTCTTGAAACGGTACTTTGGACCATGCAAAGTACTTCGTCGCCTCGGGGAGCTCAACTACGAAGTGGTGTTCGACGGAACGCAAGCATCATCACGACGCCGACCGCGACCCGAGGTGGTTTATGTCGTTCGACACTCAAGCCATTCTACACTCAATAAGACGTGGACTTTTTGTGTTCCAGATGACCTTTGATTTACCGTTTTTTTATTTGCCTTGTTTTTTTTTGTGTTGAATCGGGGTTATTCGCTTTTTAAAGGGGGAGAGTAATGCCGCACACTTGCGTAGGCGAGTCGGCAGCTGGTTTGGCTCACACGAAAGTGCCTCGGGTTCGATTCCCGGCACTGCGTGTGGTTTTATCTGCTGCGCCGTACAAAAGGTCAGTCTCGCTCTTGCGCTCGATCATGCTACTCCGCCGAGCTTCAAAGCCTGCGACGCTACTTTTTTGTATTTTTGTTTTCGACACAAGTTCTTCAAATTAAACATCTAGTTTCCGTTCATTCGTCGCCTCATTATCTGTCATTCGTGGCAACATGACCATGAATGAATTCGTGAAAATATTTGTGAACGTGATGTGATATTGAGTGACTCGGATCCAAGATGCCGACCTTTGCTTTCCAGTGTAAAGTGCACATCATCAAAACTGACTAGAGCACTGTTCACAAAAAAAAAAAAAAAACAGATAGAGGCCAATATTAAATTTTACAGTGCAAATAGATAGATTCGTCAGAAGGAGCCGACGTGCCATTGGAACATCTACCGACGATACATACACTGTCACGATTACATATACAGCTCAACTTGTCGTTACTTAAGGTGCATTGCATTATTCAATTAAAATATATGTGTTGCCTCGTGTGAATTGTTATCTTTATACGACTGTTTTTCTCCGCATTAACAATTATATTATTCAGAGATGTTTTGAATCCCATACCCATCTCTCTGAAGATACCCCGTTGTCGACGTTTAATGTTTTGTCGTGATGGTATACGACGCAATCATATCGCGTTGTTTATATTCCAACCTGTCCCTTCTTAAGTAACCAATAAATTTATTTAAATCAATCTAGGACGTCTTAAAGGAGCTGTTCAACGATATTCAGTTGGAATGTTTTTCACTTTACACGAGCTTACTGGCACTAGTGGAGCTCAAGGATACTCGCACGCAACTCCGCTGGCCAAGAAACTCCTTTGTTGCGGTGTAATTTCAAGGACAAAAGCGATCATTTTCATTCAATCTCTCTTTTGCAAAATTTCATGACGCAACGTGTGGATCGCAGAACACCTAAGTGACGATATTTGAATGCTGTTCATAGATTGGACCCGAGCATTGCGTGGGCACTCGATTTGGGCTCGTGATAATTACTAGCTCGAGAAGCATTCGGGTAGTGGCCCGTGTCCAATCGCTGCAACGACGGCAATAGACGAGCCATAACAATATCCGGAACTCAGCGCGTGCCCTGTGCTTTGCCAACCCCAGCGCGTGGCTATGATCTACATTGGCGGCATAGTCGGCTCCAGATCACGTGGCCGCTTGTTCTGGCTGCGAGTTGAGGGGGTGAACGCTGCTCGTTTTTCTTTAATTTTTTTCTATGACTTCTATTGCGTGGGGTGAAAAACGAACGCGTGTTTCATAGGTCATTAATGTCAGGGATCCGTTCTAAGCGGTATTTGCGCAAAGTACAAACATTGTTGCATCTCCCCTTTAAGGGGTATTCACACGAGGGAGAAATCCAGGGGATTTCTTCCCGGCACACGCATCCCGCGACGAAAATGTCAGGCTTTGCGATGTGCCAAAGCCTCGTGTTTTCGTCTCGTGATGCGCGCGCGCGCTCGCGAGAAATCCCTGGGATTGCTCCCTCGTGTGTATGCCCTTTTAGAGTCTTTAATAAAGTAGCCTATTTTATGTGAAATGCAAAAAAGACGGTGACTGAAACACTGTCTTCGCAGGTTACTTAAATAAAAAAAAATGAATCGGTGCAAAGTACAGTGGATGCCAAAAAGCTACAGTGGATGCCACATACAGTGGATGCCAAAAAGCTACCATAAATATCAGGTTAGAAAAAAAAAATGGTCAAAGAGAAGGTTACATGGTGCGTATTAATCTTTATAATTAAACTCTGAGAAAGGAAACGAAACTTCAAGACAAAGTAGAAGTGACAAAAGAAAGTGAACGGGCAGCGTCTCAACTTTCTTTTTAGACACATTCGTCCACGTTTTTCTGCCCTTGCTTTGTCTGCAAGTTTTCTTCCCAGTCTCGTGGTTTAATTATCATGATTATTTCAGAAAACATGAATGTGTCCAGGTTTCGTGCGTTTTTCGCATAGCTGCGCATTATTATTAATTTTATAAATTAACACTGGAATCGCGGCTGGTCGGCGAAATGGCTGGTTGGCGAAATACATATCGTTTTCTGTCCGCTTATAGGTGCATAACTGACAAAATATTTTGATATAACCCCACGTACGGGAGAATTTCGGAGCTTGGTGAGATCTTGGCCACCAAGGCTCCTAAATATGTATATATATATATATATATATATATATATATATATATATATATATATATATATATATATCCGGTGGTTCAGGTCACCAGGCGCGATCTAAAATGGACCGTAAAAATCGACGCCAGCACGTAGCAGGCTAAACTTTTCGTCAAAGGTGTATTTCACAGGTCGGTTTTTTCTTGTAAAATTACAAAGCGTAGCTCTGTTTCTGTAACAAATTAGGCCCAGAAACTTGCCAGGGTCTACGGCGGGCAGGAACGCAGACGACAGGGGTCCAGTAGAGGGGTGTGTTTGGCGTTCGTGTTGATAGAAGGTGCTACCTCCTAATCGCGACGGCTCGCGACCACCGCTGTTTATTGAAATGAATATAATCTTTTTCAGATGTACCTTCGGTTAAAAAAATTAATTCGAACAATAAAAGCAAAACCTAAAGTGAAAAAACGCGTCTGCACGACGGCGGCGCTTTTGCTGCCAACGGATTTCGTCTGCGTGTCGTCTGCTATCTTTCGCTGGTCGGCTGCACCTTCAGACGCTGCTCCCGACGCCATCTATCAATACGAATACGAACGCCAAACACGCACCGCTACTGGACTTGGTCGTCTGGGTTGCCGCCCGCCGTAGTTCCTGGCAAGTTTCTTGGCCCTATTTTTTACTAAAAGAGAACTACGCTTTGTAATTTTACAAGAAAAAACCGGCGTGTGAAATACACCTTTGACGAAAAGTTTAGATGGCTATGTGCAGGCGTCGATTTTTACGGACCATTTTAGATCGAGCCTGGTGACTTGAACCACCCTATATATATATATATATATATATATATATATATATAATATAATATAAATGTAACCACCCTATATATATATATATATTCTTTTTGCATCGTTTTTAAAGGCAGGTATGTGTACTTTGAAATACCCCGTCCGAACTTATTGGTTCTAGGGGAGCATTCCCCTAGAAGGGAAACCGAAGCAGGCTCCTACGTTTCGGCATTAAAAGTAATATCTCAGTTTCCTCGGATCTCCGTAATATATTTCCACAGAGGCCAAATACAACACTTTTCAATATTATGGTAGGGAATGGAAGGAAATCTATGGAGATTTGACCTTTTACTGCAGTCGCGACGAAGAGCACTCTGTTCCACTGTTCGCTTTTAAGTGAGCGTTAAAAAAATGTTTAGACCCCCTAACAACAGTCGGCGCAGTGGCACTGAGCATGGTGAAACGTCATGCTCAGTGCCACTGTACAGACTGTTTTCTTTTGCGGTTGAAACGTATTAGCGATTGGCTCTCGTAACTGCTCTGCGAGAGAGCAGACGATCCAGATTTCTTCGAGTGTGTGATCTACGAACCAATCACGTACCAGTCTTGTACACGTTACTAAAAAAAAGTAATCGATTACAATTACTATTACTCTTGGCTAAAAAGTATTCGATTAGATTACTTGATTACTCGACGGCAAAAAGTAATTGGACATTACTTAAAGAAATAATCGTTACTTTTCCGATTACTTTATTGTGTGAAGACATATCTTTAGCGCTCGTAACAATGAACTACTTCCAACCTATATTTCACATTTGCGCAAGTATTGAAGAAGAAAAACTGGCTCCCTCTTCGCGGTCGTTGCACCTTCACAATGCGGACACAAGCATAGAATTAGTTTGAAGAAGTTTAATGATTGGGGCGTTCGCCAGTGTGTGTGTGTGTGTGGGGGGGGGGGGGGGGAGCGGAGGGGGTTCTAGATCTTGTTAAGCTTGAGCAAGGGTCGTCGCTCAACGTTTGCGTCGCTCATTTTATTATTCACATGTGGATGAGCTCGCATGGCAGCAGCTCCAGGATTGGAAACGGATCATGTGTAGTATCCATTAGCGGAAGAGATCGCCCCGACCACTTCTCAACTCGAAACATTGCTTGTCACAAAGACCACGTGGGGGAAATGGGGAAATATTTCAACTGCCTTTGTTATATTTTGCATCCGCTTTAGGCATCCTTCGGTTCTGGTTCTCCTACGGCCTGCGAGTAGGTACCCTAAGCAGAATTTTTTTTTTTTTTTTATTTCTGTGTGTGTGTGCATGAGGGGGCTAGTTTGAACGAAGGACTCACAAAGCTACATTCTGCTTCCTCAAACTTCGCCCTGAATGGCCTTTGTCACGCACTGTGACTTTCCTGGGGCTTCCCACTCCCAGTCCCAGCTCGAAAAAAAAAAACGGACATTAAACAGAAACTGTGCATAGAAAGATATTGACCTCGTTTCTTACAGCTCCGCAAAAATCTTTCTTTTTTCCGTTCGAAAAAAAAAAAAAATATTTTTGTCATTTTATAAAAAAAAAGGGGGGGGGGGCCGCGGACAAATTGTAACGGTTACAAGTAATTTTATTACTTCAGAAAGTATTCAGATTACTCTTATGATTACTGCCTAAAAAAAGTAATCAACTGACTACAAAATTACTCCAAAAAGTAATCGATTACAAGTAATTTGATTACTTGTAATGTGTACGGTACAAGTCTGTCACATACACAGAAAAGTGCAGGACCACGGCGCATTCTTTCTGCGTGATTGGTTCAGATGGTGACAGGAAATGCACAAAGGCACCGAGCGCCGTCCGTGTCGATGCACTTTTTGACGCGCTGCTTGTTTGATTTGATCGGGTCGTCTGCGGACCGCAAGTTCGTCTGCTTCTTGCACAGAGATTGCGATAATGTCAGAACGCCGAGCTCTTATCGGCTGATCGAAAACGAATGGTGGGTAGACCTCTAGGTATTTAGTATTGACGTGTGCCCCCATTATAACCAATCAGAGCTCGGCGTGATTCTGACGTCACCGCAACTCCTGCGCATGAAGCAGACGACTTGCTCTCCGCATAGCTTCGGTCGCGGTCGGACTTAAAGTGACACGGAGTATGCCTTACCCATTGCAACTGGTTTCATCTGCAGCGACGTTTACTTGAAAGAGGTAGGAGAGGGACACTCTCATTGTCTTCCTGGCTTGAAAGGACCAGCTGGGAAACCCGAACATATTGGTTCTTAATCTAACTTTAATCGCTCGCGTGGGGCATGCAAATGTGTTGTGAGCAGGGTTGGGCAGTATCGCGATACAAATGTATCGCGATAGTATTTCGGAAATACATTTCGTATCTGTATTTCTGTATCGCGATACATTTTTTCACCAGTATCTGTATTCCTGTATCGAAATACATTTTTGGACGTTTCTCTGTATCGCGATACAATCACGTTGAAGTGTATTTCGTTACATTTCTTGAGAAATACTCCCCCCCCCCCCCCCCCCCCCCCCGAAAAAAAGAAAAAAAAAAAAAAAAAAGTTCGAACGCATTTTTTTTTTTTTTTTACTTCTAAGGGCATTAAAATCAAGGAGATGCTGGGGTATTGTTACTATGCTGACCAATTAGTTCCTTTTGATTCTGCAAACTATTTTTCTATTAATCCTCTTCTCTCTTCTGAGAAGTGTTGCGTAATGGGAAACTCGAACCAGGTGGCGTGCCAGAAGTGGAGTCAGAGCATCTTCTGCCGCAGGTCTTTAGGTAGGGATTTCTTGAGTGATTGTTTCCTGGCATCCAGTGCCCCCCTGCTAACCGTCTATCTTGCCTTAGAGTACAGAGTACACCCTGCCGGCAAAGCTGAGTCACATTCCGTGGCAGCACGAGCCAGGTGGTGGCTGACTTGAAATAGTAGGAAGACTCATGCTGTGAAGTTCAACACATACCCGAATGCATCTGTGGCTGCGCCCGTAATATTGCACGGCTCAAGGATACGTCATCAGCCGACGTGAACGTGACCCGCTGGTCTGGTGATCCGAAACCCAGAAGGAGGCCAGAAGTGGCATCGCTGTGCCATCCCAGACTACTTACTCCCGCGACTAGTCTCGAGACCGCCGTTTCTTGACAGCTCGCACCTGTGCCGGCAATATAAGCTCGTAATCCAGGAGGTCTCTTTTTGGATAATGCTAGGCAAAACTTGAGGACTGCAATCCGTGCGTCGGTGGCAGAGTGTGGGTAGTAAGGACCTTCAGAACAGGGATGCTACCGTATCGTTTCTTCAACTGTAAAACAGAAGATAAGACATGTATTCCAAGATTCTTCAGGTGGTCCACTATTCTCAAAGATTCCAAATGACATTGCATGCATGATCTTCAGCTAGGTAGCCTACAACGAAAGTGCGCACACAGCAGCAAGGTTAAGTTTCATGTTCAAGGCCACGCCTACAGATAAACAATATTAGTTCATTCCACCGTGACATCATGTGATCAATGTTGACAGGATTCCCTCGTCAGACAGACAGGATGTCATGAAAGGAACCACGGTCAGCCCTTAATGGAACGTTGTTTTATTTTGGGCCCATTGAAGACTCCTTGTCGTCCGAAACCACAACCTTCAAGGCAAAGTGCCAAGCCTACAGGAAAGTAATTTCGGGATCAAAAAAGTTCCACTTCAAACTTCAAGCTTCATCTCAGTTGGCGTCTCAAAAATTTAGAAAATGTATTGCAGTATTAGTATGTCTGTATTTGTATTTCTGCCCTCCCTAAAATGTATTCCTGTATTTGTATTTCCAAATACTTTTTGCTTCTATTTAAAATGTATTTCCGATACGTATCGCGATACATTTTTACAGATGTATCTTAGTATCAGTATTTTAGCTACTATTTCAATGTATCCCAGTATTTGTATTTCCAAATACATTTTTGAGTATTTCTGCCCAACCCTGGTTGTGAGGAAGCAAGTACGGTTGCCTAGACGCTGACTGCTTGATGCAACACCGATGAAGAAAAGGACACTATCTGAGCTGTCTTATATATAGCAAAGAGGAACTTTGACGAGGGATGTGAGACTTTAGAACTTTTCGGTCGGATGCTCGCTTTTCCTTTGTCGTGAAGAAAACGGCGTAATAGTCCTTAGAAAATATTAAATAATATTTATCTTTTGTTTAATTCTTATTTCAATTGTGCGGGAGAATTTCCTAATCACAAACAAAATCAACGAGCTTTCTTGTTGCCGGCGATACACGTTGGTCCCACACTAAAATACTAAAAAAATTGCTTGTTAGCGTTTGATTCTACAATTACTATTTTTTTTAGTTATATGCGGGAAGTTACGTTCACGTTGACATTTTGAATGGCAGTTAACGACCCGGGGACTCTGAAATTAAATCTGAGTTAGAAAGCCTGGCCGAACACGCAGCCGAAAAGCTGGTTTGTTTGTTCGAATTCGTTCATAGGTAAATTATATATTTAATCTATTCTATAAAATATAACACATATAGCGCAATCAGATGGTGATTTTTAATCACCCTCAAATTATAAAACAGTAACACACATTGACTCTCGTAGAACCTGCTTCGTTCGAACTTCGAACTGAGCCTGATTCAGTATTCAGACCGATCGACGAAACTGTTGACAAACAATCTTCACCTCAAAAACACTTATTTGTTTCGCAAATAAAAAAAAAAAGAGTTGTGTACGTTTTAAACGAGTTCCGACATGTACGTGACGTCAACAATATAAGTTAAAAATGTAACCCAACTGAATTTTTTTTTTTTTTTTTCAAACGTCTGACTTTTTTGTAAATCTGTTTTATTCAATTTCCGATTTTTAATATATATATCGTCATCATAGTTAGACACCTCGCAAATAATCGGACAACTTATCATTCAGTTTATCTCGTGGTAGGTTTTTGAAACAGTCTTACCGCTTTTTCTAGCAGGCGATAAAATTACCCACCCTAGCTACTTTTACGAGTGATCAAGACCATTTACTCTCAAACTAGACTGCTTAAAAAAATCTGCAAAAAAGAAGGGAGAGAGAGAGAAACACAGCTTTGCCATATTTAAGATGGTTGAAACGGGTCACCCCAATTTACCCAGGCTGCTTCGGGCCAGCTTATTATCCCCGTTGCTACGCGTGACGTCATAAACTAAAGTGATGTCGTGTTTAAAAAAAAAAATGGGGGGGGGGGGGGGTATGGGGCTATTTATACAGCGTGTGGTTGGTCAGCTATTAAAGTTGCGACGAGTCACACGCTGTAGATGACCAATTTAGCCAGTGCAGTACAACCGCTAGCCTGGGGTCTTTAACGTGCATCACGCAGTGGTGATACACGACCGCACGCCGGTACGATGCTCATCCAGATCGAAACGGGCAGGGGTGGGGCTCGAACCCAGGATCCCTGGGTTCTGCAGCTCGAGCTTTCGCTCCACGCGCGTCGAGCTGGATGACGGCAAGGCATCCGCTGATCCCGGAGCAGTGGTCATGTTTCACTGGGGATCCATAGGCTGCGCGACCCCGTTCAGCTCGTCTGCTCCAGTCCGGATCTGGTCAACTGATCCCGACGCGCTCCAAAACGCCCATTGGAATTCGCCATGAGATTCCGCGTGGCTCTCTTCGACCAACCGCCCTCGTTGATAAATTTACTGTAGGCGCCAGGCAGTTTGTCACTGACAAACATCAATACTTTTTCAGGCAAGATGGATGCTTCTTCAGCCAAAACCGATTTACAATAAAGCACACGGCATAAGAACTCCAAACTGTGTTCAGTCTCTACTGAAGGGGTCGAATCTTGTGTTGCCATGTCGACATCAGGAGCGTGCTGTGTTCGCAAATCATCGCGATGCTGCGTGCTTTTACTCTTCTTGGTCGTGCCTGTTGCTTGACTTTCGAAGACATGTCTTGTTTTTCTTGGTTGCGGTGTCTTCTTCGCCACATATCTGGGAAGATTTGGAAGAATCATAGGAACTGCTTCCGCTGATAGCACAGGTTTCCTACACGGAATATGCACTTCCTTGCCGTCGATTATATGGACGTAGTGCCTGACTGTAGACCGTTCTATCGTGGGTAGCGTCAGGTTCTCCGGTCATGCTAAGTGCACTCTAAAAAAAGCCCGTGCGTCTGCTCTCCCGCACAACACTCGGAGAGCCAATCACCGCAACTTGTGGAGGCAGCTCAGCGAATGGCGATGCCGAAACATATGCTTAGACCAAAAAACGCAGCCTGAGTTGTGAGATTAAGCAATGCAAAACGTCACGCTTGCATTGCTTAATGTCACAACTCAGACTGCGTTTTTTGGTCTAAACATATGCTTCTGCATCGTCATTTGCTGAGCTGCCTCCGTAAGTTGCGCTGATTGGCTCTCCAAGTATTGTGCAAGAAAGCAGACGCACGGGCTTTTTTTTAGAGTGTGGTTACAAACGTTGGCGAAAGTGCTTTTCCATGGGCCGCTCAAGCATTGCTGTGTTAGTTGGGTGCTCCAGAGTCCAAAGTACTGGGTATCCGACTTGGGGTGCGTCTTGGGCCGCGGATGACGTTTTTCAACTCAATGGCCACGTTTTTTGCCCCGCATTATGGCATCCGCAAGTGTGGCGAAACCGAGAAACGCGGCACTGAGCGCGCCACCGATAAAAATCGGAGGCGAGTACTTAAAATAATGTATCATTTAACAAAGATTGAATTTACCTTCAAGATGTTTCTTTTTTTAGACGCAGTAAATTGAGAATATTTCTGGCCTTTCGTGTAGTTCACAACAATGAAAAATAATGTGAGCAAGGACGCGCGAAACGAGTGCATTGCAGGGAACAGTCGAAGGCAGCTAGCTCCCTCCGGTTTGAAAACGTGTATAAAAGCTTTATTTGAAGAATTCCGGTTGACGAGTGTGGCCTTCGTCGAGGACTGAAAACAGCAAAGTCGAGATGGACTCATTGACGGAGCGAGTCGATCTATGGTTCAACGATTCGAAATCGATGCATAAGCATGTCTCAATAATATAACTTTTTTCTTTAAGGCTACATTGTGGAAAAGTTTTCAAAATAAGAAAAATCTAATCGCTTTGTGACGGCCAACATAAGTTCCCGGCTCTCGGGTATCGCGCAGGGGATCTCTATTAAGGAATACCGATAGAACTAACTTTTAGCCAATTTCCAGCCACACCCGGCTGCGGAAATCAGTCTTCAACTAAGCGTTGTAGACGATAAAATCGAGTCAATGGGATCACTGGAAAGCATCAACATTAATATAAATTAAGTTACGGAAAGTAGCTAACTGAAACAGCGATTCTCACAAGAAAATTTGCACGAACCCTGCGAGCGTGCATGTTCATCGGCGGTACAGCGTTAAGTTCGGTGCTAACTCCATTCACAAAACGTTCCGAGCATACTCGAGAGGGTAGAGTTGGGAAAAAGTATTTTCGGTTTACGGAAGCAACCCACTGCCGCCGGAAGTCTTGGTCATTTGGAAAGCGATGAAATCTAAAGACGCTGCAGCTGCAGTTGCTTGTCGGGTCCCGTGCGCGATACAGATGTACTCCGATAATATTCCGCCCTTTCGGTTTATTATTTGTGCCGCTTATTAGCGAATAATGATGTCTCGATGACCAGGGGATTGTCGTCATTGAATTCGTTAACTCTAATTAAATCTGGCAGTAAAAAAAAAAAATGAAGGAAACCGCGAAGGAAACAAGCGAACGTGGAGATACACACGCGTCCAAGGAGTTCGTCCGGGTCTTGATCTCGTTCCTAACGCACCAGCAAGGAGGAAAGCGCGGGTAGAATTTCCCCTTTTCTCTCTTGCCATCTTCCAGTAAAGCGGTCTACAAACTTGGGCTCAACATAAAATCCGCAAAGAGTACATGATTTATTCAGGACCTTATCCGCGCGGTGTAAGTTCCTCTCCCACTCCTTACGTCGCTTCTCGACCTGCGGCCCGTTGAACAAAGACGCCTTCGGCGCATCTTTCACTCGGCTGTCGACCGTCAAACACCCGGGTCCGTAACAATAGCTCCGGCGGCGACTGGGCATTTTTGTTTACCCCTGAGATATATTGGTAAAGGTGAAAGGCAAACACAAACCGCGGGTTCCTCAAACAAATCACGAGTAAGGCACTTTTCGCGCAGACGGAAAGCCGAGCGCCATTACGGTGGGAGAAATTTCAGGAGGACACAGTGGCAGCGCCCCTAGCGGACCCTAGTACAGGCAACATCGAGACGGCTTGAACGCAAAGCAAGGAGAAGGGAGAGGGGTGAACTCACTACCTCCTTCTAGGCCACTGGACAGCCGAACCAAGTCTGAAGGCCCGTTCACACTCTTGCAACCGAGTACGACCGAAAGGGACGAGACCTGTTGAAACCTCTTAAAATTTCTTAGGACGAGAGAACACACTGGCACTCTGGCGCCATCTATGCGGTGACCCTGGAACTGCATTTCACAAGAGCGAAGGTTTTGCGGGATTTCCGAGGTCAAATGTGCGTAATACCTAGAAGAAAGGCTCGTTTATAACTTTCACAAAAGTTTTACGAGCCAAGAAATAAAGGATAACGCGCGAGAGAAAGAGAACATATACGGGACCGCCCAGTTTACACTGCTACCCAATAGATGGCGCCAATGTGTCCTCTCTACAAAGAGTTGGAAATAGTTGTTGAAAGAATAGAGGCAGCAGTTTCAGGGCAAGGGTATGCAGATTGGACCTATGAGAGCCTAACTAGGCTTTTTGCTCTAGAACTAGACAAAGTTCAGAGTAAACGAAAGGAGAAGCAAGGACATAGACCAAAAAGCTGGTGGGACAAAGAAGTGAAGCAAGCGATACAAAAACGTCAGGAAGCCTCTAGAGGACACAGGTATTCCAAGCGTAGTGGGGAGTCCGAAATGGAAGTAAAAAGAAAATGGGACAATTTTATAACATGTCGCCGAGAGGCATCCAGTTTGATCAATGCGGAAATTAAGAGAAAGGGTGAGGAATGGATGAGTAATATAAGTAAGAAAGATAGAAACGCTGCCAAGAAGTTTTGGGAGCACTTGAACTCCATCCGTGAAACGACGCAAGCTAGACAGAGGTTCATACTCTCGCATCAGGGAGACCAATTAGAGGGAGATGATGCGATACAATATATAGGAGCAGTAATGGAGGAGAAATTTCGGGAACGGGTACATGTGGAAGATAGGAGAACCGAAGGAATTAGCAGTCCAGTTTGTGACATCGCGATTTTTGGACAAAGAGAATGGGAAAAGGCGGAACGAAGAGTCCCTAGTGGCACGTCGACAGGCACAGATGGTATCCCTATCAAGCTGGTGAAGAATTTGGGTCCTAAATCTAAGGCAAACCTAAGGGAGGGAGTACCATGATAACAAAAGGAAATATTCCAGATGAATGGAGGCTTAGTAGGATGAGTATGATATATAAGGGAAAGGGAGGTAAGTCTGATATTTATTTATTTATTTATTTATTTATTCAAAGTACCTCAAAGGCCTGTCGGCATTACATGAGGCGGGTTATATAATCTGGTTAACACAAAGAAGGAATGGCAGGGAGCACGCCGACTCTATACAAACATCAATACACATCTGCGCGCAACAGAATAAACTAAATATTTGCATAGCTGGGTAACATAAAGCGCATAATGAAATAAAAAATAATAATAATACACACATCCAGATCTGGAATGTCCTTACTTAGCCAGATCTGGGATTTCCATACCTAGCCAGGGGTATCAGGCTATATATAGCATTATGAGGCCATATCTGGCAGATATACCATATCAGGTTATATGTGGCCAATTTTTGATATGGCGCTGTCTGAAATCTTTAGATCTGGCCAGATATTAATTTTTTTTGTAAGGGAAGGCACGTTGTTGGGCTAGTTGTTCCATTTTAGTTAAGCATAAAATAGCACAAAACGAACAAGGAAATAATTATACAGGACAAGCGCTAAGCAGTAGGGTAATGGCAAGTTGAGCACACACAATGGGCAGCGGAGCTGCCGGGCCATTGGTCTGTTAATCCCGCATTTTGAAGCTGGCCTTGACATCAGCATCTCTTCTCGGCGTTGATGCCCGGTCATTGTTCTCAGAATTTACGGCGTGTATTGGGGATTATATCTTACTCGCTGGATACGCAGACACAACAGACTGCACATCTGTTCAGTGTCCGATGCTGTCTCGCGATCTCTCGGAAGGCAGACAACGTAGACGCCTTAGACACTGACAGACGGTAACGTCTATTCCCATGCACTTGAAGCGAAATCTGAAACGCTTCTTCGGTTCCAGGTCAGCCAGGGTCGAACGTGCGAAAAGCGTTCGGATCGCACGTCAACCGTCTCGACGTTCGCTTGGCTGTCATCCGCACTGGAATGCAAAGTTGATTTCAACAATATACACCGAATCTTAACCCGCTTTGGAACTTATGCTTCTCATTATTCTTTATATATTACTGAACGAGAAAAGTGTCGTGTGCAATCCTACTGTCAAGCAGAGACCTATATCGTTGCCTTTATTCGGTGCATTTTGTTATAATATTGTTGTTTTTACAACAAAGCTGCATACCTTTTCCAGCCAAGGAAATTTTCTTGTCGTCGGCGTTTTAAGCAAGAAAACTCCAGGCGAACAATTGAAGGTAAAACAGCATATCTCTTTTGAAATCAGGCATACAGTATACAGCTCGGTATCCGTCTTAATAAAGAAAACTACAAAACAAGCATCAAAACCGTATTATGGATGATAAGGCGCGTGTGAACAATAGGAACACCTTGCCACGCGTTCCAGTAAAGATTACGTTCGCAGCCGCTTCGAAAGGGGTTGAAGTCTTTCCAAACCCTCGTGTGAAGTGCAAACGGCATAATCGAAGATAACGGCGCGTGCGAACAATGCGAAGCACGTTCCTTTTCCCCGTCGTGTGTGTTTTCGTGTCGGCGTTCTCACAAAAAAAAAAAAAAAAAGACTTCGGAAGATTGAAGCGAAAAATACAAACACCACGCATACAACATACAGCACAACATTCGTTTTAATATAGAACAAGCACAAAACAAGCACCCTAACCATATAATTTATGATAAGGAGCTACTGAAAACAATGTGAAGCACGTAGCGCTCACCGCATACGTTCCCGGTGAAGATTACTGTTGCCCAAGCAGCCGCGGCGACGGCAGCTTGCGACGTGGGGAGTGACGTCACTAGCCTTTCATATGATAAAAGAAGAATCCGCCTATACCCCGTTTCACCTTGCGTCCGCAACGCAGCGGATGCTACGAGCTATCTTAGCCAATCCCGTTCTGTGGATGTGGCCCGTGATACGCTTTCTGCACTCGCTGTGCCCCTCTCTAAGGTCACGTGACACTCACACGGCCTCCGATTGGCTCCGATGGCTCGTAGCATCCGCTGCACTTAAACGTAAGATGAAACGGAGTACAGCAACTGATTTCATTGCTGCTGCAGCAGCCCCGAGGACTCCCGAGGAGCAGCCTGAATACTAGGATTCGCAAAGGGAAAAGAAACGGCAATACGACCAGCGGCGGGCGTCCTGCGACCGGCGGCGGCATTTCGTATAATTCTGTAGGGAATCATTGCAGGTTATACCACAGCTTTGCTGACCAACCACCTTCGCAGCCTAAATTAAAACCCCAACTTTTTTTATTAATTTTTTTTTATCTAAGGTGGCACGTAATTTTAGTAAAAGAGGACCGAAAAGAGAGAACTGATTCCTTCGGGATAACGTTACCAACCGTGGCGGACGTCAGTGCAGTGTAAAGTGTGTAAAAGTGACAATTATCAAATTAATTACTTAAAATCCACCCTATTCCAGGCACGTAGCCTTGCGGAAGGAGCCATGCCCCCCCCCCCCCCCCCCCCCCGAAATCTTCCATTTTGCTGGGAGCTCCCCTCCCCCTCCCCTCAAACCACATTTGGTCATGGGCGCTCCCCCCCCCCCCCCCCCCCCCCGATACACAATCCTGGCTACGTGCGTGCTCTATTCTTAAATATTCGCTTCAGCTGGCCCTTTCCGATTACAAATTAGCTGCCCGTCGTGAAAGTATGTCAGAGTAGTTGTTAAAATTCAGACAATAAAATTCTGCTTCGCGCTATTTTTTGGCAAATTTAAGCATAGGCAGACAAAATATGATAAACTAGACGCAAAAAAAAAGAGCGGCGGAAGTTTGTGCTTCGGAGCTACGTCAGCCTCCACAAAGGACACAACTATACTCCGTTCACCCCTAAGTGGAAACTGCGGTGGAAGTTGTTTTCGTTGGACCAGTCATACGTCTCTCTTTCGTCACCTGATCACGCTCCCGCCGATACCCACCGGCAGCGAGCCGGGTCAGGTGATAAGAGGGAGATGGCTGATTGGTCTGGTGGGCACGTAAAATATATAAGGTATCTGAGTGATATGATAATTGCGACATATTTAGGCAAACATGGGAAAAAAATCAAACAACGAAAAATCCCGATGCCAATTAAAAAAACACCACCCCTTTCGATTTTTTTTTTAGTTTGGGTACTTTTTTATACTCTATTTCGGCATTCATTTCTATTAAAGACGTGTTACATTATTTTATATTTTTTTTTAAATATTAGCCATATCTAAGTAGAATACTATCTGAAAAGTATATGATAATGATTAAAATATTTCATGAAATACAGGCCTCCAAATTTTGCAATTTGTCGTCCGAGCAGGCATGTTTGGCAATTTTTAGAAACAAAATATAATAAAATTAAATAGAAATGCTATATATTCCAAGCAAGCTTTACCCATAGCTTGTTTCTAAATAGTTTTAGGATTCTCCTAATTTTATCGTTTAAGTTATTCACTTTGAAAACTGCCCCCTCGATCAGTGCGCGCTAATGCAACTGTCCATCTCTTCATGCCTTACTATTTTTCTCGTCCCAAATTCTTTTCCTGGTCAAAACTAAATGTGGATTCATTTATATGAGTCACTAGGCAATGGCATATAAAAACATCAGTTGATTTAAAAGTGTCGACCAGCCACCCTTTGGTCGATCTCATCTGAAATCACCCTCCAATTGAATATCGTTGCACCGCCCCTTTAAGCGTTATTTTCTGGTGCCGGGAACTTGAAGTCGTTCTCCAAGCAGTCAGAAAGCATGCCGACTTGCTGCGCCCCTGGCATCCTGTCTGTCGCGGTGGGTACGGCTCACGGACATCAAAAAGTGACGAGAAGCGCCATTTCTTTACCGCTCCGAAGGATGCTGAGAGCCTGAAGGTATGGCAGAACGCGACCCTTAAAAAATATTTACGCCCACTTAAAAAAAAAAAAAAAGTTACGTGTGCTATTTGCATTTTTAGCTCAACGCCATAGGTCGTGATTACTCGCACGTCATCAATAGGGTTTGATGGCCAAGGGCCATTGGACATTAAAAAAAGATGCTCTGCTATGTCTTTTTTTTTTTTTTGCATTGAATATCTTTTTGGGGGGGAATTCAGTCTGTTTTTAAAGTTTTTATACTGAAATTTTGTAAACCCTTACAAAAAAATGAAACGAGTTTCAATTGAAAGTCATTCAATTGAATAGAAACTCAATTGAAACTCATTGATCATTTTTGTAAGGGAACAACATATTTGTGTTTTTCTCGGCGTTTAATTTGTGTTTTATGTAACTCTTCAAGAAAATATTTAATAAAATTTGAAACTTCATGTTTCATTCCCTTCCACTGCTACAAATATTTGGACTGTGTGTAAGACAAATGGTGATTAAGGTGGCCTTTCATAGTAGTGTCCTTACTCATGTAAAGACTTCACATGTAAAGACTTCACATGTCTGCTTTGTAAATAGTTTGTAAACATTTTTATTTGCGAATGCATTAAAATTTGAATGGGAGTGCTTGAAATGGGGCTTGTTTGTGAGTCACTGAGTTGAATATTGACTGTGACTTCGAGAGTACTGTGCAAAGAACGCGCATTCTCTGCAAAATCCTCTCGAATTTGCAGTTTCTAAAAAAAAAGTTGGATTTACATCTCAAGATCAGTTGATCCTTTCAAAACCGATGCACTCTAGCAGAGGGTACGCAGCGGATCTAATGGAGCACTCCACGCTATATGGGAGAACCAATCTCACGGCGACGGCAGCGCCACTGTTTCGCCAGCTACCGCAGTGGCCCACACTCCCCCGGTTGCTCGAGTTCCCAAACTGACCCCCCTAGTGACGTTGGTAAACACAAAACTCCGGAAAAAACAAGCTGGACGTTGCGCCCCTTATAGTTCCATCTCCTCGCCAAAATATATAGCTGGTCTCCATCTAGGTGGCAACCGCTCCGGCTGCTCTGCTACTGAGCTGGATAACAAGACAAACGAAAAATCAAGTACAGCCTTACGCAACTGACAAAAAAGAAATGTTTTATAAACATTCTGCGATCAAGAAGATTCAGTAAAACTTATCAGGAGCACCTACGGTATTTGAACCCTAAGACGTCGAGATGGACATTAAAATGCAGCAAAATTGCATTGTATGGGGAGAAAATCATAAATCATGTAAACTTATCACTCGGAAAATTTGGGACGCTCGCGGCAATTTTACTTGTTCTAGTTTCTTAATTTTGATCCAATTAAAAATTATGATTGTAACTTAGGGTGCCTTTAAATATATAAGTAGCGGGCGCTGTTTTATGTTTCACCGGTATCTGGCCGCCATACAAAACGCGGTATATTTGTAACCATTGATTTACAGTGCCACTCTACACGGTACGTCTAGTAAAAGCTATACGCCAGTACCGCGGTAGCCCATACCATTGCACAGCATTCTGATGGAACTCAAGCGCTGCTTACCACATATTATGGTGTCGGTTGACGGTATTGGAGCTGGTGGCTGAGGCGCTGCTGTTGTCTTCAGGGTTTTTTTATTGTCTGCTGCCTTTTTAGTGACGGCTGCTTTCTTCTCTGCTGCTGTCGCCTTCAAGATTGGAAGTTCAGTCGTTTCTGATGGTGCTTCCTTGGCAGAACTGTTCACTTTTTGAACAGTGCCCAAAACCAGTAAAATAAACAGTAAAAAGTACGCTAGCATCAACTTGATATCCATAACCGACGGCGATCCCTTAAACTCTTAAGTGCGCTACGGCCAAGTGAAGGCGTGGGTGACCTTTAAATAGACGGCTAAAGTGCATACATGTGCCCTTTGACGTTGCTGTTCACGAATTAGATTGAGCGCCCCCAAAAGAAACATTTATAAAAATCAGAAAGGGAACACAAGCTGCCCGTAATTAAAAAGACAGGCGCTCTGCTATGCGTTGACTTTTGAGAAGGCGTCTAGGAGCTAGCATAAATGTCAAAATTACGCAAAGGAAGGCCAATCACACGAAGGCTGTGTTGAGTGCGAAGCCAAACAACGAACAGCAATTCAGACGTCTTTTTGATTGCCTACCCATTATTCCACACCTTTTACAATTTTTTTATTTTTATCATTAACGATAGCTGTGAACTCTTATATTAAGACTCGGTTTACGAATTCAATATTTTCTTATGTTATTCGTGAGCGCTATACACTACCCATGCCTGTTTTTTTTGGTTTTTTTTTATTAAAGTACTCTCGGATTCAGGCTGATCTATCTCAGAGTTCATCGGGCACAAAGAGCGTTTGTTTAACCGTTCACTCTACTCCGTTTTAAGGGGTATGCAAACTGGCGCCGTGGTCCATGAACGTTTCACCGCTCCGTCAGAAAAACCGGGAATACTTCTCGCCACGACACGTTGCGGTAACCCACGGAGCCTCGCCCCGTGACGTGTTCCATGATGAAGCCACTGGATACTACCAATCACGTTCACGAACGGGGTGGAAGGGGAATTAAAAGCCCGTTCACATACTTGAGACCTCTTAGTTCCGTGTGCCTTGGAACCTCTAAATATCCCTTATAACGATGGATGGATGGATCAATACGGCTGAGCCCTTTGGATCGGGCGGTAGCTTACGCCACCTAGCCATTTTGTTTTACCATTTAAACTTAGAATATTTAAATGTGAAAACTATATTCACTCCGCAGTGCAAAGAAAGTGAGGCTATGAAACCCCCTTGCTATCAGTGAATAAGAAAATACCTAGTTTTCTCTCGATTTCGGCCACCATTCACTTAATCTTTGCTTGGTAATCTCTACAGTCTTGAAATCCACTCTCCCTTCGCTGTCTCTAAAACTCAATGACTTTATTAATTCTATGTTGCCTTCGGTAGGCATAGGGTGAAGCCCTTTACAGTAGAGTATCAAGTGCTCAGCCGTCCCGTCCTCCTCTCCACGAGCAGTGCACGCTGTATCCATTTCCTGGTACTTCACTCTGTATGTTCTGGTTCGCAGAACACCCGTCCTCGCCTCAAACAGCAATGAGCTTCCCCTAGAATTGTCATAAACGCTTTCTTTGGCAATAACTGTTTTGTTTAATCTATAGCTTTCCAGAGCCGTCTTTGTCTGCATTCCCTCTAGCCACCGATCTCTTTCTGTGGCCTTAACGTTCTTCTTAACTGAGACTTGCTCTTCCGTATCTTCGCTATAGCCCAAAAACTTCCCTCTTAATTTCCTAGTGCGCTGTCTCCACTTTGTGTCTACACTCCTCATGTATAAATAGCTGAAAACCTTTCGTGCCCATTGCTCCCCATCCATTAGCCTCAACCTATCCTCAAATTCTACCTTGCTCACCGCTTCCCTGCTCTCAAATGATGCCCATCCCATGTCTCCTTGTACTCCCTGGTTTGGCGTTTTGCAATGCTACCCCAAAGCCAGTCTACCTACTCCGCGCTGTTTTATTTCTAGTCTCGCATGCACTTCGGATTTCATGCATAGCACTGCGTTTCCAAAAGTCAAGCCAAGCACCATGACCCCTTTCCAAATATCTCTCACCACCTCATACCTGTTTTAATTCCAAAGTGCTCTATTTTTCTTTACAGCTGCATTTACGTTGCCCTTACCTATTATATAATTTTCATGCTCTCTGAGATATTCTGCACCATCACATATCCATACTCCTAGATACTTGTATTTACTAGCTCTCTCAACTGTAATATTCTGTACCTTCAGCCTCTCAACTTCATCCTCGTTAAAATCATGACTGCTGATTTTTCGCTACTGAATTCTAAACCTAATTCCTCTCCTTCCCTACCACAGATGCTCATTAATTCCTGCAACTCTGTCCTGCTGTTAGCCATTAGTACGATATCATCCGCATACATCAATCCCGGTAAGGATTGCTGAATTTTTTGGCCTAGCTTACTGTAAGAAAGGTCGAATCCAAGCCCACTCTTCTCTAGTTTATCCTCCAATCCTCTCAGATACAACATAAACAGCAAAGGCGATAACGGACACCCCTGCCTAAGGCCTCGTCTTATCTCTATTTTCCCTGTCGCCTTTCCTCCCCATGTTATAATCGCCTTGCTATCTTTGTAAATGTTCCTTAATAGTGCTGTTAGTCCTTCATCTAGGTTTAGGCTCTCCATTATGTCCCACAGGTTCCTTTGGTTCACATTGTCATAGGCACCCTTGATATCCAGAAATGCCAGTCAGAGCTGTCTGTTTTCTTTTTGCGCTATTTCTATACACTGTGTTAGAGAAAATAAATTGTCCTCCAACCTTCTTTGTTTCCGAAACACGTTCTGTAACTCGCCCAGTATGCCCTCGCAATCTACCCATTCCTCCAGTCTGTTCTTTATAATCTGCATTACCAACCTGTAAATAACCGGTGTCACGGTTATGGGACGATAATTCCTAACCGTGACACCTACCTTATTAATCAAATCGAATCCATTCAAAACCGTGCAGCCCGCTTCATTTCTTCATCATATTCGCGTTTCGACAGCGTGTCACTAATAAAGCAAAATTATTTTATCTGTCTACTGGAAACTCGACGTAACATTTCTCTCCTATGCTTAATTCACCGATTATGCCACAGCCCCGCTGGGACTTGGTTCTTGCATCTGGAACACCTGAACAAGGAATCGCGTAATTTTAACACTAAGAGTTTTAAGCGCATCTTTGGGACATCATTGTCATTCAATAATTCTTCCCTGCCGCGTGCCATCAAGCTCTGGAATGATCTTCCCGAGGCCGTTGTTTCAGTTTCCGACCCAGCACTTTTTCGTTCAGAATTGACCACATATATGTTAGCCAATTAAAAATGTGTAACGGTGTTATTTTCTTGCAAACTGGTCACTGTATCTATATTTTTACTCAAAATATTAACGGATAGCATACCTAAAGGACACAAGCCTGAAATCAGCCTTTTATTACTTTTTATTGTCCACCATTCTCCCAAGTGCCCCGGCCCGCACTCGAGGAATTATGGAAACTGTGATCCTTCAGCTGTTCAGAAAATTTTATTCCACAAAAATGCACGCTCGCTGCACGCAACAAACATATTCAACGGTCTCGCGGGGGACTGGTCTGTAGTATCAACTAGAGTTTAAGGCCCATTAAACAGTAAAAAGTTGATCATGACGCGACCCCTCACCACACAAAGGTAGCGGCACGACCACCGGCGGAGGAACTCTTGTTCGCCAAGGGAGAACCGCTGGTCGTCCAGGTAGGCGGTGAGTTCTTTTCGGATGTCCCACAACAGCGGCCACAACGCGCGGCGTCGTTGTCGCTGGGCCGTCGCAACACAACCGTTTCGCCACAGCACCCACTCACATATTGCCACTAGTAGCAGCGCAAAGGCGCCCCGCGGGCTACGGCCTTGTGTGACGTATACGTCCACCCCGAGACCTCGAAACGAGCGCTGTATTATGCGCCATAGGTCCCTTGCCGGTACACACTCTCTCACGACGTGCGCGTTTGTTTCTATTGCACCACAATTGACGCACTGTGCGTCCCGTACTACTCCCCAGCGGAAAAGCCTGTCTTTTGTTGGGAGGACACCCCAACCCTTTAACCATTCAAAGTCGCGCACGTGGTCCGGCAGCGTGGACGACGTCAGTGCCAGCCACGGGTACGGCTGCACCGTGCCCGGCGGCGGCGGGGGTTGGTCTGCCACCATTAGGCGTTCAACAAGCCTAGACGCCGGGGCCTCGAGTATCTCCTCTCGTGACATGTGGACGCTGAGCTTGTCGAAGAGATCCGCGGTAGACCTGTAAAATGCAGGTGTCGTCTCCGCTCGGGGCCGAAGAGGGCTCGGAAGAGAGTCTCCCAAAAGACGGTTATTGGCACCGAAGAAGTAGAGTGTGAGTGGCCGTGCTGGGTTGTCGTGGTCGTCAAGGATTGCCAGGGTTGTCTTCAGGGCCAGTATGGGCGCTGCCAGCTCGATGCACGGAAAGCTCCACCCTCCTTCACAGCGGGGGAGGCATAAGCGGGAGCGCCTCACGAGTTCTGTGCGGTTGTTCCAGAAGAAGGTAAACAACGCCGAGCGCACTTGGACGATGAAGGGGCGCGGCGGGAGGGCTACGCGGGCCACATGCCACAACCTTCCGCAGAAAACCGTCTGAACAAGGTACCGCCGCACAGCCATGGGGAAGCCGTAATGGCCAGCCTCAGCGGCCTTCTCTATGATCTCTTGACGCAGGTTGGCCCAGGTTTCCGGAGCCACGCCGGAGGCGTCGTACGAGATTCCAAGAATGGTAACGGACTGGGCTCGCGGCAGAGATGGCGGGCACGTGGGGGGAGCCCCGATACAAAGAGATTTGCTTTTTTCAGGGTTCAACCGTGCGCCGGAGAGGCACGCGTACTCGTCGAAGAGTCGGAGGGCCTTCACCAGGCTGTCTTCGTCGCGCAGGTAGAGGGTCACGTCGTCCGCATACGCCGAGACGCGAAGCTCACCGGACCCAGGTAGAGCAAGTCCGCTTATGCTGGGGTGCCTGTCGACTCCAACCAGGAAGGGCTCTAAGCTGAGGACGAAAAGTACCGGGGACAGAGGGCACCCCTGCCGAACTCCTCGCGTTACCGGAAAGCGTGCCACTAAGGAGCCATTCAGGAACAAGTCACTCCGCAAGTCACTGTACAAGGCTGCGAACAGCTGAGCACTCTCGGAGGAGAAGCCAAACCCGTCGAGAACACCGAGCAGGTATTGGTGCTCGACGCGGTCGAACGCCTTGGCTTGGTCCAACGACACGAGAAGCCCGTTCGCCCGTCGGGAGCGTGTGAACTCCAGGATGTCGCGAGTGAGAGTCGTCAAAGTATGTATGCTGCGGCCCGACACCGAGCACGTCTTTCGGGGGTTTATCAGCTCCGGTAGGAAAGTTTGCAGACGCGAGGCTAGGGTCGCCGCGAGGAGCTTGTAGTCACTGTTTAACAACGTTATCGGGCGCCATGCCCCGGGGTCGGCATGGTCACCACCCTCCTTGGGGATGAGTACGATCCGTCCCAGCCGAAAGGATGGCGGTAGGAGGAGGTCTTCAAAGTAGACCCGCACGACAGTGGTAAAGAAGTTACCGAGAATGTGCCAGAACGTGCGGTAGAACTCCGCTGGGAGACCGTCCGGTCCTGGTGCGGAGCCGTTCTTCATCCGCTTCAAAACGTTCCACAGCTCGGTCGCGGACGGGGGCCGCCGCAGGCCCGCGTCATCCTCGGCGGAGATCTTGGGGAGGCCGCTGAGGAGAGGGTGCGAGGACACCGAATAGCGATCAACCAGCGCGTCCGACTGGGCCAGCGATCGGAAGTGGGCTGCGAAGCAACCATTGTCAAGGTGGCCGGGCGACCCCGATGCGGAGGGCGTCTGCTGTCTTTCAAAGGCTTGTAGGCTTGTGCGATGGGTGTAGCGCAGTACCTCCGGGTGGACCGACGGGCTCCCCTGAGCCTGCAAGACAGTAGCCGCGGTGGAGTCCCACCGAAGGTATCGTTCGTAGCGTCTCTGCAGCTGGTCGAGGTACGCCCTCATGAAGGGGGTCAAGGCGCCCCCTCGGCGGACGATACGGATTCGGAGGATAGTGTCTTGTAGAAGCCCTCGATGCTGTTCGCGGAGGTGCCGTCCCATCAGAGTGCTGAAGCTTTGCCATTGACCTTTTAGGCGGTCCCAACACGCCGGCTCTGGGCGCACGCCCACTAGCGACTCCTTGACCAGGTTGCCTAGCGTGCGGCGCGTGGTCTCGTCGTGGAGGATCCTGGAATCCAGGCGCCACGGACGTGGGGAGCGTGCGACGGCAGAGTCGAAGCAGAACTTGATAAGTAGCGGACGGTGATCGGAAATCTCTTCTGGGCACGACGGGAAGTCCACCGCAGTACAGGTCTGTAGCGCGGCAGATAGCGTGCGAGGCAAGTACAGCCGGCCTATGCGACTTCCCGAAGCCCCTCTGTTCCACGTCGACTGGTGGGTGGATCCATGCAGTAAGGACCATCCGTCTACGAGGTCGAAGTGCCTCACAAGCCGCCGAAGTTCACGGGCGGACCAGGTTGAGCGACCCTGACCAGGACCCCGAACGTCGGCGTTAGAGTCCAGAACGCAATTGAAGTCGCCGACCAAAAAGCACGGGCCCGCGTCGAGCAGATGCACGTCCAGGCTGCGGAAGTACTCGTGCTGGAAGGTCGATACAGTTGGTGCGTAGACAGTGACGAGGCGAAATTTTCGTTCACCGAAGAAAAAGTCCAAACGAAGAGTCCTTCCCTCCGTATCAAAAAGATAAGTGGCATTGCGCAGCAGACTGCGATTGCAGACAACCACGCCCACGCCCGTCGCACGGCGCGGCGCGTAAGAAAAAAAAGCAGTCACAGAAAACCGGGCTTCGAAATCCGCAACGTCACGGAAGCGGGCAAAGTTGGTGTCTTGCAAGCACAGAAGATCGCAGTTCTGCATCCTCGCGAAATGCATCACTTCCGTTTGCTTCGCTGGGTTTCGAAAGCCCCGCACATTCAGGGATAATATGCGAAGTGTGGCCAGTATAAAGTAAAAAGGGGTGATAGGGACGCCGGCGTGTTGCTTAAAACGTGGAGCTGTCGGACGATGCTGGAGAGGGGTCCCGACGCGGGGGGGAGGACTTTCGCGGTTTCTTGGGGCACGTGGCTCGTGGGCCCCCACTGTCAGTTGAGCGGGAACCGCTGCTCCTGAGGGGACGCTTGGAGTCTTCATGCGTTAGTCGGTTCGAGTCGGACTCCGGTGTTTCAGTTGTGGTCGTATCCATACTGTCGGTCGGTGTCTCTGCGGGGCCACCTGGAGCGGGGTTCTCGTCGATGACGAGGTGGTCGCTGTCGCTGGACACCTCGCCCTCACCCGACGCTTAGCTCCACGCTGCATAGACGGTGTCGCCGACAATAACCGCGGCGGTTCGGGCAGAGTCCGTCGCTTCGGCTGAAGTCACCCCCGAGCCGGTCGGGCTTGGCTCAGGTGGGGCGGGTGGGGGCGGCGACGGAAGAGGCGGTGGTGCGGCCGCGGCTGCGGCGTCAGGTGGTGACGGAGGGGCGACGGTGGAGACGGTTGGTACGGCCGAAGCTTCGGGGACGATGGGACGGGTCGCGTTTCCTGGGTCCAGGGCCGGGAAATCGGTGGCGTAATTTCCGGTGACCATGGAGGAGTAGCTTCTCTTGGCCGTGCAGTCCACAGTCGCGTGGGTTCCGCCGCAGCGTCCACAGTTGGCAGTGCAGCCCTCGGTTGGGTGCCCGAAGACACCGCAGCGGTCGCAGTAGCCCGTCGTACACTGTGCCCGGACGTGGCCCTCCTGCCTGCAGCGTCGGCATACGCGCTTCAGGCCGCGGTAGTCAAAAGTAGCACGATGTCCGGCGACGCGCAGGAAGTTGGGCAGGGGGTTAGCCTCCTTCATCTCCATGCGGATGAAGCGGGTTCCTGTTTTCACAGTCGCTGTTCGGTGGTAGGTTGCGTAGGAGACGTCGATGACTTTGCCGTACGGGGCCAGGGCTTGGACGAGCTGGTCGTTGCGCACAAACGTCGGCAGGAAGAGGCAAGTCACATTCGTTACCTGCGGACCCGTCGGCACGATGGGGACTGACTGGTTGGCGATGGAGACGCTGCCGGCCTCACGAAGCTTGAGAGCGGCTGCACGGGTGTTGACGACGACTTGGAAGTTTGTACCTCCTAGGTGCTGCGCCGAGAAAATTTCGGGCAGCCCCACAATGGCGGATATCCCATCAATGAGATCGTCCGCCGATGTGCCTACTGGCACGACAACGTCGAAAGCGTGCGCTTTCGGCGGGGGAGAAGATTCCGTCGACGCGGCCGCCATGGCGGTTCGCACCCTCGCCGGGGCGCTCGACGACACGTAGCCAGGGACCGCAGAACGCAGGCCCCGGACGAGATGCAGCCAGGAAACCAGGAACTCAGGAACAGCGACGACATGTTTCAGCTCCTTAGTGATCCCTAGTTTCGACTAATTGCATGGTTACACAGTTCCGAGTGTAATTCGTAGTCACCCCGCACAAGCGTCCCCATAGGGCTCAAGGACCTGTCACATCACTTTTAAAATTTCTCGTCAATGGCAGCGTTTATGATACTGGGCATCCTGTCCAACATTCAACCAGGCTGAGCCGCCGAAATCTCTTATAATATTATCATGCTCGTGATTGTTGTTTTAGCAGGAATTACTTAAAAGCCGAGAAATCACAACAACCAAAACCGGGATTTAGCTCGGATTCAGCGGAGCTGTTTATAGCATTTTTAACGTTTCTAACTTAATATCAGCGTCTTTGAAGCTGTACGAAAATGATAATAATGTAAGAGATATGTCTGCAGCTCATCCAGGTTGAAGGTTGGACAGAATGCACAGTACTGATATTGGCGGGACATTTTAAAAGTGGTGTGACAGGTACTCGGGTTCTAAACGACACTTGTTCGGGGTGACTCCGAATTACACTCAAAACTGTGTAACCATAAAATTGGTCTGCAGCTGAAGGAACACCGTCCCCACGATTGCTCGAGTACGGGCCGGAGAGCTTGGGGGATTTAGCAAATTGAAATATTTAAGTTACATTGAAATCCTCATGAAAATTAGCACAAATAATCTCAAACTTAAACTTGTCAAAGCTGAAGTTTGGGATTATTTGGGCTAATATTTAGCTTGCGAACAATGAGTCATTCACAGTTTGCTAACTCAGAAATTTTTTTAACTTTTTTAAACTTTTTAATATATTGAAAACCGGCCGCCAGAGAAAGCTGTATATACTCCAGATAAGGCTGTATATATGCCAGATAAGTCTGTATATATGCCAGATAAGTGTATATACGCCATATCAGCCTGTATATAGGCCAGATAAGTCTGTATATACGCCATATAAGGCTGTATATTGGGCGTATATAATCATATAATGTTTGATATGGCCAGATATGGCCCAGATATAAGTTTCCTATACGGGATTCTTATATGCTTCTAGTTGGCCAAGAGAGCATGCCAAGCCTACTTTCTGCGTCTGGTGCACGCCCTGGCTCTGCCCGCGCTTCCCGTTGACCGAACCCTCTACAGGGCTCAGGTAATGAGCAGCCGCACATTGCGCCGCGAAGCGGCGTGAACGCGGGCCCTGGTGGGGAAGGGGGGGGGGGGTTAACACGCTCCCCATAAAGCCCCTCTAGCCTGGGAAAAGTGACACCATTCATTGTTGTGAAAATCCTTGAGCCACGCGCCGCGCGCTACTTCTGGGAAGAGCATGGCGTTGGAAATTTAGCTCAGTGCTCCGCTGTGCCGCCATGATCTACCCAAGGGCTGCACCTTGCACTTGCCTCTTGCACCGACGCACTTAGCGCTACTTTTGAAACATGAAGGGGCTTTAGCTCCCCAGTGATACAGGCGCCGTCTGAAAAGGGTGACCCGAATGGCATGAGCTCTTCGCGTCTTGCGTATAGCCATTTTCGTTAAGGTGAACGACGTCATGCGTATAACTTTACTCTTTTTTTAGAGTGCACTGGGCGCTGTTGTTAGAACCTGCAGACGACAGCTTGGACAAGCAGACAAATTTGAAGGAGCAGACGACAGTTCGAACGATGAGACAGTCGTTTGAACGTGAAGACGCACTGAACGTGGTCCGCGTGTGGTACGGACAACCCTGATGGTTTTCCTGCATTCTCGTTAGAGCAAAACAAATATATCTGATGACCACAAGTATCCGAGAATTCAACCCAAAGTGCTACCCACAGAAGCCATCGCGGTGCAATGATGTCTGGTTTCCCATTTCCCGGGACCTATCTACGTTCTCGGATGAACCGAGCAGGCAGAAAACACATGAAAACTGATTATAATGCAATTAAATGCAAAGGTGCAAGCGAGCTGGACAAGAATGACGAAAGTAATCCCTGGAGAAGGGGAACAAGAGGGACAAAGGACAAACATAAATCTCCAAACACAGCTAGGTGACTGGTGAGCGACCGAAAAAATCCGCCTGGTCCGGGTATCGAACCCGGGACCTCTCCATTACAAGTGGAGCGCTCTACCAACTCAGCTAACCAGGGGTTAGACGTCAGTAGAGCAAACGGGTTTTATCAGCTGCCACCAGTCGAACACCAACAAGGGTGAAGCTTGCAATTTAAGGTTATAATTATAATGCAATTGAATGCAAAGGTGCAAGCGAGCTGGACAAGAATGACGAAAGTAATCCCTGGAGAAGGGGAACAAGAGGGACAAAGGACAAACATAAGGCTAGCTGTGTTTGGAAATTTATGTTTGTCCTAGCTGTGTTTGGAGATTTATGTTTGTCCTTTGTCCCTTGTTCCCCTTCTCCAGGGATTACTTTCGTCATTCTTGTCCAGCTCGCTTGCACCTTTGCATTTAATTGCATTATAATTATAACCTTAAATTGCAAGCTTCACCCTTGTTGGTGTTCGACTGCTGGAAATTGATAAAACCCGTTTGCTCTACTGACGTCTAACCCCTGGTTAGCTCAGTTGGTAGAGCGCTCCACTTGTAATGGAGAGGTACCGGGTTCGATACCCGGACCAGGCGGATTTTTTCGGTCGCTCACCAGTCACCTAGCTGTGTTTGGAGATTTATGTTTGTCCTTTGTCCCTCTTGTTCCCCTTCTCCAGGGATAACTTACGTCATTCTTGTCCAGCTCGCTTGCACCTTTGCATTTAATTGCATTATAATTATAACCTTAAATTGCAAGCTTCACCCTTGTTGGTGTTCGACTGGTGGCAGCTGATAAAACCCGTTTGCTCTACAGACGTCTAACCCCTGAATAACTCAGTTGGTAGAGCGCTCCACTTGTAATGGAGAGGTCCCGGGTTCGATACCCGGACCAGGCGGATTTGTTCGTTTGCTCACCAGTCACCTAGCTGTGTTTGGAGATTTATGTTTTTCCTTTGTCCCTCTTGTTCCCCTTCTCCAGGGATTACTTTCGTCATTCTTGTCCAGCTCGCTTGCACCTTTGCATTTAATTGCATTATAATTATAACCTTAAATTGCAAGCTTCACCCTTGTTGGTGTTCGACTGGTGGCAGCTGATAAAACACGTTTGCTCTACTGACGTCTAACCCCTGGTTAGCTCAGTTGGTAGAGCGCTCCACTTGTAATGGAGAGGTCTCGGGTTCGATACCCGGACCAGGCGGATTTCTTCGGTCGCTCACCAGTCACCTAGCTGTGTTTGGAGATTTATGTTTGTCCCTTGTCCCTCTTGTTCCCCTTCTCCAGGGATTACTTTCGTCACATGAAAACTGATCTTCAAACCTTACCTGGCCCTTTTGGTACAGTCCCAGTTGCGGTGTTTTGACAAGAAGGCAGGTTGCCAGTCTGCTTCCTTCAGAAACTACACAGGAATGCCTGTCCCGCATCGCGACCTCCGCCCCTCCCCCCCCCCCCCCCCCCCCCCCCGGAAGTGCGACCGACGCGCCACCACTGCGGCGTGACGTAACAGAGTTGAGTTCGTGTATAAAAATTTCGTCAGAGCTTCGCCTTTAAGCAATTCTCTCTGGAAAGTTTAGGTACCCGCCGCCTGGATATATTATGTATTATACTAACCCCCATTTATGCCAAAACATTTACAACTTTGACTTTCAAAACAACTGATGTCACGTGACACCACGACTTGGCACCGTGATATCAGGTCATTTACGTGGTACTTTGTCAACCGTAAATTGTGGTGTTAGGTGACGCCAGGTCACTTGACGTCAGTTAATGAATATTATGTGTTTCACTCCGTAAAACGAGTGTGAGATGTCTTTTGAACAAATTTTAACAATTGCTCCTCAAACATTGCATTTCGCCATAAAAATTGCTACCAATTTGTTTCTTAATTTTTTTTTATTTTTTCTCTTAGACCTGAAGAACAATAAATCAGAATTTGCATTGCCCTCGCTGCAATGCACGTTACGGGAACTCCCGCAAAACGTAAGTTTAATCAAATGCCTTAGCAACCATTCACTATTTACGTGAAATAATCCTTACTAACCTGAACATAGACGTCGACGCTGATGATGTATGAAGGAACCCTCAGTGTTAGTCAATTAGGGAATTTTGCCATCATTTACGTGCTCGGTACAGTTTGGTAACCCAAGAGCGCAAACATGAATTGCTAACCTTTAAATGGAATCGACAGAGAGGATACAGCAATGTTAGCTCATGCCTTGAACATATTGTTTAGTGTTCACGTAATCGACATGTAGCTACTTCTTTTACAGCGATAATAATGACACGTTAGGGGTAACTGGCCTACGAATTGTTTTTTCAGTCGCCTAAGCTGGCAATTCGGGGGAAATTAATATTATTTCACGGATGTAAATCATATAATTAATGGCCTTCTGCGAGATGCCATATTTTTCTATAGACCCCTTTTGAAAGCCATGTGCCGCTTGTTAGGAGGTCAGAGCCACTGCATAATTGCGGATCAACCGACACCGGGGAACGCGCAAACCCCTACATAGAATGGCAAACATCAGAGGATAGCATAAGCTATAGGACCAGACGATCCAAAATCAAACAGCACCGAAAGTGCAAAGTCAATGAGTTTGCTACTTTTTTTGTGAGTGCGTTATTTCCTTCAAATCAAACCAAACGCAAAAAATGCACCGCGACGTTGCGGTTTCAGTCCGCCATTGTTCAGGGATTCTACAACTTCTACCAGATAGCAGATTTTTTAAACCGGTTCTTTTGGCTTTGGAACGTGTTCTGAATATGCGCAGTAGCTCTCTTCTGCGAAATATTAGACGCCGCGAAATATCAGGCGCCGTGCATGTGTTCACACCCCACTCACCTTGCATGTTTTGCCTGGGTAATAAGGTCTGGAAAGGTCTACATAGATGGTTAGCAAGCAACTGCGCTTCGAGAGCTAGTCTGGCCACTGTGGATGAAAAACGCTTTGTTTGAGTGCTGGTATGGAAACAGTGAGTACGCCTCACCAATGATTGACTATCAGACGATATACAAACAGAAGCAGCAAGATGGCGGCGCTCAGAGGCCGTACTTTTACAAAAGTCTAAAGACGAGTGTCCGAAATCCCAGAGCCATGTATAGAGAGAGTTTGGTCAATGGAAAGCGCGGCAATGACAGGGCGTACACCAGGCGCAAAAACGAGAGCTTGACATACTCTCTTCGCCAACCAGAAGCCGAAAAGAATCCCCTAGCGGTGGTAGCGAAAAACGGTTTTACTCATAGGCATGCGGTTTTAACATGGGCGTAAGAGTTAAATGTAGTAACCCTTCATGGTTGAAAATAGGGTACACGTGATGTTTCCATCATAATTAAGCAGAAGGATGTAAGAAAGAAATGAGCCGCTCAACTCTGTTTTGCTCGGACACAGTGTGACCGCTCGGACGGCAGATTCCCGGCCCTCGGCGCTTGGCGTAAGGATTATGTCGATCGTTCCGCTAGCCGCGCTCTTCCACCATGATTTTGGATAACCGTGATTGAATCATCACGTGCACCATATCTACCGAGAGTTATTCCAATGCACTTATTAAGTTTGTTTCTCGCGACCACCACCAGGGTATTATTTCCGGCTTCCGGTTTGCCACATTTCTTATTTGTGAATGCGTCCTGGAACACATTCAGCCCGCTTTCGGCCAAAGGCGCCTCCTCATTTGCCTCCTCTACTTCCCAACGAATGGCCAAACTCTCTACTAGACGGCTCTGCGAAATCCTAGCCCACAGCGATAAAAATGGAAAATGATAATCTGAAACGCAGGCTCTTGCAGAGAGAGTGATTGCCTATAAAATAAGATTTTTTGCTTTTCACAGTACTCGTGGCATCGGTGTTGTTCTTAGAGCTTCTTGACTATGCATTTTCTGACGCTCTTGCACAGCGATATTTGAGAAGGTTTCTAAAAAAATTGAGTTTTTGCAGAAAGCGCAGCCACCCTGATGTGTAATGGCGTTAGCATAAACAAACATGACGGCGCCCTCAGCCGCACTAAACTCGGCATCATTAACGTTGCGAAAGTCCGTTGTTTATGATGATCATGATGACGTACGGAGTTCCACACACGATTTTACAGAAGACTCAACCTGTGTTGCATTCGGAATTTGCCACTGATGCGTCTTTTTTGCTTGGAAGCGGTTTTGGTGTGTACACACGTGCAAAAATAAAATGTTGCTCTATAAATAAGAGCAATCCAGTCACGACGCAACAATACGAAGACGCCTAACGTGTTTTTAAATATATCTGGTGTGCGACGCAAAATATGTTGCTTAGCATTATTCTAATTGGTCATGTTGAACACTCGCAAGTAGACACTGTGGGGCGAATATGATAATTTCAACCACTTTTAATGTTTAGTTGAATATCTCAGCATGAAACCTCATTACGGTACTTAGGTATTGCTTTCTTCTATAGAAAAAGCAGACCATACGTTCTATATAAAATGGCATCAATTCTCGGGCACCATGTAAAATGAACCATTGAAATCTGTCCCTTCACGTAGAGGCTTAAATTTTAATCAGATATTTATTTAAGTGGTAAATTCTACATTGTGAAAACCTTATGCATAGCTCCGCTTTTGTAAAACACACACACACACACACAAACAGTTATACATACATGTGATTGCTGAGGAAGCTGACACAGAACGACGAGTCGAACCGAGAGTCATGGTTCTGTCTTGAGGAGGCACAGCAGGTAAGCAAATAAGCTTAAAGGTAAGGAAGAAGGAAGGGGGCTTAATTAAGGGCGACGAGTAGAAAGAGATTTGCACAATTGCGCTTGCCTTTATTTATTTAAGTTGTCTTAAACTCGCTGTGCATATTGAATTTTAGACGGAGGCTAATTTACACCAGTAATATTATAATCTCATAGATAAGTAGTTATTTATAAATTGCGGCATGATGTCCCAACTTTTGAAAGAAGCACAAAACATGACTGTCAACACGTCGTCTCCAAGACTGCATGCCGGTGTACGGGCGAGAAGAACATGGTTAATTTTACTAGGTCGTCAACGTCAGCGTTCAAAATTTTAGTTTTAGGTGATGTTGTCGCAACACTCAAACGGGGAAATGCTGTAAGACGTCACTACATAAAACCAACCACTGAAATAAACATGAAATTAAAAAAAAATATATATTAGCTTTTTACGTGCATTCGCCAGTCCTTCTGATTCGTTTTCCTTGGTATCTGGGTGATTGTAGCAGCTTATATATCAAAGACAAAATTATCACCCTTACCATTGACGCAGAAGTTTGGGCTATTTGGTAAGTAGACATGATAAAAACAAACCAGCGCAAAGACAAGGACGAGTAGAAGAAACCACAGGACACAGCGTTGTGTCTTGTGGTTTCTTCTACTTCGCCCTTGTCTTTGCGCTGTTTTGTTTTTATCCTACCCTTACCATCCTTACCTGAGTTAATACTGAATTATATTTTACAGGTTAAAGGCAATTTGACTAATTACATGACCACTAGAGGGAAAAATGAAACCCACCTATTGGAGGAAATTTGCGACGCTGTAAGACGCTAATTTCCTATAATTTTTAGTGACATTTTCGTGCCTGAGCGTTTAAGCTGTGTTTATTCTATCTAGCTCATCATTCATTAAACGATTATGTCACGGAAACCAAAGGTTAGCACAGCAAGACTGTAATGTATATAGAAGACTCACTAATTTGTAAAGAAAACGCAATCAGAGAGGTTTTTGTTTTGCCGTTAGAGCTAGGGAGTTCTGTTTCAGCTCATAATTCGTGGGCAGCGACCCTTGGAATAAGCACGAGGTGCAAGTTCGCCACAGGACGCGCTCTTGCAGTTGATACTTCGAACCACTGCCCCGTCCGGAGTCAGGTGTTCCTCATGAATGTGTTTGCTGTAGCACATGTATGACATATGAATTTACCCACAAACAGGAAGTGATCTATTATTAGGGATGTTAAGAACTCTTGGCGAACTCAGGTTCGACTTCGAACTTCAAGCTTTCATGGGTTTGGCGAATCTTCGAACCTTTGGTGAATTTTGACGATGGATAGATGGATGGCTGCTAACGGCTGCACCGATTATAGTGGGCGGTAGCTGGCGCCACCTAACCTTGGGTTTCCGTTTATGTTCGGACAGTACAGTTTGAAGTACGACCTATGAATGGTGTTCCTCGACGTGTACCAAACTTTTGATATATTAAAAAAAATATATTCATGGCAGTTTGTTAGTTTTAGTGTATAGAGTGTATTGGGGCCTCAAATGAGAGAAAACAGAGCACAAAACATGGCTTACAGTTATTCTGAAAAAAAAAAAAGACATACTTAAAGGCCGCTGTACAAACGGGACGTTCTGCAGGGAAGAACCTTCTCTCCCGAAGCTGGAGACGGGGAGGGAAAGGGCCAGCATTGGGTGGAAAGGGTGTCTAGAGAAGGGGATTAGCCTCGGGGCGAGCCATCCTCTCGAGAGGGAGTGGGGACGGAACAAAGCTGCCGTGGGTAGGGAGCCTCTCATGTGCGCTTTGCTGGGGGTTCCGGCTACCAGGTGGAAGATAAGCTTGTCAAACGGCGACCTCGGATGCGAGGACGGGCACGTCAGAGAATTTGAAAATAGCTGCTTGATTAGCCGGAGGACCCAGTGCGGTCTACTGGCTCTAGAAGGTGACTCAGATGAAGAAACTCGTTCTGCTCCAAAACTCTAAAAGCATTCTGGAACGTGAACTCTTGACACAAATAAAAATAACACATGCATGAAAAACGACGAAGGCACCTAAGCTTTCTCCTATGATGTGAGAATGCGTGAGCATTACAGGCAGAGTTATGTTGGCGCAACTTGCAATAAAGAAAGAAAAAAAAAAGTTATGTTGGCGCAACTAGGCGCAACGAATAGCGCGCTAGTTTCACGATCAAGAGGGCCTAGCTTCGAAACCGGGCAGGGGATGGTTTTTTTCTCGTGTTCTTTTTTTATTTCGCTTATTTTTTTTTGTTCGGTCACGTGACAATAAAAATCACATGAACAGAAATTTTTTTGGCCACGTCACCAGAGATTTTTTTTTTTCTCATTTCTCCTATTCTTCTGTCTTTTTTTTTTTTCCTTTTTTTTTTCGGTTTACGCTCCCTTTTGCAAAACTCGTTGCACCAATTTCGCGTTACTTTGGCGTCAGCCAAATAATTTTATTTATGGAAGGGAATTCTGCCGTACTTATCTTATGTTACTATTACCAACCCTGGCTTGCAATACGCATAGAGAATTTCGTCCGGCAACCAGTTTGGGAATGACGAGGCCAAATTTGTGTTATAATTTTTTTGAGGTATAAGCATAATTTCGGCCTCGTTATCCGTCGGTCTCTAAGATTGGCTCGTCAAGTATCTTTTCGGAAAGAGTAGACGACTGGCATTTTTACAGTGCACGTGTGTCGACCAGAGTGAACATTGCTGAAGCGCCTCCAGTGTGATTTTGGCCGTAAATAACTGGAGGCCCCGGGCAAACCTACCCTATGCAGAAAAGTATCTACCTTTCTGGTTTCATAGAGAGCTATGAAAGGGACGAATCCCAGCCGAGTCAAACTACCGGCTTGCAAACGCAATCGTGTTGGCAATAGCTCTAAGGAGTTTGTATGACTCTCTCTGGCGGTGTGCAGAGAATAAAGGTACGGAGGTAATATATGCTTTTGCCTAGTAACCTCGCAAACGGTTGGGTATTGGCTACAGAGATCCATTTCGCTTTGTTTTATCACCGGGATTATATCTTGATTTCTGTGTTCCTAATTTCAAAGACAGAACGAAATCGCTTTTCTCGTGTGGCGTCACGGCGGTGAGACAGAAATCAATCAGTGTACTGGAATTCGACGCTTGTGCTCGTTCTATAGCGCTTCTAAAAACCGTGCGATCACGGCTGTGCAACGTCAACAATGCATAAACTGCAGTTACTTGTACACGTATTGCATCGTGAGGGAACGACTATAACTGGGTAAACAGGAATAGGGAGAATGGGTGCGTGTGATTTGTTGAAGTTCGAATCAACAAATCAAGCTTCAACGAATGCGATAGTATTGCATTCACTCAACCAGCTATATGAGTTTTCAGACGGTATATACCTTCCAAGTATGCGATTCGTGTTCTGCCAGTGGTATTTCAGCTAAATTAAAAAGCAAAATCCACGGTGAAAAAAAAAAAAAAAAAGTTTACGGTGACTCGAGCCGCTTCCGCGCAGAATCATGTTTCACGTAAGCGTAACCTTGGGGTCGATGCACGACGAGGGGTCTTCAATCATAAACATACTTTGATTACGATTATTGGCAACGCTAAAAATTTGAAAGCCAAGCAGTGAAGACAACGGTGTTCTTATAAATATTATATACATTTCATTTTACACTGTTTGAATACGCTGCCGTCGTTATGTTCTTGAATTATTGGCTAGCTTGTGGCGGACAGGGAAGTCTTGCAGGACTATATGATAGGACCTACACTAAACCTGCCGCGCTGCGAAAAATGTTAGTCCAGTGCATACAAGCTTATTTAAAGGAGCTGTGCAACGATTTTAACGTTGAAAGAATTGGCATTTTCTGCTTTTGATATTGTTCACTGTGTCACAAATGGCAGAAAACACACCTCCTTTCATCGCAATGTTGCGATTCCGCCGCATAATAGCGAGGCAAAACTTGGAATATTTCCCGACCTGCAGCCACGAGCGGCGGCCATGAGAAACAAGCGGCGTGACGTCACTTGGGTCGTTGTAAGAAAGATAGCAAGTTGTGCGAATACCTGCTCGATAAAAGGTAACTCTTTTTACAAATCTTGTCGTTCCAACATATATATAAATGCGTCAACACCCTGGTATCATCGACAACTTTTATTATACGGAGTTTTAGTGGCGCCATCTATCCTAGGTCCACAAAACCGCGAACAGCCGCCAGAAGCCGGAGGGGGAGGGGGACAGCGCCGGACGGGCAAGGACGGGTGGTCACGCGGTCGGCAGCGGATGAGTTCTTGCTGCTCGCTGATGGCTCTAAAGAGAGAACTTTTCCGGAACTCCGCGCCTACTCTAGTGACGTCACTGTGCACGTGACCCGGAAGACGATGCACGAGTTGAGAGGCGGCAAAAACCTGGATCTTTTTCATTTTTTTAAGTAAAAACTAGGGTATCCAGGCAAAATCTGTTTTCTGTAGTTCACTGCAGAAGTGTCAGGCATCAACTTCCACAATTATTTAAGCAAAGCCCTGAAATTGTTGCACAGCTCCTTTAAGGCGGACGGAGCGTTGCGCACCCGCCAAGTGCATTCGGTCGCTGCCCGCGGCTTTTTCTTTTTTTCTTTTTTTTCGAGCAGCGAAATAATTTTTGGTCAAGCAGCAGGCCCCTTCTTCGGCGGGTTAGGCCGGATTAACGGAGGCGTCTCCTAATCCATTCTCCGTGTTGTCCCCTCGGGGAAGGGCGGTAAACAGGGGGGGCGGGCGGGCGGGCGGGCGGTGAAGGAAGGAAAGGAGGGCAGGGGAGGAGGAAACGCAGAAAAAGTGGAAAGCGCGAACTGTACGGCGGCCTTTAAGATGGGAACATGCTTAAGATTTAGTTTTCAGTTTACACAAGGGAAAAGTTAGCCTGACCTTTTCAGTTAAGTGAACATTTACATAGGTTTAAAATATGTCTGAGCGCGCTCTAATATATTATAATGAATTATGTGTTAGTTTTGCGTTGTCAGCCATATCTTAAGGGTAACTGGCAAGATTTTTTTAATAAATTTTTCCTTGTTCAGCCTTGTCAAATAATAAATATATTTCTTTTTATAAGATCACTTGTATAAGTGTTTTAAGTGAACTCTCAATTCATGCAATTCGCAATTCCAACAATGTTTTGTCTTTCCAGATAAAAAAGAGAAAAAACCCAGAGTTTATGTCTAACTATACGGTATGCTCACAAACATTGTCGTCATAACATTTAGCATGACCAAAACTTATAGCCTTGTCTAAGAAAAAAACAAAAAACCTACCACCTAACCTTTTGCTTAACAGCTGCCTCATTTCTAAAATACCTGTCAATAACACCACTCGTCGCAAAATTTAAAAACGTGCTTTATGAGCGCACCGATAGCTTTCACGCCCACAACGCATCCATAGTTAGACCGCCAAAATAAGGTATGCTGACTAACAGGATGAGAACAGCAAGGCGTCTCTTTTGGAATCCCAGCCTCTAGCACGAGCTCGCTGCCCTCCTTAAAGTTTTGGCTGCGCATGCTTCACGAACCTCACAAGACATCGGAGCGGTATCGAAGTTATCGCCAACTCTAGAGAAATCGACGGAACCTTGGGTTCTAAAACAGAAAGCTGTGGTGGCAGGTTCGCTCTCCTCCCTTCTTGAGTGAATCAGATATTAACAACATCAGGCGGTCAAAAAACGAAGCCGCGAAGCTAGGTTAAAAAAAGATGCACAGTAAATTACTGGGCAATGTGTCGCACGTGGAACGTGTGGTTTCAGTCCGGCGCCTCTGAGATTGACATCTACGCTCTCAAAACTCTTCATCGGTTAGTTTAGCGCCTGGCTTAACGTGTGCCATGTACACTCGATATCAATTCCTGGAATGGAGATACCGGCGCTAACCCGGTTTTTAAAACCCCAGGTGCTCTTTTCTCCGGCGGCATCCAACCACCGTCTAGTGGGCGAGCGGTGGCGCGGCAGTGATTGCGCATTCACCAGCCAATCAGTGTCGAGTGAGCGAGGCCTCGCGCGTGACGTCATACCTGAACCAGCCAATCAGCGTAGAGTTAATCGGCGGTTTCACTTTTTGGCTCCACAAATTTCTATATAGATTCTGAAGAGCCAACGCACGTTTCACGCGAAAAACACGGGTTGAAAATCGCCAGTAGAAGCTCGCGCTAGAGGTGGGACAACTGGAAAACATCCCTGCCGTTCTCACCCTATCAGTGACTCGACTATAATGTGCAGAGGCAGATTTCGAGAGCCTATACGGATTCGAGCTATGTGCAGTTTCGAATTGTTTGTTTCCGTGCTTGCATGCCGGACCACGTTGCATTAAATGTTGTTTCTGCGTTCCCTGACATCTTGGCTTCTATAGGGTTCCTTCCCGTTGGGTATGCAGCAAGGCAGGCCTACATTTTATGTCCGTGCGTCTGCTTTCACGCTGAATACTTGTTGAGCCAACCACTGGGATCCATGGGGGGCTCGAAAAAAAACAACTGACAAAATCTTTTTTTTGTTCCATAAATAGAGTGTTGTGGCAGTGAGAGTGACTTAAGAAGGTGAATCATACGCATACATATACGTTTACATATATTTATGGATATACATATTCATATACGTACACCCGACGGCAATATGAAGGTGAACACCTTACCTGGTTTCTTGCTTGTTTTACGGCTCGCTAAAGCTATATTAACTCTCAACGTCTCAAATAGTACGTGGCTTGGGGTCTAAACTTTGCGTTCTAGCCCTCTTCTGGAACAGAGCTTGTTCCAAAACTTGCAGGAGCGTCAAAAAGAAGAAAACGGCTGTTCACCTTCATATCGCTCACGGGTGTACAGTCCCCCGCAATATGAAAGACCCACTGGGAGCGCGTGGCCGAGGTGGTGGCTGCCGGGGGCGTTGCGAGCACTCCGGGCAATTCCATTCTGCTTCGAGGGGAGGACGCTCACTTGAGGCTCAGTTAAAGCGCAACGCGCTTATCAGTTTGTGCCGAGTCTTGAGTGAGCGTCCTCCCCTCGAAGCAGAATCGAAATGCCCGGAGCGCTCGCACCGCCCCCGCCAGCCCCCGCCTCGGCCACCCGCTCCAAGTGGGTCTTTCATATTGCGGGGGACCGTACATGCAAACGCCATGTTGAACGTCACAACGTAAACTGCATTTATAAGTCAAACTTTTTTTTTGCCTCGTTATTTGTCAAGTTCCGCACGTAGGTCGCAGTAAGTCGCTCACTGAGTGCTTCACGGAAATGTAGACGCCCGGAAAGTTTCTAGAACCTATCACAATATGGTTATAATTAAAAGTCATCTGTACAAAAGTCTTCCTTGTTAGTTCTTCTTTTTTAATTTTTTATTTTTTATTTTTTTCAAAATATTTTACTGAGTTTTGCGGACGTCACCCAATTCTTTATTGTTTATTCTTCAGAAAATAAAAAAAAAAAAAAAAAACGCAGAGAGCACAAGCATAATCGCAATATTGATTGATTTTTTTTTCCAGGAGAATGACAAAGATATGATACACGATACCTCAACACTGTGCAGAATAAGGCACACAACAAAATCTGAATGCGAAATGCCAAACTTGATTAAGTAAAAAATGCACCGCTTCCACGATACGCTTTTCTCTTCATTCTGATCTGGGAGTGTAACGTAGCACACGATTGAGGGGAAACCTCCCGGAAGAGTAAAATCTTGCGATCATCACAAGTGAAAAGAAGACGGAAACGCTTTTGAGTGAAAATGAAATAAAATAAATTGTCGCAGCTATGTGATAATTCGAATGAGCTCATGACTGACAGATAGTGTAAATTATTATGGGGTGTTAATAAGAGGGCTTAATTATTCAAACAATGCTTCGAAATATACTACGCTATTTACTGCAATATTCATTTGAGGTATCCCCACAGAAAACAGACGGTATAATTGAATCTCGAGACAAAACCAAAATATTGAACGAAGCAACACATTGTTGGAGATTTCCTCTCCTGTTAGCAGCTATTGTATTTGTGCCCCGTTTCTCTGTCTGATTATGATGTTTCTTAACCCGCTAGCTTGTATACTTTTTCTTCGTAACAATGGGTTGTGTCGTGTGAACGTGTACAATGCCACGCTACCGGTCTCCATACGTTATTTCATTTTTTAACGCACCTGTTTATTTAACCCTCCCGTGTCATATAACGGCTCCGTTTTAGACCGTATACATAACACGCCATTAGTTCGGTTTTATCATTTTAGGATGGCGCCATTTGTATTAAGCGGCAAAGTGCTCGTAGCTACGGAGTGGTAAAATATGGATGCTTAAAGCTTGTTCACACACTTCTTACAACAGTGTGCCTTAAAACAGTGGCGTAGCCAGAAATATTTTTCAGGGGGTGTTTTACTTCCCCGGTGAGACCGGAGGAGTAGAGAGGGCTCACATATGTACTCTTTACGAACATAAGAGCATACTTTTGGTTATTCCTCTGCTCTTATGAAGGCAAAGACTCACTTCTTATTTCCACTATCAGCCCTACGTAAGAAAGTGCAGGAGACTCAGTACATCCAGGTACTATAGCGAAAAAATTCTAATACATGAAAGGACAACAATTCCTGTAGACAATGATTTGAACATAACATGGAAAATAAAAGACAGATATGTACGGGGTCCAAGCGAGAAAAGTAAACCGTTCTTTTCGGCACGCATAAAAAAACTACGCGTCACTGAACGGTGAAACTCCTCCAGAATGTAACTCTAGCGGTACGAGCAAGATGCCCATGTTTTAGAACGTAGCATCACCGAATTCAAAAGTTATAAACACTTTTTTTTTAATATCTCAATGAGAAAATGGGGCCGTGGCCTGGAAGCGTCTCCCATTTGTCTCCCTGTACTCGCGAGCTTTGTGAGCCGCCGTCTGCCACCAATCTCCCAGTGAAAATTTTCGGTAATTACTCATAAATTTTGAATTCGGGGACGCTACGTTTTGAAACTTTGATTTCTGGCTCGGACTAATAGCTAAGGGTTACATGCTAGCGTGGTTTTAACGTTCGGCGATGCGCAGTTTTTTTTTTTTTTTATTATTATTTGGGTTGAAAAGTAGGTTTTACTTTTCTCGCTCAAACCCTGTACATCAAAGGCGACAATAACAGTAGATAGCTTTGGTTACTACCTCTTGGTAAATTTTCCCAGGCGATTGCTCTTATCCCGCTTTCCCGCACGGATTACACATTCAGGCGAAGCCGCCGGCGATCAATAGAAAGGAACGAGAGGACCCTCTCTGGGCTGGACATCGCGGTGAACGTTTAAAAGCGCGAGCCTGAGCAAGCGCTGCTGTGATGTTGAGGCTCTAAAAGGTACGACTTCAACCTTCGGAGCGTTGAGAACCAACGTTCTGCTTCTGCGGTGCTGAAGGGCATGGTGGCCCGGATCTGCAGCAAGGGAACTCGGGTTAAAACCTTTTGGGTATTGCCCTTAGTTTTCCCGGCTTGGCGGCCAGTGGGAACACTCTTGCTCGTGCAATTAGGCGGCTAATCATTTGATATTTTATTAACCTTTTAATTATTAAAATACACGCATAGTTCACACTGAAAACTTGCTGGGCATCGTCAAAAACCCAGAAATCAGTGAACTTCAAAAAGCTCATCGTTTTTTTTTTTTTGTTTTTTTTTTGTATGTGTGTGTGTGTGGGGGGGGGGGGGTCCCGAAAATGCGCCCAAATGCGCCCGCCCCACTTAATCACAAGCGGTTACTTTTGCACTGTTCACAGATGCTCGAAATCTTTTTGAAACCGACTGATTTAATGGTTTCCGTTCATTCCATGATTAGTGTCCACCAAGCCAAGCAAACTAATTGTAAAGTTAAGTGTCCTGACGCAAGTTCCATGTTGCTGAAACTGATTAACCGCCTAAAACAGCTTGTTTTTAAGCCGTTATTAGACCGGCAGATGAAGGTCAAACCTACTTCATATGTCAGTTGTCTCCTCCGCCAGCAGTGTAAAGCGCTTCGCATTGTTCACTTGGTTCACAATTGTGTCCTGAATGATCCTCCCACTTGCTTCGATGATCTCATTTTGAATTTGAGGGCTGAGGTAAGTCGCAATCTCAGGTCCAGATTCGATGTGCTCTCTGAAAACCTCGTCACCGCCTTGCACTTTCTTACGTAGGAGTGCACGGCGTATGAAAGTTCCCACCGTTTTCAACTGGTTGGTCCAGCTCCAGGCGGCCCGCGTTACGGTGTCCTCTCGAAGGAATCCATCGCCTTCCACAGACAAGAACAATGTCGATTATCGAGAGAAGCTTCTTGCGATTTTTGTCTTGTTCACCGCTATTCGCGGAGTACAGCTGTTTGTGAACCGATTCTCCTTCAATTGCCTGCAGGCAGTTGCTTGCAAACAGAACGGCGGCGTTGTGGTACTCCGCTTCGCTGTGGGGCTTTAAGGTCCCCAGCGCGCATTGCCATCGTCTGAACGGCGTACGCACCAGAGCACCGGCCGAGCCTTTGATTACAGCCCTTTCCCGCGTTCTCTTGTCCGAAGAGCACGCAGACACCACAGAAAGCCCCTTTCTGGCATTCTGAGTACTGGAGCCAGGAATATGACTTGAGCCAGTGCGGCTGGAACTTCAGTCTCCGCTTGCTTCCAACAGGGAAGACGTAGTTATCGCCGATAACTAGCTTTCGCTTTGTCTCTTCATTCTTGAGTTCTGAATTCCTTGAGAAAGATGGGATATAAAGTCAGATGTCGTTTTCAGGAACATTGCTCTCGCTCAGGCAAGGAGATGGGGTGTCTGACCTGAAGGTGTCGGCTCTGCTGGAGACTTTGATGGTGCGCTTGACGAAGTGGGTGATTTTTCTTTCTTGTTAAAAAAGTCGTCTATAGTCAGCTTGACTCGTCTAGGCGTGCTCATTTTTAGAACAGGCATATAGCATCGAGGCACACGGAACACGCACTTAAATTCAGTGACTAAAATTACACGAAAGTTGGTTCATTCACTCAGCTGCGCAGGTTCGTCATCCTTTCCGGACCAACGCCTCCTCTAGCTTATAACATAAGGCTGTCAGGGGACTCGCTCTCCCGTTGTGGCTGGCCTGCCATCGTGTTGTATCCAGACGGCACGTGGTGGCGCTTGCCTGCGACACTAACCGACTAGGAGGCAAGATGGCGGCGATGAAGGTTCTCGATCTGAAACGGGAGCTGAAAGCACGGGGCCTTTCTACCTCCGGTAACAAAAACGAACTTTTAGAACGATTACAGGCTACCACTGAAGCTCTCACAGATCTACAGCCTGATTTATCGATAGATGCCCAGCAGGGTATTCATTCTGAAGAGCGACTGGACATCATCGTGGCGGAGAATGAAGAAGAAGTGTATTCTGAAGCCAACATAATTTCCCTGAAAGCGATTACTTCTGATACCGAAGAATACGTTGACTGCGCTGAGGAGCTCTCAAGAGCAGGGACCACGTCTGGTGTCCATCAGTACCAGGATCAACATCACCTAACCACACGATTGTCGTCTGATGCACTGACCCAAGCTACGCCAGAACGCCAGATCACAGGAAAAGGTTGGCTAGCCACAACCTGCCCGGTCGCTGGTCAGAAGGCCAAGGCACCTGGGAACATCAACCAGGACAGTGCGACTTTCATTGAGATAGTTGGAGATGAGAGCAACCAGGAAGTAATTGATTGCTGCTCGACATTACCAGACACCCCGCATGTGAGCATAGATGAGATAAGGACTGCCGACTGTAACTGCACTTTGCGAACCTCACTAGATTCTACGCAGCAGAGATCTCAACAGGAGAGAATTGAAAACCTTGAAATCCAAGTGAGACAGATTACTGAGCGACTATACCAAGTGGACACAGACAGGAAAAATATGGCTCAAATGGCACTGCTGTTTGAAAGATCCGAGAAGAAATGGCGAGAGACGGTGGAAGGTCGAGAGGCACTGGTGGGTTTGATTGCCCGCTGTGAAGGGCTAGAAACAAGGTTCAACAGACTCTTGGCTGTTCAGCTAAACAACCTGCGTGTGGCGTCACCAGAGAACTCCCAAGACAACCAGGAGGGATGTACCATCAAGACACGCGAAGAGAGTACACTTGAAGACGCAGGGAATGGGCGAGACACAACGTCCACTTCCAAAGACATCCCTACTGAAAAAACCTGTACAAATGTATACCGGCCTATACCGGTTCACACCGGGTCACACCGGAGTCCTGTACTCTCATATCGGTAGCCGGTAGCTCTGTACCGGAGACCTGTAACCACGTACTGGCGAAGCCGATACGCCGTATCGGCTGCCCATACCATGTACAGGCGGCCGATAAACACGTACGGGAACAGCCGGTAGGCCACACCGGTAACCGGTAACCACGTACCGGCGAAGCCGATACGCCGTATCGGTTGCCCATATCATGTACAGGCGGCGAGTGAACACGTACAGGCGAAGCCGGTACGCCACACTGGTGGGCCGTAATAAAGTACCGGTGGCCAGTAATCGATGCGCGGCTAACAGCAACCACGTATCGGAGCGACCGGTAACGCCATACCGGCGCCGGCACTTAAACCGGCGGTCGGTAACCTTGTACAGGTTCTACCGGTATAAACAATAGACCGATCTCCCTAAGCGTTGGGCGCATGCGTAAAGCCGCCTTAACTTTAGTTCACAGGAGGCAGACGGCCGTGCACGCGAGGGCTCGTGCCTTCTCGTGCTCTGCACGCGAAGAGCTCCAGCGAGGTTGTCGCACGTGCCCAAAGACTAAAGTTCCCTCGCTGCATTGCGGCAGCGGTGGCGTAGTCAAACTGGCCGGTGAGATCGGTCTATTTAACGCGACCAGAAATTATCAGACCTCTACGGAAACGCGCTCACCGCGAAACTAAACTGTGATATTTTTTTTCAATAAAGAATTTTAATCAGAAAATCACATATTATGTCATTTCAGTTTAACAGTTTCAGCTATCAAACTCAACCATTTTATGACATGCATATTTAAAGTCATAAAATGAGAAAACCAAATCCATGGGAAGCGAGGCCGAGATAAACGAGAGTTTGCTTCATAGCTTTGAGCCCTGTACCGCGGCAGTTTCGGTTTCGGTTTATTGACGTCGGATTGGATTGGATTTCGTAGCTGCAAGCTAGAGTGCAGAAAAACAACCAACGACGGACAAACAATGTTTTTCTTAACAATAAATAAACTTAACATGGTAAGTTTCTATGCTTTTAGATGTTCTAAAACTATTTTGAGTAATAATAGTATTAATATAAACTAAGGCAGATTATTTATTTAATCCAATCCAATCCTTACATACCAGCGCCGCTGGCCGCCAGCCAGTGCTGTGAACCAAAGCCGCATTGACGTTAGGGCTATCTCGATCGGTGGTATCGGTGTCGATATGTACTAAGCGTACAGCTGCAACGGAAAAAGAGTAGCACAAGTGACCGACGACCGGAGCGGCAAAATCGCGACACGCGGCGCTATTGTTCCCGAGCGCGCCGATAGCGAGAGTGCCAGTCACGTTCCATGTCTCAACGCGGGGGTGGCCGGCAGAAAATTGAGAGATAAGATAGCTGTTAAAATGAGGGCTTTAGGATGGGCTGTTTTTTGCCGGCCACCCCCCCGCAATGAGACATGGAACGTGACTGGCACTCTCGCTATCGGCGCGCTAGGGAACAATAGCGCCGCGTGTCGCGATTTTTCCGCTCCGGTCGTCGGTCACTTGTGCTACTCTTTTTCCGTTGCAGCTGTACGTGATTTATATTGATGGCGCGGAGGCAATAGTCAGCGTGGTGAACCGTATCAAGAAGTTCAAACCGGCAAGCGTTGGCGACTTCGACCCCGACGTGCCGAAAAGCGTCTACTGGGAGGCTGTTGGAGCGTGCGCCGGGGAATGGTAAGTTGTTGTCTACGCATCAGGGGCTCGAAGCACAACGTATACTGCAAACCGGTAATAGGGTGTTTTCGTAGATCGTTTTCGCTGTCCCGCAACGCCCTCCGCAACTCGCTATATACCCGGAACTCTACAGTCAAGACTATCGGCGGGCAGGCGCATCTTCGTTGCGGAGGGGGAAACGCGGTCTACGAACACTCCCTAATGTTCGCCAGCCCCCGATTGTTTGCAAATTCCACGCGTCCAAAAATTAGCGAAATTTAAGGACACGTGGAAAGCGGAAATTTCGTGGGCCCCCGTTCCGGCGTTCCCCGTTCCGGCGTCTAAAATTCGCGAAATGTGGTGGGCACGAATATGTCCTTGCGCCCGATTTGTGAAGGACTGGGCGGCAAGAGCAAAGGGTTTTACGTTGTTTAACTACAGGGCGCTCCAGACGGTAGCCACGACACTCAAAATAGATCGCAACAAATCGGCTTTGTAAGCTCGACAAATTTACCACATAAGTTCGACTAGGTGGTGCATTTAATGTGTAAAAATATCGAAAAAAAATAATTTTTGAAACAAGGGTTATAGCGCAGGCTGGCTGGTGAACGGCCATATTTATAAACCCCGATACAAGAAGGGAAAGGGAGACGAACACAACGACTTTGAGATGTAATTCAGTGTGCATGTTTTGTTTTACAGAGACACGAGCTGAGCTGGTTGCTGCTTTGAAAAAGAAGCACGTGGCCATCCCTATGGTATTGAACTCAAGGTTCGAGGTTTGTGTGCCTTTAGGCTGTTTTTCTTACCTCATCTTCGACTCTGTTCAGAAGGAGGGGGTTCGTCTTTTGTTTCCCTTTTTCAAATCAGCAGCATACTTAACTTCCGTTACCAGTGGGCAGTAATAGACCCTTTCCGAAATTCAGTGCCATCTGGTGGTTTGTAAAGCAGTTTAGGTTTTGCCATATCAATGGCGGATATGAACTTGTGTCGGCACTGTCACTTTCGCAAGTCAACGGCGCGCGAGGAATTGTTCAGTGTGAGTTCTTTCTCGATCACTTTCAGTTCGATGGTGACCAGGAACCTGCATTCAGAACAAAGCTCCAACCCACTCAGATGCCTCGAGAAAATTGTATACACCAAAGTGCTTTAAAGCCGCCCACAGATTGACTGAATCTGAGTTATTAGAAATAAATGCTTACGTAGCTCTTGTGTTCCATTTATACCTCACGTCGTACTGACCCCCTGAATGTACAGGCCTCGCAACATCCGCTTAGGAGCATCTTCAACGTCTTCCTTTATCACTTTATCAGTCACTAGAAGGTCGACATTGGTATGGCACAGATGCCGTTCCACAGATGACGATAGTGATCAAAGTGGCCAGACTGAATTTCGGAAAGGGTCTATTGTGGGTAAAATTGAACGGTTAGGCTAAAGAATATCTTGCATTTTGTTCGCTTTATGAGTAATTGTGTTCATTTATTATGGCTGGTCAGGGCTATTTGTACAGACACCTTTTAAATTGCTTGCTATTCTGGTACACAGATCCGGTGGGTAGAACGCTCTATGAAAGTGGACCACAAGCCGCACTTTAACACACAAAGTGCCGCAGCTTGGCCACTCCTGGTCTCGACTGTGCTGTAGCTGCAGTTGTCCCTCTTCAATTTCAAGAGACACTCTCCTGCTCGTTTCTCGACCGCATTAAATCTGAATTCGACACTCTTCAGTCTTACGAGATGTGCTCACCTGCTCTAAGTCAAGTCAAAATCTCGCTGTACACGAAGTTACATCTCTTCCCCACTATCGCAAGACGTCCTCATTTGTTTGGCGTCCTGCTTGCGTTGCAGCCGCAGTTTCCTCTCTTTAATCTTTTCATCCGCTTCAATGGCCCTCTTGTTGCTACTTGCCTCTCCAGCTTTCAACAAACATGTTTTATGTTGTTCCGAAGTACCCTAGGCACTTTGCTTTCACTGTGCCTCAGCAGGCTTGCGTAATGTTCCTCTGGTGAGACCTGCTTTCGCATACCGACAACGAAAGATGATACTCAAGTCTGGTTCACAGAGCTCTCCTCAGATGTGGCTATGTGCGACTGCGACCAGATGCGGCGCACATTGCTATGGCAACAACGGCGTTGAGTCACTGGCACGTGCATCAACGCAGCTCTTGCCTGCAACCAGTAGCTCTTTCGCAAATGCTTACCCATGTATGCTAGTAGTGAAGCGGATACGATGCCCGGCTTAGACTCCAACAGTTGTGGGTTTGAGGCGCAGTGCCGGCGGCATGTTTTTCTTTTCTGAATTATAATGTGCCGGCACATGCTGTTTTCAAAAGCAGTTACAAATCCTCGGACCAACAGACGCCTAAAGTGCATATGCTTTGCTTATAGATGCTATCGTATTTAAAAGCACTGATTTGCAAGTACAAAGCAACTGAGAGTTTACGTTCCTCATAGAAAGTACACTGGGTGCAAAGTAGTATTATCATATTTTACTTTCTAACTAACTTAGAAGTACCTTTTAACACAATATTTTATCATACTATTTCGTTTACCTACACAGTGTTTTCTGACAACAGGTATCGTCCTTTACACACTAGAGTATGTAAAGGACGATATACCAATTATTTCCTGTACTGACAGTGAATACCGGATATCTTGTCAGGGGCGTCTGGAAGCATTTCTTCAGGGAGGGGGCAATCACAGGTATAGGGCTGAAACCTGCACCCAAAAAATAAAGGGGGGGGGGGGGGGGAGCAATTTAATGTGAACTATGTGTGTCCCAATTATGCGTTGGAGTTTATATTAAATAAATATTACAACACCTGCACCTTTTTCTTTTCCAGATTTTGATGTCGCCATCTCCTGCAGTGGGTGGCAAGTACAAGAAAAAAAAAAAAAGACAGAGGACAGGACGTCCGCTGTGTCGCTTGGGGAGCATGCCCGACTGGTTGAAAAGCTGAGGTCGTTAAAGCAGAGGGTGCTGAACCTGGAGCAGGAGCCCCAGATAGAGAGGACGCTATCAAGAAGCAGCTGCTGGCACTACTAGGTAAGCGTGGAGGCACTTTCAGTTGCCTACCTCACACACTACACATTATGTGCTCACACTTTATCTGAGGGATCAAAAGTAATTTTAATTTTTTTTTTTGGTCGCAAACAGAAGTAAGCATATACTACAGGGGTGCCTCAATGTATCAATGAGTTTAAGGGGTGTCTATAATTCTCTTTTCTTCTCTTAGGGTGCAAATGGAGCTTTGAGAGTTTGTTTCTTGTTGCTGATGGCGATGAGCCCGTTTTGCTCGGCAGCACTTTTGCTTTGATTGAAGAAATATTTTTCTGGTTCTGCAGTATGTCAAACAATTATGTCATACCAAGACACCATGGTCTGTGCGCATAGATGAGGCTTGAAGTCAAAGTTTGTTCTGTCAGTCAAAACATTTTAAATATGCGCTTTCTGATGAGCCCTGCCAGCACACATCCTTTCGTCATTGGGGAGAAAGGAGTTCTTTTTGTTGAGGAGGAGGGAGTGAGGAAGCTGGTCGTAGGCATGACCACAGCACCAACAAGGCTGTACTTTAATCGGGCGGCAGATTGTGCCTAGCGACGCAACTGTGCAACTGGTTAAAAGGTGAGCAGACGATCTGCTACAGCATTGGATTCCGTCAGAAAGATTGAGCTTATATCTCGCAAACCGTTAGAAATGCTTGGCATGAATATTCATTAGCTATTCACCGGTATTTTTTTTTGCAAACTAAACAACCTCTCTGCCGCCCACTGCCGGCGAACTTGAGCGCATTTCTTTTCTTCCTCTTTTTCTTCTTTGGTTTTGTTTCTCATCCTTTTGTTTTGTGTCCTGCTCGCGCTACTTTTCCAGTCCCGGTGTGTTACGGAAAAACAAATAAGCACACTGCCGGTAGTCTTCTGTGGCATGAAGTACTATGAAGCCCTCATGCCATCAACGAACCAGGAAAGTGCTGAAGTCCGAATAATCAAGCTTGTCTGAATTTTTGGCGTCCGAAAAATTGGTTGACTCCTGTACGGTGTCTTGTTTCTAAAGTGTGTTTTTATTATGTTGCAGTGGACAATGTCCCGTCTGGCAGTGTTGGGTCAGCTCCTCCAGCTTGCCCAGCAGTGGTTCCTGCAGCTGGCGCTCCTGCTTCAGTTCACGTAGTGCGAGCTGGTGTGGATCACGCTCGACCTGTACCGGCCGCTGATGCTGCTGTTCCAGCAGCGGATCTTGTAGCAGGCCCGCCGGAGGCATTTCCCGAGTGTGTGCCAGTGCTTGCAGAGGCTGATGACGAGGTAAGTTCAGAATTTCATGGAATATTCATTCCAGATATTGGGCAAGTGACTAAATTTTATTGTTTCCACAGCTCCCTGAATGAGGTTATTTATATGCTTCCTTAAATTGAACCATCGGGCTGCTTCAAAATGCTGATGAATGTAAAGAGTAGGGCCGGGCATTGATAAAATATTTCTTCCCAATTAATTGACACTTTTCTGAAACGTTTTCTATCTAGTGTCCTTGTCTTATTTCGAGCTTTTTCATAAATCATGTACCAAGTAGCCCAATTAAAATTGTGTTATAATTGGTACCCTTCTTTCGCTTTCTCTCTTTACTCTGAACTCACTTAAACGGACACTTACACCCCCCAATAAAAGTTTTCATTTTTTGCCAGCCAATTTTTAATGGTGTCGAAAGACTACCAAATTAATATTTTGCAACAGTCACATATATTTTTATTAAAGCCAAAAAACGCAACTGCTCAGAACCGAAACTGAAACCCGCGCACGGAGGTCGGAGAAGTGGAGAGGAGAGAGTGAGTGGGCGGAAGTCACGTGGCTACACCCGACCGTGAGCTTTTTTGTTTTCCCCTCCGTGTTTTTTTTTTTTGTGTGTGCATAGCAGACGACATGCATGGCTGGAACTGTTTGCTATGCGATTCTTTTGCAGTTATGTTTGTTCCACTCTCTGTTCTGTACTTCAAGATGAGGTGTTCTTTACATTGAGAAGTTGGAGACGAGTAGTGAGTGCCCGTGGTGAATTTCTGTGATTGGCTTTGAAAAGAATACCCCCAAGATGTTGCGTGAAGAGCTGCCTTGCATGTCCTGCGTCCGAAAAAAGTGGCATTGTGCGGCAGACGTCTGCACAAGTTTCCGAAAGATCAATCAGATCGGGACCAATGGCTGGCTGCATTTCCTGTAGAGCATTTCTATCTATTTCTAGGTTCACCTTTGCCATGGTGTCTTGGTGGAAAAGGACAAACTGTTCTACGTGAGGGGAGCCCGGGGAGACTCCATGTTCGTTAAAGAGGCCACGAAGTTGATCTTCGGCAGGGAGAACCTGCATGGGCGGAGTGTGACTGGGGTGCTGTGCCGGCGCTTCAAGGGCGCTGTCGCCGAGAGGGCCCTGACTCCAGTCAAGTTGGCAGCAGTAAGTGCCCACTTCTCACAGATGTCTCGTACTTGGTGAGTCACTCAAACCTTATGGCTTCTGAAGTTGCAACCTGCTACGACAAAATTAATGTGATAAAATATTCCAAGGCTTTCAGAACTTTCAGTGTTATAGGCTGTTGAAAGGTCACGGTTCGACTAGTTCGAGCTTTAGGAACGTGAAGCTCTGAGCACAAAACCGAAATGAAGAAGCCCTATCTCCCTCTTTGTTTTTAATATATGAAGAAAAGTAAAGTGACCTTGTCACGGTCATCTAGGTCCCTTGGTGCTTTCTGATGTATTCACACTGAGGAGGTTTTACAGTAATATGCTCCGCATTGCAAATATCTGCTAATCCCTGCAAGTTTTGGGGGAGGTCCATGATATCAGTGGCCTGCTTGCAGGACCTTCTGCTGAGGCACTTATTTTTTCTTTTGAACGAAAAGCTGGCACTAGCAAAGTTGTGAAAGTGAGTCTGTTTGTTCACTAGAACTGATACAACCGAACTATGTTTGGCTCTGTCCTTTGAGTACTGCCCATTTTTTCTGAACCGCCTACTCACCGTGGGTGTTCCTCCTTTCTAGTGCTCAGTTTTCTTACCAGGGAACTATCTCGTATGAATAGACCATTGAAGGGTCGAAACACGGATATTAAATTAGTTAAATGGTTCTTGATATCAAATCTGTGTTGTCAATTTTTATACATGCCCAGAACAACAATTGCAGGTCAAAATCTTTCTTTCGCACTAAAACTGCCAGTCGAGAATTGTGTGTTCAGTGTTCCTTTTACTTGTTCCCATGGTGACATTGTTGGGCATGAAATAAGTTAGAGGTTGTAGGCAATCAGAGGCCCATGTTCATAATTGAAAATAGATATTTAGATTTATAGAACATACTTTTACTTAAGTTAACAGGCAGGCGAGCTGGTTAAGGATAGACGTGGTTACCCGGGAACGTGGGGAAAAAAAGGGACAGACAGACACGAAGCTCTGGAGCATCGTGTCTTTCCGTTCCTTTTTGTCCCCTTCTCCAAGGTCTATAATTTTCATAAACACTGAAATGCAAGGAACACACTGTTGCAAGCTAACTTTAAGTGCATAGTTGTGGAAAGTCACACTAGGTCTTTTCGATTTGCTTGAACTGGCCAATCTAGTTCAAATAGTGTAAGAACTGACTCATTAGATTCAACCGGAAGTTGCATGGACGCTGAACTGGCCTGTTCGATTTATTCCAGTACTGCACGAGCTCAGCCTCAGTTCCACAGAATCTTGCGCTGGCCGAAGTCAGTTCAGCGTTCATGCAGTAACAGATGGCAACTCTTCGGTCTTTCGGAAACCAATTACAGGGTCGTTTGTAACGCTGCAGCTTAAGTTCACGCAGCCGCAGCCCGACTTGCGCACTGCTTCTGCACTCCTCTGAACTCGGTCTGAACTGGTTCCAAACTTTCGGGCCGAATCATGCATGCCTGCTGTTTTAAGCAGACTGCGTAATCGTAAGAAGTTACTCTTGGGGTCTACATGGTATCACAAGATATTAACAAAGCATAAATTGTAGCGGAAATTGCTTACTTATAATTGCAGGAAGTAAAATATTAAATTTTTCAGGAAACTGTAGATATACATGACTTATTGTTGTATTCTTTTCCCCTGCAGATGCCTTCAATGAGTACCTATGGAAGCATCCTCGAGAGGCCTCTCCAGGGAAGAGGACAGCTCGGGTGAATCTACTGCAGTATGCAAATTTGTTAATATCCTACTGCAGGATATTAACTAGAAGTTTGACTTCTAAGCTTGCTTAGAGGTTAAGCTTCTTGTTGGTGTTCTGTAGATGCCAATTTGCGTTCACTAAATACACGTATAAACTGAAATGACCTGGCTCATGCTCATTCTTTGCTTGACAAATGCATGCGAATTGTTAAACCTGCAAAGTTCCATCCATCCGTTTGCAAACGTTGGACACCATGTTGATTCCTATTACTGCGTCAGAACAGATAAACCTTTAAAGATATAGGTTTCTCTATCTGAACAGATGAACATGCATAAATATTGGTTCCTATATCTAAATGGGTCAACCTGTAAGGTACGGGTTCCTATATCTAAACGGGTCGACCCGTACAGGCACGGTTTCCCTTACCTAAACGGGTCAACCCGTACAGGTACGGGCCCCGTATCTGAACGGGTTCCTGTATCTGAATGGGTCAACCTGTACAGGTACGGGTTCCCAGTATCATACGGGAGACCCGTATCCCATAACACCGTATGAGATATACGGGTCAACCAGTATGAATTTTTATACGGGTTTTTTCAGTAGGGATTCCAACCTGGTCCAAGAATCGCTCCCAAACTACGTCCAAGTTACCAGAAACCACAGAGATAGAGGGGAGTCATCAAATGGAGATACACAAGGACAATGAACCCACAAACGTGCGTCAAAACATAAAAAATAACAAACAGGAGATAAAACCGCTTTCGCAGAGCAGGTATGCCGAGCAAACGACGCAGTGTCCGAAACATCTAACCTGTGGTAGCTTAAACACCACACAAGCCCCCAAAGGAGGCATAACCGCGACAAACCGAGAAGTAGATGCTACCATTCAAGACCAACACACAAGCGTGACGAACTCGGGAGAACGCAACGGTAAAGGCAATTCTGGAGCCGAAATTCGGCCCCCACACGGAGTCACGCGAGAGGTTATCTTCGCTGGAGATAGTAATGTCGCACGCATTGCGCCAACGTTACACGATGAGGTCCGTGATCCCAAGAGGCTTGAGATTTTACTCAATAGGAAAGGTACGGTCGATGTTATCCATCAACTCATCGACACATATGAGGAACAGGCACGAACGGTTCCCCGCATGTACATATTACATATAGGCGTCAATGACATCCTCCAAGGAGAAAATCCCGATTCAATCGTAAATCGCCTACAGACGAGGTGGTCAAAACGAAAGTCGGCATTAGCCATCTGCTCCGTCCCAGAGATTGACAACAGAGGAAAGGGGCTACAGGCCGCCACCATGCTGCTTAATGCCAAATTTAAGCGACTGTGCAAGGTGATCAGAGCGAAGTTCATTGACCTCTCTCATGGCATGACAGAAAGAGCGATGAAAAAAGATGGACTACACTACCAGAAAGAAAGAGTGAAAGTCGTGTCTGAGATCGTGGGGGCGGTAGCGAGTCGTTTTTTAGGCAACCGAAACAAAAGATATCAAAACAGGGGACGCACAGATGGCCCCCAAGGTACAGTACAGATGGTAAGGGGCGAGGAAAACCAAGCGGACCACAAAAAGACACGTACACTTCGTGCTGTTCAAGCACACAGTGTCCCCTACCATCCCCCCACACAAGATCTATACTATGCTGCAGAAGAAATAGACCCGCATCGACAGACCCACTACCTGAGCGACCCAGTGTTTCCCAACAACTATCGGAGAGTCCAAGTCCCAACTGCCGACCTCAATCACGAGCTTTATGGGTCCCTCATCGCCATGGAACCAATCGGCAACACACAGATACACGCGGTAGGGGGTCAAGAATATGGCCCGGGTATGGCAGTGTCATCTACAATGCCCCTTCCACAGGGAATGCCTGTGAGACTTGTGGCTCCATTGCACCCACCACTCCTGCCGCGCCCACGTTATTTTTACAATACGACGCCACAAAGAAACAGACAGCATCATATGGAGCTCGAGCGGGGATGGGTGCACTAAAGGTGCTCCAGGCAGACAGCGCCGCAGCACGTTCCTTCAACAATAACCGGCGCAAGTGTGGAGGTAGAAGAAGAAAACGAAAGTGCCGACGGCAGGCAACGGTCACAGCGGGGTTCTTAAATCTACAAGGAGCGCGTAGAGAGCAGAAGTGGCAAGAACTCTTCCAAGAAATGGAGGCTGCAAATATGTTACTGTTCGGAGTGGCGGAAACTCATATGAGAGATTTTCAGGAACCCCCTGCACACCCCGATTGGCGCTGGGCAGGATGCAATCGTGTAGAAGGAGAGCGACGTGGAGGCGGAGTGGGGGCCTTTTGGCGCAGTGGGTCAGACTGGAAAAGAGAGCTCCAGGGGTGCAAGGAACATTTGTGGTTAACTTGGGAACTTTTAGGTTTTCCTGTGGCAGTGTGTATTCTGTACCTCTCGGTGGGAAGCGCGCGTCGTAAGGAGAACTGTCTATCTATGGAGTGTATAGCTAACGACGCACGAACAATGGCAACCGGAAAAATTCTGCTAATCATGGGAGACCTTAATGGACATATACACGAGTTGGATGGACGGGAGGACGACAACGGGCGCATGCTACGGAAAATAACGGAAGAGCTAGACTTAGAAGTAATCAACCTACGCTCCAATTGTGAAGGTCAATATACATGGAATGCACGCGACAGCAAATATGCATTGACTATGCCCTGATCTCACATCATTTGGGGCGATACCTGTTACGCGTCCAAATTGATGAAGCGGGGGAGAATAGCCTAGGCAGTGATCACAATAGAATTACTCTTCAGCTGTCTAAAGGAGTGTGGAATAAAGAGAGAAACAAGCGGCATGACACAAGTCGGCCGTATCTTTCCCACGCAGCTGCGGCTAATGTAGTTGAAATGTTTGAGAAAAGCGACCAGAGGAAGAACGTATCAGGGTACATGGAATACGTAGATACACTAAAACAACTGATAAGACAGCATTCAACAAAGAGTCATGGTGGCCGGAGGCGACGGAAGCGATGGTGGGATGGAGAGGTCCAAGCTGCAATCCAATTGCGAAAAGAGGTGAATCGGCAGCACCGTTTCGCACTCCACACGGGGTCCAGCCACGAGATCGCAGAAAAGTGGAAAATGTACCAGGAACAAAAAAACGCCACCAAACACCTGGTACAACAGAAGCTGGCTGCTGCAGACCTAGACAAAATTAGGGAAATACGGTCAAGTGGGAAAGATGCGCCCAGGAAGTTTTGGAAATACCTGGGAACCCTGGACGGCAAGGATCAAACTCCAGTCATCATAGACGAGCGCACAGGATTGGAGGTGAACGCGCTTGACCAGTGTCTCACAGAGCATTTGAGGGAAGTGTTCGCACCACAGGAAACGGCGCTGGTCCAAACAATCACTATAGAGAACAGCACGGAATGTACTCTCGCGAGTTCCGACGAGAAGATTGGCCTAGTGTCAATTGTACGTGCTCTGGCCCACGTCAAAAGCAGCACGGCTCCAGGCTTAGACGAGATACCAGCATGCGTCCTCAAAACACTACAAAAGGATTCGAGAGAACACCTGGCTGAGATCTTCACGGACATTCTCATCGGAAGACAGCCTGTACCTAGAGACTGGAGGCGAGGTAGGGTTGTGCTTGTGCCGAAAAAAGGAGGAGATCGGCGCTACCTTCGGAACTACAGGCCCCTTACAGTCACCAGCATTGTGTACAGGGTTTTCGCAAGCATCCTGAAAGAGCACATGACAACATGGGCGGAGAAAGAGGGTATTCTCACCGAGCTCCAAGGAGGGTTTCGTCGCGGCCGGCGACTGGAGGACAACGTGTACACCCTTACACAGTGCATTGAAGTGGCTCGAAAAGAGGAGAGAAGACTAATATGCACCTTCTTAGACGTCGCCAAGGCTTATGACAGCGTTCCACACGACAAGCTTCTATCAAGACTGGAGCAGCTCGAAATGCCGACTCAGTGGACCGAGCTTATTAATCGCTTATACACAGGCAATACGGTGACAACCCAAGTGGGAGAGGTCAGATCAGAAGAAATCGTCGTAACACGTGGATTGCGCCAAGGATGCCCACTCTCGCCGCTTCTCTACATGTTGTATGTCGCGCGACTAGAGGAGCGGTTGATAAAATCAGGACTGGGCTTCTCGCTACTCCACGTTGAAAATGGAGAGGCCGTGAATTGGGTGCTACCGGGTCTGACCTTCGCGGACGACATTGTGCTGAGGGCGGGCTGTGCAACGGCGATGCAGCAACTTCTCGACATATGTGCTGATGAGGCTGCCGTGCTTGGTCTCAAGTACAACACATCCAAGTCCGCCGTGATACAATTCGCGGGCACTGAGAAAGAAAAGCTCGATAGCCTCAGATTGGGGCTTGACGTATTACCGGTACTGAAAAAGTATAAGTACCTAGGTGTTGAGTTGTCCAACGAGGCAGACTATCTGAAAGAGCATTACGTCCACCTCCGTCAATCCGCCACACGGGGAGCTAACATCCTCCGTAAGCGCAGCCTATGGAGCTGTAATAGATTCATAGTGAGCCGCGAAATGTGGAAGGCGGTGGTGGTGCCAGGTTTGACGTTCGCCAACGCAGTGGTGTGGGTACCAGGTGACACAAGAACCGCTTTGGAGCGCAGACAACGAGAAGTGGGACGCCAAGCGCTGGGCTGCCATGGCACGGTGGCGAATGAGGCAGTGCAGGGGGACCTGGGCTGGTCGTCTTTCGAAGCGAGGGAGGCGACAAGCAAGGTTTCCTATGACGGGCGGCTTCGACTCATGGACCGGTGCCGTTGGGCCAAGAGGCTGTTCATATACACACATATGACTTCCCTGCAGAGCCGTTGGCGAAAGCGCTTCTACCAGCTTGAGAAAAAGTTCGGCTTCTTCACAGAACCGGTGGAGGCGACCACAGAGAAAGAATGGGAGTCTGTGGTGCGGAAAAGGGTCCGCGAACAGGAGAATGTGCAGTGGCTGGAGGCTGCCCGGACAAAGTCAACCCTTACCATGTATGCGGAGTTGAAACGGCATATCACGGCAGAGACGCGGCTGTACGACAACAGCTTGGGCAGCCGCCTATTGTTCGAGGCTCGTGCTGGAGCCCTGCGCACACTGGTGTACAAACAGCGCTTCGACAATAGTGTGCAGTCGACTGTATGCCGAGTATGCGAGGGTGAGAGCGAAACCGCAGAGCACATCATACTCCGTTGTGGCGGAATCCGACCTTCTGCCACTTCTGCCACCGAAGAGGCGAACCGACTACACGAAGGTGTCCCGCCTCTAGCAGCAACGTTGGGCTTCTTGTCAACAAGCGAGGCAGCCAATACTACTGAAGCCTTTTGGAAGACCATCGAGCAGACGAAAAGAGGACTGGAGGATTGGTGGCATCATACACAACACAGGGGGCGCTGAATTCACCCCCAGGCTTGGGCACGATTATTTGAGCCCGCCCGTTATAAAGGGAGCAGCCGCAGTATCATCTTCATCATCATCATCATCAACCACGCAACCCTTCTGGGCGCCGTAAAAGACGTCCTTCGCGGCCGCACCTGAAGGTGGAAGCGGGTTCTCGCGTACAGCGACCCCTTCTCCGGCGATCGAGGGGGTGACTTCCGGTGACAACCTTGAGTCACGATTATCTGCCCCCGGTAGGTAGGGTGAATGGCTTCACCCGTAACGTCGACAAAAGAGGGGAACCAGCTGTCATCGATACCTCCTTAAAGGGCAACTCCGGCCAAAACTCAAAATGAATTAAATTACTGGTATCGCTTTAGTGACACAAAATACGACCCCAGCCAAAATATTACGCCCGTGGGACGCCGCATTCTCAACTAATGCCGATAATAAAAATGCGACCCTCCGCGAGCGCTGCTCCTTAGCGGGCGGGCAGTGGGTTGCCGATCGCTCAAGCAACATTGGACCGTGACGTCATAGTCGTTCTCTTTTTTTTTTTTCTCCGTTCCGGACGGGCGCACGGCGCACCCGTTGCGCGCGCTTCTTCGTGCCGCTACCACCGCTACTTCGGCTTGTGATTACGTTGCTTTTATCTGTAGCCCGTGTAGCTTCGGTATAGCCTTTTGTTTATTTGCTTGTGAGGACTCCAAGACTCGTTTTAGCGAGCAACTCGGTGCGCCCAAGACTGCCCGGCTGTTCCTCGAAATATGCCGAGTACAACTTGTAGCGCCGTGGGCTGCTCAAACAACCCGCTGCGCAACGCGGAGGTGCTTTTTCACAAGTTCCCAACGGATCGGAAATCGGAGAAGGTGTGGGTGAACGCTGTTCGACGAGTGGACTTTGGAAAGCCTTGGACACCGACCCCCAGATCGAAGCTCTGTTCCGATCATTTTTCGCCGGAGAGTTACGAACGAAACCTACGGGTGTTAGTTGCTGGTGGCTTATAATGAAAAGGAAAGCAAAATGTTCTGCTTTGTGCCATTGCTTGTTTACTACGCTATCTCGTGAGTAATACAATGGTCCGTAACGACCACTAGCAAACAGCCGGCGCGTGAAGCTTATGCGGTATAAACATTCGCCTCCCAATCGTTCGAACCCGTTACGCAGCAGTATTAATTAACACTGGGCTTGTGGATACCACAAAGGACTTTCAAAAAATCGCGAAAGTTCGGATTTGTAAGTTACAACTCTAATTTACCCGAGTTCGGCTGGAGGTAAATATAATATTTAAAAATGCAAAAAAAAAAAAAAAAACGAAAACAAAAAAAACCCCTTGCCTTAGTCAAAAAGTTACGAAGTAAAACTTTTAAGATCCTGCGTATTCCAATAAAAAAAATTGTTATTGTGGTGGGGGGAGGGGGGGGGGGGGGAATGTGGAAGGGAAAGAAAGTGTTCTCACCTTGCTAACGTTCTCTGTTTTCCTCTATCACCCACAAAAACTTTCGCTAGCTTTGAGAAGGAAATGACTGCCCAAAGAACTTCCTTTTCTTTTTTTAGTGCGGCAAGTTATTTTATTTTTACAAATTAGATTCACGATCTAGCAGTGGCGTCACGAGGGTCAGCGGCACCCGGGGCGGTAGCCCGCCGCGACTCACGCCTCCTCCCCCCCCCCCCCCCCCACCCCCCCCCCCCCCCTTGTGACGCCACTGTTACCTAGACGAACTTACGTGGTGAATTAGTGTTTTAGCTTAAAAATTAGGCTTTTACGCGCCTGAGGAAAAAAGAACGAAAAAACAGACGTCTACAGCTTAGCACACGACTGTTCAGGTGTCGCTGCCCGCGCCGGAGAGCGTCAAAGCTTTGTGTCTAGGACTGACCCGCAGCGCGAAAGCAAGAGGGCCCCCAGTACTGTACGTCACTGGCAGCGCGGCGTAGATCAACGCCGCTCCTTCCACGAACTCCCGATGACAATTTAGGCCTAAGGACGAATACGTGAGACCGCACGCACGCCGACAGCTGCCGAGTACGCACCGAACGAGTTTACTCGTTTTCCAGTCGCTAGCTTTTGGGTATACAAGCGACGAGTACGGCACGGCATAGCGCACGCACGGCGGCAGCCGCCGAGCACGGCACCGAACGAGTTGACGGGTGTTCCAGTCGCTAGCTTTTGGGTATACTCACTAACCCTTTTAACTCTTGCTACATGTGCTAGATAACTACCACGTATGCAGAATTAAAACAAAATCAGCTTACCTTCTATTTTTAGACGGCTAGCGCAACAGAGGTAGCCGTAGGTGCCGCTCGGCCTGCGTGCTCGTTGAACGAGAACGACCATGACGTCACGTCCACATAGCGGCTGATTTCCAATGTTGCCGGAACCTCGAGCGGCTAGTTTCGGTTTTGTCGGCCGCGCCCCAAACACAACTTTGAGACGTCGATATCTTTAAAACTACGCACAATAACGAGAAAAAAATTACACCTTTCAATTCAGGGACGCTGACTGCACTAAAAACAGTCATAATCCCAAAATCGAAAGTATGGACCGGAGTTGCCCTTTAAAGGGACACTAACACCACCCAAAAAAATTTGTTTTATTTTTTGCCAGGCGCTTCATTGTGGTGTCGGAGGACTACCCAATTAATATTTTGCAACAGAGTAGCGTATTTTTTTAATAAAGCCAAGAGACGCAACTGCTCGAAACCGAAACCAAAACCCGACGGAGCTCGGAGAAGTGGAGAGAAGAGAATGAGTGGCGGAAGTCACGTGGCTACACCCAACCGTGCGTTTTTTGTTTTTTTTCCTCCTCTCCGGTAGCAGACGACACGACATGCGGCGTGCGATGCGGCGTGCGGGAACTGCTCGCCGTGCGATTCTTTTGCAGTCATGTTTGTTCCGCTCGTTGTTCTGTACTCCAAGATGAGTTGTTTTGTACATTGAGGAGTTGTAGATGAGTAGTGAGTGCCCGTGGTGAATTTCCATGATCGGCTCCGAAAAGAATACACCCAAAATGTTGCGTGAAGAGCTGGCTCACATGTCCCGCATCCGAAAATAAGTGGCATTGTGCGACAGAGTTTCCGAAAGATCAACGGGATCGGGACCAATGGCTGGCTGCAATTCCCGTATAACATATACGGGCACCTCGGAAAGCGGACGCTACCTGATTTATATGCTCCTTGCATTTTGTGGAAAGTGATTACATTGAGCTCGCAGGTGTCAAAATGGAAATCCTATACCATTTAATTCAGCGAAGTGTCGTCCACAACATTTGTTTGTTATTTTTTTGTTTGCTTCTTCGGTGATGATTGTAAAAAAAAAAGAAAAAGATATGTAAACATCGGAAAATGTTTGAAAAAAAAAGGAACACACCGGGGATCGAACCCGGTCCTACCGCGTATGAACAGGACATCTTTTGTGGTGGATCTCTTTCCTTAGTAATAATTCAGCCGGTAAACTGTAAGTTGGAAAGTTTGCTGTCAGTTCTTCTCTAGCAAAAGCACTCCCGAGTCGAAGTCGGGAAGACTCGAACCGGCCAGTTCTTGATCGGCGGTTTTCGGGCGGAAAGAAACCGAATTTCGAGCCGCAGATTCTGTTCTGGGTAGTTGAGCTCTCATATGTCACGTACAACTAAAAACCTCGGCGAGCATAAATACCCTGTCAGTGTCCCTTTAAGGCGTCCGGAGCTAAAGAGGAAGATGGACTGCCAACGATAATTGCCCGGTTATGGGCTTCTGAGGTCCTTCTAGTCCGGGTTAGAAGGGGGATGGTGTCCTCCGGGCGTTCGTGCGCTCTTGGAGTCAACAGAAGCAATTATGTTGTGTGTGCGTTTGTGCGTGCTCGGAGGCGGCGCCTGAAAGTTTGGGGATGACCTTCTGGAGGTCACCTCGACGTGCAATCCGGAAGAATAGCCACATCTTCCGAGATTCCCCTACAAGCAATAGGCATCGGCGGAGCAATTATCCTCTGTCTTTGTTTGTGCGTGCTCATGGTCTTTCAACACTGCGATTTAGGCAGAAACTCAGAGAGTGAGCCGGTCTTTGGTCTCCTGCGTGGATGGCGTTATTTTTGCCATTTGAGCCGATAGGACGAGGACACGATCGAGCGCCCTGGCGCCCGAAAGAGAGAAGGCCGCGGGAAGGGGGGGGGGGGGGGGGGGTGTTGGAGCGTTTAAGTGGTTCGTAATAAGCCATATCCCTGGCACGAGGACATCGAAGACGAGGAGAAAATCGGCCAGAGACGTCTTAAAAGGGAGCGCGTGGCAAGGAGCTGGCGGCCGGGGGGAGCGCGTGGCCTGGGCGCGAGACGAGGCTCGTGTTTGGAACGGTTGGGAACGACACGTCAGATCGCATCGCTTGCAGCTTGTAGATAATGTAAATAAAAGTTTGCTTGAATGTAACCATCGACGACTGCCAGAGGTTCCTACATTGGTGCCGAAACCCGGGAGGAACGACTGAACGAAGGGAACCTGGTGGTTTACAGCAACTTTTCATCAAGCCAAGCCAGAACGATCGACGATCATGGACGTCCTCAAGAAAAAACGGAAGACGCATCGGATGCAAGTGACACGACTGACTGGTGAGGCCGACGCGTTACTACTCCTAGCTACGCCAAGCGTCAACGACCTCGAGGTTCTAATCGAGCGTATTCATCTGGCCCGCGACCAACTGAACGACGTGGACGCGGCGATCGAACCTCTGATCACGGGACAAGATGCAGAAGCAGAGTTCAGTCATGCGATCGAGTATTCGGACAAGATCGTCACGTACCTCACCAAACTTAAACAAAAGATGAAGAGCGTGGAGGGCAGCCACCCAGCAAGGGGACCATCGAGCGGAGATCGGAACGGAGGATCCTCGGTGACATCAAAAATCAAACTGCCAAAATTGAAACTAATCCAATTCAACGGGCACCTAAAGGACTGGCAACCCTTCTGGCAGCAATTCGATACCGCCATTCATCAAAATCCGGAACTCACGCCGTCAGAAAAGTTCAACTATCTGCGATCAGCGCTGACCGGCGATGGAGCAGCCGCCATCGGTGGATTGCAGCCGACCGCTGAGTGTTACGCGGACGCCATCGAGCTCCTGCAGCAGCGGTTCGGGAAGCAAGAGACGCTTATCCAGGACCAGATGGAAGGTCTCATGGACATACAGCCAGTGCCACCACAACGGAACACCCGAGCCTTACGGCGTTTATACGACACTCTACAGGCGCACATCAGAGGCTTTAGAGCGTTAGGGGTGGGCGAAGAGGCGTATGGAGCTATGCTCTACACAGTTCTTTTGCGAGTGCTACCGAGAGATATCACTCTCGATTTCAACCGGAAGATGTCGGCGGAGGAGACCGGGAATGCCAACGCCGCAAGGGCATCAATGACAGACGCCAGTTTGGAATCCGCCCCACAGCAAGTACACCTGAGGGCTCTGCGGTTTCTCCTCGACTTTCTACGTATCGAGGTGGAGAGCCGCGAAAGGACATCAAAACACCAGCTGGAAGACGCCGTCGGTAAGCCCAGACCTTCTTCTCTGACGCATGGCTTTGTGAAGAGGTCAACGATCAACACTCAGACTCGCAGTTCCACCGCGGCGGCATTGCACGGCAGTGTGGACGTCTTAGAGTGCTTCCTTTGCAAGTCAAAAGCGCACGGAACACCGGAATGTATCGCAAGAATCGGGCTAGCGGAGAAGAAGCGTAGGTTGCAAGCAGACCGGAGGTGCTTCCGCTGCACGAAGGCCAATCACATGGCAAGATTATGTCGAGGAGCACCCAGCTGTGGCAAATGTCAAGGCAGGCACGCGTCCACCATGTGCGACCCGAATTACGCGCCGGGAAGAACGTCCACCAGATCGAATGAGACAGAACCGAAGGAACCGGCACCGGTCGCTATGCATGTGCGTGGTAGGAACAGCAAGCCGGCAGTGCTCCTACAAACGGTTACTGCGTGGGCAGAAGGTACAAACAGAAGGAAGCTTGCCCGTATTATCTTCGACAGCGGCAGTCAGCGCTCCTTCATAACTGAAGAACTGTCTCAGCGACTAGACTGCAAATTGCTCGGGACAGAGATCCTCACAATAGGCGTGTTCGGGGGCGAAAGCACTGAACGTACGTTTCGCAGGGTTCAAGTAACTTTGCGAGACCAACTCTACAACAAAAGATATGACATCGACGCTCTCGAGACACCTACCATATGTGAGCAGGACCTTCCGAGCCCAGATGAAGCCATCATGGCAACATTAGAGGAACATGGCTGTCCCGTGGGTGACAACATGACCGGACTGGAACAACGCGGCGTCGACATACTGCTGGGATCAGACCACTACTGGGGGTGCATCACGGGACGAATTCACCGACTGAGTGGACGCCTGACTGCAATAGAGACTGTATTCGGATGGGCGGTTCAAGGACGAACGATGTCAACCTCCGCGGTTATTAGTTGTTCCCAGGTGGTCGTGCTGAGAACGGCGGTGCAAGAGCCCCAAATTTTGCCAAGCTTTAAGCAATCCTGGGAACTTGAGAACATGGGTGTCATCGATGCATCGGTGGAGGATCCTTCGGACAACGACGTCTCGCGAGACTCCGAAACCAAAATTGCCAAGACCAAGGGGACATACGAAGTCGGCCTTCCATGGAAGGTAGACTTCAGGTTGCCAGACAACAAGGTTCCTCGAATGCTATAGAAGAACTGTGAAAGCGCGACGTGGAACCACTTGCCTGGAAAGAAGAACCCCGTCGGCATCTTGTCACGAGGTCTTACCGCATCTGGATTGGTCTCCGCTCCCCTCTGTTGTGCGGGGACCAGTTGGTTGCCACTGCCAGCTAAAGAACGGCCCAAGGAGAAGCGCGAGGAGCCACGTCGAGATAAGCTCGAGGAGAGAGGATCGAGAGCAGAAGTTTTTGAAGTCACAGTAACGCCCATTCCAGAGTTGATCGATATCTCGCAATTCAGCTCTGCTTCAAGGATCAACAGAACAACGGCTTGGATGTTTCGATTTCTCCACAACGTCAGGTCAAGTGAAAGACGAACGGGACCACTGACAGCCGAGGAGATCGAGGCAGCGCGAACTCACTGGATAAAGGAGGCGCAGCGCTCGGCGTTCGCTACCGAGCTTCGCTGCGCGACCAACTCTACGAAGACCCCGTCTGGTTCACTCCTCCAAGACTTCGCCACTTTCATCGATCAGCAAGGTGTACTTCGTATTCGAAGTCGCCTCCGGTCTGTCAACATGACGTATGACGAACGAAACCCGATCGTCCTGCCCAAGCAGCATCGATATTCAACTTTGCTGGCAATCGACGCGCACCGACAGCTGCTGCACGCGGGAGTCAGAGATACTCTCGTGCAGCTCCGTAACCAGTATTGGATTCTGCGGGGCCGAGAGCTGGTGAAGAAAGTAGTGCGTGCCTGCGTGACCTGTCAGCGCTTTAGCCCGACCCCCGCGAGTGCCCCCACGGGACCCCTGCCGGATGCCCGGACAACACGAGTGGACCCTTTCGAGGTAGTCGGCACGGACTTTGCGGGCCCCCTCTACGTCAAGGGCAAGGACCTCACATGCAAGTCCTACGTGGTGCTGTTCACGTGTGCCGTCACGCGGGCTGTGCACCTGGAGTTGGTTCCAGACCTGTCGACCCGGAGCTTTCTCTTTGCCTTCCGTCGATTTGTGTTGCGCCGAGGGCTGTGCCGCGTAATTTATTCCGACAATGCGTTGACCTTCAAACGAACGTCGAAGGAACTCACGGAACTGTGGAAGACGTTGCGCCACCCAGAAGTAGTTAACCACTTTGCGAACGCGGGTATCCAGTGGAGGTTTATTGTCGAGAGAGCCCCATGGTGGGGAGGATTTTACGAGAGGCTTGTGCGCTCGGTAAAGGTGTCTTTAAGAAAGGTTATCGGAAGGAACTGTCTGGACACAGAGGAATTGACCACCGTTCTGATTGAGGTAGAGGCCGTGTTGAATTCGCGGCCATTAACGTTTGTGCACGACGCGGTCGGAGAGGGGACCCCGCTGACGCCGGCCAGTTTCCTAGTTGGAAGGCGGCTGACGACACTTCCGCCGACGGGTAGGGACACGCTCGCTTCCACACCGGAGGAGCTTCGCGTGCTCTGGCGGCAGCGAAAACAACTGCTTAACCGATTTTGGGGAACATGGAGGGAAGAGTATCTTCGAGAACTCAGATCAGCGTACGCCATTCAGAACAGGCAGTCTGCGCCCATCAGAGAGGGTCAAATTGTTCTGTTAAAAGAGCCGCTTCCACGCCTGCTATGGAAGCTCGGGCGAGTAGAAAGAGTGTTCCCCGGCCGAGATTCTCGGATCCGGTCGTGTGAGATCCGAGTGCATCGCGGCACCATATTGCGAAGGCCAGTGCAGCTTGTGTATCCGTTGGAGTTAATGGAAGTTTAGAATGGACTTCCATTCATTCGGTGGGGAGTGTGTTGGAGCGTTTAAGTGGTTCGTAATAAGCCATATCCCTGGCACGAGGACATCGAAGACGAGGAGAAAATCGGCCAGAGTCGTCTTAAAAGGGAGCGCGTGGCAAGGAGCTGGCGGCCGGGGGGAGCGCGTGGCCTGGGCGCGAGACGAGGCTCGTGTTTGGAACGGTTGGGAACGACACGTCCGATCGCATCGCTTGCAGCTTGTAGATAATGTAAATAAAAGTTTGCTTGAATGTAACCATCGACGACTGCCAGAGGTTCCTACAGGGGGAGGGAGGGTCGGTCAAAATTTTGGGGGTGTTCTGACACACCAACAACCCCCCCCCCCCCCCCCCTTGGCTACGCCACTGCCTTAAAACCTCACGGGATCTCTTACGTCAAGAGAGCACACTGGCGCCATCTAGCCGATGGCCGTGCAACACCTTCAAGTTCTGTATAGGCTCCTTGCACTGACGTCACATCGCACACATTTGAACACCAAGTAAAAGGAGGAGAGGGAAGCTGCTTTTGTAAGAATTTTGAGTGACAGGTTAATCTTCTATAATCTTCTAGGAGGAGAATGGCGACGCCTGTGCAAATCTGGGAGGCACAAAGGAGGATCCTGATAACAGGGGAGCTCCTTCTTCCCCTCTTCTCTGGAGGGCAACGGAAATGACGTCCTGTGCAAGCCACGTATAGTTCCTACTCTTCTCGCGCATCCTTCTTTCTTTCTCGACTTGAAAAACGTTTTCGAAAATGCTATAAACGACCATTGCTTGTAGATAGTACGTACATTTGATCTCACAAATACCGAAAACTCTTCGCAAATCGTAGCATCTTGGTATATCCTACGATTCCATGCTGAAGCTTGAGGGCACGTCGACCCATCGGGCGCGTTCGCGTGCTCGAAGTGACTGCCAAAAAGAGCTCTGGGTGCAGTGCGTAGGCCTCCCGAACATTTCGGTCACGAATCACGGTGGACTGATCAGTGATTTCATTTTCACTCTGGAAACACGCTGCCAGTGATCTTCAGTGGAGCATTCTGTTTGAAAGGCGCCTAACCGTGATAGACGAGCAATACGCGTCTTTGGGTAAGCAATGGATTAGTATCATTCTGAAGAATCAGGAACCTTGGAAACGTGCCTAAGTACCCGCGTTTAAAGGCCGACGATCAGACTCAAGATTCTGCAAGGCAGAAGATCCTTCTCGCCATGGGCAGGAGGAAACCGGCAACGGTGGACAGGGTAGCAGGAAGAGAGGAGGAAGCGAGGGGAAAGTGGAAAGCGCGAACTGGTCGTCGGCCTTTAAGGCACACTTATCAGGCTCGTTGGAACAAACTCTACCTGAATCTACTATGTTTATTTCTCATAAACATGCTACAGGTATTCAGTACAGGAGGTCTTTCGCGGCACGTGCGCATATTTTTGATTGCATAACACAGATGTCGGAGATCTTCCGACACAGTCACTTCCACATGTCACCTGTGCTATGTCAACATAAACCGCAACGTTCCCGGAGCTTGGAACGAACACCACACACGTCGGTGAGCTATTAATGCGTTGAAACCGAGCGTTGCAATTTGTGTTAATCGATTTCACCTATTTGCCCGCTTTGTTGTGATCACGTGACGACGTGACAGTGGAAGTTGTGAAATCGAAACCGCTTTGACGAACGACACAAAATCTCAACATTTCGTGTTGTGTTGTTCGTTATTTTCTTTCTTCGTATCTACTATTTTATCTTCACAAGTCTAGTTTGTTAAATTAGCTATTTATATTCAAAAATACATTTATTTAATGTGGTGTATAAGCTTGTTTTGTTTAAAAAGTCGCAACGCTAAATATAGCGATCTGGCCACTCTGGCAATTCTCCGAAACTATCGGAGCCTATCCGAAACACATCGAGTTTCGGCCATCGTTCCGAAACTTTCCGACACCTCCGTTTCAGGTTCGAAACCTGTTTCGGAAAATGTTTCGCCCTATCAGTAGTGAGAATTGTCGCTTTGGTAAAAGACGCGCTTAATGAGATTTAATATAGCTATGGTGCCCGGAACGCGCCTCCGACTGGTGTATTTACCGGGTCCAAAAAAGGGGTCCCTCGATTTCCGTTTGATGACGTCATAGTAGTGTCATGCTGTCGCCGGTGGCGATCCTGGCAGTGTCCCAACAGCTGTGGTGTAGATGGCAGACGCCTGTTCTGCTGCAGGACGCTCTCCACTGTGACAGTCCATGCACAAAAGCTACAGCAGCAGGAAGTTGGGACGCCTGATACACCGTGACGACAGCGACACTCGCGTTCGCCTCGTGCTTTTCGCCAGCATTTCTGCGGCCAACCGTCAGGATCGCGACAGGCAACATCATGACACTCCGGCTTCTGTGACGTCATTTGTTGCCACTTTGGGACCACTTTTGATCTGTGGGCGGCATAGGACGCTAAACACACCAGTCGGACACGCTATCCAGGCACATAATATTCTCAACTTTCAGCGATAGTGGTACCGCGGTGTGAGAATCGCGCTCCCTAGCTGCTGAACGATTGGCCTCGTAATAAAAGGGCTTGCCTACACCTTCCGGACGTGAAAAAATAACGTACGGCTCTGATACTGCTCGTATATAGCAAAACTATAACTACTTACACGTCGCAGACCCAGCCTCGTACCGCTGTTCTACGACGATCATCCAGATGACAGCCATTTTGATAGGCACCAGTGCGGCCCCTATAGGTTGTGAAAGTCGCGAATAGCTAAAGATGTGATTTAGTAGAGGTGAGGCTTCGTGAAAGCATTCAATGGGGCGTGAAAGCATTCACGTGATCGCGCTCCACGCGATCACGTGAATGTTTGCGTACGGACGCCACCAGATTTGGTCCGAGAGGGCCACTAACAGTCTGCAAAATATCATAAAATAGATATATCTTATTCCTATGTACTAGGATAACAATGGAAATTATTCGTCACGTTGAAGCTGCTCCTCCACATATGGTATTACAAAAAGCCAAAAAGAGTTTCGAAAGAAACACCCCGAAACAAGTTCACTACATCCGACCCGAAGGAAAAATCCATCAATGTAACCCTGTTTGGCAGTCAATGTTTTCTAGTGGACCGCTGACTGTGCCTGACCGTACGTCAAGCATGTCTGATTGGCCAACAAGTTACTCTGACCGACAGTCAAACTCCAGTCAGACCCCGCTTGTCGGCTTTCTGATGGTTTCCTGGTGGCAGTCGGCCGCCGCGAAATGCCATCAGGATGTCTTGGTGGTGAGTCTGACTGTACATCGATTGTCTCTGACTGTACGTCAGAAAGCGTTGACGTGCAGACAGACGTACGGTCAAAGGACGTAAAGTTCGTTCGGATACCACTATTTCGCCAAATCTATGAATACGAAAAGTAATCTATGCACGAGAAAACGATTTTGGGACGTGAGCCCATAAAACCGCTGACGTTAGAGATATGACACGCAACCGACCGACAACCTTGATCAGAAGCCCGCCGAAGCGCCGAAGACGACACAACGACACTTCGCACTTCGCCACTTCGCTTCGCCCATAGGGGCTTCGCCGAGCTTTCATGAACGATCGCTCTCGACTCGTTTTGTTTGCCCGCTCGCTCCAACCTGTCGATCCTGCCCGGGCTCTACAATGTCTTAAGTTTTAGTAGAATTTCTACTCGACAAGACCCAGCCTGTTGTGAGTTCCGACGATGTAAGGGACTTTAGCGGTGTAGTTGAAGACGACAGGGTGTACCAGGTCTACTGGGCCGGTGATGCGCGAACAAAAGGATCGTTCTACGACGCGAAAGTACTCTACATGGCAGGTGAGTAGAACTGAAGTACGGCGAGTGATATACGAGTGCTTTGCATAACATGCTGACGACTTAACTGCATTTGCAGCCAAAGCATTTCGTATAAAACGGATAGTCAAATCTAGTTTCTCTAACGATGGCTTGGCATAGCATTCTTCTTCCGGCCGTCGTAGCGAAAGGACGCAGAATCATGAGCTCCGCAGGAGCGGTGATAACGGCCCCCGCCGGCCGCGGTGACTCTGCTTTTTCCGGTGACGAAGAATACCGGATTGCTCTACCCCAGCTGCCTTCAGGAGAAGCGATGAAGCGTGCCGTCGTGCTACACGCGGACATGGCCTCTCGTCCGTATCGGCTCGAGGACTTCCGTAGACCACTCGGCGATGCAGGTGTCCTCAGGGAAGTGGCCAGGATCGGGGCTTTCCAAATGTCCCATGTCTGGCTGCTCGACCTGAGGACTGATGCGGCTAAGCAGAGGCTTCTCGGGGCCGGGCAACTCGTTGTCAAGGGCCGCAAGTGCCTCATCGTGGACCCGTACAGGCAGGAGCTACGGGTAAAGCTGCATTGGGTGTCGTTCGGCGTCACGAACGACGCCATTCATCGGGCCTTCGCCGACTACGGAGAGGTGAAGGAAGTGGCGCTCGAGCGCTGGAAGGTGCCGGGGTTCGACGGCGTCGAGTCAACCACCCGTGTCGTGCGCCTCGTTCTCCGGGAGGGTGTCAGCTTAGACCGTCTACCACACCAGCTTCGGCTCGGCGGCGGCATGGTGCTCGTCGTTGTGCCTGGGCGGGCCCCCCTCTGCCTCCGGTGCCGCATGACGGGCCATATCCGACGTGACTGCCGGGCCCCCAGGTGCACAGAGTGCCGTGCCTTCGGGCACGAGAGGGCCGACTGCGTCCGCTCCTACGCCCGTGCCGCCGGTCGAAGGGCGTACGACGACAACACTGACGACCTCATGGACGAGGACGAGGCAGAGAAAGCGGCTGCATCCGCCGGAACCACAACCGAGCAGCCGAAGGAGGTGGACGACTTGACCGACATCGTCCCTACAGTGGGGAACACCCTGTCACCGCAGCAACCGTCGACCACTCCTCCTGCCCCTCCGCAGGCAGTTGAGCCTCAGTCAACTGCGGCCTCGTCCCCTCCGCAAGCAGCTGGGACCCAGTCGGCCACACCGCCTGGGAGAACCCAGGCGGGCGCGGCTCCTGCTCCTGAGGGGGGACCCACCCAGGAAGAGGTGGACACCGAGCCTGGCTCTGCTAAGCGCCCGCGTGAGGACTTCCCAGCGCCCTCCAAGGACGGACGGCAGCGACAACGAGAGAAGAAATGGAAGGTGGTGGAGGGCTGGAAAGGCTCGGACAGCCAGCCGCCGCCTTCGTGACCGATGGACTGCGACAATCTGGTTCAGTAAGCCACTGTGCGAGCGTACTGCCCCGTGTGACGATGATCTTGAAAGGTAAGCGCCGCGCGCTTGGTCTGGCCCTTCTATAGCTCATGATCTCTATCGAAAGGCCTGTACGACTTGCGACCCTCAACGTGCGAGGGCTCGCGGACCGTCGAAGGCAGAGGCAACTGTACCGCCTAGTCGTAGACCACGACCTCGATATTGTTTCACTACAAGAGACCAAGGTCGAGGGAGAGGACCAGACTGAGCGCATGGTGCGGCCTTTTACGGCCCGCTACAATGTTTGCGTCTGCCGAGCCGTAGGGACGTCCGCGGGGTGTGTCATTTTGGTTCGCCAGTGCCTAGGGGCAGTAGTCCAGGCCGTTACGGCTTGTGAGTCGGGGCGCCTCGTGGTTTGCGATTTTTCCTTTTCGTCGAGTGAATGGCGCATCATCTGTTTTTACGCGCCTACCAGAGTTGGGGAAAGAAGAGCCTTTTTTGAAGCCGTTCAGTACTATTGTAACTGTCCGCAACTTGTTATCCTGCTTGGGGACTTTAATTGTGTGTGCTCGGCAAGCGACAAGACAAGCTCTACACCATACATAGACGCGAGTACTGAATGTTTAAAAGATTTAATTAACGAGTTTGGATTGCAGGACGTTGGCGACTGTATCCGTAATGGTCAAGTTCTAAAATTTACCCACTTTCAAGGGCTCAGTCACGCCCGTCTAGACAGAGTGTATGTGCCTTTGGATTTAGTTCCCCTGTGTCAAGATTATCATGTGAGTCCAGTGTCCTTTAGCGACCATTGTCTGGTTCAGTTTTCCCTACGAAGTAAAAATGATTCTAAAAAACTATTTAATTGGGAATTATGGAAATTAAACGCAAAATTGTTACAAGATGAAATTTTCATGCGACGAGTTCAGGCAGCGATAGAACGAATGACAGACGGGGACAAATCAGTTGGGCATGGGCCAAAATGGGAAATATTTAAACAGAACATAAAGATAATGGCCATTGAAAGAGCTAGCGTCATTAAAAACGAAGAAAAGAAAATGGAAAAGGCAATGCGCTCGAACTTGCTGACGCTAGTAAAAGAAGAATGCCGATCGCCGGGTGTCTTTAAGGACGATATTTTATTTTTGAAAGAAAAACTCGAGCTGTTAGATAGAGACCGATATCGCGGCGCGCTTGTGCGAGCTAGAGCCGACAGGCTGATAGCGGGCGAGTTGCCTACAAAGCGAGCTCTAGGCATAGAAAAGAAGTACGCCCGTCGTAATGAGATTGCGGAAATAGAACATGATGGGGTCGTCAACGGCGCCGAAATCGAAAGGGCCTTTTTTGATTATTACAGCGCATTATTTTCTTCCAATCCTGTCAATCTAGAAGGTTTTAAAAGCGATTTTTTGGCATTCATGCCGAGGCTCGGCGACGAAACAAAATCAATCTTAGAAGGACCCATTACTTATGAGGAAGTTAAGACGGCAATTGAAGCTTTGAACCCCGGCAAGTCCCCTGGACCGGACGGGCTCAGTGCGGCGTTTTATAAATCGCTCAAGAATACGCTGGCTCCTTTTTTAGTAAATCTTTTTAACGAGGCTTTTGATGCAAAGACTCTTCCGCCTTCTTTCCTAACGGCTCATACCGTCTTAATTCCTAAGACAGAAGATGTCACTAAACTTAGGCAGGTCACATCCTATCGGCCCATCAGTCTGACCAACGTAGACTACAAAATCCTCATGAAAATTTTAGCAAGAAGGTTGCAAAGTGTAATAACCGAACTAGTTGGTCCTCACCAAACATGTGGGATAAAGGGAAGAACAAGTTTTACAAATACGCACACAGCGAGGTGTGTCCTCGAGTGTTGGGATGCCATGCATAGTCGCGTTGCCATGCTTCAGGTGGATCTTGAGAAAGCTTTTGATCGGGTACCACATGACGTCCTTTTGGCCGTCCTTGATCATGTAAATGTAGGATCTGTTATACGGGAAGGAGTTAAAATGGCGTACAGTGGCAGTACGACTAGCCTAATAGTAAATAAATCGGTCGGAAAGCGTATTCAGGTGCAGCGTTCAGTGCGCCAAGGATGTCCTTTATCCCCTCTCCTTTTTTGTATATACATAGAATCATTTTGTTTAAGTATTATTAGAAATAGTAGAATAAGTGGATTTAAGCTACATTCATCCGAAGTGCGCGTTTTGGCCTACGCGGATGATATTGCCTTGTTTTGTTCAAACGAAGAAAGCATTGTTGAAGCAGTTAATATAATCAAACGGTTCTGTAACGTCAGTGGGAGCGCAGTAAACTGGGACAAGTGTATAGGTTTTTGGCACGGGGAGTGGTTTTCAACACCGAGCGTTTTCGCGACTATAAAATGGGTGTGCACTCCAGTAAAGTATTTAGGTGTGCCCCTGGAGTACTACCGCGATAGTGAGCCGTACTGGAGCAGACAGGTATTGGAGCTCCGTGACAAAGCGGAAAAGTGGAAGGGGAGCGGGCTTTCTATTTTTGCACGTGCCACAGTTTGCAATTTGTTTCTTGTGAGCAAGCTGTGGTTCGTGTTGCAAGTGTTAAACTGCTCTCGGGTGAATGTACAGAAATTGCACCGCGTTTTCACAGTATTTATTTGGGGCTCCTCTTGGGAGAAAATGAGCAGAATTAATCTTTTTCGTCGTGTGCGCGAGGGTGGACTAAGCTTGTCGCACTTGTTTCTACGTCAGGTAGTAAATCGTTTTATATTTTTTCGCGATACAAGTGATCCGTTTTTGCGAACCGTATGCCAAGTAAGGCTAGGTCGGGCTCTGCCAGAGTTTATAATATCTTCGTCAAGTGAGCCAGGCGGCATTCATGGGTATTTCAAAGAGCTAGTGGCGTCATGCCGATTCTTAGCAGCCCGTTTTTCTCTGGACTATTTGAGCGAAGTGACACGCAAAAGGTTGTATAAAGATGTTTGTGATGTGGTTTTCCCTGCGCCTATGTACAGAGTTTTGTTTTCCTCGGGAAGAGGCCTGGACGTCTTAAAAAGGGTGAAAAGAATGCAAGTGCCTCCTGGCGTCAAGACTCTTTTCTTTAAGTTGCACACCGGTACTCTGCCAGTAAAGATCTGGATGGAGGAGAAGGGCCTGTTCGTTCCCTGGGGGGTCCACTGTTTTGTCTGTAAAAAGCCGGAGACAGTTGAACACGTGTTCCTGGAGTGCTGGGACGGTGTCTTCTTGTGGGACGTCCTTCAACGCACCCTGAAAAAGGAGTTACCGCTAGATCCACACGGGATCAGGTACCTGTCGGTAGAAAACGAGGGCGGTGTACCGTACGATCTGGTAATGTTATTATGTTTGCATGGCATCTGGAGATCTCGGATGGCAGTGCGCCATGCTGACAAAGATGCGCGTGAGGCAAGGGAGTACTTTCGGGAAAATATTATTTCATTTGTCGAAGTTTGCAAGGTCCAGCAATATGTCCCTGAGTGGCTGCAGCATATTGAACGGCTCCTGACGATGGAAAAGTTTTAACCGTACAAAGATAGCCAAAGGCTGACTGGCTTTTTTTTTTATATTTACGTTGTATTAGTGTGTCGTGTCTGTGCTTGTGCTTTTGTCCGGCAATAAAGAAAAAAGAAAGGTGGCTTGGCATAGCGGTTAAGATGTCCGATTTGTACGCATGTGGTCGCCGGTTCGATGCGCGGTGGTACTGTTCTTTTTCTTTTTTTCCTTCTCGAACATTTTGTTTTATCGAGGCATTTGGCGATATTTATGAGTGCGTATAGCTTTACTCTTATATAAATGCTGCCCTTGTTGATGAAATTCCCTTGGCAGTGGCAGTCAGACGTCATCTGATGGACCATCAGATGACGTCTGATGGCCCATCACGTTCCACCAACGCTGCTGACTGGCAGTCAGTGTCCCAAATTACGTAGCTTGATGGAATTTTCAATAGGGCGAGAATGGGGTACCATCGGTGGGTAACAGTATCAGCTAGACAGTTGTAATGCAGCGCTCCGAGATAATAGTTTCCTTCTAAGCAAGGACTAACTCATTTAGGAAAATATCCACTAATTTGCTTAAACTTGGTCTACAATGTAGCAAGTTCACAGTTTTTTTAAATAATGTTCTCTTAATCGCTACTGTGAGAACAATTGATTGCGTTCGAACGTTTCACGGGAAACATCTACTTTAAGTTACATAATAGTGGCTAAAACGAGTTTATGCAGATGAACCTGTGAATAACCTTTATTCGTAGAATGTCGTTACGTGGGCGAACAACACAAAGGAAAAAGTACATATGCAAGCACATATGGCACCGTTAGTGTGCGTTTAATTTATTGCCCCGTTTATACAACCTAACATTCATTATTATTATAATTATTGATTATATTATTACTAATGCTCTCTTTATAACTGTTTTATGAAAAATTCTGCTTGCTTTAAAATTCTTCACCAAACATAGCGTTGCCACACAAAAGAGTTTTATTTGTGATTTAGTTTTATTCGTATGGGAAGAGATACTAGAAACATTCATTTTATACTTTTAATGCACGTGTTGCTCAGTAGCCGTGTCTTTTCTTTTTCATTTATTTTAGCAATACTCAGCATGCTTTGTGAGCATATGGCTGATATCACACCTGGGAAGGTGCAGCCACAAGGCGGGATTCGCTGCTCCAGCCGGTTATTTTTGCTGTGCACTCAATACCAGCCTTCTCGGCTAGGTCATTGTATTCTTTCGTCGATACGCCGTCCTGAAAAACAATTTGTTTTTTGTAAGGTCAACGTGACATTGTAACTCTAGTGGTAAGAATTAGCAAAGATAATTGGAAACAATAAGCATAACTATTTGTTTTGCATTTTCTATATCATTTGTTAATTTGGCTTTAGAAGGCAGGTGCTCGATTCGTCTCCTTTTCAATGTCATGTAGTGTACGTGTTGTGGGAAAATATTACCCAGTCAATGCTAGTTGTTGTTTTGTAATTAAGAGAGTAATATAGTGGGCAATTTTTCGAGCAATTCAGAAGTTTATTTTTTAACTTGCCACTTATTTTACACAACTCGTTGCGATTGTCATATTTCATGCACGACTATTGATCAAACCAACTGGTTAAGGTCAAATATAATAAAACCTAAAAAGGGACAAATTATAAATTATACGGGGAACATCAGTGGCGTCTCTCATTTTACTAATTCAGTTTATTCAGTTTATTGGTTCAGAATCAATATTATTTAAAGCGCAGCCTTTTCAACCTATACCTTGAAAACGACAGCATCTGGACAACCCCCAATTATCGCATTGTATCTTGGCAGCCAATAATACTCCAGAACCGCCAATGGACTACTTCCAAAACCGACGCGCCCCATCGCGGCGAAATACCACGCAGTGCACTCTGGGAACTAGTTGGCCAATCAGTTTCGGTTTCGACTGAGCAGCTTCATCTCATGCTATCACGCCGCGACCGAACGCGCTGCTTGCGTTTTCGATTATGTGACTTTTCACGAACGTACAATACACTCATTCTCGAGCGATACAAAACGAAGACCGGGGCTTTTTCCTTGGTTCCCGAAACACCGGATATTGTGCGTGCGCAAGCGAACGTAGTTAAGTCGTGGCTTAGTCACCTCACCCCACGGGTGCATGTTTGAGCTCAATTTCAATAATCCCGTCTAGTACCAGTGAACTAGAACTGAAATTTGTTCATCTGGAGCCTTACGCGTATTTTGTTTGCCAAATGTCCGTTTCTTGCTACTTCATTGGGCGAAAAGCAAGCCGCATCTTCACAGGGTATCAAAGTTGAGCCCAGCGTTTACGCGTGAACTTTTAAGGAAACGCAGTAAATTCGACCTCACTACTGCACAGAAGTTACTATGATGTCTTCCTCGTGTCATCATATATCTCCCACTCAATTTTTATGCTCATAGAAGGTTCCTTCTCGCAAACGCTGAGATTGGCTAGCTACGACGGAGGCCCTAACAAGCGTCCCCTATACTCCTCGCTAAGCCTTTTTACATGAGCGTTTACTGACACCCAAGATCTGTGTCTGAACGACGTATCTGAAATTATCTCGGCATGCTCAGGCAGGAAGAAAACAAACTCATAAAAAATATTATGGCCATTAGCAACCGTCAAACGCGCTTTGAATTCGTTCGAACACTAGTGTGAAGAATGTCGCACTGTGCGCCGGACGGGCATGAACCCCTATGCGGTGCGCATAGGGATTCATGTCCGTCCGGCGCACTTCAGACCGAACGGTGCAACATTCTTCCCACAAGTGCTCGACTTTTGCTTTCTTAAAACGGTCTGTACGTGCGAATTTGCCTATATGATTGCAGGATAACTCTATGCGCATACGCGATGTTGAATATTAGTGGAATGCAAGCGGGTCCGGACTTCACTTCGTGCGGTCCTGCGGGTCAGTACAGATAAGAAATAAGAAATGTGTTAAAATTGAGCTTTTCAATGGCGCCTCCGAGTTTTACCTCGCATACTCAGGCATATTAAGAAAAACAGTAATTGCAAAAAGTAATATTTCGTCTGTGGACACACGAAACAAACAAACTTCCTGATCAACAACACTAATGTAAAGGCGCGAGCTCGATGTACGCATACTTATTGGTTGCTGCAGCTTGTTGATTCGTACACAAGCAAGATCCCCGAGCTTCGCAGCGTCGAGATTCCCAGCAGTGGCTCGTCCACATACGTCGATTGAAACGCTAACAGGAAGGCTCAAGTACAAAAATACAACAAGCATGTGCTAAGACAAGCTCTACGTCTCAGGCTTGCGCTAAAGCTTCGAGGTCTGGCCATTTAGGTTAGTTTAGAGACAGCAAATGACGCTCTCGGGACCAGAAAACAATCTCTTGTTGACGTGTCGATCGAAACCGAAACCATGCCACCCTCCTCCCTGGCCAACTAGTCCCCAGAGTGCAACGCGCGCCGTGTTGCATGCCGGGCTTTATGGAAGTAGTCTATTGCAAATGATGCAGAACCATGCAATCGCAGTGTTGCTTTGTGGCCTACCGTTAAGGGACATATGGCCACTTGGTATCATTGGCTGTGCATTTTGGCATTTTATATTATCACGACGAGTATTAATACACAAACGCGGGTCATAAAAGTACTTATATAAATACACAGGCTGCAAATTTGTGTTTATCAATTCTCAATGCTGCAGAAATTGCAACGAAAACTTACCCCATACCAAACGAAGCTGCTAGGCATTATTGTTGTCTGTGAAGGAACCAATGAAACATTAATTATCAGGCAGTTACAGACTAACCACACACAAGAAACAGGAGCAAGTAATCCTGTCGGGATAGAACGTCAAGTTCTACTTCTAATGACTACAAGAACGAGCGCTGGTTGAAGATGTTTACTCGGCCTGTCAATCAATTCAAACTAGTATCCAAGAAAAACTCCGACAACGGCACTTCAGTGACTCTCCATTTAACCTGTATGCATGATGCTTGTTTCAATGAAACTACATATAATAGACCTGTCCCAACGTAAAACATTTCCGTTTTAAATTAGTTAGCCTGAAATATGTTGGTGTTCTGAAATTGGATGCTTAAATTAAGGAACACTAACACCCCACATTTTTTTAGGTGGCTTAATAATAGTTTTGGGTAGTGTCGCGACACTTTTTTCACTATACTGTAACTCGTTACATTTCGATATCATTTTTAATTAGCCGTGACAATAACTTAAATACGTTTTTTTTAAGTAACTGAAAAGTATCTGCAGCGATAAAAATACTTTCAACAAAAAAATCAGCCCTGTTTTGTGAACAAACACTACAGCTGGTTCGACCATGTGTGGAGGTTGGGTCCCACTTTAGACACGACAAAATAAATAAAGCAAGCACTCAAAACGTTTTCCGTCGGAGCAAAGTGCCGGAGGAAGGGCAGACGTTTTTCTACTTTTGTTTTTCCTTTTTCGTCGCGGAGGAAAGCGCATTTAGCATCTGTTGTATTTCAACCCTTTCGTGCATGGCTCTCTCGACCCGCCTTCACCCTTTCCGGCCTCATCGAACACCCCCTCTTCTTCAGCCAAGCCAAGCCAAGCCGAGCCAAGCGACAGAGCCACCTCGCTAACGCAGAAACACTCGATGTGTAGACACCTAGCGGTGACCTGCTTAACAGGTCACCGCTATGTGTGAACGAGAGCCTCTGTCGTCAGTCCCGCAGCAGTCGCGGCGATAGCTTTCTTCACGAAAGAGGGTCGCCGCCAGTAGACACTGTCTAGCTGGCCGGGGCCACAGACGATGATTCTATTGGTCGACTTTGTCTTTCCCATGGGCCGTGAGCCCATGGGAAAGGGAAAGTCCACAGTCGAGTCTTTTGTCCTGTGCTGCATAGAATAAATAAAAAAGAAAAGCTGTACGCATTCCGAGACGACTTTGTGTTAGTTTTGTTTACTTTTTCACCGCCACCGTCAGCTGTTTCCGCGGTGCCTCTAATAAGAAGGGGGCGCGATGCCACTCACTGGCGTAGCAGAAAATGGACAGAGCTTTTTATCGGCTCGAGCTTATTAATTTTTACTTCGTCAGGATGGGCTCGCAGGCCAGATTGGATGAGAAAAAAGAAAAAGATGCCTCACGCCGTCTTGGACGATCACGACTTTAACACACCGTTTTACCGATAGTAAAATTCTCGACACGCCATTTCTACGATTGCAAAAGACGATGTGATCTTAGCCGCAATATAGCAACGTAGAAATTGATTTCGTGATGACATAGACGTTGCGAGAGTTCAGGAATGGTAACACTAATCACTTTTTTCCGGTAATGAAGACGTGCCAAAATTCGCATTCTTCGTACACGCGTTTAGATACAGTACGCACCAGTCATACCTTTAACTTGAGCACACACATGAAAAGCGCAAAATAAGAAATTCAGGCGATGTTCGAGGACACAAATGCTAAGAAAGCACCACTGTAGTCGAAGTAAACAAACACGACGGCACGAGCGTTCCTGCTGTCTCGACGGTGCCACCACAACATCGTCGCACGAATACTCGCACGAGTACAAGCACGTGCTGAGTTATCATCGCTACACACGACAAGAATTCAGTCAAGGATAACGGTCTACGTGGAACGATGAGCTTCCACAACGCTGACCACGTAAAAAATCACCACCGACGCCTTTTTTCTTTTTTTTTTTTTCTTTTTCAGCAGATAGCAGGAACTGCGACCGGCGGAGGCGCAGTCTAGCTTTCTCTTGCTTCGTTTACCACACGATAGATGGTGCATTGCTCCGAGCATTATAAAAGTCGCCAATTTCCGTCACATCGCAGATTATGCTAAAAAATTTAGATCAGGTTATTCTTTAACAAAATTTCTAAATAACATTCACCGACTAATTATTGTTTGTGATCGCAATGCTGGTGAGGTAGGCCTTTATCCAATGGCCGACGTGGATTTGGCTCAGGTGGTTTGGCACCGCGGATGCATCGCAGTGAAAAAGCAGAGATCTTCCGAAGGAAAGAAGATATAAACGAGTCCGCTTTTCTTTCAAAACATCTTTTGTGAAAATAAACCATTGCCTCTTTATTTTTGTATTTTGGTTTTCGTTTCACACCTTTTAGGACGTGAGGTGGATGAAATTCGATTTCAAAATCGTTTTATGGTCACTTTAATAATGTGTCACCTGTCACGTGACGTCATGGTGTCAAGGCATGCTGTCAATCAAAGTCACCTCATATGGTCCTGTGACGTCACATGATGTCGTCATGTTACTCACTGCGTCACGTCAATTTAAATTGAGAACGTCGCTATATTTCTTAGCGTTGTTGACAGCGTGACGTCACATGACATCACGACTTCGCACCGTGAGTCACGTATAGCATGACGCACTCGAATGCTCTGGTTCATGACAATGATCATCGCCAAACATGTTCATGTTCAACCAAATATGAGAGTAGCCCCGAACTCTAACAATGTCTGAAGCTCAGCCCATGTTCTATATTTTGCCATATCCGAGTGCATGACTACAATGAACACTGACGGTATACATTTTGCGTCAGAGCACGTGGCTGCTTGTTCTAGTTGCGAGTTGAGGAGGGGTTGGAAGCTCTTTCTTTCCTTCATTTCTTCTGTGTCTGCCAGTGCCTGGAGAAAAAAACTAATTTGTGTTTTTGCAAGTTATCAACGTCAGGGAATAGTTCTTAGCGGTATTTAGTGAAAGTACGAAATGTTTGCATGACTAATTTTACATTTACACGTCGATGAGGAACCCAAATATGTTTTTGTTGTTGCTGAATTGCCTCAGAAAGTTGTCCTCAAGAATGTATGCGTTGAAAGGACTAAATGCGACGTATTAATACTACGATCTCAGACAGAACAGAATGTCGTGAATAAATCCCCAGAACATCCCAATCTTCCTTCCGTCCGGGAAATTAGAGTTCTGAGGACATACCTGGGTCTCTGAACCCCAAAACATCCCGCAAGGGAAGCTTCTGGGAGATCCTAACGATACATGGGAGATCCCACAAAAGTATGTTCGTGGTACAAATCCTGGGAGATTTTTCTCCACTGATCCAGCCTATATGGAATGCGAAACTATAACAGCAAATATGTTATATCCAGCGTGGTAGATAGAAACTAACTATGGAAAAATGTTATTGGTTGATCAAATTACATATTAAAAAAGACGCAAAAAAGACAGGACACAAAGTAGAAGATAGAAACAGGACATAGGCTGTGTTTGTCTTCTAATATGTGTCCCGTCTTTTTTGTGATTTTTTTTTATATGTCGAGCCACCAACAAGCCCAGCTAGCTATCCTGACAAAATTACAGTGTTCTTTTAATTTGTTCGGATTCCCACAAGCAGCGCTCCACGTCTTCCTTTTTCCCATGGTGCTCCGGCCGTGACATCACACTCCCCCGCTGCGCAGGCGCGGCACCCCCGCCGGCTCCACGGCTTCCGTGACGACGGATTTGCGTTGCTGTGGTTTTCTTTCTGTTTTATTTTTTCTGAGGCGCGTCTGCTTTGCAGCCAATGGGAATTTATGTGCCGTTTCACTCAGTCAATGGGAATTTACGTGCCGTTTCGCTCAGCTAAAATGGGAATTTAGGTGCCGTTTCGCTCAGCTAATGGGTAATTAGGTGCCGTTTGTCTCTGCCAATCGGTATTTATGTGCCGTTTTTCGCTGCTACAGACATCAGATAACGCCGGCTTCGCTTCATGGGACAGTTAATGTTTTCACATTACTATTGGCAACAGACCATGGGGTCAGGTGGGCATATCCCGGAACTGAACGTAGGAGTTACTGACGAGAACCCGACGGTTTCTGGTGGGTATTTTGGGGTATTACCCACGGAGATACCAATGTGGGCCAAAATTATATTCCAGGTACATCCTAGGGAAAATATTTCCCGCTGCTGATATTCCAGGGATCTCCTAATATACCACTACAAAATTCTGAAGAAGTCTTTGGTACACCCATGTTTTGTCCCTCAACCACCTCCGTATTTTGTTTAAACTTCACAGTGTTTGGGTGCCAAATAAAAACAATGGGTGATTACTGTTAACAACTGACACAAATGAAATTGTCGAACTATAGGTGGAGGCAGCCCCCCAGGAATAAAAAGTATTCTCTGGAGGAGCAATGAAAAAGGAGAAAAAAAAAGGGGGAGGGGGAGGATAGTTTTAAAAACATACAGTGTGGTAAAGATTTCTCTGCCCCACAACTTCGGTACAGCGTGGCCCCGGAAACTACTTTGTTCACAAAACAAAAAACAAAAAAAAAACTCCTGTCAGAAGTTAGTTTTTATGGTGCGTCGTTCCTCACGACGTTGCACCAAGCAAGCATAGTTTATACCTCTCAAATACATGGGTGGCACTGAGCGTGACCTTCTGCAGCGTGCATTTTGCACCACCCGATTTGATTTTTTTTTCAGCAACAACAAATCACAGTGACCACCAGCATAAAGTGCGATGACGTCAAGTGCGAACTATGTTAAAAAGTTCAGTTTCCTGGTGAATTGCGATATTCGCAACACTAGCAAAATTGGCTTCTCAAATTGTAAAGTTGCGCAGTATGCCTAGTAGTCTTGCGATGATATACAGCAGCTTTAGCAAATTTTTAAGCTCATAACTGATGAAGCATAGAGTTGTAAAGTGAGGGCCCAACAAAAGTGGATCTAAAACCGAATATAACATTAGCTTCCCGAAGGATGTATTTCGCGAAGTTTCGAGCTCGTGCAAGCCGTTGCCCAAATGGGATTCGTGTGAGGATTATAAGAATCATCATCGGTCCTTCACGCTATTTATGTGTAATTATGAATATCCTTACATTTCTACGTATTTGTTTCCGTAAGGCATTGTCTATCTGATTCTTCTGAAGAATACCATTTACTACCTTTCTCTTTGTGCACAGTTTGTATATTTGCCTTCAGATCTATCATGAGAGCTCAAAGTCCTTTTTGGCAAACCCCTCGACCCGGGGTTTCACATTGCCAAGCAGCGAAAAGAAAGAAGAAAAAAAAGCACGTTTCCGCAGACCTTAACAGCTTGCACATTTTCGAGTATCGCCCTCCCGTGCCGGTCTCGAGCGGTATGTAAGCTTTATAGAGTGAAATTTAATGGTTATAATAAAATATATTTAATTACTGGCTGGACATTTCACAACATAAGTAAAGCGCCGATACCCTTAAATATACGTATATACCTCGTAAGTAATTGCAACCCCAAATTATATGAAAGATGCTCTGCCAATCGTTTTTGGCGTTTTTATCCTCGATAAGTACTGTATAAGTGACTTGGGAAAGCCTTAAACAAATATATGGTTTTAAAAGCGATTTAAATAACAATGTTCCTGACACATATGTAAATTCTCAAACATATAGAAATCGGTTATTGCTTTTTTTATGTAATGAACAGCTAGCCATTTTATGCGTCATTGGGCTGGTTAAAACAAAGGACACAGGCGTGGCGGAACTCTGACAATTACGCACACAGACAGTCAGAAAGCGACCAATTAAGAAGCTACCATGACAAATAGAACACTTTGTTCTATTTAGCGAAAAAATAATAATAAATGAGAAAGGATGATGTTCATTCGCGAACTGAATTGACTGGAATCTTGTCAAAACCAAACCTCAACAGCCAGGCTATGTTAGTTTATCCTGTACTATAAGAAAATGTACACTTGAATACGGGCTATTTTAGGCCAGATTCAATCTGAGTACCAGGGTGCGTATTAGCGGCGAGATGTTTTGGTGGCGCCCTCCTATGGTTCCCCCTTGTGACGTCATTACCTTGCGAATAACAAGTTCGATGGTGTTTGTAAATAGCATGGTGGAAGCCTAAAATCATTGCGCTCTTAAAGCAACATTGCCAACACCGTCGAAATTAAAGTTCTTTCATTCCTCTTATTTCCGTCGATGGTATACCCTTTCCGACGTCATAGTCAGCTTTTGGGCCAATCGTGGAAGGCCGACCACAGCGACGCTTTCGATCGCGCACGTCGCCAATAAACTGGAGAGAACGATTTCCATCAATCCTTTCTGTCTGACTCTTCGCCTGCATCACGTACGTTGCTGAGTGTAAACAAATAATGGTCAGGAAAACAAGCATTGTGATTGCCGCCCAGAGTTTCTATAAAAGGTAAACCGAAAGGGCTGGTCCTACAACTTTCTCGACATTTTGAAAATATTGATGCTTCGGCTCAGTGGCCTCGTCATTATATACAGCTGCGTAGACTTTCCATTTTGGGGGGGGGGGGGGGGGGGGGGGGAGGGTGCGCGTTACCTTCTCGCCAGAACGGTAACACGCTGGGATTCCATTTCCTATGTATTTTGTCAATAAAGGCAAGGTGGGCGTTAATTTGTGTACCTGCCACTACTAGAAGCTCGTTACATGGCACGTAAACAGCCTCTCGGTAAGGATCATGGCCCGGGCGGGGGGGGGGGGGGGGGGGGGCTCTGCTTTTCCGGATCTCACTTAGGGGGGGGGGGCACAAGCTCCGATGCCCCCCCCCTTTCCCATACTCTACGTCTATGATTATATATATTGTGAAACGTATTTCGTAAACTATATTTCACAATATATATGGCGACAAGTGCACATTCTATGATTTTATGCACTGTAATTAATACCTTACTTCAAGAGCATAACTACAATTCAACTTTGAATACTGCGACGCGAAGTTGTACCGAGCACGGGTATTCTAGGTGGCCTACCACACCTTGTGACAAACTTTCGATTCTGGTAAAATGTGTAACAGAGGTAAACAAATGGAAATTGAGTCGATTGAACACGACGTTTTGTATGTTAATCTAGATTTTCTTTACTGTTGTGACAAGATTAAATAATAATGTAATTTATTATTTTTGGTACCTGAAAATAAAAGTGGAATATATGAACGATAGAAAAACTATATACATGTAGTTACTCGTTTGACGGCGGAAATAGTACCTGTTGCCGAAAGAGCGTGGAAAATGTATTCTCAATTTAGCGGTTTTAAACCTGTTCAAACCGGTTTGAACCAGTTAAAACCGTTATTATTGCTCCCCAAATCTGAACCGGAACTGAACCGAAAGCGGTGAACCCAAGCCCGAACCGAACCGATAAAGGCTTCGGTTCGACACACTGTTCGAAACCGAAACCGAAACGAAAAATGAAAGACGTTTACAATCCCCTGTAACACCGAATTAGAGCGCAGCTCTTGAGGAAGAGGAGGGGAAGGTAACGAGAGGAGGCTATGCCCGTTTTCCTTTAATCCCACTTAGGGAAATTTTTTCACGCTAAATTTGGCGGGGAAATTTCCCCGCTAAATTTAGCGGGGAATTTTTTCTGCTAAATTTATCGGAAAATTTTTCCGATAAATTTGGAGGGGAAATCTTTCGCTAAATTTGGCATGCAATTTTACAGCGCAGCTCTCAGGCACCCGTTTCCGGCTTGAGCGGCGTCGCCGTCGTCGTAGCCGTGCGGTGCATAATGGGTAAATTTCCCCGATAAATCTAGCGGAAAAATTTCTCTGGGGGTCACGCGACCTGGGAGGTCACGTGACCTCGCCGAGGTCACGTGACCCCCCAAGGTCATGTGACTACACCCTTAGGTCACGTGACCCCGCCCCCCCCCCCCCCCCCGAGAACACGTAACCCTCTGTACCCTTCCCTCCTCCTCCTCAAGAGCTGCGCTCTAATTCGGAGTTTCAGAGAGTTGTAAACGGCTTTCATTTTTTTCCCTAAATTTAGCGGGAAATTTTCCCACTAAATTTAGTGGGGAAATTTTTACGCTAGGCTTAGGGGAAATTTTTTCCGCTAAATTTAGTGGGGAAATTTTTCCGCAAAATTTAGTGGGGAAATTTACCCATAATGCAACGCGAAATTACGCCGACGCCGACGGCGACGGCGACACCGCTCAAGCCGTAAACGGGCGTCTAAGAGCTGCGCTCTAAAATATGAGCACGGAGGCTCATGGCTGCGACATGTGGACAATGTGCACCGAGGAGGAGGGAGAAATTTAGAGCGAGAGAGTTATTGCCCGAGGTCACGTGGCTAGCTACACCCAACCGCGTCCTTTTTTTTCCGCTTTTCTCCGCTTTTCTGGCTGTGCAAGGCAGACGACGATGTTGAGTGAACCGTCAGTCGGTGACTGTTTTGCACTTCGTCCCGATCGCTTTTCTGTGCTTGAAGATCGATTTGCTGGTACCGCGAACAACAGTTCCGAAGTAGCGGTCCCACGTCCGCCGCAACGTTCGTCCGTCGTGCGTTGCCATCATGTCGTTCAGCCCCCGGTATGTCGCCATATTTAGATTATGTAAATGTACTCGCTGTGATCTGTGCAACATTTGTTTTCAACAAGCGCGTTTGCGGCTTTTTCGAACTCACAAAAATAAGTTTCATATTTTCTACTTTTATTATTGAGTGTATGCCTTAAATCACCCACTAATTTGAGTAACCTTGGTACGCGTGTTTGCACTGCACGCGACGATCAAGAAGAGGTTGAGCGCGACTCAAACTGGTCAGTTCACGGCCTGCGGTTTTCGGGGGGAACAAACAAATTTTAAGCCGCAAATTGTGTTTTGGGTAGTGGGTACAAATAAAAATATCGGTGAGCATAAATACCCGTCAGTGTCCCCTTAACTCGCATATATAGTAAATATATGTTGTGTAGCGTCAACTGACATGAGCCACCGTTTATAATTGAGGGCGACACTGAAATATGTATATTTAGATATAGTTACGATATGCAGTTCATTAAAACGCACTAAGTTAAAACACAAGCATCGTACAATTAAAAAAAAAAACGGTATGTGTGATCCCCCACCGGGTGCGCGGATATCCTATCACTGCGATCTAATAAAGCCTTTCCGCAATTTGCGATGAGAAAAACGGAGTTTACTTCGGAACTCAATTTCCGCATAAACAGTTGGATCATATGAAACGTCAGCATCATGAAAACACGAGGCCTGGGAACGAAAATGGGGAGAGCACACGCACAAACTTTCGTGTTGTCGCCTTTCTTATTTCTCGGTCTCGGGTTTCCCAAACGTTGAAAGTTCACCAGCTCACCTGTATATTTTCTGTTATTGAATGCGGTAGCAATTAAGTAACCTTTGTACTTTGAACAAATATGGCATTAAATTATTCCTTTACATTTCTAACCTAAAATAGCACGTTATATATATGTATATATATACTACGTGATGGGGGCAGTCGCAGGAACAATTTCAAGAAAAACGAACAGCGGTCATCCCTTAGCCGGAACAAGTGACCACGCGATCTGAAGTTTGTTATACCTTATAACCGCGCTCTGGGGTTCGCAAACCAAAGGACACGTGCTGAGTTCCACACGTTGTTAAGTGGCTATTCCCGTCGTTGCAGCGATGGGGCACGAGCCATTACCCGAATGCTTGTCATGGCATTCGCGAGTTTTAGAGTAGGGGTCCCCAACGCTTTGGGTCCCCCAAGCAGCTTGGAGCGACGCACTGCGCATGCGCAGGAAGTGTGGGCTTTCGGAGTGTGAGCCCCAAGCTGCTAACTTTTTAATGATTGTTACCAGCTTAAGTCGAATGCTCACGCAGTTCTCGTGTCATTGTAAATCTTGTTACCACGGAGATCGCAAGGCTTGATGACAAAATCCTGGGGATTGCATTGTTGACAACTCCAACATTGTGGTCTCCATAGCATCGTTATCAAGTTTTGCAAAGAAGAGAGTGAAAGTAATCGTCCACTTTCGTCCGCGAAATTACGTGGCGACAAAAACATTTCCAAGTCAGTGACGTTGCGTGCGAGTATACTTGGATACGACTATAGCGGCCGTAAACCTCCGTAAAGTGGGAAGCTTTCCTAAAGAATATTATTGAACGTCCCCTTCATGTCACCCCGTGTCCCTACCTGAAATATTACGGTCGTCACAGCGATATGCGCGGTAAAGTGAAATGTACGTGCCGTCCTTCTCTTCCGATCGTGCTCATGTGCTGGTCATGGGAAGAAAATTAAGTCTCTCTATCTCTGCGGACACAACCTAGCTAATTCCTAGAGCTTTACAATTGTTAATGAGAAAAAAAATATGAAGCTTTAGCTTTTCTTACGCTAATTATGCTTCTGTGGCAGAGATGTTTCGACATTCCTCTACAGAGAGACATCAGGAGATGGTACTTCGTTTGTCATGAACTCTTATCTTTTACTTGAACATATCATGCAGTTAAAGTAGACTTACAAGGTTGCAGATTTCGCTAGCGAGTTCGGTTACGTTTAGGGAATTTTTGTCCATATAGTCTTCCCATTGTTTTTTTACCTGTATAAGGAAGATATGCATACCACGTAAGATGGCCGAAATGCAATATATTAACGATTGGAAAATGTTCGCCATATGCGCCGCGGCACTTTCTGTATTACTTGGGTTGTTTTCGGAACAAACCTGTGGCTCAACAGAGATCAGCTTGAACATATGTTTTAAAACAAAACGTATTATAGCCATATCTCTTCGGCATTTATAATGTTAAGTATGCGATGAAATGCTATGTTTGTTTCGTGTTTATTTCTTTATTTAGATCAGAAGTCTCAAAGGCTGGAGCAAAGGGCGACCAGTCGCCTGACAAGGCTCTAGCCTTTCTTACAAAGCTACAGCAGCAGAGCAACAATAGACATAATTACAAACATGCAACAAATGGTGCGTTTATAACGCTGTCGTAGTTGGCGTAATATATATACAGGGTGTTCTTTTAAGCATAACAGAATTTTAAAAAAAAAGAAAAAAACACGAATGCTAGATTAATGCGGTCTGCGCAGGGGACTTATACGACCAGGAGGACATAGTAACTTGCTCAGCGTCATCGAAAACCACTGAATCAGTCATTTTCAGAAAGACTTTGAGCGCGTGAGAAGCGTAACAGTGCACTAAGTTACCACTCGTGGAGCAGGTACAAGACTGGGGCTAGATAAGAGACGGAAAAATTGCGCGGGTGTCTTACAGCAAGCGCTAGCCTTGTCTTTCTGAAAATTACTGATTTAGTGGTTTTCAATGACGCTGAGAAAGTTTCTAATTGGAAATATATGCCTATTTTCATTAATTAAAAAGTTAATTAACAAGTTTTAACTAATTAGCCGACTGATCGTTACGATTAGCCTCCTATACTATTTCCACCAGGCCGTATAACTCACCTGCGCAAACTGCATTAATCTAACATTCATGTTTTGCTTTTTTCTCTTTTTTTTAAATTCTGTTAAGCTTAAAAAGACACCTTGTTTATATACCTATATATATATATAATATATATTGGGGATTTCATCTCATATCGTGCAGACAAAAAGGGTCAAATTTTTAATTTCGCTGAAAAAAATATATGTTATGGCGTCGTCTCTAAAAACGCAGTAGCCACAAACCACAAGTTTGTTGGATTTTTTGTTCTCGACTTACGAATTTTAAAAGAGGCCGCGGCGGAAAGCACTGCAGTGTTTTTTACATCCGTCGTGGGTCGGATGTACCGCTCGCTCCACCGCCGTGGATTTTCAGTCCACATTATATTAACTTTTTTCAAGCGCCCTGTGAGCGCACGTAAAGGGCTCTAATACCATGAAATAATTTTAGGCGTTTTGCTTTTTTTCTGTAAAAATCTCAAAAGCGCCCCCTAGGTTAATTGTTAACGAACTTTGACAGTTAAATACTGGCGATCTACTTGGGTTACATCAATACTTTTTATGTCTACGGAGAGCCCAAAACGCGCTTTCTATATACATATTATAAAATGACTCCGCTGTATAAAATATCCTTTGCGGTATGTTTACGTTAATGTTCTGCTAAAACCAAGAAGTACCAATTTGAAATCGATTTTCTCACACAAACTTTTTTTTATTTTTTGTTAAAATGTAGATATGATAGTTGTCTACGCGAAACGTAAGTTGAGAAAGTGTGTATTTTGTTTGTATGTTCTATATTTAAGCGTCAATATCGTAGAAAAACGTGTTATTACGGATCGAAACGGACTTGCGCATTGCGCGTCTTCACAAACTTGAAAATATTTTTGCCTTTTTTCAATGTTCTCACATAAAAATGAAATACAGTAGTTCCACCCTGTTATATTTATTGATCATTTAAATTTTATTATAGGCGGCAAGCTATATTGGAGGAGTTCAAAAGAGAAAGCAACACTTCTTAACAGACCAGCAAGCATCGTAAATTTTAATGTGTAGAAATCGGCAGACGTCGTATTGATTCGAGACCCTCATTGGCCTATATGAACGTCCCGCCCCTTCGGAACCAGCAGATGACCACGACCTTTCGCACTCGTTGTGTTAGATAGCACGGCCCGTGACAGTAAAGCAAGCAGCGCACCCTGCGTCATGAGGAGTGAAATGGTACGAATGCGTCGTTGACGCGGCGAACAGTGACAGCCGCGCAGGAGGAGTCAGTCGGTCAGAGTATTGCAGAAGGGAAAACAAAGGAACTGTTGCCTGGGAGGATAAGGACACCACGGTTTTACAATATTGACGGTCAACAACAGTTCTGCCGGCCGAAACAACGCCGCGTGAGGGTTAAAACCGACGTCGTGGGACAACAATCCCGCAGACGCACACACGAAGATGGGCCGGTTACGTTAGGGATGTGGGGAAATTTTGAAACCAGCCATACGTGCACGCGTGAAACGATACCGCGTTTTTGCCCAAGCTTCGAGTGCCCTATCATTGAAACGGCCGTGCTCTCTCTCTCTCTCTGTCTCTCTCTTCGCTTGGATCTTATAGTATCGAAGGGTTTTCTCTTTTGGAAACAGCAAAGCCCGGGGACTAGTTGGGTCGAAGTCAGCCTCCTTATCAACTATAACCGTTTGTGAAGAGTGGACTTCTCCCCAGATGAAAAGTTGGCGCCGGCTGACGTGTTCTTTTGAAAAAGGGAAGGGGAAAAAAAAGTTCGAGTAACTACAGTAAATACCTTGAAAGCTCCTCTCCCGATATGAAGCTCGAGGCATGTTACGTCTCGGTTATCTTCTCGCGCATCGCTGCTCGATCAATTCTTCACTCTGTGCCGCACAGCCACTGTTCCGCACAGCCGTCGTGGCTGTGCGGAGCAAAGTGAAGAATAGATTGAAGCATCATCTGGACGCCGTCATCCTTCCAGGCTTCAGTGTCGTGGGACTGGACTCGGCGTCGGTCAGTTAAAGCTTTTTTTTTTTTTTATTTCGAGTGTGTTTTTTCGTTCCGCTGAGCTTTTTTTCTTGGGTGCGGTTCTATTGAACGTTTTTTTGGAATGTTTTGTTTTTTGTTAGCATCGTTTACTTGTTGGGTTTATTTCGCCATGGCGTAGCGGCCTGACGGTGCTGTAGAGAGCGTGTTCTCACGCATTTGGTTGTGTCCCGGTTAGTGAATGCCCGGAGGAGTGGGTTTTTGTTCTTGCCGTGTGCAGCTGAGTGGTTTCGTCCGGACTAACTTTTTCTTTTTTTTTTTCATCGCTACGTGTCGTTGATCTTTTTGTCTGACTCTCCACCAGGCGTGGACCTATCACCTTGCCACCGCTCGGACCTAAATCTTTTTTTCTTTTTTTTTAACGCAATTTTTGTTAAGATCGGAGTTGGGTAATTTTATTCATATTTATTCATTTTTATTCCTTACCCACTCCGTGACAATCTCTTCGTGAGTTTTGGACCGTCTCTGTGTCATCAATTTAGTGTATTACGGAAGTGAAAGGCCATTCCCTGGTGATCTGTGCGATGTGCGGTGAACAAACCCTATAGCGTTTAATTTCGGAAAGAATTGTATGTAATATATCAATGATGTGGTGACTTTCTATGTCTTAGTAATATGAGAGCTAAAAGGTAGTCATGCTAGTTTACAGTGAAAATTTTACAAATGAGAACAATACAACGTCTGTGCCTCTTCGATATTGAAGGTTTACTAGGCCTGCTGATTTGATACGTTTCTCGATGTTTCCCTCTCTTATCAAAACATAAATAACTATCCTATACCACAAAATACGTTTATAATTGAGTACAAAACACAAACAAAAAATCAAGAAAACTTTTTCACAATTCATAAAAACGCACGGGTCGCCATGTCTGACTTGGGTCTTGCGAAACGAAGACATCTTTTTTCGATATTGAGGCTTAAATATAGAATACACAAACAAAATACACACTTTCTCGACTTGCTTTTAAAGTAGACAGCTATCATATCTACATTTTAACAAAACCTAAAAAAATAAAAAAAAGTTTTTTTTTTAGAAGATTGTTTTCAAAATTGTTACTTTTTGGTTTTCGCATAACATTAACGTAAACGTCCCGCAAAGGATACTTCGTACAGATGCGTTATTTTGTAATATATATAAAGAGCGTGTTTTGGGCTCTCCGTAGACATAAAAAAATATTGATGTAACCGAAGTACATCGCCAGTATTTAATTGTCAAAGTTCATCAACAATTAACCGAGGGGGCGTTTTTGACATTTTTACAGAAAAAAAGCAAAGAGCCTAAAATTATTTCATGGTATAGAGCCTTTCACCTGTACTTACAGAGTGCTTGAAAAAATTTAATATAATGTGGACTGAAAATCCACGGCGGTAGAGCGAGCGAAACATCCGACCCCCGACGGATGTGAAAAACACTGCTTTCCGCCGCGGCCTCTTTTAAAATTCGTAAGTAGAGAAGAACAAATTCCACGAACTAGCGGTTTGTAGCTACTGCGTTTTCAGAGCCGACGCCATAACATATATATTTTTCAGCGAAATTAAAAATTCGACACATTTTGCCGGCACGATTTGAAATGATATATACAGGGTGTTCTTTTTTATTCTTACACATTTGTTTAAAAAAAATCGTGGAAGCTACACTAATGCGGTTTGTGCAGGTGGGTTATACGTCCGGGCGGACATTATGTGGGCGGCTAATCTTTGCAATAAGTCGGCTAATTAATTCAAATTCGTTAATTAACTTTTTTAATTACTGAAGATAAACATACGGTTTAAATTAGAAACTTGCTGAGCATCATCGAAAATCCCTAAATCAACTATTTTTAGCAGGATATAACGCCGGGGCAGCATTTTCCGGTGTTCTGTAATGATGCTCCATTTGGACGCGTTTCTAGATTTCGGTTTCTTATCGGAGCGCATCTTTGCGCCCGCAATCCTGCTCCCCGGTGGTCGCGACGCGAAGCCACCTCCTCGCCTCCCTCGTAGAATGGAGGGAAGTACGTGTGTTGCGCGTCTCAGCCACTGGGAAGCAGGACCGCGGGCGCGGTGATGCGCTCCGATAAGAAACCGAAATCTAGAAACGCGTCCAAATGGAACGCTTTTACAGAACGCCGTAAAATGCTTCCTCGGCGTTATATTGTCAAGGGGGGGTGAGTCGTGACCAATAAACAAGAAATAAACAGAAATAAATAAACGTTTAATGTGGCGAACTTGTGCCAAAAATAAAGAAGGAAACAGAAGAAAGCAGAGCGTCGCGGGCGTCGAAGTCGGCGTGTCAGCAGAATCGAGCGCTGGGGCGAGACTGACTCGACAAGGTCGCGGGCGGCCTCTTATCTAGAGTGAGTCAGTATCTCGAAGATTCGGCGGAGAAGGTTCGAGCGTAGCGCGCTCGGGGCGAGAATGAACAAGCACTTTCTAGAACAACAAAAACAGGGATGAACGATAGTTATGTCCGCAGCAAGAGTGAACGAGAACTTTCTACAAGTCCGTGACCCTGCGCGCGGCAATATCCTTCCAGAAACAGATGATTTAGTGGTTTTCGATGATGCTCTACAAATTTGTAATTGAAACTATATGTCTATTTCCACTAATTAAAAAGTTAATTAACGAATTTTAATTGATTAGCCGATTTATCGCAAAGATTAGCCATCTACATGATGTCCGCCTGGTCGTATAACCCACCTGCACAAATCGCATTAGTGTAGCTTTCACGGATTTTTTTAAACAAATGTGTAAGAATAAAAAAAATACACCCTGTATATATATCTATCTCTCTCTCTATATATATATAGGGTTTTTTTTTTTTAAGCTTAACAGATTTGTTTAAGAAAAGCCGTGAAAGTTACGCTTATGCCGATTGTGGAGGTGAGTTATACTGCCAGGGGGACATATTATTCGGGAATAATCGAAACGATCAATCGGCTAATTAATTAAAATTCGTTCATTAGCTTTTTAATTAATTATAATAGACATATGGTTCCAATTAGAAACTTACTCAGCGTCATCAAAAACCACTAAATCAGTAATTTTCAGAAAGACTTTGAGCGCGTGAGAAGCGTAGCAGTGCACTAAAGTTACCACTCGTGGAGCAGGTACACTAATGGTGAATTCCGCTCGCAGATCTTGAGCGCTCCAAAAGCGCTCCATTTGGAGCGCGCATATTCCGCTCGCAGATCTGGCTCAAGTTCGTCATCTTCCGCTCGTAGATCTCTGGCAGCGCCCGCTCCACGGAGCGCCCCAAACTCCGCCGAACTTGCTCGGCGGGGTTTCACAGATCTCTCCGGAAGTTGACAGAGCGGCCCACGTGATTTCCGTCTAAATCGGAGGTGCGCATGCGCGGCGAGGTTGGAGAGATTGGCGGGCCGCTCGGGTCGTGGAGTTGGATCTGTTCGGGTGCGTCGGTTGTTTACTCTGGATTGTGACGGCTCCAACGCTTCTACTTCGCGTAGATCAGGGATAAAAAGCCAGGAATGTGGAGCGTGGCAAATTGTAAGCGCTGACTCTGTGATCGCGAGAGGAAGAACGAGAAAAGGAACGACAGAAAAGCCGGAGGCAGACGCAAGGTTAGGCCTATTCATTCTGCAGCCAGTGATTGTTTACCTTTTTGCACTGCATTCCGTCGGCGTTTTCCCGTGAAATATAGCAAGAAGTGGTAAGGCAACGACCGCGCAAGTAATGGTTTGTTACCTCTGTGTTTATTAAAGTCGTACTACAAATCTGAACTCCACCGCTGGCAATCGCTGTCCGTGCCCCGCTGCTTCGAGGCGGCCGAAAGGTATGTGACGGTGCCGAACGCGGACGTCTTCGTTATTTGTGACATGAGCGCCGTGGTACGTATAATTTCGCCCGGCCTGTGTCGCGTGTTACTTCTGCAGCTAAGCAGTGACAGTCGTCACTGGTCGTCGTAAAGATTAGCCGGCTGAGGCGTTGGTGGGACTGGCCAAGTTCGACCAGCGGCCATTTTGTACGGCGGAGGGAGAAGGGATGGGAAGGGGTGTGGGGGAGGTCGCTTCAAAAATGCAAGTTTATCTTCCCCTCGTCGATTCGGAGCGGGTCCCACGGAGCGGAATTTCGCCTCCCTCGCGGATTTTGGAAAGCGCTCCAGATCTACGAGTGGAATTCACCATAAGCTAGCGGTTGCGACAAGGCGCCCGCGCAATTTTTCCGTCCCTTATCTAGCCCCAGCCTTGTACCTGCTCCACAAGTGGGAACTTTAGTAGAATACTACGCTTCTAACGCGCCGAAAGTCTTTCTGAAACTGACTGATTTAGTGGTTTTCGATGACGCCGAGCAAGTTTCTAATTGAATTCATATGTCTATTTTCATTAATAAAAAAGTTAATTAACGAATTTTAATTAATCAGATGACTGATCGTTACGATTAGCCCCCTATAATATGTCCCCCTGGCCGTATAACTCACCTCCATAAGCGGCATAAGTGTAACTTTCACGGTTGTATTTAAACAAATCTGTTAAGCTAAAAAAAAAACACCCTGTAAACATATATATATATATAGAGAGAGAGAAAAAGGGAGGTATCTGAACATAAAGTGGGATGATATATGTGCTATAAATTATACAAAAAAACATATATAGCAATGTTACTAAAGCAAATTGAAGTAATTGGGAAAGATAAACTTGTTTATTTTCTACGGATGTTTCAGACGTTTTTCTTGCACATAAATGGAATTTTTACGTCAAATATTGTAAAGTACCGTATTAGCTCGCGGAGGAGTACCAAATAATATAACTGTACTTACAGCGTGTGGTACCTCATTCAAAACGCATTTCATAATGTCTTCCGTTTTGCTACGGTCTCTATACCAACCACCTATTCGGGGAGACAATACGACGGCAACTTAAGTTATAATTCATGAAAACAGAACAGCTCTATTATATGACTGAACCTTTCATATTCATCATGTCGCACACAGCGGCATTACGCCATTGACTAATAGCACAAGTAAGGCGTCCTTTTTCAGAGTCCAACATTACCAGCAAAACATAAAGCAAATGTTCAAGGCTCAGGAGATAACTTTATTAACTTTAAAAAAAAAAAGTCACTGGATAACACAAGATGACGCGTTCTATAGCGGCCCGAAGACTAATATAATTGCATCATATTGTTCAGAACATTTTAACCGCTTTGCAATTACATGACTTTCTTCGAATATTTAAGAGCTGCCTACTCCAACTTATGCAATTTAATGAGATCTAGACAACGTAAACTTTAGTAATAAATGCAAGCTTCTGGATATTCGTATTCAAGATTTACTTCTAGATATATACGGGTAAAAACTAAAAGAAAGATAGCAGACGAAAGCACGCGGGAACGTCAGAACACCGAGCTCTGGTTGAAAGGATGAGTGGGTACACTCAAAGCCAGCTACTTTTTCGTCACTCATTGGACGCGTTCAAACATTGAGTAGAGAAAAAGGCAGCTAGCTTTAGATCTACCCACTAATCGTTAAAATCAAAGATCGGCGTTCTTGTTTCCTTCTCTCTCTCTCACTTTCTGCCCGCATAGTCCACTGACGGCCTAAGAAACGCAAAGTGTGGCTTATTTAAACTTCTCGCCACGAGATTCCTTGTTCGGCGTTCTTGCCGGCTAATGCCGCAGTGGCATTGTCTGCGAAGCTGTAATAAGATTCTAGGGAATAACCACGTCTTGCGTTTCTTAAAGTTCTAGAGACTATATTCCCTGACAATTTGAGAACTGCGGGGCCTGGCCTATTATGTTCATACCCCTCGCTTCATGATTCGTTCTTCGGCGTTCTTACGGACTAATGCTGCAATCCCATTGGTCGCTAAGCGATAACGGGCTCGAAACGCGCCACGGCATGTGTTTTGTTTTTTAAATGCGAGTGACTTAAGCTGCCTGATATTAAATTTTCATTGAAAGGGAAGGGACCATGAAATGGGACCTTTTTACTTTTGCCCAAAGAACTTTTATATTATACCTTCAATGTTCACTGAACGCCGAACAGGCATCCGTTTTAGTTTCGGTTTATTAACTTATACAAAAAAAAATAATCGGTGAAATATCCAGTTCTTCTTACTCCCTAACTTACCGCAAAACAAGCTGCGGCGTAATTTTGACAGTCGTGACATGCTCTGTCACCGGAACTGGAAGTTCTCTCGGCAAAAGGAGAATGGGAGCGTAAGCGGCGAGTTGGCGGTGTGCCGGTAGGTTTCACCCCAGGGTGTTACTGCGGCAACCGGAGCGCGAGAGGTTGGCGCCCCTCTCACTAAACGGACAGGAGTGCCACCAGAGACTGACACTCGAGCGCGCTCTTCGTGCACCGAGAATTTATCGGAGCGCGAGCGACTTCTTCGCGCTCCTTCACGTCACGTGAACAAACAAGATGGCTGCGCTACTGCTGAGACCCTCGAGACGAAAGGCATATAGCCGGACCGCTGCCCCTTTTCAGTTGATTAGGGCTAAATACAGTAGGTAAAAACGATTTGGTCTGAAAGCCAAGACAGCAATTAGCGTTCCGAAAAAGGTTTGTTCGTGCATCTCGCCTGAAAAAAATTCATCTATCAAACGGTAGCGTGCCGATAGCACAGCGACAGAAAAGTTGTCGAGATGAGGAGATGTTCGAACCGCTCTGACCCTTTCATAATGCTTAGCCCAGAGAATAAAGATACTTTGATTAGAAAGCCGAAACATCAGTGAGCGTTGAGGAAAAGGTTTGTTCGTGCGTCTTGCATGAAAACAAATTGATCTATCGAACGAGCGTGCCGATAGCTCGACGACAGAAAAGTTGGGATGAAAAGACAGTCAGACCGCTGCCCTGCTCCGAATGCTTTGCCCAGCCGCAGCGAATAAAGATACTTAGATTGGAAAGCCGAAACAACAGTTAGCTTTGCGGGAAAGGTTTGTTCATGCTCTCGCCTGAAAACGAATTAATCTCTCGAACGATAGCGTGCCGACAGCTCAGCGACCGAAAAGTTCAGATGAAAAGACAGTCGGAACGCTGCTGAGCCCAGCAAATCAATGTACTTTGATTGGAAAGCCGAAACATATCAGTTAATTGTTGCGGAAAATGTCTGTTTATGCATACCGGCTAAAAACGAATTGAAGTGCTAAGGCAGGCACGTTTACCCAGGGGGAGGGGGGCCCATGGAGCCCGGCCCCCCTCCCCTCAGAATCTTCCATTTTGCTGGGGCCTCCTCTGCCCCCTCCCCTCATACAGCATTTTGTCATGAGCCGGACCCCCCCCCCCCCCCCGGTGCAAAATTCTGGCGACGTGGCTGACGTGCAATTGAACGACGGCGTGCCGGTATCGATGTAGCTTCCGTCTCACGTTTGAAAGAAATGCTTCACAAGCAAAAGATGCGTACAGGGGGGAGGGGGCTTTTGTTTGGTGGTTTGTGTGTTTTTTCGCATCAGTTGTCGTCTTTTTGTAAGATATGGGGGCGCTGTATGTACCAAAGAAAAAAAATTGCGAACCATGTTCTACAAAGATAAAACTCTCGCGCGTCAACATACAAATCTGACGAAGAATGCTTTTTGCGTTCGGGTAAGACCAATGCCGATTCCAAATGTTTAAAAAGGCGATCCGAGAGGCTTTCGACGTTCAGTATTGTTCAAATTATTCTTTGACATTCATAATCTATGAACAGGATTACGTGCTTTCGAGGGGATTTTGCGTCCTACTCAAAAAATGTTTTCTCAGAGTTTTTTTCTTTTTTTTTTTTTGCTGAGAATCTTGTGTTTATCGGAGTTCATTTTGATTAGATTACCAAATATTCTAAATTTGAACCCTAACTTTGCAATGCTCCCTATTAAGACGAAACGTTTATACGGGTTTAAACGTGTCTTAAATATTTCTTCATCTGGACACGCGCTGTCGCCCTTGTCCTTGACACTAGTAATCTCTCCAACGATAAACCTTGCAAACAAGTTTTGCTTCTACAAGCGTCGATACCTCAAAACCACTTTACTCCTGAAGCTTGTCGCTGGAAAGCTTGTTTTTTATCCCGTCCTATTCCATAACTTACACCAGTGGATCTCAAATGGGGGTCTGCGGACCCTCTGGAGTTCGCGAAGGCATTCTTGTGGTCCGCGAAGCCCTGCCTCATCAGTCAATCCCGGAAATAAAAGTTGCCTTTTTTTTACATACAACTTTCTTAAAAGCTGTATGTCAATAAGAGAGGCTAACTTTAACCTAGCCCTTAGTTATCTTCATTTATTAAATCATTAGTATATTTAACCTAAACTTGCTTCCTCTCCTCTCACCACGGACGGGGTCCTCCATCAGCTCCGCCGATCCACAAAAGGTCCGCGAAACATCGATGGTTGAGAACCACGGACTCACCCCATGGCTGTGAGGTGCGGAGTAGTAAAGGGTGCAATCTAGAAGTTTCCACTGCCCCCCCCCCCCCCCCCCCCCGCTTTTCCTCCTTCTACGAAATATCTATGGTTCATAGATTCCACTGATAAAGAAACGCATCCCCTTCTTTTTCTAAAAAGCACACAAAACTGGTGTATACTGGAAAGCGGAAAAGTGGCTTTTGTCGTGCTCCAAAAGTGGAATCCTGAATGAACCTTGACGAGATAAGCGGTAAGACACCTTTTCTCAATGATCCGAGATTCGAAAGAAAGCTGGAGTGGCATATTCTCAGGATCTTCGACCGGAGCTCTGAAAAACCTTAATACTAGAGTAAATGTCTTCCTTTTTTCGCATTCAAACATTGAAATTAAAAGTCTTGCGGATAAATCAGACTTGACAAAAATTTTAACGCCGAGTGTTTTTCGGAGTAGTTCAGATTTATCGGAAAATACGAACCCTACCCATAAAATAAGCGTTTTTATTTTTTCTTTCTCCACAGTATGTCATATGCAGAAAACAATTCGAGGAAACTGGGCAGCCTTCACACGGTCAACCCGGAGCCAGAACATGTGGCCACGTAACCTGGAGCCGATTATATGCCGCCAATGTTGATTATAGCCACGTACCGAGTTCCACGCATTAAACTTCGGCAATGACCGTCGTCGCAGCGGTTGGGCGCGAGCCAATCCCCGAATGCATGTCGAGACATTGACTGAAGCGAGCCCAAATCGAATGCACCACGCAGTCCTCTTATCTACCGTATGAGCCGCAGATAAATATCGTCGGCACGGAAATCGCCAAAATTTTATGACAAAATCCTGGGAATCGCATCGTTCACAACGCCGACAATGCGATCTCTCCAACCTCGTCATCAGGCTTTTCGAAGGAGAGACTTAAAGAAAACGTCCCTTTTTAACCTTGAAATTACTCGGTGACAAAGACGTTTCTTGGACAGTGGCGTTTCGTGAGAGTACTCTTGTCCCACTAGTGCCAGTAAGCTTGAGTAAAGTGAGAAACGTTCCTACCCAATATCGCTGCATGGTCTTTTTAAAGGGCCGGCGCAACAATATTCAGTTTGATTGTTTTTCACTTTGAACGAGCTTACTTGCACCAGAGGGACCTATGTATACTCGCATGCTACGATACTAATGAAGAAACATTATGCTTGCAGTCTAATTTCAAGGATAAAAACTAGCGTTTTCTTTCAATCTTTCCTCCGCAAAACTTGATGACGTAGCTCGGAGGTCACAGTGTTGGCAAATCAACGGCATGGTTCCCCGAGTGACGATCTTTGAATGCGGCTCATAGATTGGACCCGAAAACTGCGTGAGCACTTGATTTGGGCTCGTGATAATCAATAACTCGACCAGCATACGGGCGGTGGCTCGTGTCTGATCGCAGCAATGTCGGCAACAGCCGAACACTAACAATGTGCGGAACTCAGCGCGTGCCAATCCCAGCGCGTGGCTATGATGAACATTGGCGGCATATAATAGGCTCCAGATAGCGTGGTCGCTTAATCTGGCTGGGAGTTGACGGGTGTGAACGCTGCTCGTTTTCTTTAATTTTTTCTGCGACTACCAACCCGTGAAGAGAAAACCTAACGCGTGTTTCATAGCTTATCAACGTCAGGGGTTTATTCTAAACGGTATTTTCGTAAAGTACAATAATCTTGCACCACTTCTTTAACATAAATGCTTTCGCTGATAGAAATATCAGTCAAATCTCGTGCCAAGTCACACTTACCGCATATACCGGGGTCTCTTCCCAAAACTCTCTCATAAAAGGCGTCGTCATGTGTCATTGCTGATTCGTATTGGGACAACTGCATGCATACGAACGCTGCTATCAGCAACCCGTGCATCAAGGCAGCTTTCATGGCTTACAACCTCCTTGTTCTCGAAACGCTTAGCGGGAAGTGTTGTAAGAAACTAACGAGTTCCTGTGTTTTTCTTAAATATGTATTCACTCTAAAATATGTTTGTGCGGGTAGCTACTTTCACGCACAACACTCGGAGAGCCAATCACCGCAACTTACGTAGGCAGCTCAACGAATGACAATGCCGAAACATATTTTTAGACCAAAAAACGCAGTCTGAGTTGTGACATTAAGCAATGCAAAAGTTCACGCTTGCATCGCTTAATGTCACAACTCAGACTGCGTCTTTTTTTTTATCTAAACATATGTTTCGGCCTTGTCATTCGCTGAGCTGCCTTCGTAAGTGGCGGTGATTGGCTCTCCGAGTGTTGTGCGGGAAAGCAGACTCACGGGCTTTTTTTAGAGTATACGTGGCTGTATACACGTTTGTGTATATGTTTACACATGTTTACGGAAGAAAACTTTTATATCAAATGCAGTGACCCTTGTACATTTTTGTGAAAACTCGAGTCTCAGGTTTTTCACAATAATGTTTGATATACACCGGCATACTTACCCCTCGACCCTTGTAGTTTTTCTTTCCGGTTTACTGTAAACGACTTATTTTTCACGCGCTCACTATTTCGCGATTTAGGTCACAGCTGAAGTTTTGGAATAATTTGCGGGTTCTAATTTTCGCGACGAGGTGGGATCTCAATATAGATTCTACTTAAGTGCTTCCGACTCTGTCGTGGGTCTCGAAACGTTCGGGCAACAACACCCTTCCCGACCTGGGCAGAAGCCTGTCACTGAAGCGCTCTGTTTGATGGTCCGTAGCATTCCTTAGCGAAAACTAATAAGTTTTAAATATACCACATTCTAATTTGAGTGTATTTGAAATACAGTTCATAATTGTAAGTACACGAAAAATAGACCGAAAATATAAACGTCTTTTTTTTTTACTTAGTACTAAAACATACTTCTAAAAATCATTTTAAAATACCTTTACTTAAACTACATTTGTAGTTCCCTTAATGCGTTTTGAAATATGTAAATACTAAATTAATAGGCACAAAATACCTTTCACATATATTTCTTGAAATATTTATTTAATTCATGCAAAATATACTCCAACCCTAAAAAAATGGAGCAATCAAAAATACGTGCAGAATACTCTTAAAATACCTGAAAATTGTAAATACTGTTGTGTTATACTCAAAGTACCTTTTGACTGCGATACTTTGGTAGTTTGACTTAAACTACCAAAATATTGAAAAGTTTCCTTCTAGTTCACTTCAAGCAGATATGGAGTACACTGAAGCGCCTAAATACAACATTTGATTACTTTGTCAACTGAATTGCGCAGCATCGCACTGATAAATCAGTCCAGTTTATGTTATTGTTTCCTTTTTTCTATCAAGAACACACCTGATCAGTTCCTTGCACACCAATCACAAACGGGGTTCGGGAACTACAACCACAACATTTGCTGATGCATGAAAGCTTCAGCAGGTGCTGTGAACAGATACGTTTGGCGTGGTTTCGTTAGCACAATGTTAGTTCACTGAACGTGTATACTCACCATTGTACGTGATGTGAATAGTGACTTTAATATAGTGACATTAACTACCATATTAAATAGTCAACTACTAAAAAGGAAAGGCAAAACAACTACTGTAAAATATTTATTTTTCGCGGGCTCAATATTTCGCGATTTAGGTCACAGCTGGAGTTTTGGAATAATTCGCAAATTCTAATTTTCGCGACGCGCTGGGATCGCAATATAGATTTTAATGTTTTTACATTTTGCCGGAAATGTTCACGGGACCTATTTTTCGGAATTGTAGGCGATTCGCGAAATTTGCGAGAATTCGGTCCTCACGAAAATAAAGTCGTTTACAGTATTTTAAAGTGAAGAAACTGCCTTGATTCGCTTCGTCCTGAGTGCTGCTATGCAGAGAAGCAATAACATGTATTTTATGAGCCGTTTGTGTGGATATTGTTTTAGGGACTACGCCGAATTGTTATTAGTTGTACCAATGCCTTTTAGTAAGAGATATCGTCTACGAACTTCAGAATACTGTTTCCCCTTTGACAGACTCCCGAGGAGAGGATCGAATACTTGGAACCTTAATAAGCGCAGAGGTGGTCACCGAAAAAATGATTACCTTCAATATGTAGGCTATATAAGGCTCTAGAGCAGTCAACGGGACTGCGAATGAGCTGTTCAGTGCGTCATGGTGTCTGTTGAAAATAAACCCTGGAGAAGGGGAACAAGAGGGACTTGTAATGGAGAGGTCCCGGGTTCGATACCCGGACCAGGCGGATTTTTTCGGTCGCTCACCAGTCACCTAGCTGTGTTTGGAGATTTATGTTTGTCCTTTGTCCCTCTTGTTCCCCTTCTCCAGGGATTATTTTCATCATTCTTGTCCAGCTCGCTTGCACCTTTGCATTTAATTAAATGGTGTCTGTGTTTGTGTTCGTTTCTGATGCACCTTTGTGAGATGTATTTAGTAGTGTCTTCAAAGTTCAAATACCAGAGGGACACCATTTGCTGACGAAATCAAAACTAAAAAAAAAAAATTGTGTAACCGGTTTTTAATGCACAAATGGCATCTTGAGTGTGAAGGGATAATATTTTTGGTATGTATAAAATATTTTTTGATTTATATTTATAATGTATTTTGAATACCTTACGCGCGTATTTCGAATGCGGCCAAAATAATACAGAATAAATACAAAATGAATATTCGTATTAAATATGTTTCAACTTCGTTTGAAGTGCGGCCTCTTTTTGCTAAGGGATCACTCGAAAATGGAAGCAAATGTCGGGTTACTTCTTTTCCTCGTCGTCAACACCAAGTGACATTTTGCAGGCGCTTGTATTTACTGCTCTGCAGCGTCTTGCAGAGCGCGGCCTCAAGTTTGCGGGTGTTGTTTGCGATCAAAGGCCAAGAAATCAGAGGTTGTTTTTTCAGCTCGGCGTTTCGCCTGAAATGCCTCTTTTTGTTTTCGGCACGTCAACCTTATTTGCCCTTTTTGATCCACGTACGCGCATCTCCACGTATCCCCCGTTACGTATCCACGTATCTACCGTTACGAATATTCTTTACGTTTAGCGCTCTGTAAAATAAAAAAAAAATACAAACAATATTGCAAAACATTTTTGAAAACCAAATGGGTTGTGTGTATGTTTATACAGCCTAGATCTTGGTCTGCCTGAACGGGCGACAAGTCTCCCAGCTGTAGATGAGCAATTTAGCCAGTGCAGTACAACCACTAGCCATGGGTCTTTAACGTGCACCGCGCAGAAGTGATACACGACCGCACGCCGGTACGATACTCATCCAGATCGAAACGGGCAGGGGTGGGAATGGAACCCAGGATCTTGGGTTCTGCAGCCAGAACATTTTTGAAGGGCCTGATAGGACAGATTGCGAGCCTCGATCTGTCAAATGTAGAAGAAACATTAAGATAGCCTTCACTGTAAACTGATTTTCCAATTATTGCAAAATCGTTAACCTGTCTACATTTCAGGTTTTTTTTTTTTTTTTTAGAAAAGTTATCGTTTTCAATTTCAATGACAATTTGTGCGAATATTAAACAAACGTGTCCAAATCACGGTAAAAAATTTCAATTTCCAGTCTTCGTATCGCTTCGTAATCGATAATACATGTTTACCTCCTATTATTTTATGCACAGCCACTGCACAAAAAAATATTAAACCTAAGGCGACAACAGTTTTTCTTTTAAAATGTCTAAAGGGACGGTTCCACGCAAGTTGCAAAAACGTGCGCGTATACAGACACCGACTGTGTGATTTTTGTTCCTCAAAAAAAATTTTATTTTCCGCAAAAAAAGTTTTAATATGTTTTTAAAGGGCGTCTCCGCCGTAATTTTGATGGTCACCGATTTCTATAAAATTTTCACCATGTATTTGGATGCCCTTCCTGAGCATGTGTACAAAATATCTCGGAAAAATATTAATTTTTTTTAGAAGAAAATGAATTTTGAAATATACATGTACGCGCCCAAATTCCTTGCTGCAGCCCTACTGGCAACGCTGAGCAAGAGCGGCAGACGGAGGCTGCCATGATGGCGCTGACGTTGCCGTGACGTCACATGTTGGTCAGGGTGCTTGCTTTGTAGCTAGTTGGTGCTAGCGACTGTCTGCTTTTTGCTTATGTTATCGGTTTATACAGTTATGTAAGAGCGCGTAATGGCGACTGGAGGAAATTGGTGTTGTGTGTGGAAGCGTCGCCTAAGAACACGGTCTACTGAAACCGTCTATTGTCAGACAGCAAGGTATAACAAAAAGTGCCTCCAATTAAAAGGCATAACGTCGATCAGTTTTTCTTGGCGTGCTAGCAACAAAAGCTGCCTTACCATTCCGCTTCGGAAGCGGCATCTGGGTCCACATGGCGGCGGATCACGAATGCAGCCGCCGCTGGCGGTTTTCTCGGAGGCGATGCCGGCTGATCGTATGAGAACGGGTTATCGTCATCGTCCTCAACATCTAGCAGCATATCCTCATCGTTGCTTGATTTAGACGAGCCTGATGAGTTCATCTTTATCCGCGGCACGAACACAAAACAGTGATCTGCTGCCAGGCTGGCCAGGCTCAAACTGCACACGTGCGACTGTTTATACCATATGTGACGTCACGTCAAAATGGCGGACCAGTCGAGTGGCAAGTTAGTTTCGGTATCGGTTTCAGCGTATTTTAATGATTATAAATTATGTATACAGTTTTTTCATAATTTAACCGCTGCTATAGGCTACATTTTTAGTACCCTTTCCGAAAATATGTTTTGATAAAAACGCTCAAATTGACGGCGGAGCTGCCCTTTAAGGTTGCATAACAAATAAAACATATCTTTTGGTAAAAAAAAAAAAAATGTTGACCGGGCATGGTCTTTCGCTCCTATCTGAAGACACCCAATACAGACAATATCAGTCAATCGGAATTCTTATTTTTTTTTTTAAGTATCTTTATTTTCTACGCGTTGTGCGGCCCTCCACGGCGGCGGATCTATTGCCGCTCACGGGCGGCGCAGGTTGGGGTTCTGCCGCGCCCTACTTCCTATATTGTCACGAAGGAACCAAAAAGGAAACGAAGAATAACTGAGGAAACTGAAAAGTTTAATGGGGCAAACTTCAAGAAATAAAAGAGGAAACAGAAGATAACAGCCGAGCGTCGCGGGCGTCGGAGTCGGCGAAAGAGCAGAGTCGAACGCTGGGACGAAACTGACTCAACAAGGTCGCGGGCGGCCTCTTATCTAGAGTGCGTCACTATCTCGAAGATTCGGCGAAAGCGGCTCGAGCGTCGCGCTCGGGGCGAGAATGAACACGCACTTTCTAGACCATCAAAAGCAGGAATAAATGATAGAAGCTACGTCCGGAACAAGAATAAACGAGAACTTTTTAGAGGTCCGTGACCGAGCGTTGCTTTCTCGGTTCTGCGCGCGGCATTATCCCCCCTTTAAAAAAAATGCATCGTTCCGATGCAGCACACAACAAAAAAACAAACAGAAACAAATCCAAACCAAAAGGACAGCAGAATCGCGAGCCGTAGTTCAGAGTTCACAGTTCACTTGTCGACCATAGTGTAAAGTTCTATCGTTCGTAATACGGCTTCAGCCGGACGACGTGCACCACCTCGGGTCGCGGCTGACGTCTAGCAGATGGGCGTGTTCCGTCGGGAAGGACTTCGTAGTTCAGATCGCCGAGGCGTCGGATGATTTTGTAGGGTACGAAATAGCGTTTCAGAAGCTTCTCGCTGAGACCGCGGCGCCGTATTGGTGTCCAAACCCATACGCGGTCTCCGGGTTGAAAGTGGACGTCCCGGCGACGAAGGTTACACCGGCGTGCGTCGACTCGCTGTTGGTCTTGAATTTTGATTCTTGCCAGCTGACGAGCTTCCTCCGCGCGCTGGGAGATCAGTTGAGCATCGTCGTTGCCATCATCGGTTGGCACGTGAGGCAGGATGGCGTCGAGCATTGTGGTAACCGCCCGGCCGTGCACCAGTTGAAAAGGCGTCACTCCCGTGGTTTCTTGAACAGCTGTGTTGTACGCGAACGTAACGTACGGCAGCACTTCGTCCCACGTCTTATGCTCTACGTCGACGTACATAGAGATCATGTCGGCGATCGTCTTGTTGAGCCGCTCCGTTAGCCCGTTGGTCTGCGGATGATAAGCGGTGGTTCGTCGATGGTTGGTGTGACTGAGCCGAAGAACTTCTTGAGTCAGCTGTGCCATGAAAGATGATCCTCGATCTTTGATCAACACTTCGGGTGCGCCGTGTCGAAGGATGATGGACTCGACGAAAAACTTGGCGACTTCCAGCGCTGTTTCCGATGGCAGGGCTTTCGTCTTGGCGTATCGTGTAAGATAGTCGGTAGCGACGATAATCCACCGATTTCCTTGCGCGATGTTGGGAACGGCCCAAGTAAGTCCATTCCGACCTGCTAGAAGGGCGTAGTCGGGGCGGTTATCGGCTGCAGGAGTCCCGCTGGCTTCGTCGGAGGCCTCTTACGTCGTCGGCACTCATGGCACGATCGTGTGTACAGATGGACTGTTTTCGGGAGTCTTGGCCAGTAGTACTTGTCACGAATCCGGGCGAGCGTCCTGCTGTAGCCAAGTTGTCCAGCCGTCGGGTCGTCGTGGCATGCTTGAAAGATTTCTTCTCGCAGGCTGGCCGGAACAACCAGCAGCCAGGCAGGGCTGCTCGTTCCGAAGTTCTTGAAGAGCACGCCTCGCCGCAGAATGAAGCTTGACAAGTCTCGGGCCGAGACTCGCGGAACTGAACTTCCTTGACCTTCGAGGTGGTCGATCACAGCGCGAAGTTCCGGGTCGTCTCATTGAAGTGCTCCCATGTCGGTATCTGTAACTGCGCCGAGAAAACGGGCGTCATCGTCGTCGTCAGTGCTTTCGGAAGGAGATTCGACTGGGGCCCTAGGCAAACAGTCGGCGTCGTTGTGCTTGCGGCCAGACTTATGCACAATAGTTACGTCGTATTCTTGCAATCGAAGGCTCCAGCGAGCGAGGCGTCCTGACGGGTCCTTGAGGTTGGCGAGCCAACAGAGAGAGTGGTGGTCCGTGACAACGCGGAACGGGATCCCGTTAGTGATGCAAAACTATCGATAAATTGACTATCGATACTGTCGATAGTTTTTCCAAAACTATCGATAGTGTCCCAGAACTATCGATAGTCGACTATCGATAGTACTATCGATAGTACTATCGATAGTTTTTCGATAGTCGACTATCGATAATACTATCGATAGTTTTTCGATAGTCGACTATCGATAGTACTATCGATAGTTTTTCGATAGTCGACTATCGATAGTACTATCGATAGTTTTTCGATAGTCGACTATCGATAGTACTATCGATAGTTTTTCGATAGTCGACTATCGATGGTTTTTTACTATACTGGCGACTAACGATACTATCGCTAGTGCTATCGATAGTCTTGCACCACTATAGTCCGTTACAACTCAAGAAGGTAGGGCGAGGGTAAGCTGGGCCGGGGAGGAGGAAGCAGACGGAACGCTAAAGAGAGAAGGAGGTTTCCCCCTCTCTTCTCCAGCGGTTCGTCTGCTTCCTCCTAAAAGGCCCGTCTTGCCCTCGCCCTACCGCTCGCCTCCCTCTTCTTTTTCGCCCAAACCCCCATCTTCGTCATCACTGAAAGCTGAACCAAAGTTGGGATGCTAAGTGCCTGGGCTAGTTGGTGCCCCGTTTGACAAAAAAAAAAATTAAAGCTAAATAGACAAGAGGGAGCGACGCAAACTACTAGGGTCGCAAAACTATCCATAGTAAACTGTCGACAGTACTATTGATAGGTTTACGATAGTCGACTATTGATAGTTTTCCGATAGTCGATTAACGATAGTTTTCTGATAGTCGACTATCGACAGTTTTTCGATAGTCGACTATCGATAGTACTATCGATAGTTTTTCGATAGTCAACTATCGATAGTCGACTATCGACAGTTTTTCGATAGTCGACTATCGATAGTACTATCGACAGTTTTTCGATAGTCGACTATCGATAGTACTATCCATAGTTTTTTTCACTATCGATAGTCAGATTTCTGGTGACTATCGATACTATCGATAGTAATATCGATAGTTTTGCACTACTAGATCCCGTACAAATACGGGCGGAACTTGGTTAATGCCCAGATGACAGCGAGACATTCTTTGTCAGTCGCTGAGTAATTTCTCTCTGCCTTGGACAGTGCCCTGCTTGCGTACGCGATCACCTTTCTGCTCCTCTTGTCTCTGGACGAGCACCGTGCCGAGTCCGTCGTTGCTGGCGTCCGTGTGAACTTCCGTTTCCGCTGATGGATCGAAGTGTCCGAGGATGGGGGGTGACTGGAGTTTTTCCTTCAGTTCGTTGCTCCTCACCCACTGGAAGTTCACGTCGACCTTCGTCAGATGCGTGAGCGGTGCAGAAATCTTGGAAAAATCGCGAACGAAACGTCTGTAGTAAGCGCACAGCCCAAGAAATCTTCTGACGGCTTTCTTGTCTGATGGCTTCGGAAATCTGGCAACAGCAGATGTCTTTGCAGGATCAGGGCTTACACCCTGAACACTCACGACATGACCCAGTACGCACTGGAACGTCGCCGGTGCTGTGCACAGTACGAACGGCATCACTTTAAATTCGTACAGTCCGTCCGGCGTGACGAAGGCAGTCTTCTCGCGATCCCGTTCGTCGACCTCGATCTGCCAGTACCCACTCTTCAGGTCCATCGACGAAAAGTATCGGGCGTGACGCAGCCGGTCCAGAGTGTCGTCGATGCGTGGCAGCGGGTAGACGTCCTTTTTTGTTACGGCGTTTAGTCGACGGTAGTCCACGCAGAACCGAGGAGTCCCGTCTTTATTTTTCATCAGGGTTACCGGTCAAGCCCACGGACTGTTTGAGGGCTGAACGATGTCGTCGTCGAGCATTTCTTGGACCTGCTTCTGGATGACTTCTCTCTCTTTCACAGAGACACGATGTGGTGACCGATGAGCAGGAAGCGCGTCGTCATCAGTAATAATTCTATGTTTCGCAATAGTCGTTTGGCGCACCTTTGATGACGTGGAGAAGCACTCACTGAACTCGGCGAGAAGGTCACTGATTTGTCGTCGTTGTGGGGTACGCAGGACTGGGTCGATGTCGAACTGCGAATACGGCGTTGTCTCGTGTGGCCACGAAGAAAGGTCTTCTGCTATTCCGGTGATTGCGGCTGAGTCCGCGAGTTCCTCGGCGTGACCCACGGCGGTGCCTTTCGTAAGGGGCTGAGCCTCCTGTCGGAAGTTTGTTACGAGTGCAACAGTGTCCGTCTTGGAGTTCCGCGATGCCTCTTGCGACGCCGATCCCTCTTCCTAGAAGCAACTGGAGGCTTCCCTCGAGCAGAACGTCGCCACAGAAAGCCTCGTCGATCCCGATGGATACGAAAACACTCGACCGCGGCGGTAAGTTCACGTGATTTGCGAGGACTCGGACCGCGGATGACGTCGCTTTGGGTTCCTCCACCACTGGAGCAGGTTTTCGTAGCGTCAGCCGGTTTTCTCCGAGGTCGATGACGGCGCCATACTCGCAAAGAATGTCCATTCCTAGGATAACGTCCCTCGAACAGTCTTGCAGAACGACGAACTTGACAGCGCACGTCTCACCGTGGATCTCGACGCGAGCAGTGCAAATCCCGACTGCTGTGATGAGGTGCCCACCGGCGGTCCGTATCTGTGGGCCATCCCACGGCGTCGTCACTTTCCGAAGGCGTTGGGAGAGCCTCCCACTCAGGACGGAGTAGTCTGCACCCGTGTCGACGAGAGCCGACGCGTTGTGGCCGTCGATAACGACGTGTAGGTTATTCTTCAACGTTGCAGGAGCGTCGCTTCGGTCTCTTGTGGTGTTTGAGTGGGGGCCCTCCGACGCTCGTGGAGGATCCTGACGTCGGTCGTCTTCGGCAACTCCACCTCCAGGGGTTGCCGCGCCTAGTTTTCCCGGCGAGGAGCGAGGGGCGACAGGCTTTCACGTCGGGGTCGGTGCATCGGTGAAGCTGGACGTCGTGGCGAAGGCGACCGGGATACGCGGCGAGCTGGAAAGGGAGACTGAGGTCGTCGGAGGTATTCTTCGACCTCCCGCGGTCGTTCACCGGAGCGTGGACGTGGATCGTTCGGATGGAAGCCACGCAGCCCTCTTTGTCGGTAAGGGCAGCGGCGGCAGATAAGGTCGGCCTCCCCGCAGTGGTAGCAGATGGGTCGTCGATCCGCTGTCCTCCACATGTCGGTTTTCCTTGGCGCCGGCTGTTCTCGGCGGTCGTACTGACATCCTTCGTCGTTTCGTCGGGGGTACGTCTGCGTTGGTGGGTCTCATCGTGGCGCCATCGGGTAATGACGAGCAGTTGGCGGCGGTCGTCGGGCCACTGCGGCGTAGGTCAGCGTCGGCTCATCGGCTGCGGCCACGGTGACAGGGGCTTCCGGAAGGAACGCTCGCTGAACCTCGTCCCGAACAACCTCAGCAATGGAGATTGAGGCCGGGCGCTCAGCAGTCGGCAGAAGCTTCTTAAGCTAATCCCGGACAACCTCGCGAATTAGCTCTCGAATGTCCAGGATGCCGTGGGCAAGGTCAAGGGGACTGCGCGCAGTCCCCTTGCGACCTTGCCACTACCAGAGGCTACCCGGCGTCAGCGCGGTTCCGCTGAACCGCGCTGACGCCGGGTAGCCTCTGGTAGTGGCTGGCTCGGGCTTGCAGGGCACGCTGGATGTTAGTCGCCTCGGTGACAAAATCTTCGACAGTTGTCGGAGGGCTACGAACAAGGCCGCCGAAGATGTTTTCTTTCGCGCCCCGCATCAGGAACCGCAACTTCTTCTCTTCAGGAGCGTTTGGGTCGGCGCGGTTCATGAGGCGGAGAACGACCTCGACGAAACTTGTGACGCTCTCATTTCGTCCTTGGCTTCTTGCTTGAAGAAGTTCTTCGGCCCGCTGACGTCGCTGCTGGCTGGCAAAAGTGCGTCGAAGCTCCGCCTGGAAGTCTTGCCACGACGAAATTGACGCTTCGTGGTTCTCGAACCACGTGCGTGCCGTGTCTTCTAGAGCGAAGTATACGTTCTGGAGGCACTGCTCCGGTGTCCATGCGTTATGGCACGCAACTCGTTCGTAATGTTGCAGCCAATCTTCAACGTCCTCATGGACCTCCCCGTGGAATGGCGTCGGAGTCCTGGGTGCGACGGGAAGGTATACGACGGCGGCGGCGGACGGGTTCTGCGACGACTGGTTGTCCATCGTCGGCCTCGTTGGCTGCCTCGTCCTGGGTGGCAGAAGTCCGTATTCCGGGGGTAGACCTTGGGTGCGGCGACTGGATCGGGTCGTAGGTTCCTCGAAGAGCGGTCTTCTCACCGGGCTTGGAATCGGACTTGCACTGCGGGCCCTTGGAGGGGAACGCTGCACGGCCATGCGGTACCCCGCACCTCCACCAAAATGTCACGAAGGAACAAAAAAAGGAAACAAAAAAATAACTGAAGAAACTGAAACGTTTAATGGGGTGAACTTGTGCCCAAGAAATAAAAGAGGAAACAGAAGATAACAGCCGAGCGTCGCGGGCGTCAGAGTCGGCGAAAGAGCAGAGTGGAACGCTGGGACGAAACTGACTCAACAATGTCGCGGGCGGCCTCTTATCTAGAGTGCGTCACTATCTCGAAGATTCGGCGAAAGCGGCTCGAGCGTCGCGCGCTCGGGGCGAGAATGAACACGCACTTTCTAGAACATCAAAAGCAGGAATAAATGATAGAAGCTACGTCCGGAACAAGAATAAACGAGAACTTTCTAGAGGTCCGTGACCGAGCGTTGCTTTCTCGGTTCTGCGCGCGGCAATATCATGCTACCGTCAAGATTGTAGGCTCATCCGTTTGCAAAGTCGCTCCGGTTGCTTCCTTTACCTCGCGTAGACGGAGACGCTACACGCCGGCTGTTGAAACAGGCACCGCGAAGCATGTTACGGGGTGGCGCACCTTGATCGCTTCGGCCCATGGGCATTTTTAGGTCGGGTGTACGAAAATGTATTAGGAATTTTTTCTTCAAAACTACCATCCACCTCTGTGCTGTCAGTTTTTTTTTTTCCTGACCACCCTGTAGCATTTTGACGCTTTTTAATAATAATGAAACTGCGAAGGATGGGCATGCGCACTCCCCATTTATGGCAATCCAAGCGTCAATTTGGCCATATTTCTCGTTTTATAGCTTCAAATCCACACAAATATTGCATTATGTTGTTGCAGATTCGGTTAGTATATATCATAAACGTTAATTTCGGAGAGTTTAAATAATATTAAGGAGACCTTTCTTTTAAAGATATTCAAAATAATGCATATTTATTAAATGCCCCCGTGTGAGCAATTCTTGTCGATTTCTCCCGCTAGCCAGGACAATAATATTTCAAGCAAAGATGAACTATATAAAGGGCAACACACTGGCGAAGTTTGAAGACCTTAGCTTTTATAGCTACGGAGAAAAATAAATCTTTAATCCAGAGCGTTATTGCGCTATACTCCGTATTGGCGATTGTGTTTCTCAAAGTAACGACCCGAATAGTCGGTGAATAATACTTTTTGTCAATCCTTGCTATGCCTAATTTGTCAATAAATAATTCTATAATCGTAGCCAGAACAGTTTTCTTTTTTTTTTTTTTTTTGGGGGGGGGGGGGGGGGGGGGGGGTAAGCCGCCCGAAATTCCAACATCACCCGACACGCAAAACGCGCACATGACTGAAAGGGAGACGCAAAATCAACTTAAAAAAAAAGGTTGTTTTCTTTTTTACGCATAGATCCAGCAAAATATTTTTTTCATCAAATTTAAAAATGTTCACAGGACATGGTTGTTCGATCTTATCTGAAAACGCCCTGCTACTACTTCTAATATACTCCTACGTATATCGCACCACTCTGTTTCGCACTCCCCTGACACGACCCGTATTGTTAGCTCCTAAAATGGTCGAAAGCTGACAAGCACAAACCGGATTTCAGTTCCTTTGTTTCTCATGTTGTTGGGATCGTCATGCAACAAGAGAGAAAAATTATCAAACCTCTGGAATTTGATATTTCGACCACAGCTTGCTGTAGCATCATAACCTGCAGCTGCATCGGTAAGAAAGCAAAAATCTAAATACCACGGTTTCCAGATTTTATGATTCACTACACTCTTGATCAGAGGTCGGCATTTTAGGTCGCCCTCACTCACCCTCACCCTCACAGCCACACTCACCCAAGCCCCTCACTCACCCTCACAGCTACACTCACCTTCAGCCCCTCACTCACCCTCACCCTCACAGTCACACTCACCTTCAGCCCTCACTCACCCTCACTGAACCTCACGGCCCTCACGGACTCACCGCCCTCACGGCCCTCACGCCCCTCACGGCCCTCACGGCCCTCACCGCCCTCACGGCCCTCACGCCCCTCACTCACTCATGGCCCTCACGCCACTCACCGCCCTCACGGCCGTCACCGCCCTCACCGCCCTCACCGCCCTCACGGCCCTCACCGCCCTCATGGCCCTCACGCACTCATAGCCCTCACGCCACTCACCGCCCTCACCGCCCTCACCGCCCTCACGGCCCTCACGCCACTCACCGCCTTCACGCCACTCACCGCCCTCACGCCACTCACCGCCCTCACGCGCCTCACCGCCCTTGCGGCCCTCACACCCCTCACGCCCTTCACGCACTGATGGCCCTCACGCCACTCAGGCCAGCTTCAGATGGGGCAATTTCGCCCAGAAACTTTACGTCGCAACACCAGCAACACGGGCCGCCCGCGATCACACGCAGCAACCAATAGACCCTTTCCGAAATTCAGTCTGGCCACTTTGATCACTATCATCATCTGTGCAACGGCATCATGCCCTACCAATGGCGACCTTCTAGTGACTGATAAAGGAAGACGTTGAAGATGCTCCTAAGCGGATGATGCGAGTCCTGCACATTCGGGGCGTTAGTACGACACGACGTAGGAATGGAACACAAGAGCTACGTAAGCGTTCATTTCTAACTTAGATTCAGTCAATTTGTGGGCGGCACACAGTCGACTTCAAACCCCTTTGGTGGATAGAAATTTATCTAGGCATCTGTGTGGGTTGGAGCTTTGTTCTCATTGCAAGTTCTTGGTCACCATCGAACTGAAATTGGTCGAGAAAGAACTCGCATTGAAAAATTCCTCGCGTGCCCTTGACTTGCGAAAGTGACGGTGCCCGATGAAACACAAGTTCATTACCGCCATTGATATGGCAAAAGCTAAACTGCTATACAATTTACCAGATGGCACTGAATTTCGGAAAGGGTCTATTGCTGCAATTTGCCATCGTCATCATAAAATTTTATTTTTCTTGCACTATTTAGACACTATTACGCGTTATAAACGTGTTTTTGTGCATTTAAATCTCGTTAAGAATACTAATGCACCTTTCTGAAGCAGTTTATTTCCAAAAAAACGATCGATTTCAAACCAGAACCACGTCTTTCGGTGTCATCATCACCGGCACGAGGTATCACGTGAAAATTTTGCGTCCCTGATTGGATGCAGCCGCTTCAAACGCATTCGAATTGCTCCGAGTTGCTTGCTTATTTCGAGCCGGACCCGATCTCAGCAATTCGTGTCGATCTAGGGAAAGCTAGAGAACAACCCGCCATTACCACCAAAATTGCTGAGAAAGATACTCGATCTGAAGGGGGCCTCACGCACTCACCGCCCTCACGCACTCATGGCCCTCACACCACCTCATGTAGTCGCCGCCTTTACGGCCCTCACGGCCCTCACGCCTGTCATGCCACTCACTGCCCTCACGCACTCATGACCCTCACACCCCTCACGCACTCACCGCCCTCACACCACTCACGCACTCATGGCCCTCACGCCACTCACCGCCCTCACGCCCCTCACGCACTCATGGCCCTCATACCCCTCACCGCCCTCACCGCCCTCATGGCCCTCATGGCCCTCATGGCCCTCACGGCCCTCACGGCCCTCACCACCCTCACGGCCCTCACGGACCTCACGGCCCTCACCGCCCTCACAGCCCTCACGGCCCTCACTCACCCTCACACTCATGAATTTTCCTGGTTCAGAAACTCACTCACCCTCACCTCACCTGTGAAGATGAGGGTGAGTGAGGGTGAGTGAGGGCCCTCATGAGTGAGGTTTGCCGTGGTATGCTCTTGATACCTCTACGGAAGTAGTATCTCTATAGCCTAGTGAGGACGCAATTACGCACTACCAAATATAATCCGAGCTAGCTTCGTGTGCAATGTTTTCCGTCCAATGTGTTATTTGAGTTTAGCCTCCCTGGCTTGTTGAGCAGAAAAAAAAACAATACAGAAATAATTATATATAAGAAAAAAGATGAGGAACGCATCGCCAAAATGATTTCCAAGCTTTTCTTTTTAACATGTATTATCGCTTGCACGACGGCACAGTGTTAATTCCCATCGAAACCGCCACAGAGGGGAGAATTAAACTAGGAACAACGCACTACGGAAATTACGGTACTATTTGGTTTGGCCCTCACTTTATTCATTATTTCCTAGAAGCATATGATCAGTAGCGCTAACGCATGGCCCGTACTACGCGACTTAGTCGCGCACAAGCCACGGAAAAAACGGACAGAAAAGACCATCCGTCCAGACCCTGTGCACTCGGGGACCATTGGTCACTGCACTTAACCGCCTTCAAAACCACCCACAGTCAGCTATTTGCTCTTCACGCATCACCTTCAATTTGCTTCCCCTCTGCCCGGTGCGTGCAACATCTCCCGCCAAGTGTGGATAATACTTATACATGGGTACAACGACAACAGTACATTTCTTGTCTTCCAGCCCAGAGTTTTATTAGGATTTCGTGAAGCCTGATAAGCGTGGCCGCGAAGCTCGATGCTGATTGGTTAACGGGGAAGGTCACGTGACCAGAGGGGTACGCGAGGAGGAGCTCGACCACTTGTCCACACTGAGGAAGAGGTTCATCGGCCCTATTAGCGGTGGTATCGCTTCGTTCTAGGAACAACTATCCAGTGTGTACACTTGGTACGCGTTAACCTATCTGATGAAGAGCGCCGTGAACGTAGGCGTCTGGCTGAGAACAGGCTAGACGAGCCGCTAAACGATCTTCTGGGAAAATGTATGCAAATCGCTAGGCAATTGTATTGCATATATGTGGAACTCAGAGTATCCCTAAACGTGTGTGATGCTCAGAACGCTTCACGTACGCAACACAATTCCCCAGCAAATTGCCGTAAATGCTTTTGCATCAAGTATCCGAGTACTGATAGTTGATGCAAAAACGTTTTAGAGCGCAGTTCTTAAGCGCCCGTTTCCGGGTTCAGCGGCATCGGCTTAACCGCGCGCGTTGCATTAGCAGATGTCACAGTTTCTCCGCTAAATTTAGTGGGTTACGTTTCTCGCTAAAGTTAGCGGGGAAATTTTTCCGCTAAACTTAGCGGGAAAACTTCCCCGGTAATTTTAGTAAGAAATTTTTCCGCTAAATTTAGCAGACAAAATGAAAGACGTTTACAGTTTCCTGTAGTGCCGAATTAGAGCGAACCTTTTGAGGAGGAGGAGGAAAGAGTACAAAGGAGGAGGAAAGGCATTCCATCCTCTCCTGCCATTTAACGGGAAATTTTTGGCCGATTTCCCGCTCTTGAGGAGGAGGAAAAGGAATTGGGAGGGTACGGAGTGGGAGGGTATACCCCTCCCCCTCCGTATTTTCTCCCCCTCCTCCTTCTCCTCTTTTGAGGTATTTAGATTTTGCGATATACACGAACGCAATTCTGTTACGTCACGGCGCGGTGGTGGCGCGTCGAGCGCACTTCCGGTCTGGGGCTGTGGGCGGAAGTCAACACGTGGGACGTGCATTTCTGCGTTGTTTTGAAGGAGACAAGACAAAAACCTGCCTTCTCGTCAAAACGTCGCGACTGGGGCTGTACCAAAAGAGTAAAGAAAGATTTGAAGGTCAGTTTTCATATGGCTCGGTTCGTCCGAGAACGTGGACATGTGCCGTGAAAAGAGAAAACCAGACGCCGTCGGATCACGATTGCTTGGGCGGGGAGCACTTTGGGTTGAATTCACGAATACTTGTGGTTATCAGATGTATTTGTTTTGTTCCACCATGAGCGCGGGAAAACCATCAAGTTGTACGGACCACCTGTGGACTACGTCCAGTGCGTCTTCAAGTTGAAACGTCCGCCTGATTATTCGAACTGTCGTCTGCTCTTTCAAACGTTTCTGCTTGTCGTCTGCTCTTTAAACTGAAAAGAAGACTTTTAAGTTTGAAGGTTGGTTGGGGTAAGCAGGCTCAGTGTAAACAGTAGATACAAGGAGATGATGATCATTGTTACCAGTGGACATCAACGACGTGTTATGCCTCATTCACTTGGTCCGATTCTGTTTGCGATTTTCAAAATCGACGTCGACTATCCAAGCTACGATTTAAGCTTTTGCAGCCCGAGCGACGTCACGACTGAAAATTGCGAGCGGAATCTCATCATGCGAATTCGGCTCTAGCGTCCATTCTGCGGCGTCCACGCGGAATGCATCGCCGCATGTCCGAATATTTACGCGAAATTTTCCGGTGTAACGAGCCTCGGTAATTTCGCTGAGGCCGCTCAAGTAGTCAGACATTGCCCAGAAAGACGTAGAATCAGCAATTCCAACGCGAAAGAGAGCACGGGGACTCACACCGACGCCGGCAACATCGCCTTCCAATGATTTGTTTATGGGCGGCGGTGAGCTTCTTGCCCACCCACAGACCATCGCGCACCAAATAAACCCCCGCACCAACGGCAATTGCTCTTTTTAAGCATATTTAGAGGCTTAAAACTCAAAACCAGTTCAAATAGCTCTAACGGAATGCATTCTGGCTAAAAGAAAAATGCAAAAAAAAACGCGACGCAAAAAAAAAAAAAAAAAAGTTTTTTTTTTTTTCTATACAGCGTGCTGAATATGAACAAAAAGTAAAAACCTTCTCTGTTTCATAATTTATTTCTTGGTACTCGTAGATAATAAAGGCACAATGTTTGCTTAACTTGGGAGGCAATGAAAGGTTCTACGCGTGGTATTATTTTAAAAGCAATAATACTAAACATAGTCGACTAAAAAAAAATCTGCAGTTTAAGTCACAGTTTTTCGCTGAGGCATGTTTGGGGATTTCTGCAAAAATTGGAGCGACGAATAATAAAAAGTAGTTGTAATGTCGTTTTACCTACTTGCATACATATCACGATAAAAGAAATATAGACGCTCTCTTTTAAATACTTTCAGATTGAGAGTGATTCAAAAACGCCACACACGGACAATCGTCAAAACCTGGTCGTTCTTTACCGCTTCTTAGAGATTTCTTTTTCTCAGAAACTAGACATATCAGGACATTAAAATAAAAAGGATTGTTCTTCTTGGAACATGCGCCACGAAATATAAAACTTGGAGGCAAAACAACAAATATGACTGCACCTCGTTGACTGAATCCAAATGAAACAGCCCATATATATCTTGTGGTATTCTCGCTGACTGCTTGTTCGGAGAGAGGATATATAGCTCTCACATCTGGAAGCTTCACTCTGTTTTAAGTCCTGCCGGTGCCAGGAAACGGGACAGCAGGATCAAGGCGGGAGAACGAGACAGCGTTAGAGTTAAACCCTTTTACGAAGCACGTGATTTTCTCGATCTCCTCAGCATTAAGGTCTTGAGCGTGCTACCCCGAGATGGCACAGCAGAACAGCGAGTAAACATCCCTCTGGGCCAATAGTATGTTTTTCTGCATGACTGGTATGAAGTTCTTTGTCTTGCACAAAATATTTGGTGAGTGCTGTGGGGGAGAGATACAGAGCTACCACGAGCAAGCTGTCGTTGACCTTGGCGGCACACAGTTTACCAACTTTGAGGTGCCACAGAGACTGATGGGTACAGCACAGACCCGTACCCATGTAGATGGCCACTTGGCTAATAAGTACACCACGTTTTCATACGTGCCTCCCTGCGATTTATGAATGGTGATAGCACTCGCCTGCACAACGGGTAGCTGGCATCTCCCCTCCGTCTCCTCACTCTTTACGTCCTTATAGGAAATGTCCCATAATGCAACGCACAATCACGAGTGATTTCAGTTGCAGTCCTCGTATGTGACGTCACTCATAACCCTCGTGACGTCATTATGGAAACGTCTCATAATGCAACGCGCGAGTCACGAGTGACGTCACTCGTAGCCCTCGTGACGTCACACGTGACGTCACGTATGACGTCAGAATGGGAAACGTTTCATAATGCAAAGCGCGATACGCCGACGGCAACGGCGACACCGACGCCGTTCAAGCCGGAAACGGGCGTCTAAGAGCTGCGCTCTAAATTTTCTCCGGAAATTCAGCGGGGAAACTGACGTTACCTGACCTCAACGTTAATACCGTTTCCGATACAGATCCAACTGGCGCCGCACTACGCTTGAGGAGGAGGGGGAAGAAGGAGGGAGAGGAGGAAAGAGAGGAGGAGGGGTGAGGAAGAAACTGGGGGAGGGCTCCCGGGAAATTTGTTGAGAGAAAAGGAAGAGGGGAGTTGCGGTCGGGGAGGTCCCCCGGCGATTTATAGTGGGTACTTTGTTGCGGGGAAGCAGACCATTTGGAAAGAACGCAGTCTTGATCTCGTGTAACGCGCGTTGTCAACGTCAACGACGTTGACAACGCACGTTACACGACATCAAGACTGTGTGAAGTGATCGAACTCAGAGCTTATTTTTACTCTCAGAAGCACAGGAGCAATGAGCGCGCGCTCTTCAAATTGGGACTATTTTTCAGGTTTTCACGAACGTACTAGATTTATGGTTTTGATTTCGAAGAGCTGCTTTCTTAGCATTTTTAATTTGGGTTGCTTTGTTATTTTATTTCACAAAGTGAATTATAGTTTTTTTCGGGATTGGGTCAATCCAGGGCAAAAATGTGTTTCCCAAACTTATTTGAAAGGTGCTGTTCCTATTCCGCTTACAAATCGATACGGTGAGCTGAGTCAAGGGTATTAAAAATATTACCCATCAATTATCTCTAACAATAAGCAACCAGCGTTTAGTCGAACATCAAAGAACAGGGTTTTTAAATCTGCTAGAACGCCCTAAGCACGTGAAAAGAAGATATCGCACACCGAATCGTCTGCTTCTCTTCAACAAAGTACACATAACAAAATGGGGGGCCTCCTCAACCGCAAGTCCCCTCTTCTTTTCTCTCAACAAATTTTCAGGGGGCCCGTCCCCAGTTTTTTTTTTCTCTCTCTCTCTAATCCTCGTCCCCCCCCTTCTTTTCTCCTTTCCAATCCTTCTCTCCCTCCTTCTTTCCTCCTCTTTCTCGAGCGTAGTGCGATGCCAGTTGGATCGTACCCAGTTTCCCCGCTAAGTTTAGCGGGCTAAATGACGTCACGACTTCGTGCCACGTCACTCATGAACAAATTCAGCGGCAGGAGGAGAGGAGGAAGAAAGGGGAAGGGAAGAGTATGCCCCTCCTACTCCATACTCTCCTGTCCTCCTGCCGCAGAATTAGTTCATGGGTGACGTGGCACGAAGCCGTGACATCATTTTCCCCGCTAAATTTAGCGGGAAAACTGAATTGGTGTTGAGGTGTCGTGACGTCAATTTCCTCGCTAACTTTAGCGGGAAAACTTAACCCGCTAAATTTAGATGTTTCCGCTAAATTTAGTAGGAAACTTTATCTTGCTAAATTTAGTAGGAAATTTTCCTGCGGCAGAAAAATGTCCCCGCTAAATTTAGCGCAAAAGTTTCCCCGCTAAATTGAACGGGTTAAGTTCCCCCTAAATTTAGCGAGGGAATTGACGTCACGTGTCCTCAACGCCAATTCAGCTTCCCCGCTAAATTTAGCGGGGAAAATGACGTCACGTGCCACGTCACCCATCTCACACCTTCGTGCCACGTCATCATGAACAAAATCAGCAGTCGGAGGAGAGGAGGAAAGGAGGAGGAGGAGGGAAGAGGGGCCTGCCCTCCACTCCGTATCCTCCCCTCCTCCTCCTCAAGAGCTACGCTCTAGTTTCGCATTCCAGATATTTGTAAACGTCTTTAATTTTTGTTTATTTTTACATAACATTTGCTCTATATAAAAATGGAATTTTTTATTAGCCTGCTCGTAAATAAGATACATTAAAAAAAGATATACAAAAAGATTTCGAGGACACCTAAAGCACTTCTTATGAGTTGTGAATGCGAAAGCATGAATGTCGTTCTTCCGCTCCCTTAGTTCATCTGCGGTGTACTGACCTGGACGGCCACGTTTCGCTACGGCCGAGGTCGCGGCCACCGACGATATAGATGCCTCAGGCGCCGCCATGTTCCTCGGCGGCGAGAGGAGCAGAAGCAAGTAAGGCAAAGGTCTCTTGATCGCTCCACGGGGGTCGCGGAGGCGCCATGTTGCATCTGTTCCAAAAGAAAAGAAGTGGCAGGCGCATGTTGCAAAGACTGGAAACTATATTATTGCTTTAATATAATGCTTTCGTGTAAACCTAACCGGTACCAATTACAGCAGCAAATGTTCTTCGTTATGTTACTTCTTACGGACTGCCACGTTGACGGTGTCATTTCTCGGGAAAGCACCACCCACTACTGAGCCAGACCAACCACGCATGGACACGTCGTTCTTGGTCTTGGCACCATCGTCATCAGCGGCAGGCTCGGAGGGGATAACCAGTCGCCCGCCATCAAATCCCCGCAGTGGGCACAGCGGCAGGGCACACTGCAAGATGTCGCTTAACCGAATTCTGTAGTTTCTCGCAGCTGTTGCTTTTTGTCCGGTGCTCCTGCCGCCTCCAGCCAGTTCAACGGTACCGATCACAGCAGCAAAGGTTCTTCGTCGTGTTACTTCTTACGGACTGCCACGTGGACGCTGTCATCACTCGGGGAAGCACCACCCACCACTGAGCCAGACCAACCACGCATGGACACGTCGTTCTTGGTCCCGGCACCATCGTCATCAACGGCAGGCTCGGAGGGGATAACCAGTCGCCCGCCATCAAATCCCCTTAGTGGGCACAGCGTCAGGGCACACTGCAAGATGTCGCTTAACCGAATTCTGTAGTTTCTCGCAGCTGTTGCTTTTTGTCCGGTGCTCCTGCCGCCTCCAGCCAGTTCAACGGTACCGATCACAGCAGCAAAGGTTCTTCGTCGTGTTACTTCTTACGGACTGCCACTTGGACGCTGTCATCACTCGGGGAAGCACCACCCACCACTGAGCCAGACCAACCACGCATGGACACGTCGTTCTTGGTCCCGGCACCATCGTCATCAACGGCAGGCTCGGAGGGGATAACCAGTCGCCCGCCATCAAATCCCCTTAGTGGGCACAGCGTCAGGGCACACTGCAAGATGTCGCTTAACCGAATTCTGTAGTTTCTCGCAGCTGTTGCTTTTTGTCCGGTGCTCCTGCCGCCTCCAGCCAGTTCAACGGTACCGATCACAGCAGCAAAGGTTCTTCGTCGTGTTACTTCTTACGGACTGCCACGTGGACGCTGTCATCACTCGGGGAAGCACCACCCACCACTGAGCCAGACCAACCACGCATGGACACGTCGTTCTTGGTCCCGGCACCATCGTCATGAACGGCAGGCTCGGAGGGGATAACCAGTCGCCCGCCATCAAATCCCCTTAGTGGGCACAGCGTCAGGGCACACTGCAAGATGTCGCTTAACCGAATTCTGTAGTTTCTCGCAGCTGTTGCTTTTTGTCCGGTGCTCCTGCCGCCTCCAGCCAGTTCAACGGTACCAATCACAGCAGCAAAGGTTCTTCGTCGTGTTACTTCTTACGGACTGCCACGTGGACGCTGTCATCCCTCGGGGAAGCACCACCCACCACTGAGCCAGACCAACCACGCATGGACACGTCGTTCTTGGTCCCGGCACCATCGTCATCAACGGCAGGCTCGGAGGGGATAACCAGTCGCCCGCCATCAAATCCCCTTAGTGGGCACAGCGTCAGGGCACACTGCAAGATGTCGCTTAACCGAATTCTGTAGTTTCTCGCAGCTGTTGCTTTTTGTCCGGTGCTCCTGCCGCCTCCAGCCAGTTCAACGGTACCGATCACAGCAGCAAAGGTTCTTCGTCGTGTTACTTCTTACGGACTGCCACTTGGACGCTGTCATCACTCGGGGAAGCACCACCCACCACTGAGCCAGACCAACCACGCATGGACACGTCGTTCTTGGTCCCGGCACCATCGTCATCAACGGCAGGCTCGGAGGGGATAACCAGTCGCCCGCCATCAAATCCCCTTAGTGGGCACAGCGTCAGGGCACACTGCAAGATGTCGCTTAACCGAATTCTGTAGTTTCTCGCAGCTGTTGCTTTTTGTCCGGTGCTCCTGCCGCCTCCAGCCAGTTCAACGGTACCGATCACAGCAGCAAAGGTTCTTCGTCGTGTTACTTCTTACGGACTGCCACGTGGACGCTGTCATCACTCGGGGAAGCACCACCCACCACTGAGCCAGACCAACCACGCATGGACACGTCGTTCTTGGTCCCGGCACCATCGTCATGAACGGCAGGCTCGGAGGGGATAACCAGTCGCCCGCCATCAAATCCCCTTAGTGGGCACAGCGTCAGGGCACACTGCAAGATGTCGCTTAACCGAATTCTGTAGTTTCTCGCAGCTGTTGCTTTTTGTCCGGTGCTCCTGCCGCCTCCAGCCAGTTCAACGGTACCAATCACAGCAGCAAAGGTTCTTCGTCGTGTTACTTCTTACGGACTGCCACGTGGACGCTGTCATCCCTCGGGGAAGCACCACCCACCACTGAGCCAGACCAACCACGCATGGACACGTCGTTCTTGGTCCCGGCACCATCGTCATGAACGGCAGGCTCGGAGGGGATAACCAGTCGCCCGCCATCAAATCCCCTTAGTGGGCACAGCGTCAGGGCACACTGCAAGATGTCGCTTAACCGAATTCTGTAGTTTCTCGCAGCTGTTGCTTTTTGTCCGGTGCTCCTGCCGCCTCCAGCCAGTTCAACGGTACCGATCACAGCAGCAAAGGTTCTTCGTCGTGTTACTTCTTACGGACTGCCACGTGGACGCTGTCATCACTCGGGGAAGCACCACCCACCACTGAGCCAGACCAACCACGCATGGACACGTCGTTCTTGGTCCCGGCACCATCGTCATGAACGGCAGGCTCGGAGGGGATAACCAGTCGCCCGCCATCAAATCCCCTTAGTGGGCACAGCGTCAGGGCACACTGCAAGATGTCGCTTAACCGAATTCTGTAGTTTCTCGCAGCTGTTGCTTTTTGTCCGGTGCTCCTGCCGCCTCCAGCCAGTTCAACGGTACCAATCACAGCAGCAAAGGTTCTTCGTCGTGTTACTTCTTACGGACTGCCACGTGGACGCTGTCATCCCTCGGGGAAGCACCACCCACCACTGAGCCAGACCAACCACGCATGGACACGTCGTTCTTGGTCCCGGCACCATCGTCATCAACGGCAGGCTCGGAGGGGATAACCAGTCGCCCGCCATCAAATCCCCTTAGTGGGCACAGCGTCAGGGCACACTGCAAGATGTCGCTTAACCGAATTCTGTAGTTTCTCGCAGCTGTTGCTTTTTGTCCGGTGCTCCTGCCGCCTCCAGCCAGTTCAACGGTACCGATCACAGCAGCAAAGGTTCTTCGTCGTGTTACTTCTTACGGACTGCCACTTGGACGCTGTCATCACTCGGGGAAGCACCACCCACCACTGAGCCAGACCAACCACGCATGGACACGTCGTTCTTGGTCCCGGCACCATCGTCATCAACGGCAGGCTCGGAGGGGATAACCAGTCGCCCGCCATCAAATCCCCTTAGTGGGCACAGCGTCAGGGCACACTGCAAGATGTCGCTTAACCGAATTCTGTAGTTTCTCGCAGCTGTTGCTTTTTGTCCGGTGCTCCTGCCGCCTCCAGCCAGTTCAACGGTACCGATCACAGCAGCAAAGGTTCTTCGTCGTGTTACTTCTTACGGACTGCCACGTGGACGCTGTCATCACTCGGGGAAGCACCACCCACCACTGAGCCAGACCAACCACGCATGGACACGTCGTTCTTGGTCCCGGCACCATCGTCATGAACGGCAGGCTCGGAGGGGATAACCAGTCGCCCGCCATCAAATCCCCTTAGTGGGCACAGCGTCAGGGCACACTGCAAGATGTCGCTTAACCGAATTCTGTAGTTTCTCGCAGCTGTTGCTTTTTGTCCGGTGCTCCTGCCGCCTCCAGCCAGTTCAACGGTACCAATCACAGCAGCAAAGGTTCTTCGTCGTGTTACTTCTTACGGACTGCCACGTGGACGCTGTCATCCCTCGGGGAAGCACCACCCACCACTGAGCCAGACCAACCACGCATGGACACGTCGTTCTTGGTCCCGGCACCATCGTCATGAACGGCAGGCTCGGAGGGGATAACCAGTCGCCCGCCATCAAATCCCCTTAGTGGGCACAGCGTCAGGGCACACTGCAAGATGTCGCTTAACCGAATTCTGTAGTTTCTCGCAGCTGTTGCTTTTTGTCCGGTGCTCCTGCCGCCTCCAGCCAGTTCAACGGTGCCGATCACAGCAGCAAAGGTTCTTCGTCGTGTTACTTCTTACGGACTGCCACGTGGACGCTGTCATCACTCGGGGAAGCACCACCCACCACTGAGCCAGACCAACCACGCATGGACACGTCGTTCTTGGTCCCGGCACCATCGTCATGAACGGCAGGCTCGGAGGGGTAACCAGTCGCCCGCCATCAAATCCCCTTAGTGGGCACAGCGTCAGGGCACACTGCAAGATGTCGCTTAACCGAATTCTGTAGTTTCTCGCAGCTGTTGCTTTTTGTCCGGTGCTCCTGCCGCCTCCAGCCAGTTCAACGGTACCGATCACAGCAGCAAAGGTTCTTCGTCGTGTTACTTCTTACGGACTGCCACGTGGACGCTGTCATCACTCGGGGAAGCACCACCCACCACTGAGCCAGACCAACCACGCATGGACACGTCGTTCTTGGTCCCGGCACCATCGTCATGAACGGCAGGCTCGGAGGGGATAACCAGTCGCCCGCCATCAAATCCCCTTAGTGGGCACAGCGTCAGGGCACACTGCAAGATGTCGCTTAACCGAATTCTGTAGTTTCTCGCAGCTGTTGCTTTTTGTCCGGTGCTCCTGCCGCCTCCAGCCAGTTCAACGGTACCGATCACAGCAGCAAAGGTTCTTCGTCGTGTTACTTCTTACGGACTGCCACGTGGACGCTGTCATCACTCGGGGAAGCACCACCCACCACTGAGCCAGACCAACCACGCATGGACACGTCGTTCTTGGTCCCGGCACCATCGTCATCAACGGCAGGCTCGGAGGGGATAACCAGTCGCCCGCCATCAAATCCCCTTAGTGGGCACAGCGTCAGGGCACACTGCAAGATGTCGCTTAACCGAATTCTGTAGTTTCTCGCAGCTGTTGCTTTTTGTCCGGTGCTCCTGCCGCCTCCAGCCAGTTCAACGGTACCGATCACAGCAGCAAAGGTTCTTCGTCGTGTTACTTCTTACGGACTGCCACGTGGACGCTGTCATCACTCGGGGAAGCACCACCCACCACTGAGCCAGACCAACCACGCATGGACACGTCGTTCTTGGTCCCGGCACCATCGTCATCAACGGCAGGCTCGGAGGGGATAACCAGTCGCCCGCCATCAAATCCCCTTAGTGGGCACAGCGTCAGGGCACACTGCAAGATGTCGCTTAACCGAATTCTGTAGTTTCTCGCAGCTGTTGCTTTTTGTCCGGTGCTCCTGCCGCCTCCAGCCAGTTCAACGGTACCGATCACAGCAGCAAAGGTTCTTCGTCGTGTTACTTCTTACGGACTGCCACGTGGACGCTGCCATCGCTCGGGAAAGCGCCACCCACCACTGAGCCAGACCAACCACGCATGGACTCGTCGTTCTTGGTCCCAGCACCAACGTCATCAACGGCAGGCTCGGAGGGGATAACCAGTCGCCCGCCATCAAATCCCCTCAGTGGGCACAGCGGCAGGGCAACCTGCAAGATGTCGCTTAACCGAATTCTGTTGTTCATGCAGGTTAGTAAAAAAAAAAAAGGAATCGGCTTTTCGAAGTGATTATAGATGTCTTGTTCTGCAGTCTAAGTTGTGACATTAAGCAATGCAAAACGTCACGCTTGCATTGCTTAATGTCACAACTCAGACTGCGTTTTTTGGTCTAAACATATGTTTCGGCATTGTGATTCGCTGAGCTGCCTCCGTAAGTTACGGTGATTGACCCTCCGAGTGTTGTGCGGGAAAGCAGACGCACGGACTTTTTTTAGAGTGTAGAGATCGCCATCAAGCAACACGAACTCTATTTCATTTCTTTTACAACGCTTTATCTGTGGTAGAAACAAGTTTCTTTCTTATTGGTGGTGATTTTAATTTACCGGATATTCAGTGGACAGAACTCAAACCGTCTATTTCCAACTATACTGCTATATACTCAGCATTTGTTAATCTTGTCAATTACTAGGATCTTCATCAGTTTGTTACAGAGCCTACGAAAATCGGTTCTAGCCGTTCAAGTGTCCTCGACACCTTGTGTTCAGCAATCGTGCTTCGGCGGTCTCCGCTCTTGCCGTTATCCCGGGAATTAGTACCCAAAAGGCTGTTGTTGCAAATCTGTCTTGTTCATTTGACAATAGTGCTTCTTTACGTCCTAAAAAAGTTTACTTTTTCGACAGGGTGATTATGCTGATTTGTCTAGTAGACTTGAAGAATTTTACTCGGAGTTTGAGGACATGAGCGTGACAGGTGATATTAGCTTATTGTGGAACATATTTAGGAATAGAATAAAAACATTGATATATATTTTCGTTCCATCAAAAATTATCACCTCGAAGCCTCGTAAGGATAAACCATCGATGAACTCCGAGTTACAGAACTTATTAATAAAAATAAACGTGCACTAACTCAATACCGAGTTTGTAATGACTCTGTATCTTACAATAAACTAAAGGGGAGGGTGTCGCCCTTAAACGTGCAATCGCTTCGTCCCGGGCAAACTACTTTTCAGCACTAAATGTGAAACTCAGGCAAAACCCGAAGGAATCCTGGAAGTTTATTCGCTCTAATAAAAAAAAAAAAAAAAAAAAAAAAAAAAAAGAGATATCGTTGGAACTCTTTTCCTTTTGGTCGAGGGTAGCCTTTTAGAGGATGACTCTTTAAAGGCTGCCAGTTTCAATTATTACTTCAAGTCTGTTTCCTCGGATATCGTGAGGAGGAATTATTGCGATTCCGAAGAAGTACCTGTTTTTACTGACTTTAAGTCTGCAATCTATTTTGATACACACGGTGTTTTCAACCTTTTAAAGAAAATTAGACAAGGTTCAGCACCTGGCCCCGATGGAATTCCCAACGCTGTCCTGAAGTCTTGTGCTGAAGTTATTTCGAGCTACTTGGTAATTTTGTTTACGGTATCGTTAAAATGGTGGCTTCTTGCCTCTGGACTGAAATCTGCAATTGGTCCTCCACGTCCATAAGTCTGGCCCTAAAAATCTTGTACAAAACTACAGGCCCATCTCACTGACAAATGTGTGCTGCAAAACTATGAAGCACATTACTTACACTAACCTAATGAAACACCTTAGTCTTATAAATTTTTTGAGCCCGTCTCAACACCGTTTTCGTACCGGATTTTCTTGTACCACTCAAGTTCTATCACGACATTTCACAATCGTTTGGTAAGGGCCGGCAAGTTGACTGTATCTTTCTGGACTTCGAAAAGGCCTTCGACATGGTACCTCGTGCTCTTCTTATGAACAAGCTTCACAAACTTAACATAGATTTGAAAATATTTAATTGGATTGGCGATTAACAAACAGTCCGTGTTAATTAACGGTTTATGGTCCTCTTATATAAAAATAACATCCGCAGTCCCACAGGGGTCGGTACTTGGCCCTCTCTTTTTTTAATATGTATTAATAATATAGTTGAAGGCGTCTCTTCACATATTCGATTATGTGCAGACGATTGTATTTTGTACAGTGATGTGACCTGTGATGCTCAAGTATTCGGTCTTCAAAGTGATTTAGATAAAAATGATGACTGGTGTATCAAATGGCGCATGCCTCTAAACGTATCTAATGTATTAGCGTTAGATTCACTGGAAAAACTAACTTTATTCTTTCATCCTACAGTATCGGTGGTGTTTCACTTGACCTGGCATCGGATGCTAAATACTTGGGAGTTATTTTTTCGTGTGATTTAATATGGTAAATACATGTCGACTATATTACAGCGAAAGCAAGCCCGTCACTAGAATTTATTACACATAATTTTAGGATGGCTCCCCCATCTTTGAATGAGACATTATATTTTTCTCGTGTGCGGTCTTTGCTCGACTACGCCAGTGAGTTGTGGGATCCGTTCAGTCAGAACCTTATAGATCAAATTGAAAAGGTACAGAATCGTGCTGCGAGATTTCTTACGGGTAATTATGATTTCAGAGCTAGCATAACTGAAATTAAATCGTCTCTAAATTAGATGCCTTTGAGTCAATGACGGAAATTGTTCCGTCTCAAAATCTTACATAAAGTGTTTTACAACAATAGCGCAATTAGTAGATCCAAGTATATTTTTGAGCCTGCATATGTATCAGAAAGAAGAGATAGTTAAAAAAAGAAATCTGTCCATTTCATAGCAGAACTGATTTTTTCAAATGATCTTTTTTCCCGCGGTTTATTGAAGATTGGAATAGCCTGCCAAGTGACATTGTTGAAACGGCATTGTCAGAGCTGTTTTTTCAAAAAATTCAATGTTATTTCTAACTACCGTTTTGCATTACTTTTTGAATAATTCTGTTTCACCTTGTGTTTGTAGTTTACAAATTTTATGTATATGTCCCTCCCTACTATAATGCCTCTTCAGGCGATGTAGGTATGCAAATAAATAAATAAATAAAATTCACATTTGATAGTACTTCTGAAAAAATAGCCATTATTTTACGCAGCTTAAAAAGTTAGGTTGTGTGTATGTTTATACAGCCTAGAACGTGGTCTGCCTCAACGGGCGACAAGTCTCGCAGCTCTAGGTGAGAAATTTATCCAGTGCAGTGCAACCGCTAGCCTGGGGTCTTTAACGTGCACAACGCAGTAGTAATACACGACCGAACGCCGGTACGATGCTCATCCAGATCGAAACGGGCAAGGGTGGGGATTGAACTCAGGATTCTGGATTCTGCAGCGCGAGCTTTCGCTTTACATGCTCCGTGCTACGGAGTAACAAAACGGAGTTTACGGAGTTATGGAGCTGTGGAGCTACGGAGCCACAAGTAATAAAGAAATAACAAAAAGCTGCTCGCTTGCTGAACCACTCAAACTGTTGGCTTTGAGTGATAAGATTGACCCGGAGAATAGGCAGCCTCCCGTGCACTGTCAGCTTAAGGGTGAATAGAGTAGAGAAACAGAATAAAGGATCGTGAACTATCCAAACAGATTACAACACAGCATGGCATGCATGTTTAGAAGAAAAGCCTCTGACCTTTCCGAAGCTCCAAAAAAAACGCGGACAACAAGGCGGTGTTCGAACTTTTCTTGGAAGGTTTCTGAACTTTATATTGTATACATTCCCGAAGTCCGCTAAAGTTTCCTAAAAAAAAAAAATAAAAAAAAACTAGAAAAAAAAACACCCAGTTTTCGACTAGATGCCCTAGCGACGAATAACCCTATGACGAATTGCCCTACGCGACAAATTGCCCGGCTACGAATTGCCCTGTTACGAAATGTCTTTCGACGAACGGCCCGTAGCCCCTGTTTTATGACACCCTTGCCCCCCTCGTCCCGGAGACGTTTCTCGCGAAGTTGTTACTTGTTAGCGATGGGCCGACTCGCTTCCCGGAATTTCGGGAATAGCTTCCAGATGCGAGGGGCTGGGGGGGGGGGGGGGGGGGCGCTTTATGGTTGGCTGGTGTAGACTCACTGCATGGCTTGCCAGTGTGACGTGTGTTTTTATATGTATTTTGTTGTTGCGGCTGCAGAGTGGCCCCTCTGCTTTTTTTCTATTTTTTATTGGGCAATGGAGTAGGCTTTGCCGCTGGAATCCGGAAAGCAGTGTGCGCGAAGACTTTGCCGGGGGTGTGAACGCAACGCGAAATTTAGGCGGGACGGCGGTAGCGACGGAAGACTGAGCGCGGGAAGAATTCGGGCTCCCTTGTCCACGCGCTGCATCGGGCGCTCAAGTCTTTGTGTGTGTTCGTGGGTGAGTGCTGTGCCGAGGAGCTACGTCGATAGCACCCGAGCACACATGGATTCACCGGGTTCGGTCGGCATCGCAAGAGGCCGCATCTTTCCATCACCCACCGGACCCAGGTTCGCGCAACTCAAACCCCCTATCACTTTGTATAGTTTATACCCCTTTTAATTTGTTTTAACTTCTTTGAGTGCAGAACCTAGCTGCAGAACACGTTCTTCGTATCAGCGCTGTGTTTTCAAATGGACATATTATCGTAAGATAAGTCGCGCCTGAGCGCTTGTGGACGATCTACACGTAATAAAATTTGTGCGTTTATTTATTTTTTTTTCTTTGTGGGGCGGTTTTTTGCGCTTTTCTGTCGGGAGTTTTGTTGTTTTGTCTTAAGTCTAGCGGATTTTCAGTAAACCGTTTTGTGGTTAAAAAGAAAAAAGTCTCTGTACTTCCTTCTCCCCTCACCGCGAGTCCGTCACCAGAGAGTGGACCTATCGTCCGGTCAGCGGTCCTATCAAAACTATAAATTTGTTTGCATAGGATATCTTATTTCACTGAACCTGTTACACCGGCCCATGGGCATTTTCAGGTCGGTTGTACGAAAATGTATCAGGACCTTTTTCTTAAAATCCATCGTCCACCTCTGTGTCGTGAATTTGTCTTTTCCGTACCATCCCGTAGAATATTGAAGCTTTTTAATAATAATAAAATTGTGAAGAACGGTTATGTGCATGCCCAATTTATGGCAACCGCGTTAGCGTCAATTTGGCGATATTTCCACTTTATAACTTCAAGGCAACATAAATATTGCATTATGTTTTTGCAGACTCTGTTACTACACGCTATACGCGTTAATTTCTGAGAGTTTAGAAAATATTAAAGATGGCCTTTTTTTAATGCACCGTGGGCACGGTGATTGTGCAAGGATGACGGCCACAAATCCTTTCGTGCTTTTCATGCAGGTAATAAGAGGTTGCACACTTTTGATTATAAGTGACGACGTTTCTTTGGTCCTGCTGCCGTGCCCCCGGAGCCAACTTGTTTTGTGCACTGTTTTCAAACTGTTGAAGAAGCTTCTTATGCTCCGCGGAGACGTTGAGAGCAACCCCGGCCCCATTATCCTAGAGGATGCAATGATTAGGCTGAACGCAATGGGTAGCAAGCTCAATGAAATTAAAGCAAACCAACAAACCACGTCAATTAGGTTAGACATTATTGAAGCCAGCTTCAAAAAGCTGGGCTTGATGAAAAAAGAAACTTGGTACTTGCGTCGCGAATGTACAAGCTCTGAAAACCAGCCTAAATGACCTCAAAACCAAGTACAAGCTCTGCAAACAACTTAGATAACCGTATTGTAGGAACAACTTAATAATTTGTCGAAGTGAAGAATCTGGACGCAATGACAGCAGCACTCTTGAAGCAAGGGCAACAAAAAAAATAATAGAAGATCACTTGCAGCTACAACCTGTACCTATCGAAAGAATTCACCGCATCGGGAAATTCTCGGCTAAAAAGCAACGCCCCGTCATTTTGAAACTTTTAGATTTTCTAGATAAAATGAAAATTTTACGAAGCTGTCAGGAGCTTAAAGGATCCAAAATCTCGATAAATGAAGACTTTTCAAAAAACGTACAAGAAGTCAGAAAAAAGCTGCCGGAGCGAACGAAATCAAACAGAACGTCCGGAGATAAGGTCACTCTACGTTTCGACAGAGTGAAAATAAACGAACAACTCTACTCATGGGATGAAAACAAGAACGACATCACTCCCCTGCCTGGAAGCGGTACCCACGAATGACTGCGTCCGAGGGCTGATACTAAAAAGTCTTCAATAAAAATACTAAATGTTAAGGCAAGAAGCCTGTTGAACAAATTGGTAAAGCTTGAGGCCATAACCATGACTCACGATCCAGACGTTATGATAGTGACGGAAACCTGACTTTCGTCGCATATTCAAGATTACGAGCTTTATATACCAAACTACTTCGTAATAAAAAAAATATCGTCAATCACGCGGCGGAGGGGTGGTTGAGCTATCTTGTACAAAACGTTTTTTAAAGTCACGCCGATGCCGGACGTGACAGCCATTGAGTCATTATGGAGAAAACTTTAATTTTATGGGTTTACCCTGTACGTTGGTGTTGCTTATACAAACCTCCCAACAAATCTGCCATTTTTTTTTTTCACATTCTGTATACGTACATGCAATCGAACGTTCAGCCAAACGCTAAAATAATACTGGCGGAAGATTTCAATCTTCTTAAAATTGCTTGGCCCGAACCTTAAGACCCCCTAGCATGCCTTGGCGGAACAAATCCTATGTGCGATATTTGCTTTAGATATCAGTTGACCCAGATTGTGTCAGACTTTACACGTACACAGGCTTCCACGCAGAGTGTCCTGGACCAGATATTCGTGAGCGACTACTTTCTAAAAGAACCAGACGTAAACATCGTTGACGGTATATCTGACCATAACATTGTGGTAGCCTCGCTTAGACTAGATACGGTGCCAAAAAATACCAGCAAGGTTATTTCAGTTTTAGACTTAAATCGTGCTAATGATGTGGCCATCCGGGATTGTATCGATTTTCACTTCGACCCTTTTTATGAACTTTTCCTACGATCAGATAGTTCCACGAATGAACTCTGAAATTCCTTCAAGTCAATAATTTCCCATTGTAGTAATCCTTATATTCAAACTAAAATAAAAAGAACCGCTAAGCGAAATCCTTGGATAACGCGTGAAATTATTCATACACGCGAAAAGGTAACAGACTCCAAAAAATGAAAGCCGTTTACAACTCCCTGTAACGCCGAATTAGAGCGCAGCTCTTGAGGAGGAGGAGGGAAGGGTACTGGGGGGGGGGTCAAGTGACCTCGGGGGGCGGGGGGTCACGTGACCTTGGGGGTCACGTGACCTTGGGGGTCACGTGACCTTGTGGGAGTCACGTGACCTTGGGGCGTCACGTGACGTCGGGGGGTCACGTGACCTGGGGCCACGTGACGATACCGATGACGTCATCAGTAGCGTCACTGATGACGCCATCAGTGATGATGATGACGATGCGGATGCCGGTGACGTCATCAGTGACGTCACTAATGACGTCATCAGTGATGATGACGATGCGGATGCCGGTGACGTCATCAGTGACGTCACTGACGACGTCATCAGTGCCTATGACGTCAACGGGGGGTCACGTGACCTCGGGGGTATCCCCAGGTCACGTGACCCCAGGGGGGGTCACGACCTGGGTAACCATCGTGACCCTCGTGAGGGTAACCCTAGTAACCCTTGTGAGGGCAACTCTCGTGACCCTCGTGAGGGTAACTCTCGTGACCCTCGTAAGGGTAACTCTCATAACCCTCGTGACCCTCGTGAGGGTAACTAACCCTCGTAACCCTCGTGAGGGTTACGAGGGTGAGTAACCCTCGTGAGGGTAACTCTCATAACCCTCGTGACCCTCGTGAGGGTAACCCTCGTGAAGGTTACCCTCACGAGGGTTACTAACCCTCGTAACCCTCAAAAGGGTTACCTTCACGAGGGTTACCCTCACGAGGGTTACTAACCCTCGTAACCCTCGTGAGGGTTACAAGGGTAAGTAACCCTCGTGAGGGTAACCCTCGTGAAGGTAACCCTTTTGAGGGTAACTAACCCTCGTAACCCTCGTGAGGGTTACGAGGGTAAGTAACCCTCGTGGCCCTCGTGATCCTCGTGAGGGTAACCCTCATGAGATTAACCCTCGTAACCCTCGTAACCCTCACGAGGGTTACGAGGGTTGCGGTTACGCCGACGCCGACGGCGACGGCGACGGCGACGCCGACGCCGACGGCGACGCCGCTCAAGCCGGGAACGGGCCCCTAAGAGCTGCGCTCTAAAACAAACAACGATTAGGAAAAGTGGATTGAAGAAAAAACATATCACGATCTTAACTAAAGAACTTGGGAGAAAAATAAAGTGTGCGAAAAATAAGGTTTACAGCGAAAGTCTTTATTCCTTCATCGGAACAGCACCAGATACATTTTGGAGGTATATTAATCCGTGCGGAAAAGTAAGAAACGATCCAGCAATCGTCAGCGGCCCGGACAAGGCTAACAACTTCAATGACTATTTCCTTTCAGTCTTTACACGCGACAGCGGTGTTGTGCTAACCTACATGAGTAGGCAATTACAAGATACCGTGTACAATATAACAATATTCGAGGCCGGCATACTCTGTCTTCTTCTTAATCTTGACCCTAAAGAAAAGTGCCGGGCCAGATAATATTAAAAACGCATTTCTGATACGGTATGCAAAATGGATATCCAAATACCTATCATTGATATATAAGACATCGCTGCAAGAATCAAAAATTGCACCCGACTGAAAGCAAGCTAAAGCTATTCTGGACAATTCATAAATCGGGGCAGCAGAGAGAGCATTTCAAACTATAAGCCGATTTCACTTACATCAACGTGTCGCAAATTATTGGAACATGCTATCCTAATGCATACAACTGCTTTAGTCGAAGAAAATAACGTTTTAGGTGTATGCCAGCACGGTTTTCGATCCGGATTGTCAACCGTCACTCAGTTAATTGAAAGCGTGCACGACTTTTCCTCGGTTGTAAATTTACGAAGCCAAGTGGATGCCATTTTTTTAGACCTGTCAAAAACGTTTGAAAGGGTCTCCCCCAATAAACTACATTTCAAGTTAACGAAAATCTTAGGCGACGAACAAGTTGTAAATTGGATTAAGGACTATACGTCTCTGGACGATCTCAATTCGTGAAAATTAACGGAAATAGCTCAGCTCAAAAGACCGTGTGTTCAGGAGTACCTCAGGTTCAGTACTTTTCACTTTTATCTTCCTGCTCTATATTAATGACATAACTGATAACATCAACATCAACATTAGACTCTTTGCTGACGATTGTATAATATATTCTGAAATAACAAATTCTTCGGACCACTTAAAATTACAAAGCGCGTTGGACGAGATCTTAGCCTGGTGTAAAGAATGGCAGATGCTTATTAACACTGAAAAAAGAGTAGCCATGTTCATAAGTAGGAAGAACAACGTACTGAACCATTCTTATAAGATAAGCGGAAACACAGTACAAAACGTGCACGAGTTCAAGTAGGAGAGTGTTGTGTTCACAAGTGATCTGGACTGGGGCATGCACATAGACGCAGTGAGCAGAAAAGAGCTAACAAAATTGTGGTGAATAAGAAGGCGACTAAAACACGCTTCCCGCGATACCAAACTGTTGGCCCACACAACACTTATTCGGCCTGTGCTTGAATATGCCAGCCCTGTTTGGTTCCCCTTCACAAAAACTACCATACCAAAATTGGACAAAGTGCAGAGGCTCGCTGTGAGGTTCATTACCAATAAGTTTGGCCCGCGTGATTCATCATCTGAGCTGTGTTGAGTGCTCGGCGTGCAGCCATTAAAAAAAAGAGCTGAGCTCACGAGTTTGAACCTAATTTACCAAATAGCCAATAACTTGACTAAAATAGAAAAATCGAGGCACCTTATTCCCCACGAGGGAAAAGAAACCCGTTCAAACCATTGGGAAAATATTCAGGGAGTTCCAACCTAAAAGTTATTGCTTTAAATTTTCATTTTTTTTCCGCTAGCATTTTAGGAATGGAACAGTTTGCCCTGACACGTTGTCCGCGTTAGCTCGCTACCACAGTTCATGAATGATGGCGAAGCTCTCATGATGTGAAAATACCATGTCTCATCCAATCTGTTTGTTTCAAATATTTTTTACCCTCTGTATAACTCTTTTTTCTGCACTATGGTTATGCATCTGTATTTTGTACCACCCTACAAATATCCTCTAATGAGGATGAGTAGTATTGATAAATAAACAAAAAATAAATTTTCAAAATACTGCATATTTAGTTAAATGCCCCTGTGTTAGCAAGTCTTGTAAATTTCTCCCGCTAACCAGGACAACAATATTTCAAGCAAAGATGAACTGTATAAAGGGCGACACTGGCAAAGTTGGGAACCCTGAGCTTTTATAAATACAGAGAAACAAAATCTTTAATCCAGAGCGTTATTTCGCAAAGTGCCGTGTTCGCGACTTTGTTTCTCAAAATAACGAAACTAATACTCGGTGATTAATACTTCTTGTCAATTCTTCCTATGCCTAATTTGTCAGTAAATATTTCTGGACCCATAGCCAGAACAGTTTTTGTCCGGGGAAGCCACCCGAAATGCCAACATCGCGCAATACGCAAAACGCTCACGTGATTGAGAGGGTGCGTACAATCCTTTTTCGCGAACACAATTTTTTAGGATTTATTTTATTCTCCTGGGAATAGAGCCAGCAAATTATTGTTTTTTATCAAAATTAAAAATTGTCACCGGACATGGTTGTTCCATCCTATTTGAAAACGCTCAGCTGTGATTGGCGCTCAATCTGCACGAGCACGCGGGTACTCGTAGGTTTGTAAATACGCATGAGAGCTCGCGTGCAGTCGAGCTATGTCTAGTTGTTTTTGTTGTGTCCTTGGTACGTAAGAACTCAACTTTATTAGGGTATATAAACCAGCCCGTGTGGCTGGCGGAGATTGCATGTTGGAGGTCTCTGGAACGCTCGGCTTGGACGCGCGCGGTCTCGCTGGGGCGTAGGGTCCGCAGGCGCGCAAGGCACGCAAAAACGAAACTTGACACGGGCCCGGTACGGTGCTTTCATGACGCGTGGTCCCATCTGGTGCAACTCGGGGAAACTCCAATATACTCGACTCCTCGTTGAAGACCGGGGTGGGAGAACTTGAATACACCCCCCCCCCCCCCCCCCCCTAAACGAATTCTTTCAAATGGGCGCGATGGCGCGTTGTCCGACTTGATCGGCGCGGTGCGGTCAGTGCGGTGTTGAACGTGTTACTCTCAGATGGATTTGTGGGTCCCGCAGCAGCGCGCGAGGGTGACCCAGGAGCAGCGGCCGCGGTGTCACTCTGGCCTTGGCAGGTGTTTCCTCAGTTTCAGTCCCAGACGTTCCCGGCATGTTGTGCCTTGCAGCCGACTCGGCGCCGTCACGAGTCTCTTGCGGATCAAGGTCCGCGCCACAATAATCCGGAGCGCGATCACGCGTATCAGGAATGTCCGGCCTGTCCGACTTTCGTCGGCCAATGTGGTCAACGTGCCATTTCCAAAACGCGCCGTTATGCAGCTTCACCTGATATCGATATGAGACCGGACCACTGCGAGAGTAGACGACAGCGGGAATCCAGCGTGGACGTCCCAACGCAAAGCTGAGAGCGAACACGCTGTCGCCGGTTCAGAATTCTCACGTTGTTCTGCTGCTCTGCACGTGCTTCTCTTGGCGCTGCTCGATGTAGCGCTCATGGTCTGGACGGACGCTGTCCAAAGCCGACCTGAGTTGGCGCGACATCATCAACTCTGCCGGACTTCTTCCTGTCGATGTGCTTAGCAGGTTATGCTGCTCAAACAGAAAACGTGTGAGGCACACATCGATGTACGCGCCTCTCAAGTGTCTCAGCGCTTTCTTGGTGTCTTGGGTGAACCTTTCCGCTTGACCATTCGATGGTGGATGGTAGGGAGACACCAATGCTTGTCGGATGTTGTTGCGGGCAAGGAACGTGCGGAACTCCTCTGACGCAAAGGCAGGGCCGTTTTCCGAGACAACCACATCGGGCAGTCCCTGGGTGGCGAACATCCTTCTTAGTTCGCGGACGACAGCCGTTGCTGACGTGGACTTCGTAGTGATTCGAACTTCTAAGCACTTAGAATACGAGTCCACGACCAAAAGGAAGGTCTTTCCTTGGTAGGGGCCTGCAAAGTCCATGTGCAGTCGGGACCATGGCCTGGAGCTGCATTCCCAGGAATGCAATGGAGCTTGTGGAGGAAAGTCCTTTGTGACTTGGCAAGTCGAGCAGGTGCGGACCTGCTCTTCGATTCCCTTGTCCAGGCTTGTCCACCAGACGTAGCCTCTGGCGAGACCCTTCATGAGCACCATGCCGGGATGTGCAGAGTGGAGAATCTTAAGAACCTCGGGGCGGAGACTAGGTGACACAACTACGTGGCTGCCCCAAAGAATGCAGTCGCGGTATGCGGACAGTACGTCGCGGCGCACATAGTAAGGTTGGAACTCTTTTGATGGCTTCTCGTCAGGCCATCTATGCTTGATCCATCGGAGGACGCGGGACAGCTTCAGATCCTGTTTTGTTAGTCGAGCAATTCGCTCTGCGTCTACTGGCACCTCCGGAGCAGCCTCGAGCAAGAGAACGCCCTCCAGGGGGGGGGGGGCGGCGGGGGGGGGGGGGGGGGTTTGGGGCTGGAAGTTTTTTGTCGGCAGAGGCAACCGACTGAAGGAGTCGGCATTGCCCATCTGTCGATCTAGACGGTAGACCAGCTCGTAGTCGTACTGCCCCCGGAACAGATTTCATCGGAGCAGGCGTGGCGATAGAATCGCTGGGATGGGTTTGCTGTGGTGCAGGAGCCCAACCAAGGGTTTCTGATCTGTGTAGATTTTGAAGTGTCTCCCATACAGGTACTGGTGAAACTTCTTGACTCCTGACACCACGGTCAACGCCTCTCGGTCTGTTTGAGAGTAGTTCCGCCCGGTCGGAATCATCGTCCTGGATCCGTACGCGACTGGAGCTCCCAGGCCCAGGCTGATCTTCATAACTCAGCACAAAACCAAGTCCGTATGGCGATGCGTCGCTTGCGAGTATGAGGGGCTTGTGGACGTCGTAGTGTCTCAACACCGCTGACGATTCCAGAAGCTTTTTTTGCGTTTTTAAATGCCTGGTCGTCCTCCGGTCCCCATCTCAAAGACGAGTCTTTGCCGAGGAGACGGTGCAAGGGATCGAGCGTGTGCGCTGCTTCGCGTAGGAAACGGTTGTAAAAGTTCATAAACCTGAGGAAGGACTTAAGCTGCTGCTTATCCTTGGGTGCTGCGGCTTCCTTCTGAGCCTTGACCTTTTCTTCAGTCGGGTAAATGCCTTGGCTGTCGATGCGATAGCCCAAGAAGACGACTTCAGGCACTCCGAAGGCGCACTCCACCTTCCTGGATTCTGTTCAAAACCGCTCGGAGGTGGCGGTGGTGCTCTACTTTCATCGGCCTCCGACGATGATGTCGTCCAGGTAGACGTGCACCATTGGGAGTCCGGCCAGCAGTTCCTCCATGTATCACCGGAAGATGGCAACGACTTTGGCGACACTGAATGCGTGTTGACTATCAGCAAGTCGGCGGTCTCGTCGTCCACAGTCAGCTGCTGGTATGCTTAATCTAGGTCAGGGCGCGAGAACTCCTTGCAACCTGCGAGATTGGCGACGAGCTGCTCCGTGGTAGGTAAGGGGTATGTCTCCCATTGGAGCGCTGGGTTGACAGTGCACTCGTAGTTACCGCACAGACGAATCTTGCCGTTTTTTTTCACGACTGGGACGACCGGGGTTGACCAACGTGAATTTCGTACTGGCTGGTAGACGCCTCGTTGGACAAGAATGTGGATGAAGGCTTCGATGCGACGACTTAGAGCAACGGAGGCTTCGATGCGAGGACGTAGAGCAACAGGTACCTGGCGCGCTTTGAGAAACCGGGCTGTAACCGCAGGGGTGACCACGATACGAACAGATAGTCCTCTGCTTTTTCCTAGTCCTTCCTTGAAGACCTCAGGAAATTCGGCTACCACGACGCTGACCGGTTGCTGTTGTAGGGTTTGTTCTTCATAGAGCTGCTTCACACCAGGGTTGGGCAGAAATACTCAAAAATGTATTTGGAAATACAAATACTAAGATACATTAAAATAGTAGCTAAAATACTGATACTGAAATATATTTGTTAAAGTGTATAGCGATACGTATCGGAAATACATTTTGAATAGCGGCAAAATGTATTTGGAAATACAAATAGAGGAATGCATTTTAGGGAGGGCAGAAATACAAATGCAGAAATACCCAGAAATACAGAAATACCTGCAATATGTTGCTGGAATACTGCAACATATTTTTCGAATTTGTTTGAGACGCCAAATGAGATGAAGCTTGAGGTTGGAAGTGGAGGTTTTTGATCCTGAAATTACTTTCCCGTAGGCTTAGCATTTTGCCTTGAAGGTAGTGATTTCGGACGACGCGGAGTCTTCAGTGGGCTCAAAAAAACGTTCCTTCAAGGACTGACCGCGGTCCCTTCGCTGACATCTTGTCTGTCTGACGAGGGTTGCGAAAAGACTTCGTCCTCTAAATAAATTCCATGTCATCCTAAATCCAATCAAAACGTCACCACGCCCCTGTCAACATTTATCACATGACGTCACGGTGGAATTAACTGGTATTCTTTATCTGTAGGTGTGGCCTTGAACATAAAACTTTACCACGCTGCTGTATGAAAGGACAATACGTACTTTCGTTGTAGGTTACCTCGTTGAAGATTGTGCAGGCAGTGTCATTTGGAATTTTCGAGAATAGTGGACCACCTGAAGCATCCTGGAACACATGTCTTATCTTCTGTTACGGTTGAAAAAACAATACGGTGACATACCTGTTGTGAAGGCCCTTTCTGTTGACCCTCCGCCACCAATGTTGGGAAGTATTTTAAGTACATTGTACTTAAAGTACTACTTCAGGTAGATTAGGAAACTTGTACTTTACTCGAAGTACATTCTTCGAGTATGTACTTGTACTTAAAGTACTTTTTCTGGTACTTTCCGAGGAAAGTACAATTTCTGACTTTAAAGTACATTCCCCAAATTTAGTTTTGTTAAATTTGTATCTCGAAATGATGCTTTGTCAACTCCGAAGAAATACTGGGAGGGATATTCTACTGTCAGCAGAGACGTGAGCAGACGACGCATTGCTCCGCTTGTTCTGGAGGCAGTTTTCCAGTAGCTTCTTCAACTCTCGCTACTTCTCGGTCATTCAGCGCAAGTGAGAAGATTTAAAATATTATGAGGGCAAAATTAATCATAATCTAGCACCTGAAGCAGAGGTGCGGAACAATTAAACTTTCAAGTCGAAGAAAAAGACAACAGAGGATAACGTCAAATGTTTTGAGATTATTTCTTTTATCTTTTCCTTCTACTTGAAAGTTACTTAATTTTTTCGCACCTCAATCTCAGGTATCACATTCTAATTAATTATCACCAGCTCGCATGCACACTCACTGATGTCATGCTCTCTCCTAGCGTGTATTTAAGAACTGCAAAAATCTAGTGCAAGCGGCGCCAAATTCAGAAGAGGGACTTCTGAATTTAGCTCAATTCTTGAAAATAACTACTCTGTGGCCACTTGATTTTATCAAATATTCGCCGCCGTTCTAAAAATAGGTCATGTACCCTTATTACCCCTGGGCAATGCATACCAGTTAAAAAATCACTCTACTAATAAAATTAATTAATTAAATGACATCATGAAAGATTGTATTAAAATACTTGTACATTACTTTGTAAGTACATTGCATTTATAGTACTTCACTTTGAAAGTGCATTGCATTTATATTACTTTACTTCAAGTACATTGCACCCAGTGTACTTACTACTCTACTTAAAGTACATCGCGTCTCATTTACTTTGTAATTTACTTGAAGTACCTTTCAGATATAATTTACCCAACACTGTCCGCCACCGACGCATGGATTGCAGTCCTCAAGCTTCGCCTTGCATACTCCAAATAGAGACCTCGTGGATTGCGACCTGATATTGCCGGCACAGGTGCGAGCTCTCCGAGAAACAGCGCCGCGCTCGAGACGAGTCGCAGGTGTACGAAGTTTGGGTCGGCACAGCGAGGCCACGTCTGGCCTCTTTCCTCGGTGTCGGACCACCAGAGCAGCGGGTCACTTTCACCTCGGCTGATGGCGTACCCTTGAGCCGTGCAATACTACGGGCGTAGCCGCAGATGCATTCGCATATGTGTTGAACTTCACTGCGTGAGTCATCCTACCATTTCAAGTCAACCACCGCCAGGCTCGTGCTGCAACGGACTGTGACTCAGCTTTGCCGGCTGGGTGTACTGTGTACGCCAAGGCAAGAGAGACGGTTAGCAGCGGGCTTTGGATGCCATCAAACAATGACTAAAAAAAAACCCTACCTAAGGACCTGCGGCACAAGATGCTGTGACTCCACTCCTGGCACGCCACCTGGTTCGAGTCCCCGACTACTCAACACTTTTCAGAAGAAAGAAGAGGACGCATAGAAAAATAGTTTAGAGAATCGGAAGGAACCTTGGTCAGCATGATAACAATGCCCCAGAATCTCCTTGACCTTGGTGCCCTCAAAAGTAAAAAAAAAAAAGTGCGTTTGGATTTTTTTTTTTTGGGGGGGGGGGGTGAGTATTTTTTAAGATGTGTAACGAAACACATTTCACCCTAATTGTATCGCGATACAAAGGAATATTGGAAATGCATTTGGATACAGGAATACAGATACTAGTAAAAAAAATTTATCGCGATACAGACCTACATATAAAAAATGTATTTCTAAAACACTATCGCGATATATTTGTATCGCGATACTGCCCAACCCTGCTTCGCACCACTGAGGCCGATTCCCAACGAAGGAAACCATGCTCTACCCAGCAGGCTGGTGCCGGTTGTTTTCACCATCAGAAGAGGAAGGCGTGCCTTTCGGGTCTTGTAAGTGTCGTCATCCTCCAGTGTATTCATAATATCGAGCCACTCGTGGGTGTAGGATTGTAGCTGGAGTGGAGAGGGTCGAAGATTAGTGGTCGTGAGGTTCAGAACTCGGAAAGTTTCCGAGCTTATCACGATGCAGGCGGAACCTCAGTCAACCTCCATGGACCTGTGGCATGTCCGTTGATCGCAACGTCTGCGAAGACAGCGGGAGTGACGGAGCTGACTGTTGACAGTGACTGAAGAACCGGAACCTCCTCCTAGGGTGACCACCTTCCTGATAGCGAAATGCGGGACACGCGGGGCAGGGGGGGAGGGGGGGGGGGGTAGAGGAAATTTATTAACACGTAGACCACGTACCGAGGCTCTGTTAACAAATTTAATATCCTGTGCTGTTTATACACCTGCTAATTGTATTGCAGCAATTAAGCTCAAATAATTTGCACTCCCAGTGATATATATTTGTTATGCCAAAGCTGTTATTAAATGTGCCGAAATTCAAAACATAAAAATCGGCTGAAGCAGAACTCAATGCATCAAATGGAGTAAAGAAACAGTAAATCTTTTTCGGGTTATAGTTTCCTATCAATGCCTAATTTTATCAACATGGTCCTACAGAAATGTTTAACATTATGTTCTTTTTCGACCGTTGTGAGTTGCAGACTTTTCGCCTTGTGTAGCTGTCTTCACGGGAAAAAAAATCCGCGGCAACCCTTTGGCATTGACACAGCGATATGAAAATAATTACAATATTTTATATTTAAACTTTTGGCGAACAATTGTTTTTATAATATTTGGCCACCAAGGGAGAGAAAACGAAGAATGAGCATAGTTGTAAACCCGAGACTGGGGATACGGACAAGGAACAAACACAGAACGACACTTCGTCCGTGTCGTTCTGTGTTTGTCCCTTGTCCGTATCCCCAGTCTCGGGTTTACAACTATGCTCAATTTACACCAGCTAGCCTGCACCCTCACCATTGCTTCATAAGAATAAGCGTTGGCTCTCCTGCAAGTACGACGGTCGCTTCCCGCAATGCTTGGATAGAAAATGGCGTACCATTGCGATTCAAACGATTACCAGCGACCTCCGCGCTTCCCCGTGCCCCGTTGTTCGGCAGCGCCATGAGTTGCTGAGTAAATTTTACGACAGGCTGAAATCCGGGACAATTTGAAAATTTAGAAATTTCTCGCGGGACGCGGGACACGAGCCCTCAATGCGGGACAGTCCCGCGAGTCGCGGGACGGGTGGTCACCCTACCTCCTCCACAGGTTCACTCGTTTGGCGAACGGACTTCGTAACGTGGTAGACATCCTGATCTGGGGGATTGGTTGCTTCTGTCAGCTGGTGATTGCAGCCTCTGGTCCGCCGTTCGGAGTCAGATGGTCGTTCAGAAGCCTTGCCCGGTTTCTTCTTTTCTTTTGCCGCCTTTTTACGGCAGGCCTTCTGCAGGTGTCCTTCGATGCCGCAGAAGTGGCATCCGACACTGCGTAGGAGCAACTGGCGACGTGGCAAGTGGTACCCGGACTCGTCTTCCACGTATGTACAGCGTCAGAGCTTACTACGTCCCTTTTTGTGCGTGAAGCCCTGCTCTGCGCTCCGAAACCAGAAATCTTAGGCGTGGCCGCTTTCCATTGTGTTCACCCACCTTGGACCCGACATGTCTTCCTCGGACGAAGATACCCCGACTGTTGTAATGGCTCCTTTGGACCCATATACCTCGCCCTGGCTGAATTTTCGCCGGATCAGACAGCCTATCAAGGACACAACAGCTTTTTCAGGATCAACACGTCGTTGTTTATGTTTTCGTTGTTATTATTGTAGTTGTCAAGCCCTAGTACCAAAGCCTTTTCGATCTGGTACAAATTTGCTGCGTTTTGCTCCGCAAATAAAACTATAACGAATTACAATAGATCTGTTCTGTAGGCAAATAATTAAATAACTCGAGAACAGCTCTAAAAATATGCAATTGGTCCATTAAAAATTACAAATAAAGGTTTATGAACTCAAGTAATTATATTCGTTTTTTACGGATGACGTTCAAGTCCGGTTTTGTTTTGTCTATTTTGTAAAGAACTGCCTGACCTCCGAAAGCGCAGCCTCGATTAGAAGCATCCTAGCCTTCCTTGTTGGGGTCATTATGTTTTGTGTGTGCGCATTTTGAATGCCCCCCCCCCCCCCCCCCCTCCCCCGTCGAAAATTTTAATCCTCACGTCAGAACTCATGCGCCTGCGGAAAAAATGAGGTGCACGTGCCGTCCTCCGCTCCTTATCACGCGCATGCGCGGGTAGCGAGGCAAGGTAGTCACTGGAAGTGCCGCCATTGAATAATATAGTAAACGTTAAAGAGTGGCCACTGAAGCCCCATCGCGGCCCAGCTGATTCACAACACCCGTTGGCGCAGTGGTACTTAATTATTTACACATTCGTTGTATTTGTACCATCAAGAAATGGTTTTACTTTTATTTACATATTTCTAAGACTATTAGTAGATTCAAACGTTTTTTAAAAAAAATATTACAACGACTGCGACTGGGGCTTTGGAAAGAGTGACGTCAAACAAGGTGGCGGGGGGCGGATGCGGTGTTTTGTTGCTGTATCGTCTGGAGTTAACGACGTTCTTTCTTTGTGGCGAAGGTGAGACCATTAAAGCGTAACCACGTGGAGAGTGTTTCGAGCGTCTCATCACAGGAAGTTGACAGCAACTTCACAACAGCCCATTGGTGCGCTGACAGTCAACTGAGCCGCTGGGGCCTACGGGAGTGGGCACACTTTACGCAAGTATATTACTCGATGGGGCCGCAGTATTCACAGTGCCTCGCAAGGGGAAGTAGCGGACTGAATATGGGATAGCTGAACAGGAGCAGTGACGTGAGGAGTATGACTGTGCTTGACGTGCCGAAGAGACTCCGGAGGAGAAAGAGCGACGTTTGACTGTAGGGATCGAGAGGCGAGCCGAGCTCGTTCTGCTACGACAAGAGCTCGTGTAAAGAAACAAGAAACCGACAAAACATCTTATTTTGTTACTCGGTATAGGATTCGTCGGAATATCGCTTTCAGAAAAGACGAGCGGTGCTATTACGGTGACTGAAAAGCGTCTCCGACACGTCTCTTTACGTCCTGTTCCGCCCATGCATCGAAAGTAATCCCATGAGTGGCAACAAATGACGTCGCAAACGCCGCAATGTTGTGCTCTACGTCGTGCTGTCGAATCTCTCGACCCTGGCGATTCGGCGTACGAGTTCCTGGGAAAAGCAGGATAGAAGGCGAGTTTCGCTGTCGTCACAGCGTCCATACTTCGAGTGTAGGAACAAACGGTCCCGGAACTAATGGTTCCGAGTCCAAGGTGAACAAAATGGTCTCGTAAGAAGATTGTTTTGAAACTTAGATATACCATGCAATATACTTCATCCGTTCATCAGTGATTTCCTGGTGGAAGGAAGGATCTCGTTTATATTTTGAGGTAGGTTGGTTCGAAGGAAGTGATCGGGTATTGAACGTAATTTTATTCAAATTCGTCAGCGTGTTTTTGAACGAAAAATGTTTGAAACAGAAATGAATCCCCCTAGTTATACTGTTGAACCGGGTCCATATCACAAGGGCGAATGACGTTTTAGTGAATAACGGGAGCGCGTGTTAACCCCCCGCGCTGCGCTTGCCTCGCGTTGCGGCGACAGTCTGCGGCGGCCTCATTTAAAATATGTTAACCCACTTGGCTTGCCCGTAAACACGGCTTCGCGGCGGCCGACTATTCGCTAAGGTGTCATTCGGTGAAATCTGCGCGTTCGCTAAAACGCCTTTCGATGAAGTCAGTGCCCCCCTGTTGAAGCCACGAAACTCGAATTACTTCCCTCTCGTCATGACGCGTAGCGCTGGCACACATAACGAGGGAAGCTCGATACCTTTATAGGTGCATTACGTTTCCATAGTGCAAAACATTTTGGAGCTTCCCAGAAAAATATAAAAACCGGTCGAGCTCGTGCAACGGTCACCCTCGATATTCGGAGATTTCTTGTAAATTAAAAACTGCAAAATGTTTACCGGCGAGTGCCATTGGATTTTATGATATTTATCCGAAAATGCAGGAGCCACATGGGTGTTATTTATCTGCGACCATTTTTACCTAGTTTGTACTTGGGACCATCAGTTTCGGAGCCATTTATTCGGGACCATTAGTTCCGAGACAATTTGTTCTGGGACCATTTGTTTCGTTTCCCCCCAACTTCTGGCTGCTGGAGCTTCCGTGGACTGCCACACTGGACAGCGGCCTGCAGCAGAACAGGCGTCCGCCACATCCAACCCCGCTGCTGCGACACCGCCAAGATCGCGGCCGGTGAGAGCTTGACGCTTCCATAACGTCATAAGGCGGAAATCGAAGGGACACTCGTTTGGTCGCGGTAAATGCACCTGTCAGAGGCGCGTTCTAAGAAAGCAGTGCTTCCGCGTTTAGACGTAGCCCGCAGGGAAGTACCGCAGAAATACAGCCCCGTTTTTTGCTACGGAAGCGGATATAAAGACCCCTGAGGCGCTCACGTCTCGAAAGCGACATAAAAACTCGGCATGGAATCCGAGGCTCCCCAAGAGTGGTCTCGGGGAACTTTAAATTCTAGATTGTGGTTTACGGGATTAGGTTAAAAAAATGTACCGTGGGCACAACCAAAATATTTTGAATGCGCTCCTGTCGGCGGAGCGCTCGAGAGGAGTGCACCACCGAATGTAAACTTTTCCTCCCTAGCAGTGTTGCCAGATGGTCCCACCAAAAAACCGCCAAACGGCTGGGAGTTATAACCCAAATATAGCCCAGGCCGTAAAAAAAGTAGAGCCAAAATAGCTAAAACTAAAAACAATTATTTTAAGCCTTTTATTGAGAATTTTTCAGACACATACAAAACACGTTACATTCTCTTCAACTCTCAGATGCGCCACATTTTGTGTATATTATGTTACTTGTGAATAAAAAAAAAGCTTCGGAACGATGAAAATCCGTACAACACTGACCCTTCCTTCGTAGGCTTTATTGTGCAGCCCGGGAGATATGATCATACAGTAAAAGAACAAAATGCAAAAACAAAACAGTAAGAACACTGGGAGTTTCAAACCGGAACCCCCAATGTTTAAGGTCCTTACCAATATTGCCGCGCGCAGACTTGCAGAAGCTTCTCGTTTATTCTTGCTGCGAACATAACTTCTATCGTTTTTGTTGTTCTAGAAAGTGCGTGTTGATTCTCGCCCCAAGCGCGCGCTACGCTCGAACGTTCCCCGCCGAATCTTCGAGATAGTGACTCCCTCTAGATAAGAGGCCGCCCGCGACCTTGTCGAGTCAGTTTCGCCCCAGCGCTCGACTCTGCTGTCTCGCCGACTTCGACGCCCGCGACGCTCTGTTATTATCTTTTGTACCCTTTTATTTTTGGCACAAGTTCGCCACATTAAACGTTTATTTATTCCTGTTTATTTCTTGTTTATTGGTCACCGCCCGTGACATTTTGGTGGAGGTGCTGGGTACCCGCATGCCCGTGCAGCGCTCCCCTCCGAGTTCCCGCAGTGCAAGTCCGGACCCAGCCTCCCGAGGACCGAGCGAAGACCAGATCGAGACCCGATCCAGTCGCCGCACCCAAGGTCTACTCCCGGAACACGGACTTCTGCCACCCCGGACCAGGCAGCCAACGAGGCCGACGATGGACAACCAGTCGTCGCAGAACCCGTCCGCCGCCGCCGTCGTATACCTTCCCGTCGCACCCCGGACTCCGACGCCATTCAACGGGGAGGTCCACGAGGACGTTGAAGATTGGCTGCAACATTACGAACGAGTTGCCCGCCATAACGCATGGACACCGGAGCAGTGCCTCCAGAACGCCTACTTCTCTCTGGAAGGCACGGCACGCACGTGGTTTGAGAACCACGAAGTGTCCATTGCGTCGTGGGAAGAATTCCAGGCCGAGCTGCGACGGACCTTTGCCAACCAGCACCGACGGCAGCGTGCCGAAGAACTCCTGCGAGCGAGAACCCAAGGGCCGTCCGAGAGCGTCACAAGCTTCGTCGAAGACGTTCTTCACCTCATGAATCGCGCCGACCCAACCGCTCCCGAGGAGAAAAAGCTGCGGGTCTTGATGCGCGGTGTAAAGGAAAACATCTTCGGTGGCCTTGTGCGGAGCCCGCCTACCACCGTCGAAGCTTTCATCGCCGAAGCAACCAACATCGAGCGCGCGCTTCAGGCACGTGCTTCCCACTACCAGCGACATCCAGGCGTCGCTGCACCCACACTGCTTAACGGTGAAAACACTCTGGGTACACCGGACATCCGGGAAATTATCCGAGAGGTTGTCCGAGAGGAACTGCGAAGGTTGCTGCCAACTACCAGCCGTCCGCCAACCCTTTCCATCGCCGAGGCTGTCCGAGAAGAAGTGCATCGGGCGCTACAACCAGAGGTTCCCGTCACCACGGTGGCACCGGAGGAACCGACGTTGAGCTACGCCGCGATGGCCCGACGACCGCCGCAAGCTCCCCGTCAAGCCACGTCGCCACCCCGAAGAGACGCCCCAACGCCGCAGTACCCCCGACGACAGGAAGATCAGGCGCACCCAGAGCAACCTTCGCCGAGGAAGACAGACGTCTGGAGGACGGCCGACCGACGCCCGCTGTGTTACCACTGCGGGGAAGCTGACCATGTGTACCGCCGATGCCCATACCGACGACTCGGGCTGCGCGGGTTCCACCCGAACGACCCGCGACCTCGTTATGGTGAACGCCCTCGGGAAATCGACGAGTACCTGCGACGACCTCAGTCCCCCGAGCCTGCGTTCCGCCGAGAGTTCCGGTCATCTTCGCCACGACGTCCAGCTTCGCCGATGCACCGACCCCGACGTGAAAGCCTGTCGCCCCTCGCTCCACGCCGGGGAAACTAGGCGCGGCAACCCCTGGAGGTGGAGTTGCCGAAGACGACCGACGCCAAGATCCTCCACGAACGTCGGAGGGCCCCCACTCGAACGCTACCAGAGACCGAAACGACGCCCCTGCAGCGGTGTCCAATAACCTGAATGTCGTCATTGACGGCCACGACGCATCAGCACTCGTTGACACCGGAGCAGACTACTCAATCTTGAGTGGAAGGCTCTCCCGCCGCCTTCGCAAAGTCATTACGCCGTGGGATGGACCCCAAATACGAACCGCAGGAGGACATCTCATCACGCCCGTCGGAAGGTGCACTGCTCGCGTCGAGATTCACGGCGAGACGTGTCCGGTAAAGTTCGTCGTTCTACAAGACTGTTCCAGAGATGTCATTCTTGGCATGGACTTTCTGTGTGAATACGGCGCCGTCATCGACCTGGGTGAGAACAGACTGACGCTTCGGAAGCCTGTTCCGCCTTCAGAGAAACCCCAATCAGGGTCAGCCGCCGTCCGAGTCGCCACCGACCACGTGAACCTGCCGCCGCGATCAAGTATTGTCGTACCCGTCGTGGCAGATACAGCTACCTGCGGCGAAGTTGTTCTAGAAGGGAACCTTCAATTGCTCCTGGGAAGAGGAATAGGCGTCGCAAGAGGGATAACAGAACTCCAGAATGGCCGCACTGTGGTCCTCCTGACGAACTTCCGAAACGAAGCGCAACACCTCACGAAAGGGGCAGCCGTTGGCCACGTCGAGGAACTCCGAAACTCCGCGGAAATCGCCGCCATTGCTGACGAATCCTCGCCACCTCAGCCAGACAGTACGTCGCCAGCGCAGCTCGACATTGACCCAAAACTTCCGGGCCCGAAACGACGTCAGCTGTTTAACCTTCTCGCCGAATACCGCGACTGCTTTGCGACGTCGTCGAAGGTGCGCCAAACCGCCGTTGCGAAGCACCGCATCGTTACCGAGGACGACGCGCGCCCTGTGCACCGATCTCCATACAGAGTCTCCGTCAAAGAAAGACAGGTGATCCAGGAGCAAGTTCAAGAGATGCTGAACGACGACATAATTCAACCCTCAAGCAGTCCTTGGGCCTCCCCAGTCGTACTGGTTAAGAAGAAAGACGGGACGCTTAGGTTCTGCGTGGACTACCGGCAGCTGAACGCAGTGACGAAGAAAGACGTCTATCCACTCCCCCGCATCGACGACACGTTAGACCGGCTGCGCCATTCTCGATACTTTTCATCGATGGACCTGAAGAGCGGCTACTGGCAGATCGAAGTCGACGAACGGGACCGAGAGAAGACAGCCTTTGTCACACCGGATGGGCTGTACGAGTTTAAGGTGATGCCCTTCGGACTATGCACGGCGCCAGCAACTTTCCAGCGTGTCATGGACACCGTACTGGCAGGACTGAAGTGGCAGAGCTGTCTCGTCTACCTCGACGACGTCGTAGTGTTTTCCGGCGACTTCGACGAGCACTTGCGACGACTCCGAGCTGTTTTCCAAGCCATACGGACCGCCGGACTCACCCTCAAGCCGTCAAAGTGTCGGTTCGCCTATGACGAACTGAAGTTCCTAGGTCACGTGGTTAGTAACGAAGGCATTCGTCCAGACCCAGAGAAGACTCGCGCCGTCGCAGCATTTCCAGTGCCAAGAGACAAGAAGGCCGTGCGAAGGTTCCTTGGGCTATGTGCCTACTATCGGCGCTTCGTTCGAGATTTCGCAAGGATTTCCGCACCGCTCACAAGCCTCACGAAGGACGCCGAGAAGTTCGAATGGGCCGAGGAGCAGCAGCAGGCATTCCACGAGCTGAAGCGACGACTGCAGGCGCCTCCTGTTCTTGGACATTTAGACCAGGATGCGGAAACCGAGATCCACACGGACGCAAGTAACGCAGGACTTGGCGCGGTACTGGTTCAAGTAGAAGAAGGCACCGAACGAGTCATCGCCTACGCCAGTCGGACATTGTCCAAGGCGGAGCGAAATTACTCCACGACTGAAAAGGAATGCCTTGCGGTCGTCTGGGCGATCACGAAGTTTCGTCCGTACTTATACGGAAGCCCGTTCCGCGTAGTCACGGACCACCATTCGCTCTGCTGGCTTGCGAACATCAAGGACCCGTCAGGACGCCTTGCGCGATGGAGTCTCCGACTACAAGAGTTCAACATGACCGTAGTCTACAAGTCGGGCCGCAAGCACAGCGACGCCGACTGCCTGTCCAGAGCTCCCGTCGAAACACCCTCCGACAGCAGCGACGACGATAACGACGAGTGGTTCCTGGGCGCAGTGAACACCGGCGACATGGCCCGACGTCAACGAGACGATCCTGAGCTGCGCGCACTAATAGAACACCTGGAAGGGAGTGGGAGTGCCATACCACGTGTTTTTTCACGAGCCCTGCCGACCTTCGCCATTAGACAAGGAGTTCTCTACAAAGAGAACTTCGGCAACAACAACTCGACGTGGCTGCTGGTAATCCCGACCGACCTTCGAGAGGAGATTTTCCAAGCCTGCCACGACGACCCGACGTCCGGACACCTCGGTTACAGCCGGACACTGGCCCGTATTCGTGAAAAGTATTACTGGCCCAAGCTCCCCAAAACGGTCCACCTATACACACGATCATGCCATGAATGTCAGCGACGAAAGAAACCTCCAACGAGGCCGGCCGGACTCCTGCAGTCAATCCCTCCGCCAACGGCACCCTTCCAACAGATCGGAATGGATCTACTTGGCCCTTTTCCACCGTCGACGTCGGGAAATCGCTGGATCATCGTCGCAACAGATTATCTCACGCGGTACGCCGAAACGAAAGCCCTTCCTTCCGGAACTGCTGTGGAAGTTGCCAAGTTTTTCATTGAATCCATCGTCCTCCGGCACGGCGCTCCCGAAGTCCTGATCTCAGACCGTGGATCCTCGTTCATGGCCCAGCTGACACAAGAAGTCCTTCGTCTCAGCCACACCAGCCATCGTCGCACCACGGCGTACCACCCTCAGACCAACGGGCTGACGGAAAGACTCAACAAGACCATCGCCGACATGATTTCCATGTACGTCGACGTGGAGCACAAGACATGGGACGAGGTGTTGCCGTACGTCACCTTTGCCTACAATACGGCCGTGCAAGAAACCACCGGGGTTACACCCTTTCAACTGGTTCATGGTCGCAAAGTGACGACAATGCTGGACGCAATGTTACCCCACGAACCGGCTGTCGACGGAAGTGACGACGCCCAGGTGGTTGCCCAACGGGCAGAAGAAGTCCGTCAGCTCGCCAGACTCCGGATTCAAGCCCAACAACGTATCGACACTGGCCGCTACAACCTTCGTCGCCGGGACGTCCACTTCCAGCCGGGAGACAGGGTGTGGGTCTGGACACCGATCCGCCGCCGTGGTCTCAGCGAGAAACTACTGAAGCGCTACTTTGGACCCTACAAAGTGCTTCGTCGACTCGGGGATCTGAACTACGAGGTGATGCCCGATGGAACACGGACTTCATCACGCCGCCCTCCAAGACCAGAAGTCGTCCACGTCGTGCGCATGAAGCCGTACTACGCTCGATAGGACTGTGGACCTTATGTGTTCCAAATGTCTCTTTAGTTTACCGTTATTTCTGTTTGCTTTGTTTTCGGTTTGTGCTGCATCGGGACGATGCGCTTTTAAAGGGGGGGATAATGCCGCGCGCAGACTTGCAGAAGCTTCTCGTTTATTCTTGCTGCGAACATAACTTCTATCGTTTTTGTTGTTCTAGAAAGTGCGTGTTGATTCTCGCCCCAAGCGCGCGCTACGCTCGAACGTTCCCCGCCGAATCTTCGAGATAGTGACTCCCTCTAGATAAGAGGCCGCCCGCGACCTTGTCGAGTCAGTTTCGCCCCAGCGCTCGACTCTGCTGTCTCGCCGACTTCGACGCCCGCGACGCTCTGTTATTATCTTTTGTACCCTTTTATTTTTGGCACAAGTTCGCCACATTAAACGTTTATTTATTCCTGTTTATTTCTTGTTTATTGGTCACCGCCCGTGACAATATCGCACCCGTCTCTTTTACTTTGTACAGAATATTGTCACAAAGGAACAAACGAGGAAACAAAGAATAACTGGGGAAACTGAAACGTTTAATGGGGGCGAACTTGTGCCCAAAATTAAAAAAAAAGGAACAGAATAAAGCAGAGCGTCGCGGGCGTTGAAGACGGCGTGACAGCAGAGAACGCTGGGGCGAGACTGACTGGCTCGCCACGCGGAGCCCCTTATGTACTACATGCGTGGGCTTCTGGAATAATCGGCGTAGAAAGTTCGACGCGTAGACCCATTCGGACTTCGAACAAGCAACAGGATTCTCGAATTTACCAGAATACTAGTCTGCAGGAATAAATAAAAAGCTGCGCCGCTCCCAGGAATCGAACCCTAGCTTTTCGCGCGGGAGCCAAATATGCCTACTTGGCCAGCTGCGCGCGCGGCAATATGAGTGTGCCCCATTCCGGTTCACTATATTTCTGATTGTGTTGTCCTTTCTTGGGGTGGACGACGACTGGAAGGTAGTCAATTGTTTGGCGGCCGCGGACTTCTGATTTTTACGAACTTGGGTGCCTAAGGATTCTCAGAATGGGCACCAAAGCAGCGTATAGAGAGTTCAGCTTAGATCCGCGTAGAAGACGCGCTACCAGGCCTGTGGTAATTGTGCGACCTGTTTGGTTTGTTTCACTGCGATGTGGGGAAACAGCTTGATCTCTGCAAGCACTGCTTCCATGCGCATTGTGAAAACCCCGAATCGAGGACAGGCGCCGAAAAAACACAAGGACAAGAAGAGACGTAAACACTGCCCTCCCTCCCGAAGTTTGTAGAAGTTTAAATACCTTTCTTCTTCTTCTCTCTCCTCTGGACTGGTTTGAAGATTAACTAGCGGAACCTCAAAGTTCGACGACGAACCTGAGGTTTCGACGAAGTTTCGCCGCATTCTTAGAAATAGCCCAAAAATAGCCACACAGCCAACCACGAAATTTTGACGCCTACTAGAAAAACAGTGTAGCCCAGTTTGGCTATATATAACCCAATCTGGCAACACTGCAGTCCTTTGTTCCCCTTCCTCAATGAGGCCATGGCGCCACCTTGATAAAAATAAGGGTAATCATCATTATCATATCTTCTAATTCAAGCCAAATGTTTTATTTTGAACCATACACATAAACGCATCTGGCAACTTCGTTTTTAGCGAGCATTGAACTCTTCAACAGCGGTAAGAGTTTCCTCATGTTCTTTCGTACACTTAAATTGTTTTTCGCTATTGTTACGTTGCGGTTTCTCTTTTTCTAATTCGCGATATCGCGTATAAGGTGACCGTCTTTTTGTGCCCTGCGGTGTCTAAACGTAGAAATGTAACCTATCAATGCACCTCTTTCCAGTCCATCTCTTTCGACAGAACTGGTGCGCAAAGGGGTGGATTGTGTATTTCACTTCTAATAAAAGGTCGTGCTTTCTACGGTTGATTGCCACTTCCAGAGGTCCTCGCTACTCGCCACACTTGTGACTTCTATAGTTACGCACGTCACCTCTACCAGCTTCCGCATAAACGAAAAGGACACTCCCAACACGGCCACGCAACACTTAGATTTTCGGGGGTTACCGCACGCACGCTCACCCCGCCTAATCATCGCCCGTCTTGTTTTTTTCGAACATTCATTTTATTTACGCCATCTCCAGAAGGTCGTGGGTCTCACAGTCTTTTAGACGCGAAATGCGCTGGTCGTTTTGTATCAATGGTACAAATCCGCGACGGAGACTGCGATTCGTGCGGAGCCGCTGCGCCTCCGGATCCACCAGTTGAAGACAACCTATCACGCGGGAGCGGCCAGCGATGGCCGGTCCCCGGATGTTGTCAGAACGACAAATATATGAGGGAGTGTAGTGGAACAGCCGCTTATCTGTTCCTTTCAGTTGTTTATGCCCCACGGGTATGTTGGCTTCTTGTGGCAAACAAACAGACACGGAACTATCTTTTTTATATACCCAAGCTTTATTTTTGGGTGAGGTGCGCGTAAACGACGACCTGAACATTACACGATGTCACCAAGAGTATGTAAAGTTCGCGAGATTCTTAAACTCCAATCATAGTTGATATTCTTGATACTGCAACAGCGAGATATTATTTTAATATGACAGACAAGGTAATCGAACAGGAACGCTGGCACAAACAAACTCACTTCACTCGGAAGAAAACGTGAAAATCCGTGTCTTTAATTCAGATATCAGTATGGAAAGATTACGCACCAGTAATAGCTTGAACTTTAGCACAGGCAACAAGTACGAAAAATAAGAAATGTGTAGTATTTGCCGCATACGAGAACTTATGCCGACCGTGCCGATGCCCGGCTCCGACAACCTGTTGTCAGGAATTCTGAGCGGCACCAGAGATCGGCTTCCGGTCGAATCGGCCGATTTCGGCAAAGTAAGATCTGGCCGATCCGGATCGAGATCTGGAATCGGCGCTGCTTGGAATTCTACATAACTATCGCTATCTACATCTGACGAATTTCGTCTTCGACCTTCATGAGTTTCGTTTTATTCGGGCCGTTTTGGGTAGTTCTCATCCAAACTCAACCGCTGCGCCTCATCAAGAAGACGCCTGTTCAGTAGGCTTCGGCATCGTCACACCGCACTTCACGAAGATCTTATCACACCACCCATCTACCGTCGAGAAACTCAGGCCCTACTCTCAGGGGCGGATGCAGGAATTTCCTTAGGAAGGGGTCAGGTGTTGGTCAGCGTACCATATGTTTAGAAACCCGTCCCCCTTCCCCCGTTTCCCGTTTCCACGCCCTAAATTTTTGCACATGCAAAAATCAAGAGGGGGGTCAAGACATCCGAACCCCCCCCCCCCCCCTCTAAATCCGCCCCTGCCTACTCTAGAGTGACATAGAGTGGCCCCACAACGCCTTGGTCCAAACAGGCCACCATATGGCCTATCCGAGGCGTACAGCTACGGCCATGGCACGGGAATCGATGGGACGATCGCGAGCAGTATTTTTTTTTTATTATGTATAAAAAGGAGTAATTCAGCAAAGCGTGCCCGATGCCCTATGATCGCGCTTGACGCAGGTGTAAATTCTTCTCGGATGTCAGGCCGAGGAGCTGTGACGTCGCCGTTAAAAGGTTACACAAAAGCAGCAGCTTTTGTGCGACCTTAGAGCAACAGATGAAGCAACAAACTTCTATGTTGTTTTAGCAATCATCAAAATTGCAATCAGTATGTTTTTTTTTTGTCCGCTTAAAACTTATCCTCCCCCCCCCCCCCCCCCAAAAATAAAAAAAAAACACTTTTTTTTCAAGGTTCAAGGAACTCATTTCTTAGTAAAAATCATTAATACGGGTAATTGTTTTCCAACATGGTCGGTCCTCAAACAACCTCCGCTCAACTTCATATTTATTAATTCTGGGTGTTTATGCAAAATAACCCTTATTTGCAATTATGAGTTGTGTGTTCCTTGATATTACGTAACAAAAGCTAATCGTGTCAAACTAAAGTGTATTTTACTGTTAATTATGGTGGTCACAAACTTGTTCACAATATCTTGCCATGATTATTTTAGCATGCACCAATGGTATAGCAAGCTTTGACAAATTGTGCCCTAAGTCCAAAAATCTTCCACTGCCCGTACTGGCTACAACAGTCACACAAGAGGATCACTGCCAAGCATTTTTGCGCTGGCCAGAACAATTATACACCCTCAGCGACGAAGGCAAGAAACGCTGTAACAAAAGTAGTTCGTTAGGCTTCGAAATGCATTTATTGTAATTATGTGCGCCGCTGCCACAATTTATCTAAAAATACTCAGCATATTATTTAAATTATTTGGCGGTATGTAATAACCCTAGCAATTTTAACTCCGTCAAACTGCTGTCTTAAACTGTATAAACGAGCCTATTTAGCAATATTATCACACAAGGTAAATCAAAATTCTGGTAATAGCGGTCATTACACTATTCAACACAAGTGCGATTTACATGTTTAAACGCTATTTATGCAGAAACGCAGGAACAAAAATACCGTGGGCTTTGGTTTGACGTCTTAACCTGTTGACTGGCTAAATCCAAGATATATCGCGTTTATTTATTACCAGATAGATCATAGAACTCGGTCAAGAAAATACCCGAATACGAGATTTTTATAGTTATCTGTAGGATTCCGTGTTTTCTGAGTTTATTTCTCCTAAAATTTGGTGGATGCTTTTCGGAGTTTATTTTTCGCTGAAAATTCGGGGTTTATCGTAGTTTATTCGTTAGATTGCCAATTCGCTTAAATTCAAAGCTTAAGTTTACTGTAAACTGAACTTTTTTAAAATTCAAAACAATATATGTAAAGTTCGAACAAAAACGTACCCTAAATTTATCAGAACTCGCATGTATCGAATGATATTTCTGCTGCTGCATTTAGTATTGAATCCCTTGTCCACTGGGGATACTATCCCACAACAAATGTTGGAAAGTGTTGCCTCAATAATACTCGATACTTTGAAATAACTAAACTCCAGGACGTAGTCGCGCGGAAATTTCAGCTGCACGAAACTTCGAATGCTTCCCGAAATTTTGTGCGCGTATTGCGTTCGCGCCTTAGTTTTGCTTAGAAATGCTAGACCCTAGATAGGGTTCCCTAGATACATTGGAAGACGGGCCCCTTCCGACATTGGCAAGCTGAGATGACATGCCACGTCACTGCCGCATGTCGGAAATAGCGCGGGGCTTAAATCAGCGACGGTTGTCGTCTACCAAGTTATGCGAATTCAAAACTAAACAGTACACAGAGGGCTGGTGCACAGAGGCGACTCATAACTCGCAGAGCTCTGATAACTCTTTGACTCGCACGCCGCCGCAGCAAGCTGATCAGTTATTGTTTTCTTGTAGTTCGAGGAGCGTTGTTTAGCAGGTGGCCAACCTTGCTGCCTTCCACGTTCATTCGCACGCACTCCTTTGAAGTGCGAAAAAAGCGAGATTCACTTCTCACTTCTCCTCTTGCACTTTGCTCCAACGCTTTTTTTTTATACTGCATTTTTACGTGTAAGTCTACCTTTTACTTGGTGTTTGTTCCAATGCTTTTACATTCAAGTGGGTTGGGGTTACAAACAAGCTAGCGGATGCCCGCTCATTTCCTTTGACTTTAGTCCCTGCATACTTTGTTTCACCTGCGATGGACCGCTGCGGACGCTTCGCTCCAGGCAATCCTGCACCGTCAGCTTAGTAAAATTAGTGCTTTTTTGAAGCATTTAGCGTTTTTTTTTTGTTTTTTTTTCAATTGTCTAAGCGTTTGTCAATGTCAGCTTTATGCTGCTTATGCCGGAAACATTGCGAAATGTAACTGTCAATTCCCAATTTTTACGTTTAGAAATTAGAGGAATGGAATGGAACGATTCAGTCATTCCAGGAGTGGGAATGGGCCCAGTGTCCCCAATCCTAGGAGTTGAAAGGAATTGAATTATCGAAAACTCTTATTCCCGGAATGGAATTGGAATGGAATGGGGGGTGCCCCTTCCGCAACACTGATCGGTCAAGGCATCGTCCCGGACAGGCGAAGGTTGCGGGTTCAATCCCCGCTCCTGGCCCAATTTTTCGCCAGCTCTCTTTCCCTTTCCTTTTCCCTAACTTCAATGCAATAAATTCAATAATCACCTTCTCCCCTCTTCGATCACAGTATTACCACGGCTGCACTTGTCAATCTTCACTCATTCCCATATTATTTGTAATTGCGGTAAGATTTCCTTCATTACACTTTTGTTTACTTCAAGTTTGCAAACTTGACTTTTTTTGTTTTTTTGTAATACGATTGTCGGGGGGAGTCAATGACCAGGCTTTTGGAGTGCATTCCATCTTACTTACCCGTGCTACGTCGCTCGAAATTCCATCTTTTTATCGCATGGGTTCTAACGATGTTCATTTTTCAGTGGTTTGTTAAGCGCAAGTACAGCATAACTTTTATATTTCGTATCAGTCTTAATAACCACCATTTAATGCCGTATATAATGGGTGACGTTGACTAAGCAAGATATTCAGTTACCTAAGATTACTAAAGCCCGGCCTCTCAAACACGGTACGCATGAGCGAAATGCTTTGAACTTTATATTTAACAAAACGATTAAACACGTGTGTTAATATTCACTTTATGTCGACAAAGTAGCTTTTATTTTCCTTTTTTATTATTAAGAGGATGGCAGCACTGTTCCGCTATTGCGGTGCTGAACGAAGCTGGGATAAAAAACACCCGGTGATGTCACATGCCATTTTGATTTCCCGGAGAAAACATTTTGGTGGCGAGCAGAAAGAGACATCGCTGACCTTAAACGGGATAATATGTGTGACCTTGAGTTCTGCATTGAATGTCAAACAGTAAAGGCCCGTTCACACTCTTGCGACTGCTTACGACCTCTTAAACCTGGGTTTCTTAAAACTTCTTAAACCAGAGAACACACTGGCGCCATCTATTGGGAAGCAGTGTAAACTCGGCGGTCCGGCATATTTTTTTTATTTCTCGCGCAATATCCTTTTTTTTTTTGGCTCGAAAAACTTTTGTCAATGTTATAAACGAGCCTTTCTATGGGTATTACGCACATTTGACCTCGGAAATCCCGCAAAACCTTCGCTTTTGTGAAATGCAGTTCTAGGGTCACCGCATAGATGGCGCCACAATGCCAGTGTGTCCCCTCATTGTAGAAACATTTAAGAAGTTGTATGAGATCTCGTCTCTCTCAGTCGTACTTGGTCGCAAGAGTGTGAACGGGCCTTAAGTGTTATTTTGCATCTACGCTGCACTTCACAGCGACGCAACATTTGACGTCCATTAAAACTCTTTGTGTTAATCTCGAAGGAAATACAATCCGCTTTTAAACACATATATTAAGCTCTACAAGTAATCTTCGTAAAAATTCTTGTGTAGCCATGCTCAAACGCGAAAATAGAATAATTAATTTCAATATACGTCGAGTGAGTTCACTACTTTAGTGGAGTGCGCATCGTTATTAGAGACAAGTGAGAATGTTGAATTAATTATGATCTGGTACTTCGCATGCGTTATTTTCCTATAGCACCCCAAGAGAAGTTGTACCTACCCCTCCAGGCTCCACAAAGACATCCGAAAAGCACTACAACAACAAAAAAACGAAAAAAAAACGGGGGATTGTCACCGTAAAAATTTGCATAGAGAAGTCTTCAAAAGTGACTCCAAAAAAGTTATAAAGTAAACTAGTAAAGTCACAACAACTTGCATATTACAAATTGTAGATTATGTGTATTATGAATTTGTATATTATAATTGTATATTGTAATTTGTGTATTATATTAAGGTAAGCTAGTTGGATGAGCATAATGAACAATAAATAGCGCGAACGACACACAAGGGCACGAACATTTACAACGAGAGGGCTATTGATGTAGCAATGCGCCAAGAAACTGAGGGAGAGGGGGAAACGATAGCGCGTGGGGTCGTCAGAACTCCGTGTTGTGGTTCGAATGATTAGGAAGATACAGGAATGCACACGTTAGCCACGTTCGGTTTACGGGTATCCCCTGAACTGGTGCACAAAAGTGTAGGGTATTCCGGTATGTGTATTTAGATACGACCGGAAGTGCACCACCCTACACTTTTCTGCACTGGTGCAGGAGGTGTAGGTAAATCGATGGAAGCTATTGAATAATGTCAAATTAGGTCTAAAGTACGCGGAAGTTATCGCGATGAATATACAGAAAGATGAAGTCTCGTTTACTGTATGCGCGGTGCATAGGCCGCCTAGTGGAAGCTTAAGTGTGTTTTATGAAAAATTCCACAAACTAATGAACTCCTTTAATAACAACGACTATATCGTTATAGCAGGTGACTTTGATATTGACGTCATGAGCAAAACAACATATGGAATCCAAGAATACTTAGTCATATTGTGTAATTATGTGTTACGAAAAATGATTGACGGCTGATAAAGTTACGAAAACGGGCATTGATCACATTGTAGTACGCACAGGCAACTTCATGTTTATAGGTGGGATCATACAGCAAAATGTAGAGGATCATTATTTTGTTGCTCTAAGAATAATAGACAAAACTACTACGCGTAAAGGGGTGTCCAAACAGGACACTACAAAACGCACAACTCCGACAAATCGTGAAAATTGAAGAGGACGCGCCCGCTTCAAGCCCGCTTCAATTTTCACGATTTGTCGGAGTTGTGCGTTTTGTAGTGTCCTGTTTGGACACCCCTTAAAGCGGAAGAGCAGGAATACCGACAAATTCTGGACAACAATAAAGTAGATCCGGTATAAAAAGATGAAACTTAAATTCCCTATAACAACTCAATCACATATCGCTCTATGAAACGGTAGTGGAGACACTCCGAAGTATATATGAACGCTCGATTATAACGATCAAACTAAAACATGGGAATGGTAGTAACAAATGAGTTAGGAAAAAAAACTATGGAATAGGTGTAAGAAATATCCCGACGATACGTTATTAAAGAAAGAGTATAGGCAGCTACGAAACAGGGTGAGAGCAAAAATTAGGCTGTCGAAAAAGAAGTTTCATATGACGCAACTCAGGCAGAGTGGTAAAAACATAAAGGAAACATGAAATGTAAACCAAATCATTGCAAAACCACCCTGAACCAGTGAAGACCAGTGTATAAAGAAACATTTTGATGTAACCGACTTTGAATCGTTGAGTAACGACTTCAATAATGCTTTTGTTAAACAGGTGGAAAATCTGCGTAGTCGGGTAAGCAGTACTGCAGTGAAAGCAAATTTATTGGGATATTTACAAAGCCCTCCCTACATTCCACGTATAACAGAATTGGATCTTCAGGACATAATTTGCACAATGTAAATAACAAAGCCGGCAGGATATGACAAAATGAGGGTCAGAGACTTGAGGGTCAATTTCAACAGCTTAAAGCGAATCATCCTTGCAATTCTGAATGGAATATTTGATACGGGAAAAATACCGGACAAGATGAAAGTTTCAATAGTTAGACGAATTTATAAACAAGGAAGAAAAAAGAGATCAAACCACAGGCCGATTGCGTTGTTGCCATTGATCTCCCAGATAATGGAAAAGTTTGTTTTAAAAACTATGGCCTCGTTTTGCGATAGGTTCTCATTGATAAACAGCGGTCAATATGGCTTCCGACAGCAGAAAAGTATGACGCTCTTGCTGGAAGACATGAGGGAATTTATGAATGAGAAACCAGATAACAATCAAATAGTACTGGCAATATTCTTAGACGTAACAAAAGCATTCGATACGATTGATCATTCCATATTACTTGATAAGCTGGAAAATCTGGGTTCAGAGGACCTATTTCAGACTCTTTAAAGGCTACTTTAACAACCGCACTCAAAGAGTCAAAATTGGAAACAATGTCAGTGAGGCCGTCGACCTTAACTATAGGTGTTCCACAGGGATCGGTATTAGGCCCTATGCTCTTTAATATATATGTGAACGACCTCGCTTTGCTGCATTTGAACTCGAACATTTATCAGTACGCTGATGACACGGCTCTAACATTGGCAAACAAAAATTACAATATTGCAGTGTCATCTCTACAACAGGGTACCAACCAAGTTATGACTTGGTTTTCAAGAAATTGTATTTTCGTAAGCACAAAAAGAAACTACTCTAATGTGCATCAGGGCCCATCAAAAACGTATTAATCTTAGGGAACCGGTTTTCTTACATACAGCAGAATGTAGGAATTGTCACTGCTCGCCTTAGTGTACGCTACAAAAACTAAGTGCCTGTGCGTACATCTCGACAAATGTTTGAATTGGAATGTGCACATAGATCACTTAATGAGCCAATTGAGGGTAATCGCATCATACCTGTATAGGCTGCGAAGTTACGCGGATCCGAATCTGAGGCAGCAATCGACCAAATGCTAGGTGAATCGAAATTGAGATATGCAATAACCATACATGCTTCCAGATCCGATTTTAAAAGAAAGAAAAAAATAAATAATATGATAAAAAGAATGGTAAAGAATATTGTCTACGGAACGCGGCTTGAGCATAATGCATTTGAAAAACAGCTCTCCGACCTGAATTTATTGCCAAAAGATAAGCTTTTGAGGTTTGTTCTTCTGACAAAATATTACTTCACACCGGATCTTAAGCCAGAGGCAACGAGACAAAAGCAACTCAGCAAAACTGAAAAATTTATTGTTCCGAGAATGTACACAAATTATGGAAAGAGGTTAAGGAAATATTACATACCGCGTCTTTTCAATGAACTACCGGATAATCTGCAGAACCTGCCTTCGTTTAAAATAGCAATAAGAGAGACAATGAAATGGTGTCAATGTGCGCGCACATAAATACCAAGTATGTGTTGCTGATTTATTTATAATTTGCCATAACATTAACTCGTAGCGCTTTTATGATGTTCTTTTTGATTTCGCAATGTTATAAAAAAAATGTGTGGAGGATTTTGTTTCAAATTAGTTTGCCCCGTTCGTTGTCAATGATTCTTGATTGTATAATTTCAACGTCGCAGCTGCCCCGTTTCGTGTATTTTATTGTACTGTTGTTGTTGTAGTTTCTTTTTTTGTTGTTGTCAGGTGTACTCCGGTGTACTGCTCGCACTCACACACAAGCACAAAAGTGCTTTCGTGAAACGGATTCAAATGTTTGTAAAATGAAGCGAAAATACACTATCACTATTACCATTACTATCTACAGAGACAGGCACATTGACATGGACAGTTGGCTCTATGCTTCAAACAAAGTTCAGTCCTGTAATGTTTATGTGTTGCTGCCTATGTCTGTACTTCCCGCTATTTATTGTTCATATTATTGTATAATATATTATTGCCTAATTTAAAACTGCGTATAAAACGCGTATGATTGCAGCATTCTTGTAGCACACAGAACAATTCCAGAACAGAGAGGAAGGTTAGCAAAAGTGACGTCATCACTTATGTCACCCGATTACGTCACAACGCCTTTGAAAGATAACAAGTGGTAAAAAGGCTCGCCGCATGCCCTGCAAAAATTGCAGCACAGTTCATTTTTTTTCTTTTTTTCTTGAAGCAAAAGCGCCTCATTCTAAATTCTGCCAAATGTCAGTGTGGTAACTAAATTCAGGAGAGGAAAAACTAAAAAAGGTCGCTCTTACCTCAGCAGCTTTTTGTGCTTCAACTTCCCTATAAAAATAATTTGTAAAAAGTCATTGTTGTTTTTCAATGCTTTTAGGTGGAGTAACGTAATCGCAAACTAAAATTTCGCCCTAGCTCCGCCTCCTGCTGCTCGGCGGGGGCCAAAGGGAAAGTCGGGGCGGTGGACAACTATCGAAAGTGACATCATCATTAGTGTTGACACCTGCTCTGTGTTCAACCGTACCATCTCGTAATGAGCGGCAAATCAACCTCAATTCAGCGAGGAAGCTTAAGCCGGCTTCGAAATGCCAACGATGACGGCACGACGCCTTTACCAATAAGAGGCGGCAGTACCCCGCGCGATCTGCGGCAATTGCTTCGCGTTATCTTTCATGATAAAAAATGGTTTACGCTATATCCTGTCCAATTTTGGCGCAATACCCGAATTTGCGACACAAAAAAAAAATTTTAGGATGCCGCTCCAACCCAGCCTATTGTTTAACTGCTTTTGCTTGTCTTGAATCAACCAGTTGACTATTTATATGCTTGTCTTACTATAGGGGCTGTGGGAAGCGGTGCGCTGTAACGAAGTACATAGCCATGCACGAGGAGAAAATAATTGTGATCGTACCGTTATAGTACAGTTAACTAGTTATCACTCTGAACAACTGAGCCAAGAAATTCTATCCTATTTTTGTTATGTAAGCTTCTTTCTTTTTTCGAACCGCAATCAATATAATTTTTGTCTAAATTGACTTGACATGCATCGGAATAGTGTCGTCACCGTTGGCTGCCGAACTTTTGTCAACGCCAGGACGCTTGAACCGTCATATCACCAGAAGCAAGTCCAATAAGGCCATTCGAGACACGTACTAACTGCAATTTTTTTTTCTCATTTGGTTAAATGTTTGATTGTAAATGCAAGCGATTTATGTTGTCCTTATACGAACTGAATATACAAGAAAACAAAACAAAGTATAAATCTAAATATTGCAATAACATAAAATATATTATATTTGATGTGTTCTCGTGTTCTCAGCAACATATATTTTGTAATATTGCCGCGGGCGCAGCTGGCTAAGTAGGCAGCGCGCCCGTGGCAAAACGGTTGTCGTGCATGGCTCCCACGCAAAGAGCCGAGGGGAATACCATATAATAGCTTCGCCAATAGACCTTTTCTGTGTACTCTCGTCCCCAGCCACCTAATAGGCGTATCCTATATGAGCGACGAAAAAATAATCCAACATTTCAACCTGCAAATAGTAAAAAAAAAATAAAGGGGAGGCTAAACGAGAAAGTGTGACGGTTACGCTTATATCCTAAATCCCTTCTATTGGCGTGGCAAAGGCAAAACAATGTTTTCGCCCATACTGGGAGTAACGTCAATTCAAGATGGCGGTGCCCTTGCAGAAAAGGTCTATACTGGAAACTCCTCCGAAAGCCCATTGGAGCGACGGCGAACGCGACATTGGCGCCTCAGGGGACTTGGAGTCTACGGAAGCAGACGACGCAATAGAAAAGTGTAGGCTCCGCGACGTCCTCGAGCTTTGCGAGCCCCGTTTCGTCACCCCAACAGCTGAAACAATTCATTACCGCCGGTCTGCTTGAAAAGTGGAATCCACTGATTTCAACTGCAATGACATTCAAATAAGAAGGCGCGCACAAACAAAAATATAGCAGTTTACTTAGCGCTCTGAAACGTCACTCAGGGGATCACAAAGGTTTGAAGCGTATCCGGGAAGCAGAAACAGGGCGTTTAGCTACTTGAGCTACGCCGTAAGAGGTTACTGTTGATTCGTTACAAACTGCGTGGTCACAATGTTTTACATGAGTAAGTGATAATTAAAGCGTGTGCAAACAACATGTCAAGATTACCAGTGCAAGCGCACCAGCCACTGCGGCATAACAAAAGCAAAATGCAACGAGAAAAATGATCGTGAAAACATTTTCCGAACTTTGCTGAAAAAATAGGGACCTGATCCCAGACGAAAATAAAAAGAAATCCGGAACAGTCCCCAAATAACGGCGAATAAAACAAAGTTAGCACACGATACAAAGATACAAATCACCCAGCAAAGAAACTCCTTCAACGAAGACTATCGTTGCGCAGGTAGTTTCAGAGCCGTCGATGCTAAGATCGCAACAAACAAAGTGGAAGCGAACACGACGAAACTAATCGAAAAAGAAAAGAGTTCACTTTTTTTTTCAGCTGCTTGTTACACGTTTGTTTATTTACTTTCGCAGTGTTGGTAGGACCTAAGAAGAAAAGAAGTGAAAGGAATAGCGTAGTCCAACTCACACTGCCCCTTAAATAAGAGTCGCACGCTGCAATCTGGTACGTCCAAGCAGTGCGTGACCTTTTTTGCTTTCGCATTTCTTTTCCCAGAGACCTTGGCAGGTTTATGCTTTGCTGGCTTGACGAAACAGTTCAAACGTACATTTAAGTACTTCTGTACGTACGTGTTTAGGCAAGCTTTGCACACCGTGCTTTTGTTTCGAGCGTCGATCAGCGGCCTCAAGTCTGCCTTCAGCTGAACTCTTATTTGGTGCAATATATCAATGCCATGAGTGTCGAAGGCAGGGTTGATGTTATCGGCTAGGTGATGAGCGAAGTCGGAGGATGGTGTCATTTTCGCTTGCGAATATTGTTTGTTCAAAAACAAAATGTATTTCGTGGTGTTCCATGTTTCTAATTGCAGTTGGACTTGGCAAGCATGATGACAGATCTGACTGGCTGCCCACCAGGCTACATAGGGCTGGGTGTTCAGTTGTGCATCTGGTCTGACGTCCGCGAAGTTCTCCGCGATCTACAGGGTGTTAAGAAAAATTCCAGGGTATTTTTCACCGCGAAAATAAACTAGGCATCGCCGAACGCCCATTCTCCGCCCAAAAGTAGCGCTAGTGGTCACAACCAGATGCCAAAGATTCAGCCCGATCCGATACCTTAATCCAATGTTAACAGTGATTTTCTGAAACTTTTAATGGGAAAATGGCGCCCATTTTTGCCGTTTTTGGTTTCTGATGCCATAGAGCCCCATGTATTCGAACACTCCATCGGCCGCAATTTTCCCATTGAAATTTTCAGAAAATAACTTATAACTTTTGATTAAGATATCGGATCAGGCTGAAACTTCGGCATCTGGTTGTGACCTCTAGCGCAACGTTTGGTCGGAGTATTGGCGTTCGGCGATGCCTAGTTTATTTTTGAGGTGAAAAAAACTATGTACATTTTTTTTTGTGACACCCTGTATGTGGAGTTGTCATAATCGTCTATTGAGGCGTCAGTGACGATTTTGAAGCCAGACTTGGATAGCTCTTGCAGTTTAATTTGAATGTTGCAGTAACTTAATTACTCACGTTTGTTCGGTCTTTGGGAAACGGAAGGATTTTCCACCAGATCGCAAAAACTTTCCTTTGCGGTTGTAGGCAGCACATGGCATGCCTGTGATCTCCAAGTACGCGCTGGTGTTTGTCCGAAGGCGGCCGGTTGACCAACAAACGATGAGCCGTAGCAGATATGCCCGCGCACACAAATAAAATCCGAATAGGAATGTATAACGAGCTTACACTTTTTAATATTTTTAATAAAGTCAAAAAGCCTATATCAATATTTCGAATTAGAAACTCAATCGAAGTCGAAAATAGGAGGTTATCGCTGACGACAGTGGTAGAAAACAAAGACAACAACAAAGTTTTAGATGGCCCCTTAGTCCTTAGTACTCGAAATAAATTAATTAATTGAAGCTATTCATGCTTTAAAATTGTTCAGAAGTAATTGGGAGCAACCAAAAAACTAGTATTTTTGATATTATTTTTATTCGTTTATAGATTTCGAGAAGAAAACACTCATATCCTTTGCATGCTTAGGGAGCAACGTGAAGGGATTGCTCAGTTTTCATGCAGAGCCGTGTCCTTCCTTTATTCATCTGATCGATCAATATTCAGCGTGGACCTCGCCCCCGGGAAGATGCAGTCTTGGGTGGGGATTGTGCGGTCCATCCGGTTATGTCTGCTGTGCATGCTATACCAACATTTTGGGCTTCGTCGTTGTATTTTTTTGTCAAACTCTGTGTCTAGAAAATAAATTATTTTTTTAGTGTGACTACCGTAATATTGTAACTTTACCGATGCGGATTAGTGAATAAAATTACACATGCAGCAGCCCTTTTTATTTAACTTTTTCTAAATAACCCACGAATTTGTTTTAAACAATAATAACTCAGTTTGTACGTACACCTCTTGGTTGTCCCAAGTACGCGGTTAAAAAAATTATTACCACGTCATTGTAACTTTTTTCTCATAAATATGAAAATTGTTAAAGGGCAACTCCGCTCAATTCCGAAGATTTCGGGATAATGATTGATTTCGAATTAAAAAGCCCTAGTAAAACACACTACGTCGTTTGCTTCGTGAAAAATGGGACATATATTTTTAAATCTGATTTTAAACAGGAGCGGAAATCGAAACCGAAGCTTCGGCTCCGCCCGGCAACATTGACCTCGGGTCGCCAAGTACATGGCCATCACGTGGTACGAGATGTCACGTGATCCTCGGCCCAACGACGGGCGGCATTGGGGCGGGCGTGTGGCAGGCGCGGGTGTCGTCTGCACCGCACTCTTCGTCACGTTTGGGTGTCTACGGCATTCAACGACGTCTGCACAACTGCGGCATAAGTGTGCGCGCACGTGGTGTCCGTAGTGTGGACGAAACTCCGAGAGACAATAATCACAATCGGTGAGACGACGACGGCGGTTGTGACGCGGAAGACGGCGGTAACGGCGGGACCACGGCGGGCGGCCGGACGGCTCCCAAGAAACGCGCTGCGCAGGCGCGTACGTGGACACTGCTGAGCGCCGAGAGGCAACGTTGCTGACGTCATGCGCTACGCTCGCCCGGAGAAGTGAAAACAAGCAAAAGGGGGCCATGTAGATGGCGTTTAGCTCAATGTTGGCTGCGCCCATGCCGTAGCCTCGACTGCGCTGTTGGTTGCGCCTGAATTCGCCCGCTCAAGTCAGCCGATTTGGGCAACATGGCGAGTTGGAAAGTTTGCTGGACCGTTGAAGAAACATTTAGACAGAACTGCGTCGTAAGATTTCACGTGTGGTCTTCCTAGGCGATACTGAAGAGGACTGCATTGTTTTTTCAAAACCAAAAATGAAGCGGAGTTGCCCTTTAAGTGATTTTTAGATTTTTATGTTCACTTCTTTTCAAAAAGTACGTATATATTTCCGACAGCTTGTTATGACTGACTGATTTAATCAGTAACTTTCGAATGGATAATTAGGCAAACCTTCTCGTCAAACTTGAGAATAGTAAAGCCTGGAACTAGACAAACTACAAAAGGTAGGGGCACGGCCGAGGGGGAAGTCACTGCAACATCTCTATTTTTTTCTATTATTCTGTAAATAAGACTAATATAAAATTTAACAATACATGCAGAAGCTGGTATTATTTAATTGGATTTGATTTTCGTTTGTTTCAAAACTAATTGAGAACGCAGCCTTCGTAACCGACTTCCTTTATTATTATTTGACCTGGTTAGTAGTAGTTATGTGCCCCCCCCCCCCCCATCTCAAACTATCCCATAAAATCTAGGCGGCCATTAAATGAAAAAAATCGCCAGCCGAAATAAAAAAAAAATAAAAACTACAAAGTATTTTGCGGTGCTTCTCCGCAGCATAGCATTTCGACGTAGTCTGCCGTCACGGCCGGACTGGGTACGCCGTTTCAGTCACAGAAAAAAAAAGAATGAGCACCATTCAACGTGGGGGCCCTACAAGCCAACTATAGGTATACTTCACAGCACATGCTCAGAGGGAGCTGCTATATATTGCATCCCGACGTTACTAAAACACTCAGTCGGGAAACTTACCCTTAAAACCCGGACCGCTCGTGTACCCCCGAGACCAAACTAAATACGATAACAGCGCCGCTCTTTAGCGACGAGTCAAAACATGAAAGTTGATTTATATAGCTACTACGATATAGCACTCTGAGATGGCGCCACAGACCCTTGCGTGACTCCACCTAAACCGATACGTGTAGCCGTGCAGTTCCCGGAGTTGCACCGATCCCTAATGCGGTAGGCTGGATCGGGATCGAGGCTTGTCTTTCTGGGGTCGAGTGACACTGCCGGCAGCCGTCACTTGACACAAAGCGATGGCTGCCGGTGGTGCCACTCTTGACCACAGAACATTTATTTATTAGCATCCTCGATCATCCGCACCGGTGCACACCGGGGCACTGAGGTGCGCCCCTTAATCTTCGATCAAGTGCACCGGTGCGCACCGTACGTTCTCGATCAACGAAGCGCACCCTCCCGGTGCGGCTTTTCGTTGCCCCAACGCGCACCAAGAAATTCGGCGGTGCGCCGGGGGGCAGTCCCATCAGGCATTGCGGCTGTTGCGGCCAGGAGCAGGAATCGAGAAGATGGTGGGAGTAGCAGACGCGCAGACTATCGAGATGGCGATCTTGCAAAAACGAACACGCCTCGCAGCTGCACCAGATGATTTCCTCGGGTCTTCTGACGGCGAGACGACGAGTTTATCACCATCGCCGCGATTATTGGCGATTGCTGCGGTGGCAAGGAGCGCCCGAAAAGCACGAAATTCGTGGAAAGCGGCGCGAGGCGTTTCGATGACAGCGAGGTACGGCTATTATCTGGTGTTTCGTTTTCTTGAACTAATAATGGGATGGCCAACATCTACATGTGGAATTGTCACCCGCTTCGTGACTCCATCGACAATCACGTCTACGATGTTTATTTCTGTGGGACCGTCAAATCCGCGAGTAAAAAAATAGAAGAAATTGACAGCAGACGGGCACCGTGCGCTCAAAGAGTTATTATAATGTACGCTAAAGATTCAACTGGCGCTAGTGTCTATGCGACTTCCGTGACGCAAATTGAAGTAGACAGCAACCAGTCTACTTTTGCGGTGCTCCTGTGCATTCCTATGGGAAAACGCGCGTGAAATTTGCCTCTTCGCCGGAAAATAACACGAATGGCTTTTATTATTTCGGTTGTACCGGATAGTATGTACACTTATTAATATTGTAAAAGTGTAATTGCTTTAATTACAGCATTTTTCTTTACCACTGAACGATGTTAAGCTTCGCTATATTTCAGGCCCAAACCTATGTTCCATGGCAGGTATGTAAAAACGAGCGACGATTCTAAGCAAACTAACGATCGAAAAGAAAGTAGAGTGTGTTCAAGGTTCGCTAGCATTGCAGTGGCGCTTATATATTGCTAATATGCCCGTCCTGTCACTCTATGAAAATGACTCCGTCGTGCATCTTTACGATGGTTAAAAAACATTCGAATGTAAGAAATAAAGTACGTGGACTACGAAAGCTGTGCCTTTTTATTATTTCCTATGTCGGGCAGTTGTTATCGGGCCCCTGTTCTCTGACCTCTCCCTATTTGCAAAGATTTGGAGCGTGCGGTTGATGATTTGAACCCAGAACATGCATCTTTGCACATATTCATGACCAGAAAGAATAAAGCAGTACTTATTTATTGCAAATCGGACTATATCAGCTGGCTTTCAATTTATTTTGGTCGCCTGCATGCACAAGGAGTTACTTATCCAATGTTACTGCGTAGTTCTCGCCGTCTCTCTTGGTTTTCCACATCTCCTTCGTTCGTTTGACACGTATATCCCCATGGTGGAAAGCGCCGATGCCGTGTCCGCGCTAACAGTGTCCGACAGTGGATATAAATACACGTACGAAGACGTTTTAGCACCGTTTTGAATCCGATGAATTTGAAAGAAAAACGCCGTAACTGACCAATTATTTCGTCGGCCTGACTCAGAAATGTTCCAAGCTACCTAGTACGTACGAATTATTCGTGATATTTGCTCTTATATTCGAGCGCGGAGAGAAAATGTACTCGCTTTTTCCCATAGAAATGCATTACCGGAAGTCAATTTCCGACTTGTTGCTGTCTGCTTCAATTTGCAGCAGCACACTAGGGCCACTTGAACCTCTAGCGTACATTATAATAACTCTATGCGTGCGCTGACCTACGCAAAATAAACGAACAAAACGCGAAGTGACGCAAGGTGGAGCTCGCCGCGGTGCACCGGCGCGGCGCAGTTTGTCCTCGATGTTGCACCGACATCGCGCTGCACGACCGAGGAGCGCTGTGCACTGTGCTGGTTTCAGGGCGATTCCGGTGCGAGTTGATCGAAGATGCTATATAAGAACTGTAAGGGCTGTCACTCTCATGCATTCTCATGCATGGGACTGGGGAAAACGAGGGAAAAGTGCCGCTTCTCCTGTTTCTAGGCGGTTGTCGGCACTGAAACTTTTTGGCAGCTTTTCGAGAAGTCTGTCAAATAGCTTGTGCAAAAACATTAAAACTGACAGCCCTCACAGTTTTTATAAATAAATATGTTGGGGTTAAACACAAGAGTGACTCCGCTGGCCGAAAAATGTAGTGCAGCCCAATGAGACAAGGGCTACCAAGAGTTACCGCGGAGTTGGTGGCGGTTTCGATGAGTTCGGTTTAGCAGACGACAAGCTTGAAGGCTTTGCTGCGCGGAATTCGCTCACACCTGGAAAGCCGCTGTCAAGATGGAACTTTTCCAAAATTCATCAACTTCCTAGCTTCCCCGAGGACAGTCCTATTTACGGCAAGTTACTTTGTTTACTCCACTACGAGAGCAAGCCTGCCAGCTCAGCCGTGGGTGCTTTGTCACGTTTGCTATTTTAATGGGCGTTCAAACGCTTGACTGATACCGATTCGATCTCCAAACACCCGATAAAATAGTTGCGCGAGGCCAACGCATGTGGGCTGCTCCATTGGGGCAGCCCACATGGGTTGCCCTCGTGGTGCCCATGGAGGGCCTACTTGGGCAGCCTAATTAGGCTTCTGTTGAGGGACCTAGCAGAAAGTTGGCTCTGAAAGGGGGGCCGACGTGGGTCCCACTTGGGCAGCCCACGTGGGTACCACGTCGGTTCTGCAAGTCAGGCCCAAGTGAGGCCCGCTTGGGCAGCTCACCTGAGCCGCACCGGGGGACCCACAAGGGACTTACTTGGGCAGCCCACACGGGCTCTCCTCGTGGGGTCCGCAAGGGACCTAGGTGGGCAGCCCCCGGGGGCACGCCTCGTGGGGGCCATAGTGGGCCGGGCAGACCAGGTGAGGCCACCCCAGGAATCTCATTTGGTTCGGGGTTATTTCATATTTTCTTCACGGTGTGGGGTATTGCAGCGCATACCAAATTGAGCATGCCTCACTTTCCTTGTAGGCCTACTAGAATTATTACAATTTTGATAAGAGACTCGTTGCTCTGGGGCAGGCGGCGCGAGCGCTTCCTCAAGACGCGACCATGTTATGCTCACTGCATCATCTACGTGGCGCTGCAACGTTCGATTTTGCACATGCCGTGTCCGAATACAAGCATATCTCAGCATCTGTAAATGTGCAATAACAAAACGTTAAAAAATGCAGCCTGAGGCCACGGCGTCCTATTAAACGTTCATTTAGCTTTGATATTTGTATTGCTTTCATTCATAGGTTCCGCGCGCACGTGTGTTCACTCCACGAGTTAGAGTCTTCACTTTACGTGATAGCGAAGCCGAAGCTTGCAAAGGCACGTCCCCCTGAACGATGCTCGCATGCACTGCTTGGGCGCGCGCGCTTGACCGACACACTGAAGGCTTGGAGCTCGCCCCTGTAGCCTCTGCTACGCTGGCGCCTATAATGGAACGGAGTACGAAAAAACTGTAGTGGGAAAGCGAAATGACGAACGTTCAAAACGCGAGCCAAAATATTCCACTTACTCGCCTGGAACGCTGCTCAAACCTTAAGAGCAACGGGCCTCTAAAACGTCTTGAACAAGGCCACAAATAATTGGGCATTTCAAGTGTACGAACTAGAACAAAACAAAAAATGCTGTGGACATTTCCATGTAAACGCCTGTTAGACCGGTAATCGGGATGTGTAGCCAGCTTGAGCTGTAAAACTGCCTTCTTACATTCACACCACTGAGTAGTCAGTTACCGCCGAATTCAGAAACCTCACTCAAACTACACTCAAACTGAAGGGCCGCTCCACTTCCTCGAGGAAGGCGCCAGGGCCGGCGCTGGCCAATCGCGACGGCGGATCCGTCCTCGCGATTGGTCAGCGCTGGCCCTCGCGCCTTCCTCGAGGAAGTGGAGGGGCCCTTCAGTTCGAGTGTAGTTTGAGTGAGGTTTCTGAATTCGGCGGTTAGTTATAAAGTTTAGAAGCCTAAAATAACTCGCCCATGCTTAGAATTACAATCCTCAGTGATTCGGTATCAAAATTAAGCCGATTTCTTATGTTGAATTTCCAGAACGTGGAGTAAATATTCTAAATATTAGCGGGAAGGGACCTTTTGGGAGTTGCACAGTTAGTCCAAGTTGGGCATGTCCACGCTTTGCCGCCTTGGAGCCCACACCTTTGCAAACTTGGCCCCCGCAGAGGAGGGACCCATGGTGGTTTTAGTCAGGCAGCCCAAGTCGGGCATGCCCACGCTTTGCCACTGTGGAGCCCGCACTATCGCTAACGTGGCCAACGCTCAGCCGAGTTGGAAGCCACGAGGGTTTTACTTAGGCAGCCCAAGCTGGGCATGCCCACGCTTTGCCACCTTGGAGCCCGCATCACTGCTAACATGGCCCACGCAGAGCCTAGGTAAGAGGCACGGGGGTTTTACATGGGCAACCCAAGTCGAGCATGCCCCCCATTGGCCGCCGTAAATTCCACACCGTTGCTAACTTGGCCCCCGCAGAGCCGAGGTCGGACCCTCGGGGGTTTTACATGGGCAGCCCGAGTCGGGCCCGCCCATGCTTAGCCGCCGTTCAGCCCACATAATTGCCTTCAGCCCCCGTGCAGCCGAAGTGGGTCCCGTGGGGATTTTATCTTCTGGCAGCCCAAGTTGGGCATGCCCACGCTTTGCCACCATGAAGCGCCGAACTTGGCTCCTGCAGAGCTGAGGTGGAACCCACGGGGATTTTACATGGTCAGCCCAACTCGGGCACGCACGGGCATAGCCACCGTGGAGCCCACACCATTGCATGTGCCCCCGTAGAGCCAAGGTGGGTGCCACGGGAGTTTTATAATGGCAGCCCAAATTGGGCATGCCCACGCTTCGCCGCCATAAAGTCCCCATCTCCGTAAACTTGACCCCCACAGAGCCGAGGTGGGGCCCACGGGGGTTTTACCTGGGCAGCCCAAGTCGGGCCCGCCCATGCTTAGCCGCCGTGGAGCTCGCATCATTCATTACCTTTGGCCCCCGTGCAGCCGAGGCGGGTCCCACGGAAGTTTTATAATGGCAGCCCAATTTGGGCATGCCCACGCTTTGCCGCCATGGAGTCCTCATTTCCGTAGACTTGACCCCCGAAGAGCCGAGCTGGGCCCACGGGCCGGGGTTTTACATGGGCAGCCCAACTCGGGCAAGCCCACGCTTAGACGCCGTGGAGCCCACATCACTGCTTTTGGCCCACGTATAGCCGAGGTGGGTCCCGTGGAAGTTTTATAATGGCAGCCCAATTTGGGCATGCCCACGCTTTGCCGCCATGGGGTCCTCATCTCCGTAGACTTGACCCTTGAAGAGCCGAGCTGGGCCCACGGGCCGGGGTTTCACATGGGCAGCCCAACTCGGGCAAGCCCACGCCTAGACGCCGTGGAGCCCACATCATTGCTTTTGGCCCACGTATAGCCGAGGTGGGTCCCGTGGAAGTTTTATAATGGCAGCCCAATTTGGGCATGCCCACGCTTTGCCGCCATGGAGCCTTCCTAAACTTGGTCCCTGCTGAGCCGAGGTGAGACCCATGGGGGTCTTACATGGGCAGGCCAACTCAGGCACGCTCCCGCTTAGCCCACATCATTGTCTTTGGAACCCCGTAAAGTTGAGGTGGGACCCACGGGGGTCTTACATGGCAGCCCAAGTTGGGCATGCCCGCGCTTTGCCGCCGTGGAGTCCACATCACCGCAACTTGTCCCTCTCACGACCGAGGTGGGACCCCCGGGGGAACTGCATGGTCAGCGCAAGTTGGGCATGGCCATGCTGTGCCCAAATTTACTCTCGCATATCCGAGGTGGGATCCACCGCGCCTGGGCAGCCCACATGGGACCGACGTGGATTGGGCTACCGGAGCCCCCATTTCACGTGGCCCCACGTTGGTCCCACCTCTTGTGCTACTTGGTAACGTTCAAATTCTAGCAACGACGTTGTAAAGTCATATGGATATGGCTACATTATATGAATGTAGTTTGCTGCGCTTATATTTTGCTTAGATTATCGCAACAAGTTGTAAATTTATCTCCAGTGCTGCGACAGTTGCGATGTAAACTTACCTCATAGTTGATGAAGCTGCTAGGCATTATTGATCTCTGTGCAGTAACAATAAAAACGTGAATTAGAAGGAAGTTAGAGGATGACCACGCATAAAACAGCGGCTAGTAATCTTGTCAGGATACGTCGGCAAGCTCTATATACTTGCTGTCATAACAAGAATGACTGTTGATCGTAAAAGTTTGCTTATCGGCCTATCAATTAGCGCAAAATGTGTTTTAGAAAAAAACCTCCCAAATGTAACCCAGCCCCTGTTCATCCAATGTGTACGCTTGTTTGAATAAAAACATATATTAGAACCGTTTCCACGTAAAACACTTAAGTTTTCCCGTTTTCCAAAACTCAGCCAATATTTGCGGACACAACTAAACTTGTGGTTTCCAGAGATTAAACTTTCCATAGAGAAGAAAATTATGTTTTTTTCTACGATAATTACACAGTCGTGGCATGTAGTTTTCAACGTCTAGCTCAGACATCAGGAGATTGTACATCACTTGTCATGTAGATCTTTCTCATTTACATTACATCTAAAAAAGAATTTAACTTACAAGGTCGCACATTTCGCTTACAAGTTCGGTTATTGTTAAACAATTATCATCCATATAGTTTGTCCATTTCTCTTTTACCTGCACGAGGAAAAAGCACATATATCGCATAAGGTGGCCGAAAGGGAATATACTAGTTATTGTAAAATTCACCAACACTACGCCGCTCAGCTCTTTGTAATACTCGGTTTGTTCGTAAAATAAGGCTCTAAGTCTAATTCAACGGAGGACATCTTGAATACGTGTGCAGTGTATATGTTTTTAGACAAGACATACGATATAAATGTATCTTAGGCATTTTTATTCATAAGCAAGCGAAGAAACGCCATGTCAACAATAGCAAGGTTTCTAAAGCCCACACAAGAAAGCAGTTAGGAAAGATAAACGTATTGCGTTGTTTTCTATGGAGGTTTCCGGCCTTTTTTCTACATAAAATGCACATTATATGCAATCTTCTTCATTGTATCCTATTAGCTTACCGAGGAGCTCAAAACTCGCTAAATGTACTTACAGGCGTAGATACGTTTTTCAGTACGCATTCCATAATTTCTTCCGTTTTGTTGGGATTTCTATACCAAGCACCTGTTCGGGGAGACAATACGATGGTGACTTGAGTTATGATTACCATCATAACGAAACAGCTCGATTACATGACTGAAAATTTCATAACCATCACGTCCCCAGCGTCATTATGCCACTGGTAATATCACAAGTAACCCGTTACTTTTAAAGAGCCCAACATTACCAGCAAAGCGTAAAGAAGTGCCCCATCTAAAATTAGCTCGAGATAAATTTCTTAGCTTGAAAAACCCATTGGATAACACAGGATGAAGAGTATAGCGCCCTTATAAACTAAGATAATTTCGTCAAATTGAATACATTATTTCAACCGCTTTGTTATTACGCTACTATCTTCGAATATTCAACAGCTGCCGGCTCTTACTAACTTAAATATTTTAATTTGGTTTAAATAAAGTGTAGTTAAAAATCAAATCGGGCTTCTGAATATTCGCATCCAAGATTCACTTGTTGCAATAGCCAATGACAATTTGAGGACTGCAGGACGTGGCCTATTATGTGAAACGCTTCTTGCTTTGTGATTTGTTCTGCATTCTTACTGTCTAGTGCTGCAGTCGTATTGGTCGCTAGGCAATAGTAAGAGGCTTAAAACTCAACGTGGTCTTCGCCGTTTTCTTTTTTTTTTCATTTTTTTTTGTGCTGTCGGAGGTTGTAGTTGGCGGATATTTTTTTCTTTTTTATTTAAAGAGGTAAGACAACTCAACCTTTTCCTTGAATAACTGACTTCGATGGGGAATGACCATTTTATACTCATTTACACATAGTGAATTTGCCACCCACTCTGCCGAGCCAGGTACACAAACCCTTGAGGCTTACACCGGTTCATCATTGTACTTTTTGAAAATGTATGTATTGGAAATAAAACTATCCTATTCTATTCTGTTCTATTATATAACCTAAGCCGATCACTATTCAAGTGGATTGCAGCGCAGTTTGTCCTTAGAAAAAGAAACCCCACGCTTCAAAGAAGATTTTTCAGAAACGAAAGGTGCAGCTCTTCGCCTTATTAAGCCATTTCAGGATGTAGGTGCCTAATTATTTTTTTTTTCATATGTGTTTTTTTTGTAACAAATATCGCTGCATACACAAAACAAAAAAACAAAAAAATTCGAAACATATTTTAAAGAGATATAATATTACGGCGTGCAAGTTGGTCTGCTCTGGTCCTTGCGCACCTCGTGCGTTTATTTGCCCCCGAAACGCGCCTGGCCCGCGTGCGTTTCTTTCCCCTCGACTTCAGCCAATGACAGCGTGCGCTTGGCTGCCTCGTCATCGCGCGTTCACGCGTTCTCTATGTTGCCCTTTCATTAGGGAGTTTTCGTAGATCGTTTTCGCCGTCCCGCAAGGCCCTCCGCAACCCGCTGCGATAGCGGGAACACCACAGTCAAGGTTATCGGCGCGCACGCGCAGTAGCAACTTCTTCGTTGCGGAACGCTTAGCGAAGGGGGCAGCGCGGTCTACGAAAACTCCCTAGTGGCGTGCCCTCCTTAGCGTTTTGGTGCGCCAAAGACGTATTTTCAAACACTTGCTCGCCGTGGTACGGCGAGCAAGGGCGTTCGGATACTACCAATGCCGATTCCAAGTGTTTAGCATAACCATCGCGCGTTTTGTTTTATGAATATCGTTTAAAATCTCGTGCCAAGTCTCACTTACCGCATATACCGGGTTCCCTTCCCAAAACTGCTTGATAAAGGTACTCGTCATTTGCCACTACCAATGCGTACGAGGACAACTGCATGCCTACGAACGCTGTTCCCAGCAACATGCGGATCAAGGCAGCTTCCATGGCATTCAACTTTCTTGTTCCCGGAATGCGGAGCAGGAAGTGTTGTAAGCAACTAACGTGTTCTGTGTTTTATTTCAATACGTATACGGGGGCGTAGTCACATATGTTGAATAGTTTGCGGAAGAAAACGTTTGTTCCAACTTCAATGACCCCTGTAGTTTTTCTTTCCGGTATATATTAAAGGGGTCATGAAACGTTTTTCCAGCCTTTTCCTGCTTAGCTTTCCTCCTCAACTTATAAATCGTGCATTACACCAAACAGCTCAAGAATACGGAAATAGGGGAGGCCACCCTTGCTCGGAATCTTGTTTGTGTACCCGGACAGAGCAAATGTCCCCCTAGAAGATTAGCCCGTTGCTCAAAATTCAGACAAAAGTTGATTTCCCCACCCCATTCACCCCGAAGCTGACAGTGCTGTGGATGCTACGTGCTCGTTGGGCCAGCCAGACCTGCCACGTGATCACGCTCCTTTGCGCATACCCACGCGCAGAGAATGAGGTCAGGTGATGAAAGCGAGGCGGTTGATTGGTCCGGCAAGCGCGTAGCTTCCACCACAATGTCAGCTTAGGGGTGAAGGGACTAAGTGAGGTCCGGTTTCGGTGTGACGTGCGTTTGGACCCGATGACGCCCTTTTGGGACCACGGATGTATCACAGTGAAAAGGCAAAGAGCTTACGAAGGGGAGTAGGTATAAAATAGTCCGCTGTGTTTTCAAATTTTCGCACTGAAAGTCAGGCTTTTGACTTTCTACCTTTTTTCTTTTAGCCCATTGAACGATGTACTATTAGTAAAATCCCAATCTAAAATGATTTATCAAAACCTAAAATTCGTTTCATGGGCCCTTTAATTTGCTTAATATGATGATGCATATTCGGTGTATTGTATTAACACTAATTGTTTGCGCATTTACTCAGTGAACGACTAGAAATCCTATCCTCTTTAGACGAATTTGGGTATTACTTTCATGGCGCATCTTAGATTTCTTAGCACGCCTTGAACGATGTTGGTAGAAGTTACATTTGTTACGTCATTTCGCGTTTTATATATATATATATATATATATATATATTTAATAAGAAAGGTGGGTGGGTAGGTGCGTAGATGGGTTTGTGGGTGGGTGGATACGTGGGTAAGTGGGTTTGTGGGTGGGTGGGTGGGTGGATACGTGGGTGGGTTGGTACGTGGGTGGATATGTGGGTAGGTGGGTTTGTGGGTGAGTGGACACGTGGGTAGGTAGGAAGGTGGGTGGATATGGTGGGTAGGTAGGTAGGTCGGTGGATACGTGGGTAGGTAGGTAGGTGGATGGATGGGTGGGCGGGTAGGTAGGTGGGTGGATACGTGGGTAGGTAGGTAGGTGGTTTGATACGTGGGTAGGTAGATAGGTCTGTGGATACGTGGGTAGGTAGATCGGTAGGAATAAAATCAATAAAGTGGCATTAGAGGCTGACCTCCTCTCCTTGAGTGTTAATTATTTTACACGATAATTCTTAGTGTGTTATTGACACCCCCCCCCCCCCCTTTATAATGTCCTAACGGGCCCCCAAGGAATAATAAATGAAAGAATAAAGGAAAAGGCTTGTCTATGAACAAATATCTGAATTGTTCAGCCATTCAACAAAGAATTGTCATCTTACCGTTCTGCAATTTTCTATTAGAGCGCAGCTCTTAAGCGCGGTCCAAACCAACGCGTTTTTGTGCTCGCGAAAGTCGTGCGCTTCCCAGAAATGGCGTATTTCGTGACGTCGCGCTGATTCCTTGAGCCTTCCGGGCGCGCATAAGAGAGTTGGATGATTTCAACTTTTTCTAAACGCGCACAAAATCGCGCTGTGAGGGAAAAGGGCTCCCTTCTCCCATATCCTCTCACGGCCAATCGGCGGAGGGCACCAGTTCCGGCTCCGTGTTGCTTCGCCGTCGGGCGCATATGCTCTCCGCTCACCCGAAAGCGCACCGTCCTAAACAAAGGGCACGCTTGTGACTCAGAAGGCGCACAGGAAACAGCAAGAACGCCACGAAATACGCAATTTCCGGGAAGCGTACGACTTTCGCGCGCACAAAAAGGCGGGATGGGGACGATTCGTCACATGCGCACTCGTAACAGGAGGATTGGTCGCAGGACGATTCGTCACATAGGAACATTCGTCACAGGATGACTCGCCATGCGGGCAACTGGTCATATCGATTGGGCAGTGGACGATTGTAAATTGTGAGTTTCAACAGCTGCCCACATTCCCTGATGAGAAGTTTCACGACTTCCCACTGTGGCATAAATCAGTGGTTAGAAAAAAACTAATCTTACAATACTAATCTGCTTTTCCTCTCATCATATTAGGAGTCTTCAGTAGGTTGATCTGAGTTGCTGGCTTGAACGAGCAATAATTCGACTGGCAGCCAAATCAGTTTTTACTCTTTGGCCTTGCATACACCTCTTCGACAAAACCAATAAGTACCGGATTGCTTTCTGCTGCATGTGTGCGAGTACCCCCTGGAGCAGCAGCATGGCTCCACCTCTCTCTGTTGTCTGAGTTAAACAATAGTCACTCTTACATGGCCTCCGCATTCACCGTTCGGGACGGACCCGGAAGCTAAAATGTCTGTTACAAATTCTTCGACCTTAAGAAGCGAAAGACATGCTAAGATAAGAGGTGACCTACTTTGTCAGGCCGAAACAACATTCAATGTTCGGGACCGAACCACAACCTAAAATATTTGTTACAAATTCTTCGCCTTTCAGAGGCCAAAGAGATACTAAGATATGAGGTGAGCCACTTTGCCCGTCCGAACCAAATTGAACAATATATTTTTGGGGGGACGAACTATTGTGGGAGAGGTTGGCTGCGTGACGAGTCATCCTATGACGAATGTTCCTGTGTGACAAATCGTCCTGTGGCCAATCGTCCTGTGACGAGTGCGCATGTGACGAATGGACCGTATCCCAAAAAGGCTGCGTGTTTTCTGCACCGATTTGGGACCCAGGCGGCGTGGCTAATGACGCCACGGACGTCAGAATAACAGCTTTTATTTTGACGTCAACAACGCGTTTTCTTTGGATGCCGCTGACTGCATCTTGAAATGTCGGTCGCTCGGCATGTGTGTGGCCGGGTGCTCGGCGGCTGGGCGGTGTCCGCGCTGGTGCATGTTGTCAACATTGCCGCCTGTACTCGTCGCGTTCTCAGGAACATCAAAATAAGCGTTCTCCTTTTTGAAACTTCGCCCGGTGACGTCCGTCACTCCTGTTGCAAATGAAGATTACGTGTACCGAAGGTGACATAGCCCAGCCGCAGTAATTTTGTCAGCATTTTTCTGCAGCTGTACTTGTGTGCAATACTACAGAATATCACCCTCGCATAGAATAGCTGCGAAGGTTTTGCAAGCGGTGAGCGAGTAGCCTTGACTGGCATGACTGCACCCGGCCGCCGCTGCAGGAGTGCTCGTGCCGCGCATCCAAAGCAACTATATCTCGCGCATTTAGCACCGTTGTCGACAGCATTCTTTTTTTTTTCAGTGTTAGTCGTAAAAAATAAATGGCGTAAATATTGCCAAATGCTCCGACAAACAAAATGTTGAAAAAAAAAAAAAAAAGTAAGCTTCCACTGCGGATCGAACCAACGACCGCTTGCGCTTGAGACAAAGATTTTAACCACTAAGCCACGCCACAACGCCGGAGATCACGTTCTGACATTCGTTTTGTACGAGACTTTCGGACTACACTGAGTACCGTCGGTAGTGTACCGTCGGACGGCACTTGAACGCTCTGCAAACGTACCGTCGGACGGTACTGTAGTCACTACGAATCTTCTTTTGCAACAGGAGTGACCGACGGCACCGGGCGAACGAATTTGGAAAGCACTATTTCTGGATACGCGACAAGCACAGGCGGCACGTCGACATACACCAGCGAGTACATCTGGTACACCGGCGAGCCGCCGAGCACCCGACCACGCGCACACACTCGCCGACCGACCGACGTTTCAAAATGCAGTCGGCGGCATCCAAAATAAACCGTGTTCACATCAAAGAACACCAAATAGAATCTGGACGTCCGTGACGTCACTGGCCGCGCCCCCTGGACTTCAAATCGGTGCCGAAAATACACCCCCCCACAAAAACGCATTGGTTTGGATCGCGCTTCAGGCGCCCGTTTCCAGCTTCAGCGTAACCATAAGGTCACGTGACCTCCCCCCGAGGTCACGCGACCCCCCTGAGCTCACGTGAGCACCCTCACCCCTGAGGTCACGTGACCTCAGGGAGTCACCTATCCCTCAGTAACCTTCCATCCTCCTCCTCAAGAGCTGCGCTCTAACGCGGCGTTACAGAAAGTTGTAAACGGCTTTAATTTTTTTGTTTTGTACTATTCCTATGACTGTGCATGTTGGCACTTTTTAGCGTATCAGCTATTTCACTCCTGTATGACCGTTGTTATTATTTTCTCTTATCTACGTATGCCTGCTTTGAGCACTGGTGCAGTAACCAATAAAATCAAGGTTAACTAAAAAAATACTTCCGGATTTTCTTATAATAGACATCTCACCAAGCGTTCGGCGCATGCGTAACGCCGTCATAGCTTTAGTTCACGGGGGGCAAACGCCTCTAAGTGTGAGGACTCGTGCCGTCTCGTGCTCCACAAGCGCAGAGCGCCAGCAAGGTTGTTGCACGTGCAGAAAGACTAAAGGTCCCTCGATGCATTGCGGCAGCGGTGGCGTAGTCAAACCAGCTGGTGAGATCGGTCTATTGAAATAACTAACGCATTTCGGGTACATTTGCAATAGACCTATTGCTATAAGGAGTATTCACTGGGCGCCATATTTGTGGGTGCTGTCTAGTGCGCATGCTCAGAACGAGCCCACATTAATAGGCTGCTAAGACCGGCAATCTTGAGGGTGCGGAATGTACGTTACAAAAGAACTGTGGAAGCTCGCCATCAGCACGCACTCAGGAGTCGCGCACACAGCTATGGCCGCCAGGGAGTACTTCCTATATTACCCAAGCATCAAGGATAATGCAGGGATTGGTGTTCCACGCGCTGCACGTGCTGCCGTCAGCAGTAGTAACTTTTCTAAAGGGCTGTTTATACTCCGACGTTGAACGCGGCGTAGCGCAGAACACGCGCCTTTCATTAGCCGGCTACAAGAAACTCGATATCAACGGCCAATCAGTATCTGTGCGCGCTGCGCTACGCCGCGCCCGTCGACCTTACGTTGGAGTATAAACGTACCTTAAAGCAAAAGCCTAAAACAAATGGCATCTTTCACTCGCGTTCGTCAACACTTTATTTTGGTTATTTACTTCGAATCTTTTATACGAGGAAGGCGTGCGCGTGCGGCGCGTGGAACACCAATCCCTGCATTCTCCTTGATGCTTGGGTAATATAGCAAATGGTCTATTCGTTTTACCCTCAATGGATCTATTTATATCTATACTATTAACAAGCACACGCAAATACGCAATACCATAAAATATGGATAATTAGGCACATTAATAAAAACACTAATTGACTGAGTGACTTAAAAATTGAATACAATATGAACGTTCTCTTAGATATTTTATTTTATTTTATTTATTTATATTGTACCTACATCGCCCTGTGGTCCTTATTGTAGTTCTTTTTTTAGAAAACACTTTATGACAAGTGGAAAAAGAAAATATTACTATCATCAATGGACACAACATCCGGGAGGTCGTTCCACTCTCTCGCAGTTTCGACAAAGAATGAATTGGCAAAACTGTCAGTCCTGTAAGTGGGTACAACAACTTTTTTAGAATGATCACAGCGGGAGGATACGTAGGAAGGCTCCATCATATAAGTGACTTTATCAATTCCTGTTTTGTTGTGAGAAACACGTGGAATAACTTTAGTCTTAGTTGTTTTTTTTTTTTCTTCTACATTCGAGTGTTTCCCAACCCATAGCTTTCATATCTGTAACACTAGCATAAGGGCCATAGGTTTTCAGTACGCAGCGAGCGGCCTGATTTTGAAGTTTTTCTAGTTTATTGATAAGAAAGTCGTGACAAGAGTTCCACACAACGCACGCGTAATCGAGGATTGTTCTGACCAAAGAAAAATAAACTGTTTCTTTAATGCTTTGTGACGCGGATCTAGAATTTCGGCGGATAAAATTAAACATTTTGCTAGCCTTGCCAATTGTATACGTTCTGTGTGGCTGTTCCGTTTTAGGGAATCTGCAAATAGCACTCCTAGATAAATATACTCGAACACAGCACTGCATAAGATGGTACAGTTGATTAGGTAGCTTTGAAAATCGTGCAGCTTGCTTCTCGAGAAACGAATATATTTGCATTTACTTAAATTTATGCTCAATTTTGAGTGATTGCACCGAGAATATTAAATGTTTACATCGGTTTGTAATGTGGCAAGGTCGTCTGACGTGTTTATTTCCCTGTATGATACGCAGTCATCGGCGCACACTTTAGTATGAGACTTATTTTCGGTGATGTCATTTACGTATATGAGGAAAAAGTAAAGGCCCTGACACCCCCTTCTGGCACGCCCGACGAAACCTGAGTTGATGCGGGTGTAGTACCGTTTAGGACAACACCCTGCTCTCGACCTTCTAAATAATTTCGTATCCAGTTCAGGACATTTGGATCTCCGTAAATAAAAGCCAATTTATACATTAATATCTGATGTGGAACCGTGCCAAATGCCTCGCGAAAGTCTCAGAACACGCAGTCCACATATGTTTTGCAGTCGGGTCCGATGATAAATTTCTACTAGCTGTGTGTTGCAAGAGTAACCGCTTCAAAAAACATGCTGTGAGGGGGAAAGAAGTGTGCCGAGTCCAGGAACGAGTAAAGGTTACTATAAATAATCTGTTCAAACAACTTACACGAGATCGATGTTAATGAAATAGGGCGACAATTTTCAACATAAAAAACAGGCGTGACGTTTGCCATCTTCAAATCCATTGGAACCATCCCTGTCTTTAATGATTCGCTGAATATAACAAAAATATAACGCGCTACAGGTTCACTACACTTAAGGAAAACAACAGAGGAAATTCCGTCAGGTCCAACGACTTTGCTTGCACCAATTCCGCGCAGCAACAGCACGTTATCGTTCATGTCAATTGTAATGCTGGGCATTACGCTTTGCTGTGTTTGGTAAGCCACTGGAGATACTAGATGCGGAGTTTCCTCCAAAAATACTGATTTGAAATACGAGTTAAACATTCACCCTTCGCGTTACTAGACACCACTCTACCGCTATCAACTGCCAACGCAGGAATAGAAGTGTCTTCCTTTCTGTTCGCATTAACAAACTTCCAGAATTTTTTAGAGTTTCTTTTTAGATTTTCGTTAAACTTGTCAAAAAACAATTTTTTGTTTATTTTTGTTTGCCTTTGGTCAGTTCGGGCTGACCAACTTTTGGAAAGTTTTTTTTTAAAGCAAGTCTTGCTTCACCTATAATATGGGAATTTCTACATTAACATTACATTAAAGCATGCGAATTTCTACATTAAACTGAGGTTTTATTTGTGTTCTTTTACGTTTCCTTATTTGTTTTGATCGAGTATATACCTCCTTAAGCTCTAGTACTTTGTTTCTAAAAGCACGCCATATAGTTTCGACGTCATTATTTTGTGATAGACGACTGAATGTACAAAAATAGGATTCAAGTTCTGCATCTATCCCGTCGAAGTTGTCTTTGTCGTGCAGAAATACGTTCCGTGAGCACTCCCCTTGATTTCGCGTTCCGGGCTCCGAGAGCTTGGCAAGAACCGCGCAATGATCACTTATTCCGTGAAGTATAGTGACCTCGGAAAGAACACCAGGAAAATCGCATAAAATCAAACCCAAGACAACAATCGCTCAAGTCGTTTTTTTTTTTTTTTTTTTTTTTTTTTACATATTGTTTGAATCCAAATGCACCCATTATGTCAGCAAACATTGAATAAGCGCGGGGCCTATGTAGCAAGAACTTCATCAGCCCAATTGGCAGATTGAGGTCTCCTCCCAAGAACACGCTTTCTGAAATGGTCCTCAAGTCACCTTGTTTGTCTATCGAGTACGTATCACTATCTGGGGGGCGATAAAATGTACCAAAAGGCTCGAGGTTGACCTAGGCACTTCTTATGAGTTGTGAATGCGAAGGAATGCAAGCCACTCGCCCGCTTTCTTATTTCGTTTGCTGCGTGCTTTTCGTCGCCGGTCAGCGCGCGCTCTCCTTGGCGCGCTGACCTTGTTAACAGCGCGCTGACGGACACGCAACGCCATGGGGTGAGCGGTCGTTGAAAGTGAAACTGACGCGGAGCGGCCAATGGGAGCCTCGTCGACACGCGCCAGCCAATGGGACTGATGGCGAAATGCATCAGCTTCACTCCGCCCCTTTGGGATCGGGGAAACTAGTTGCCGTTGTCTAGGTTTTTCGCGTAGTTTCACAGCTGGGAGCTGGCTTCAGGATTTAAGGTGCCTTTTTTCGCTTCAAACTGATGACGTCGGCTCGCTCCACTGGACAATTAATGCTTTCGCATAAAAAAAAAATGAAGTGGACCTCTTGGGTAAAAATACACGACATCATACAGACTCAATGTTGTTTTCGGAGAAAAGCAGTTCACTGCTACTCCAGAGCAAGCACACACCACCTCCGTGTCCATTTCTGTCTTTGCGGTATACGGTAAAACCAGAAGGAAAAATTTCGGCATTAGTAACCCAGTCTAACCCAGTCGTGTAGCCAAGTCTCTGTTCCCATAATAGCTCTGGGTTCGATCGTCTCAACAACAGATAAGAAACCGTCCGCTTAATTTGTTTTTATGCTACGGAAGTTCACGTGAAATACCGAAGCGTCTACATGTGATAAAGCGGCATTTTGACAGATATTTCTCGCACTGCGTCAATCCTGCTAAATCGGTGCAGCCTTTTTACGAACGAGTATACAGCATGCTTTGTTTAAAATCCCAGGTGTATGTGTCTCCGCAGATAACAAGCTTGTCGTTGGTATGAAATACTTTGTGGTTCTTATCTTGTCTTTTTTCTTCGGAATAATCCCATAGCTTGTGCCTTTTTTCTCTGACGAGTGCACTGATATCGTCGGAAACGCTGTAAGCAAAGTGTTTGAATTTAAACGCGTTGCGTATGATGTTGTCACGTTCTTTCCAAATTTGAAAGCTTGCTATAATCGGCCGACAGCTATATCCCTTGAAAGTAACTAGACGCGGTGGGTCCTCTGTATTGAGGGGATATCAATACCTAGATTACATTTACAGATGCGTCTAAAGAGAGTTTCCGATTTTTCCCATGACTCCAGCATTGTGCCATCAGGTACGCAAAAAAAACAACAACAAAAAAAAACACCAAGTTTGTTTTGCGGCTCTGATTTTCAAGGTCGACTACTCCTGTTTCCAGCTTTCTTCCCATTTCTTCAACATCTGAGATCCGTACTTCAAACTGCTGGTTCTTTGCAATTAAATTCCCTATTTTGTTGTGACATTTTTTTTTTTTCAATAATATTTACCTTTGCGAGGACATTTTTTTTTATCGCTTTGCAGTTTAGTTAGCATAGATTGTAGGAGTTTCATTTGTTCCTTAGTTGCAGGACCAGGATTAGTTTATACTTCGCCACTCAGCAACAGCAACAAGAGCAGAAACAGCGCTTTTTTCCTGTGGTATAGTTTGCGTCTATTACCCACTATGGCATGAAAGTGCCTATTCCTAGTGCTCGCAATCAAGAATAGGAGGTTGGGTGGAGCTGGCAGGAAAATACCAGGAGGACGAAAAGGGCCAGATGGGAAATCACTAACCTGCATCAGAAAAGGTTTGCGTGAGCACATGACCTCGTTCCTGCCAGTTATGAAACCCAGGGATTCCGTGACAAGCGTCGGCTTATATGCTGACTCGAGCAGTCGATTCGGTTGGCATGAAGGTGACTGGTGGGTGGGAGCTCATTCTTCTGTTTTATACCTGACCTGAAACTAGTGAAATATTTTACAACGTTTTTCCATCGATATTTTTCTACTTTTCAATATTTTACCACATTTTTATTATTACCTTGACACATTTTTCGTGGGTACGCTTTGCGACAGTTTCATTGAATTACGAGTAAATTGTAACAGGCAAACAAATTTCTACACAGTCAAAAAGTATTCAAGATTATCAACTATTCAAAATGCGCAAGCTTTCTCATGTTACAATCATGTTAAAGGTCGCTAACATTTTCCACGGGCTCATACAGAACATGAAATATCCTCAGGTTATTCACTCAAACTTGCATCGTCATCGACCGTGGAATTTTAACGTCCTTTAGACAATATAAAGGCGTCATGTTTGCTTACGTTTCTATTTAACAATGACGCACTGCCGCCCGCATCCGCAAAGCCAACGGCCAATTGACGTAGTTGTTTCCGGCCACCTAAACGATTTTGTTAGATCCCTGCATGTTTGGTTGATAGAAGCGATATCGTATGAACTGTGATGTTTTTGTTAAAGTTGTTGTTCCCCCTTTTCCATATTATATATATATATATATATCTATATATATATATATATATATATATATGTATTTATTTATTTATTTGTAATTGCGGTAAATGATTTTCGTGGCTAATCCTTCATTTACTTCGAGTTTTCAAACTTGACATTTTTCCGCATTTAAATTTTTAACATACAATTAAAATATAGTATTTTTTTTTCTTTTTATACGATTGTCGGGGGAGTTATGGGACCATGGTTTCATTCAGAGGGCATTCTTCTTACCCATGCTACTTCGCTCAAAAGATATTTTTATCACAGGGTCCACTCTAACGATGGTAATTTTTAGTGGCTGATGAAACGTAAGTACATATATATATATATATATATATATATATATATATATATATATATATATATATATATATATATATATATATATATATATATTGTATTTCGTATCAGTGTTAATTTTAACTGTTAAATGTCGTCTATAATTGGTGAAGTTCACAAAGCAAGATATTCTGCTACCTAAGAAAGCTAAAGCCCGGCCTGCCAAAAACAGTACGCATGCGCGAAATGCTTTGAACTTAATATCTAACAGAAAGAAAAAAACACTTTTATTAATAATTGCTTAATGTCGACAAGACTGCCTTTGTATTCCTCTTTAGTTTTTTTTTTTTTTTTTTCATGAAGGGGATTGCAGCAGCTGTTTCTCTATTGCGGTGCTGAACGAAGCTGGGTAAAAACCCCGGTCGTGTCACATGACATTTTGATTCCCGGAAGAGAACATTTTGGGTAGCAAGGAGGAAGAGGCATCGCTGATTTTAGACGGGAGAATATATTTACCCTTCAGTTTTACATTGAATACCAAACAGCAATTGTTATTCTGCACCTACGCTTGGTTGGAGAGAACTTTATTTTTCCATTTTGTTCTGGCTTTCTACTTACAATTCTGCATTTAACGCTGCACTTCACAGCGACTCAACCTTTCACGTCCATTAATGGTTTTGTGTAGATCTAGGAGGAAATAAAATTCGTTCTTAAACACATTCCTTCAGCTCATCTCATAATCTTCGGAAACATTCTTGTGTAGCCACGCACGAACGCCAAAACACAAGATAATGCATTTCAAAATACGTTGAATGATTTCGCTACATTGTTGGAGTGCGTCTCGTTTTTATAGACGAGGGAGAATTCTGAATTAATTATGAGCTGGTGATCTGTATGCTTTATTTGCCAATGGCACCCCAGGAGAAGTCGTACCTACCCCTCCTGGCTCTACAAAGATATCCGAAAAGCACAACAAACAAAACAAAAACGGGAGATTGTCCCCGAACAAAATAGACATAGAGGTGTCTACATCAATGACTTCCAAAAAAGTTATAAAATAAACTAGTAAAGTCACAAGAATTTGTTTATTATAAATTTTATATTATGCGTATTTTAAATGTGAATTTATAATTGCATATTATAATTTGTATCTAGTTGGATAAGTATTATGAACAATAAATTGCGCGAAGGACAGACAAGGGCATGCACCTTTACAAATGATTACATGAGATACGAGAAATCTATTGATGTAGCAATGAGCCGAGAGACTGATGGCGATTTGCACTGGTCATTTTGGACCAGTGAAATTGGATGTAGCGCGCCGGTATCGACTTTTCTGGAGCTCGCCTGTCTCACTGGGCGATCGGGATTGAGACGAACGTACTCCTCGTCGTTTTAAATCAGCTCCCACTCCAGACCTCGATCCGGGTCCGAGAAAAGTAACTCCACCGATTTTGGTGGATTCTACCGGAAGCCAGTCTGGCCAGCCCTCGGCGAGCAAATAATATACAGTGGTCCCACTTAAGACCCCTTCCGGTAATCAGGCGTTAGCAGCGCGTTCAACAATATGGTGAACTATAGCTTTTTTCTTCTGTTTATTGGTTTATTTAAACTGTCTCAATAGTACTAATTTATTATACTTACGTTATAGTTTTAGAGAGCGTTCAGAACCGTACATAACTATAAATTTATATTGTAAGGCAAATGTAGCAGTGGCCCTCAGCCACCGTTAGGCCCGTTGGCACCTTTGGCCTTCAAAGGTTCACTGCCCTGCGTCCCGCTTGTCCGAAGCCATGCTTTTAAACTTCAGCGGTCCCGTTGTCCGTGATCGCTCTGCGAATATCTATTTCTAGGCGGCCTTTTCTTTCAGTCAGCCTCGCTTGGTGTTTAAATTTGACGTGCGTTTCCGAATTACAATGCAAATTCGTTTTAAAGGGGCCTCCTTGGGCAGAAGCCGACAAGTCGACTCATTAGACCAACTGTGACGCGGCTCCAAGTTCTTTAAAAGTGCATACATCTTTTAAAGTGTTCGTGCTGCCTTCCGCGCAAGGCCAGACACGAGTGTGCTTTCTCGAACGCAGTGTACATCGGGCGCAGCCGGTTAACGTTTTTGATAGTATGTGTTAAAGTGCGCTATACGGCGTGACTAAGAGACTCAACTCGAACGTAACCAACTACTACTTCACGCTTTATAATGTCTGCGTAACTTTTGTGGAACGAAGGTTTCACACCACCTTACTGAGAAAATAAAAAGCTCCTTGGAAAATCCCGTTATACACGAACTTTAGGTTATGCTAATCTGCAAAATAATAATAAAACAAAGCATCAAATTACCTCTTACGGAAACAAAACAAAAAACTGTACCACTTGATAAAGTCAATTTACGAGTTATTATATTAAGATGCATGCAAAGAAGTTGAGAGGGTACAAACCCCTTAATTGACTTGTAACCCGATGTACCTCTTATAAAATTGAATGCAGAGGTACCTCTAGAAATAGCTTATTTCATATATGTCAGCTTCTGAGATTCACGCTGGCCATCTCTTGTCAGGGTTCCTTGTGGGCATGGCAGCGTCTCTCTTCCTATCAGCGGCGAGATGTTTTGGTGGCGCCCTCCTATGGTTCCCCCTTGTGACGTCATTACCTTGCAAACAACAAGTTCAATTGTGTTTGTTATTAGCATGGTGGAAGCTTTAAATCATTGCGCTCTCAAAGGAACACTGCCAGCACCGTCAAAATTAGTTCTTTCATTTCTCTTATTTCCGTCGATGATAAATCCCCTTTCCGACGTCATAGTCAGCGTTCGGCCAATAATGGAAGGCCGACCACAGCGACGCTTTCGGTCGCGCACGGGGCTTATTCACCGTCCAACAAGGGTCGAGCCCTAGACGGCATCTATCTCGGCTAAACATGCAGCACGGTGAGGTCCACAATGATCCTTACTCTTATATTAACATGTTCCTGCAGAAAAATAAAACCTTATGTTGTTGTTTTTTTGACCGTTGTGGGTTGTAGGTTTCTTGCCTTGTATGGCCGTTTTCCCTAAAAAAAAAAAAAAGCTTTCCACAATAACCCTTTCGCATGATACAGGATGATAGTTGCAATTAATTACAATAGTTTATTTTTCAGCTTTTGGCGAGCAATTTTCGCTTGGAATATGTTGCCATCAAGCGGAGTGGCACAACGGCGCATGCGCGTCGGTCTCCGGCAAGAACGACGGCTGCTTCCCGCAGTGCTTGGCAAGAAAATGACATACCATCGAGATTCACAGATTTATCAGCGACCTCCGCAGTTCCCCGTTGTTCGTTGTTCGGAAGCGCCATAATTTGCGCAGTGAATGTTTCGGCAATGTGAAATGCGGGACATTTTGAAGATTTGGGAATTTCTTGCGGGACGCGGGACACGAGCCCTCAATGCGGGACAGTCCCGCAAGTCGCGGGACGGGTGGTCACCCAAGGTACAAAACGACTTTCGATAGGCAAGGGCTAATTTGTAACTATAGTGACTGGTAATTTTCACAATATTAAATTTTTTAAACAATGGTTTCGTATGACTGTCATAGCTAGTCTGTCATATCATAGGAATCACTCTCTTCTGAAGAATATGCATTTGATTTATATTAGTTGATTTATATTAGTTTGATTTATGTTAGTTAGAAATGTTGTGTCTGCTCCAAGATGCATACGACCTCACTTTAGGTAGCATGGGCATTTTCTGGTCATCATTGCTATTATCGCTGCCAGTATGAGCTGAAACGCCTTGATGTGTGGTGCGCAGCAGTATCAGAGCCATGTATCATATTTTTTTCCTAAAACTGCAGTGCCCGCTGTGGCGAAACCTAGTTTTCTCCTGCGCTCGTGGTGCTACTCTGAACCTATGTGTTATCCTTTAGTGAGAAAGTAAAGATAATATACCTTTGCTTAATTGAGCCACAAAACCTATGCATGACACGGCATAAATCTACCGCACACTTTCTTGAAACACTGTCTATGGAGCCCTGACCTATGATCACGCAGTGATCAGTCCACTGTTGAGTGTCTCAATTACACATATCTCTGCATTCATAAAAAAAAAATGGTGAGTGAATATGTTTATACAGCCTGGAACTTAAAGTCTGCCTCAACGGGCGACTTGTCTCCCAGCTGTAGATGAGAAATTCAGCCAGTGCACTACAACCGCTAGCCTTGGGTCTTTAATGTGCGTCACGCGGTAGTAATACACGAACGACCGCAGCCGGCACGACGCTCATCCAGATCGAAACGGGCAGGGTGGGGATTGAACACATAATTCCTTGAGTTCTGCAGCGCGAGCTTTCACCCGACGTGCTCCGAGCTGGTGCCCAAGCAGCATATTACGACCGGCTCAAGCCTGAGCCAGACTGGGTAACCGGGGAAGTTTCACTGGGCCTAGATTGTTTTGCACCATGGCGCTAGGCAGCCCCATCCTGGTATGCCAGTCTGGCGACCACCGGCAGTTCCCTGTGTAGCCATGGACTGGCTCAAAACTGGAATTATGGCCTGGGCCAGGCGGAAAGCTCAGTGGTACCCCAAGCTTGGCTCTTTATTGTACATACAGCATGGGCCAGGTTAGTGGACGGGTGGTCAGCCAAGCTTGGCTAGACAATAGAAATTCACCATGCAGTTAAACTAGTTTAACTGGTCATATTGACAATACGCGTCGTAAATTAATAAAATGCAATTTATATCACAAAAATAAATACATACTGCAGGCCGCAAAAATAGGCATAAAAACATATGTACAATGCAAAAGATTGTCATGATATTATTCATGAGTCCCAGGCGGTTGGTGAGATTCTCCACATCTTCTGGAGTGTCGGGGTTCCGGTGGTGGCTGACGTAGTACCCCAAGGCATCTGAAATAAGAATAAACATCAGTATTTAGAACCGTGGCAGCTTTATTAGCACCCGTCTGTTCTAAAATGGTATGTCACTGATGCCACGAATAAAAAATATGCACTATCATAAACAGTATGAGAGAGAATATGGCAGCGTGTGGCCAATCGTACATGTGGTGCCAGTCTCGCAGTAATTAAGTATAAACCACATCTAAGCAATTTGACGGGCGACGACGATCCGCTTCGCTGTCGTTCGGTCACTCATGCGACGCGGCAAACCGCATAAAAGCGACGGGAGCAAGCGACCAAGGCGATGAGCAACGATTTGTAGAAATCCAAAAACCGAGTGACGCGAGGAGCGATTGCGGGAAATCTCCGCCGCTCGTCGCTCGCTTAATCACTTACGTGCGGTTCAGCCTTTACGAAAATCAACGCCTAGGAATAAAAAGATCCTGCTGTTGTTACCCCCTTCCTGCCTCCCAGTTTGTCGTCCGCTATCCAACTTGCAATTGCGAGTTGCATAGCGGGCGACAGACTTGGAAGGCAGGAAGGGGGTTACAACAGCCTGATCCTCTACCACAGTGGTTAACCCCTGTTGTAGAGAATCTCTGAAGCTGAATGTATACACTGCCGGTTGTATTACTAGCATATCTGTTCCAAATTGGGTTGCAAAACGGTTCAGTTTCACATGCACCTGATTACGAAAATGAATCCAAATGGTCGAGCCTGCTTACCTGGCACGCTGGCGCGGAGACAAGAGACTGCCATTGCCCGCGCTGCAATGAGGACGAAGCGAATTCGGAACACGCCGTTCTGGGATGCAGCCATTTCGCCCACGAGCGAGTGCAACTCCGCCGGAGGAAGTCATCAGCCACAGGAACCATCGGGAGAGGCAGCACTCAAGGCACCGGCAAACTATCTTATACAAACACAGCAACTTGTAGCTTCGCCAAGCAGAGCAGCAGCGAGAACTGACGGGCAGGGTTGCCGTTGGGCAGACTTTGAAAGAAGCCAAAACTCAAGCTAAAAGTAGCCAAAAGTAGCAATACCATTTAATCTTAGCGCCACATTTGTAGCCAAATTGAACACAAGCAATATTATGAATACTGTTTTTATTAGTAAATTCGAACAATCAGGGATAACATTTTGAATCAACACAGGAAACAAAATAAATACATCAAAACTTTTGGCACCTTTGATTTGTCACAGGTATGTCGCAAATAAATAAATTATTAAATGTTCGGTGGGCCGGTACATAGTTTATCTAGAATAGATAGTGTTCTTGCCAGAGTAATTTTGACACATTCTAGTCAAAACTCAGTTGGGACGTTAAATGTCGAAGTTGTTTTTCCCTGAAGCTGTAGACCAAACTTGACTCGTAGGATCGCCATGAATAGGTTTAGCTTCATTTTGTTGCGGATCTCTGTTTTTGTCAGGTTCATACAAGAGAACACGCGCTCAGCATCAGCATTAGAAACTGGAAGACACAAAAATTTCAATGCACCTCGCGCCAGGTGTGGAAAAGGGCATTCGCCGCAAGCGTCCTTGTACAATGCCGCTGCATGCCAGAAACTCCATCATGATGTGCGATCAAATGCACCGATAACTGTTTGCAGTTGCCGTATTTCCGACTCCAGCTCGATGGAGGAACATGAAAAAAAATGCAGCGGCAGTTTCAGTATGCCTTCACGGCTCTTCGCAGTTTCTATATTATCAGGATTGATGGCGTGCTGCCTCCGAAGTGTAGACGAGGCATCTGGAAGCCGCTGCTTGAGTTGTATTGCCATCTGCCTCAAGAACTGGAAGCAGCGAACCCTCACGGCCCCTCGGTCTTCAGTAGAGACTAGAGAAAGTTTCTCCCTGTAGACGTCACCCAGATCCGCCGTCTCTGGTTGCAAAAAGATAGACCTCACCTTCACCAGGTCTAGAGACAGCAGGCTTTCCGTTGTGTTATGCCTCAAGACTGATGGGTGCAAAATTCATCTTAGGACTTCGAAATACAAGTTTTCTAGCTCTTGAAAAACAACCAATGGGTCGGGCGCGTTGGTCTGGAACATTTTGTTCACCCGTCTGATGCTACGGAGAACTAAGGCAAGGAACACGAGGTAGGCATTTTTTCTGTCCCGATACATCTCTCGCAAAATGCGCACGTTGTAGCCTGCGCTGTTCTGCTTCCTCAAAAAACTCTTGGAGGGACTGGAACTGCGCCAAAATTCTTTCGATGCAGTCTGCAATAGCAAGCCACCTTGTCTGCGAAAGCGACAAAAGCTTGGGCGGTAGCTCTACACTTTCATCGTCCACCGACATGCTATCATGAAGTCTCTTATAACTATCTTGCCGGCAGCTGCTGTGTGCAAAGTAGTTGTGAGTTTCACGCACTAAGTGCTCAACCGCAGAGGGAATTGCCTCCATCGACTTGGATGCCACAAGGTCCAGGCTGTGGCAAGAGCATTTTACCAGGAATAATTCTTTGTTATCCTCACGAAGACGGCTGAAGAGAGAATTGTGTTGGCCGCACATGGTATTTGCCCCATCAGTGCAGAGCCCGAGACAGTTCTTGATTGATAGGCCGTGCATCTCCAAGGTCTTCAATACGGTGTTATTGAGTGTTTCTGCTGTTTCATCTGAGAGCTCTACGAGATCAAGAAGGGTAGTTTTAATCTTGTTATCTGCTGAATCCAGAAACCGCACAACGATGCACAGTTGCTTTGTCGTGGATATATGGGTTGACTCATCTACCACGAGGGAATAGCTCGAGCATCTCAGTTGTTTGTCCATGCTGTCCGTGAAGTACGGGAAAAGAACGTTTGTAATTATAGCTGTGCACTTTGCTCTGTGCAGATCAAAATCCTTGAATTCAGAATGCAGAATCTCACCAAGCTCGTCCACAGCATTTATAGAAGTGTGCACAGCGCTGTACAAGGCAATCCTCAACTCTCGGTGAGCCTTTTCATACTTCGTTTGACTGGAAGACGCTAGAAGCTGCGGCAGTTGTTGTTGCGAGCTTGGGATTACTGCGGACTCGCGGTGTTTCTTGGTTTTCGCGTGCTTGAGCAGGTCACTGTAGTGGGGCCGAATGTTGCAATTGCAGTATTTGCAGTGAGCGGTCGTTCCGTTCTCACAAGATGAAATCCAGCCTGTAACACGTGGTAACAAAAAATGCACATGAGATGCTTACGCGACACGCAACTAAACGCTTCACGCATAGTTTCCGTTTAGCTTACTGCTCAATTTCATGTCCTTTCGCCATTCTTCTCAGAACGCACGCTTTGCACTTGCGCACGTGCTTTCCCATGGCAACAACGGTATTAGCACACTGGCACAAAAACAGCTCTGTCACCTCGGGGCTGCAAAAGTGTTTCCTTAGTATCGTGCTTGTCGTGCCGCAGCAGTCGTAGCGTTGCGTTACGCCGTCCAGATGGCTGCACCGGCTTCTCCTTCGAGTGTGACTTCGGCTGCGCAGCTGGCGCAGCGATCATAACGGAGACAGTACTTTCGGTGTACGCTGTATTCCCCAGATGGCGCGCAGAGTCAGCTGCTGCGCATGAAGTCACTGGCCACTCATAGCGCTTTTAGCCGCGCGTACAAGGGAGGAACACGGGCGCATGACGCGCCACGACGGCGAAGCATGGAAATAATGACTTGTCTATATGCTTGCTTGCTATTGTATGTGCTATTATTAAAAAAAAAAAGATGGCAAGTAAATGCGCCAAAAGAGGAGTTCCAAGTAGCCAGGAAGTAGCCAGGGAGCCAACGTGAAATTTTCATCGCCAGCCACCAACGGCAACCCCGCTGACGGGAACAAAGACCCAAGTTGCCCAAGTTCACGCCACAAACGCGAAATCCGGCTTTTTTTTTTTTTTTTAACTGCGTTGTTACCGACTCAAGCCGGCGCTTCGAGCGGACGCGAGGGCCGCGCTGATTGGCCCGCGCGCTCCCTGTCCTGGCACGTGAGCAGCTCTCCTTTTTCAAGGCATCCGCGCTGTGCTCGGGGACACTGCATCATCTCCGGTCCCCCCGGGGCACTGGCACATTCCAGGCGTCTGACTAACCTGCGGATTGCACCTGCGGGTGCGGGAGTTTCCCGCGCTTTTCCAACATCACGTGGGGTGGGAGGCTCTTCGCCTCGGGCACTTGCGCTGGAAGCGGCTTCTCTGAGCAAGCCAGGGTAGATAAAGGCCGCTGTAAAAAGCGGGAAAGTTATAAAGTTCGAGTTCGACCAATTTTGACAGTTTGATTTCCAATCTGTCCGGTACAATTCCACTACAACCAGTTCATTTCGGGTTTGGCCTGTTCATATCCAAACTGTTTTCAAATAGTTTTTTTTTTCTTTTTCAACGGGGAAAACGTGATCTTTTTTATGCCTCTAGCTAAAACAGACTTCTTGCACTGAAACGTCGCTTTCTACTGCGAGGGCTCGTGCCACAAAGCACCAAAAATGAGTAAAGAGAACGCTCATACGAATTTTAAAAAAAAGTAAAAAAAGTTAAACGAACTTGAGCCACAGAACATTGCATAGCGGCAATTCCCTGCCATTCCTTGGCTCACCCTATCTTCGATCTGGCAACATGCTGAACACTGGCTGTTGCTTGTATTGAGCGGACCAGGGAATTCCTGTGAACCACCATGGAACCTCAAAGCTTGGCAGAGGCATTGCTACCCTGGGCACCTCTGACCGAGGAAAATGAATAGAAAGCCAGGCTACATCAAATACTGGCAGCGGCCTGTTTACCCTGGCCATCAATGACCGAGGAAATTGATTGATCAACCAGGGAAGACGTTCCCTGGCAGTTCCGTGGCTTTCTGGGGCAAGGAAAGACTGTGAAACGCCAGGCTGGCATACAGACGTAAATGGCTGGGCAGTCGTGGCCAAGCTATCACAACTAAGTGCCAATCCTTGCCCCAGGCAAACCAGGCAAGTGTGCTACCTGGGTGTGAGCTAGCCCACTCGGCCACCGATCCCCCTCTGCATTCGTCACATACATTAGAAACCGTCAGAAGTCCCAATAGAAGTGCGCCACATATTTGAGCATTAAAGTATATCGGCTATGAATTGCATAATTTGTGCCGGCCGAAATGACCGTCAACTTAGTGATGAAGCACACAAATGGCGTTCTCGAGCAGCAAGGTATGAAAAGAACCGCCAGTTGGTCCCAGCGGTGTCCGTGCACCCTTTCCATTTGGGAAGGCTGCACGTGCATATCCACGGGCAATTGTGGATCTAAGTGTATATCCACGGGCAAGCAGGACTCGGGGCATGATTTTCTAAAACTTTGTTCAGTATTAGCCAAAGGTGTCAGAAAATTCTAACAAAATTTCACACTTCACTTCACAAGGATATCATTACCATCTTTGCTGTCAGCTTGAAAGACTACTTTTTTTCTGTAGTATAGTACATTTCTGCTGTATTTTTTTGAAAATGGCAATGTTGTTTACACTTTTGACATCTTATTTATCTTACATATGTTTTTGCTTTGTGCAAAGAAAAAAGTATGTTCATGCCATAGCTTAGAAGCTAAAGCAAATCAGAAGTGGAGAAAAAATCTATACAAGCATTTTTGTGTAACAGATGCTACAATTCTGTGCAGTGTGATGTAAAAACACACTGATCACAGCATTAATGTCAAACAAAATTAAAGTGGTGTGTGCGGTACACGTTTGGAAGCCAGAGTCTGTAACTGCTTACTTGTGCTTTGATTATAATACCGTCACCTAGCTGTGTTTGCAGATTTGTGTTTGTCCTTTGTCCCTCTTGTTCCCGTCCTCCAGGCGATTATCTTCGTCGTCTTGCTTGTGCTTGCTGCAGATGTGCCGAGTCGTTCTGTTTGTTGTTTGCTGAAAACAGAGTCTCTAAAACAGGTGTGTAAACTGCTCGATGCGCTAAGGTCTCGCTCATAGGCACACTTGAAAGTGCTTGCATGGGCTATGACTACCAAAAGAAGCTGGACTTCATGAAGTATTAGGTCATAGTGGTGTGGAAGCAAAGGCCATTGTCTCTGCTTAAGTGTTTGGGCAATAACTGTACGGGTATGCAGTTTTGCACATCTGGGAAAAATGAGGGTTGAGGGATTCGTCTTCCTCAGGACCAACAATATCGAGCCTTCTTCAGTCATTCGTGAGAGAGGAATTTTTTAGGACATCCCTGGCACGAAGTCATTGCAGGTATATGTGAAGGCACCGTGAAGAAAACCCTTATGCAGTCCGGCCAGCTCACAAACTGTAAAAGGACTTTGATCATGTTCTGATATGTCTGATACCGCATCAAGGACCAGCAGGACTCTGAAGTTTTTAAGCTGCCTGGTTACAATACCCAGTGCTTGAACCGCTTTGTCAAGAGGGGTGTAGGCGTATTACCGTTGATAAAAGATACTTTACATTTCGACATAGGTCCAGATTTAACCAAAATAACAGACGATTTTGAAATCTTAACCGTCATTTGCGATCGAAATGTATTTGCTGTACTATACCGCCCCGCCCCCCCCCCCCCCCCCCCCCCCCCCCCCCCCCCCCCGGTGGACTCGTATGTACTTTTCTGGCGTTTCTGGATGACTTCTTCACTTGGGTTAATCAAAATAACTTCAAATATGGTTTTAGGTGGCGATATTAACATTAACATGTTGGACGCGACAACATCACAGTGTGAACTGGTAAGGTTATTAGAGTCAAATGCTTGCATTAACACCATTACTGCGCCCACTCGCATTCAGAATAGTTCTGCAACGCTTCTTGACGTTTTTATTACAAACATAGATGCTGAGAAAGTGCTCTCCGGTGCGATAGGTGCTGATGTCAGTGATCACCTGCCCATTTTTCTGATAACGTATCAGGATGCAATAATGGAATCATCTAAGCAAATGAACCACGTTACATTTCAAGATATCAATCCACTTACTTACATTAGAAAAATTTTACGAGTTATCACAGATTAGCTGGGAAGTAGTTTATTGCAAAAATGACCCTGAAGACGCCTACGACACGTTTTTGTCTTTATTTAAGTCAGTTTATATGAAGTTATTTCGTTACAAAACATCAAGAAATAAAAAGGCGCGAAAGCCTTGGATACAAATAATTTATTACAACTTATAAAATAAAAAGATGCTCTTTTCAAACGATTTTTAAAGACAAGAAGTTCAGAGGATCTACATGCATTTAAAGTGTTTCGAAATAAAGTGACTAGTTCTCTCAGACACGCTAAAAGAACTTATTTTCATAACCTTTTCGACGCCGCAATAATGAAACGTAGTGATGTTATGTGGCAAAGACTGAACGCAGTACTTGGTCGTAAGCAGCAGCATACACAGTCTGTTCAAGAGCTTATATTAAATGGGCTACCAGTATCAGGAACGCCGCTGGCTTACTCTTTCAATAACTTTTTTGTATCACTGGCAAACAGCACACATAAACCACACAGCCTTGAATACTTAAAATCCAGAAACCGTGAAAGCGCGTTTCTAAGACCTACTGATGCTGACGAAATTCATCAGATATTTCTTTCCTTCCGAAACAGTAGTTGCTGTGATGCCGATGATCTGCGAATTCGCCCAGTTAAACACGTCTTAGATATAATTTGCCCTGTTTTAGAACACGGGTATAATCTTTCGCTTATGTATGGCGTATTTCCAAAACATATGCAGTTGGCTAAGGTGAGCGTCCTATTTAAAGGGGGTGACAAAAATGAATTATCAAATTATAGATCAATATCAATTCTTCCCGTTTTTTCAAAGTGCTTTGAAAAAAATATTAATCTTAGAATGACTTCATTTTGTGAAAAACAGTATAATAACGGACTCTCAGTTCGGCTTCAGAAAGGGTCGCAGGACTTCTGACTCAAAAAAAAACTTATTATCTCTGCAATAGAACAAAAATTGTTCACGCTAGGACTATTTATAGTCCTTTCGAAGGCGTTCGATAGAATAAATCACGAGACCCTACTAAGAAAACTCGAAATTTATGGTTTTCTGGGGATATTTTTAGATTTATTAAGAAGTTAGCTTGAGTATCGCTGCCAGAAAGTTGTAATAAAGAATAAAACGTCACGTATTAAGCCCATTCATTCTGGGGTACCCCAAGGTAGCATCCTTGGACCGTTGTTATTTAAAATTTATATAAACGACATAACATACATTAACGATAATACCCAATTTGTTATTTACACTGACGACACCAGCTTATTTTTTTAATCTACAAAGGCTAAAGAATTAATTGATCATGCAAATAATGTGCTAAGCAAACTAGACAAATGAAGCATATACAATTCCTTAACCATAAACACATTTAAAACAAAGGCTGTCACTTTTAGGCCTAGAAACCAGAAAGTAAATGTTGAAACCAATCTTATGATCGGCACCTCAAATGTGGATATTGTTCCTTCAGTAAAAAACCCTAGGAGTGTTCTTTGAAGAACACTTAGTTTGGAATAAACATATTGAGATGGTTGCAATAAACTTGACCGCGTTGTTGGAGTTCTGACAAGGCTGCGATATTCTCTACCAACTAGTACAAAATTGATTATTTAGAACTCACTTTTTCTCTCGAACATCACCTGTTGTCATTTAGTTTGGGGGAACACAACCACGGCAAACACTTCAAAAATATTCGTACTACAGAAAAAAGCCTTTCGCGCTATCTCTAGTTCAGCCTACGATGCTCACATAGAACCACTTTTTAAGTGTCTTAATGTTTGTGCTGTACAATTTTTATATAATGACTTGCTGCTTAAAGAGATACTGTGCGAGAAAATACAAGATAACAATTTTATTGAGCAATTATCGAAATTAAAAAGAAACACTAGCAGCTATAACACACGTCACAGTGAAATGTGGAATATACCCTTTGCACGTACAAATTGCGGTACTCAATCAATTCTTTACACACTGCCATCATTACTCCATTCCCACACTCATTAGAGAGTAAAAGTGTTTTTGATGTTATTATGCTTCGTTTTATACAACATTGTTTTTCCGGTTTTTGTTTTCACTGCATTAGTGGCCTAACATATCCTAAGTTCTGTTTTGCAAACTGCTGTATAGATTGTTACTTCTTCCTTGTTTACTATTGTATAATAGCCGCTGTCACTAATTAGATCAATCGGAGGCACAGACCTCGTCAAGCCACACTCCAGTGGCTTTTTGTCTGTGCTCCCGACATCACCATCCTTGTACGATGTGATGTCAAATAAATTTGATTTGATTTGATTTGATTGATATCTGCAAGTATTCTCGTTTTCGGCACCATGCTGTGTTAGCCGATTGACAAGAACAAGGCCAATTCCCTCAAAACCTGACTAGTATATAGTGTTGCCAATTTCTGTTCATAAAAATAACATTAGCAGGATTTGGTACGGCTATGAAAAATAAATTGACCATTCTTTATATTTAGAGACATTGCTTGCACCGGTTGCTACGGATCGGTTGGCTATATTAAATTTGTGATTTTATTCAAACTGAGCTGGTACTTTCGACATGCTATCTGAACAGTATAAGCATGAAGTGCCTGCTATGCTCCTTTGAAATGCTGTCCAGCTTGTGAAGAACCTCTGGGTCAGACCAATCCTGGAAAACGAAGTTTAAGTTTCAGTCCCTGAGGTCTAAGAAATATGTAGACATCATGAAGCTTCCGGGGACCAGAGAGGACAAGAACGAGTGTTGCAGCTGATATTGCCACGAGCGCAGCTGACCAAGCAGCAGCGCGCCCGTGACCCAACGGTTATCGCGCTTGTATTCCACGCAGAGGCCCAGGGTTTGATTCCTGGCCGCGTCTACACATTTTTGTTGAGGCTGTAATGTGATGTTCTGGTAAATTTGAGAACAGTCTTGCTGATTCGAGGTTAGAATGATCTACGCCGAATGTTTCAGAAGCCCACGCGCGTACATAAGGGGCTTCTCGTGGCGAGCTGGAGTTCAGTCTTGGCCCAGCGTTCGATCCTGCTGCTACGCCGCCATCGACACCCGTGACACTCTAGTGTTATACTCCGTTTTCCTTTTGTTCTGGGCACAAGTTCCCCCATTCAACGTTTAGTTTGTTTGAGTTTTCATTGCTTCATTATCTGTCGTTTATGACATTTTGATGGAGGTGCGGCATATTTGCATTTTATGGCCGTGAACCGTACCCCTCCGAAGACACGCCGGCCAAGTGACGTGCTCAACCCCTGGAGGCTACCTTTCGCAGAAGACCAGACCAATGCCCGGTCAAGTTGCCGCTACCAAGGCCTACCCCCGGGTTTGAGACTTTTACCCGACAACTCGAAGACCAACACGACGAAGATGTCTCAGCAGAACCCGGCCGCTCTTTCCGCCGTCTACCTGCCCTTTGCTCGTCGGACACCGGCTCTCTTCCACAGAGGAAGCCACGAAGAAATCGACGACTGGGTGCAAAAGTATGAACGAGTGACTCTCCATAATGGGTGGACACCGGAACAGTGTCTTCACGACGTTTACTCCGCCTTGGAAGCAACCGCGCGGAGCTGGTTCGAGAACCACGAAGCATCAATCACCTCCTGGGAGCAACTCAAGGCTGAGTTAGGAAGAACATTCACCAACCAACACCGAAGTGAACGCACTGAAGACCTTCTTCAAGCGAGGGTTCGGGGCCCTAACGACAGCGTTATTAGCTTTGTCGAAGATGTTCTTCGACTGAGTAGCCGCGCGGATCCTGACGCCTTTGAAGAAAAGAAGCTGATGGTATTAATGCGGGGCGTGAAAGAAAACATCGGGGGCATCGTGCGGAGCCCGCCTACCAGCGTCGAAGGTTTCATCACTGAGGCCACCAACATCGAACGTGCTTCTCAAGCACGGGCCTCACACTATCAGAGACTTCCCTTTTTCGCTGTAATCTCGCCGCCCAGCTGCAGCATCCCGGATGTCCGCGACAGCGACCGTGACGTCATCCGGGAGTAAATCAAAAAGTTCCTGCCTGCTGCCCACCAGCCTGCTTCGCTGTCGATAGCCTAAGTTGTCCGCGAGGAAGTTCAACGGGCTTTACATCCTGAGGCTCCTACCAGCGTAGCAGCACCCGAGAAGCCCTCCCTTACCTACGCGGCAGTAGCTCGAAGACCGGCGCCAGCTGCCCGGCAGTATTCCACGCCACCGCGGCGTGAGCCAGAGCCACAGACCTTTCGACGTCGGGAAGAGCAGCTACAGCTCGTCCATACTGAACAACCGGCGCCTAGGAAGACGGATGTGTGGTGCACGGCCGATCGACGACCGCTGTGCTACCTCTGCGGTGAAGCGAACCACATCTACCGTCGTTGCCCCTACCGCCAGCTGGGCCTACGAGGTTTTGCGCCCAACGACCCTCGACCACGTCTAGGAGAGCGACCTCGGGATATTGAGAAGTGCCTCCGCCGCTCTTCCTCCCGTGAGTCGTCTCGCCGCCGAGTATTCCGTTCACCGTCTCCCCGACGCTCGCCATCGCCCTTCCGCCGGTCTCGCCGAGACAGCCTGTCACCCCCATCGCTTCCCGTCGGGGAAAACTAGGCGCGGCAATGCCGGGAGGTGGTGTTGCCGAAGACGAACGATGCCAAGATCTTCCAAGATCGCCGGAGCCCTCCGACTCTAACGCCACAACGCCCCGAAACGGCGTTTCTGCAACAGTTTCGAATAACCTCAACGTTATCATCGACAGCCACGACGCGACGGCGCTCGTCGACACCGGAGCATACTACTCCGTTTTAAGTGGGAGACACTCTCGTTGCCTTCGGAAAGTTATGACGTCTTGGGACGGACCACAGATGCAAACCGCCGGCGGACATCTCATCACACCTGTCGGGATCTGCACTGCTCGCGTCGAGATCGGCGGTGACACCTACCCTGTCAAGTTTGTCGTTCTGCAAGACTGTGCGAAGGACGTTATCCTCGGAATGGACTTTCTCTGCGAGTACGGCGCCGTTATCGACCTCGGAGCGGAGCAGCTGACGCTACGAAAACCTGCTCCACCACCGGAGGAACCCAGAGCGACGTCATCCGCGGAACAAGTCCTCGCAAACCACGTGAACTTGATCATGATGTAGAAAACCCGAGACTGTGGTAAAAGCAGAGAAACTTGGTCGAAGAAGAAAGACAGGGGAAAAGTACGTCTCAAACTCAGCTACTGTGTTTATTTCCTCAGGACAGTGCCTGGCTCGCTTACGCAAGCCGGGCACTGTCCAAGGCAAAACAAATTACGCAACGACTGATAAGAAATGTCTGGGTGTCGTCTGGGCGTTAACCATGTTCCGCCCATACCTGTACGGAATCCCGTTCCGCGTTGTCACGAACCACCACGCTCTCTGTTGGCTAGCCAACCTGAAGGACCCGTCAGGACGCCTCACTTGCTGGAGCCTTCGACTGCAAGAATTCGACGTGACCATTGTGCACAAGTCTGGCCGCAAGCATAATGACGCCGATTGTTTGTCTAGGGCCCCAGTCGAATCTCCTCCCGCCAGCATAGACAACGACGATGACGCCCGTTTTCTCGGAGCAATAACAGATTCCGAAATGGGAGCACTTCAATGAGACAACCCCAAACTTCGCGCCGTGATCGACCACCTCGAAGGTCAAGGAAGTTCAGTTCCGCAATTCTTGGCCCGAGACTTCTCAAGCTTCGTTTTGCGGCGAGGCGTGCTCTTTAAGAAGAACTTCGGAACCAGCAACCCTGTCTGGCTGCTGGTTGGTCCTGCCAACCTGTTCGTGACAAGTACTATCGCCGTGACTCCCAAAAACCGTCCATTTGTATACACGGTCTTGCCATGAGTGCCAACGACGTAGAAAGCCTCCGACGAAGCCAGCAGGAGTCCTGTAGCCGATATTTGTCCCGACTTCGCCCTTCCAGCAGGCCAGAATGAATTTACTTGGGCCGTTCCCAACATCGACGCAAGGAAACCGTTGGATTATCGTCGCGACCGATAATCTTACACGATACGCCTAGACAAAAGCCCTTCCATCGGGAAGAGTGGTGGAAGTCGCCAAGTTTTTCGTCTAATCTATTCTCCTTCGACATGGCGTCCCCGAAGTCTTGATAACCGACCGATGGTCATCGTTTTTGGCTCAGCTCACGCAAGAGATCCTTCGGCTCAGCCACACCAGCCATCGCCGGACCACCGCGTACCATCCGCAGACCAACGGGCTAACGGAGCGGCTCAACACGACGATCTCCGACATCATCTCCATATACGTCGACGTAGAGCACAAGACGTGCGACGAGGTATTACCGTACGTCACGTTCGCCTACAACACCGCAGCTCAAGAAACAACCGGGTTTACACCATTCGAGCTGGTGCACGGCAGAAAAGTGACGACCATCTGGACGCGATGCTGCCCCATGAGCCAGTGGATGACGGATGCGACGATGCCCATGTGGTCAGTCAGAGAGCAGAAGAGGCACGCCAACTAACCCCCCTTCGAATCCACGATCAACAGCGTTTTGACGCTCGCTGGTACAATCTTCGTCACCGCGCCGTCCACTTCCAGCCCGGAGACAGAGTGTGGGTGTGTGATCGCCGATTCGTCGCCGCGGTGTCAAACTGCTGAAGCGCTACATTGGGCCTTACAAGATCATCCGACGCATCGGAGATCTGAACTACGAAGTTCTTCCCGACGGAACACGACCATCAACAAGACGTCAGCCGCGGCCCGAGGTGGTGCACGTCGTCCGGCTGAAGCCGTATTACGAACGATAAAACTTTCCACTCTCGACGACGAGTGAACTGTGAACTGTGGCTCGCGATTCCGCTATCCTTTTGTTGTGGATTTGTTTTTTCCTTTTGTGCTGCATCGGGATGATGCACCCTTTTAAAGGGGTGAATAATGCCACGAGCGCAGCTGACCAAATAGGCAGCGCGTCCGTGGCCCAATGGTTGTCGCGCTTGCCTTCCACGGAGAAGTCCAGGGTTCTACACATTTTTGTTGAGGCTGTAATGTGATGTTCTGGTAAATTCGAGAACAGTCTTGCTCCTTCGAGGTTAGAATGTTCTACGCACCGAACCTTCTACGCCGAATGTTCCAGAAGCCCACGCTCGTACACATGGGGCTTTGCGTGGCGAGCCGGAGTCAGTATCGCCCCAGCGTTTCGACCCTGCTGCTACGCCGTCATCGATACCCACGACGCTCTATAGTGTTTTCTTCCGTTTTCCTACATTTATCTTTGTACACTGTATTAATTGATCGTCGGTATCCTTTATTTTGCATGAATACATTGTGTTAATTGATGGTCGATTTCCTCTAGAGTTTCAGAAGATCATTCCGACACCCCCGATAATGATACGATGCATCCGTAAAGGCGACCACGGAGTATCACGTATCGTTATCGGCGTCTTCGGAACGATCTACTAAAACTCTGCTCACACCCAAGCTGTTTGTATCGCCGTGCATATTTGCGGGTTACCGCTCAACAATTGTATCGGTGCCTGCGCCGTTTGTATCGTTTTTCGCGCTGTTTGTTCTATACACAGAGTTGAAATAAACATTTGTCTGCGAGAAAGAAGCTTTTTTCTTCTGATCACCTATGGTTGTCGCCCAGTGATGGGCACATCACAAGAAAGCGAAGCACAATGCCGGCGAACGTGAGAACCAGAGAAAAACTAAATACCATGGTAGCCACTATCTTTAAAAAAAACTACGAAGAAATCAAAATGTAGAAAGCGGTTCGTTTCCCAATATCTAGTGAGACCTGCTTTCACGGGTTAAAAATAATTGAAGGAGTATCGCTTTTTTAAATTTATTGTGTAGATAAAATAATCTAAATTGCTTACATAAAATAGTATAGTTTTGGATGCTTTTTGCCTTATTGACATGATCTCCTAGGTCAAGTGTTCAGCGCTTACCATAGGTTCATTCTACAGTGGGCAAACTGTAAATATGTGTGAGACTTCATTTCGCACCGGGCATCTCGCCTCGTGAGAATTCGTAATTGCAGTTCGTGAAGTGCCGCTCGCTTTACTGCTGCTGCTGCTGCTGCTTGACGACAGTTCGTCGTCGAGTTGCTCGAGCAGCTCCTCACGCTACGTGGATTGCTTCGATGTCCCGCATGAATTCGACTGCTTTTTGGTAACCTCCGCAGAAGAGGCCGAAAATCGAGAAGTACTTCGACACCGTTCACGAGTATTCCGATCAAGATGCAAGTGGGCTGCACTGATGCAGATGGCTTATCAACACGCATCTTTCACATCATTATTAACGTCGCTCGTGCGTTCAACACGTGTTGTTAGTGCCGAAATTGCGAAAACATGTGCCCTAAAGTCCGGGACCGTGGGAAGGGGATTCCGGGGAAGGTGAATGACCGCGGAAAACATCATCCAATCCCGGAGGTGTGTTCACGTTCCACAGGGGATCCAGGGGCGGAGTGACTCCGTTCGGATCGCGTGCTCCTTCTCGGGTCTAGTCTACTGATTTCGGCGCGCTCTAGAACGACCCGTGGAATTTGCCATGAGTGAGAGGAGGAAACGAGAGCGCGCGGGGACGTCAGAACACCGAGCTCCGGTTCGGCGTTCTGACGTTCTGATAAAAGAAAGCCTTTCTTTTATTTTGTTTCTGTTTCTTTCCGTCTCTATTCTATTCATCGAACACGTTCGAATGCGAAAGCTAAACGCCGGACGCCCCTTCGGCGAGTGCAGTAGAGACGAAGGCAGCTATATCAGCCTGAAGTTAGCGTTTCACGTCCTCCCCGTGCGCTCTCTTCTCCTCCCCTCTCTCAGTGCCTCGGCGCATAGACTCATTTTCCAAGCCCTAACAAGCAACATTGGCGGTCGCCTAAATCCGAACCCCCCCCCCCCCTCCCCCCGCTGACGCAGCACTCGTTTTCGATACGAGCTGAGCCGACTTTACGCCGAACGCTACTGCAACCCTCGTGTCCAACAAATGCTCAAAGTTCGTGTCCTAACAATGGCTGACTCGTATAATAGGAGCAGGATCTACTAGATGGCACGTACTTACTGAAAGGGGTCTATTGTAGGAAAATACACGAATACACACTTTAGTTTCGTTTCATTTACCTGCACCTCTGGCACCGGTGCACAAAAGTGTAGGGCAATGTACTTCCGGTGTGTGGAGATAGAACCAGAAGTACACCACCCTACACTTTTCTGCACCGCGGTACAGGAGGGGCAGCTAAATCGAACGAAGCTATTGAATAATATCAACAAACATAGACACAGAGTCGTAGACAGTTGGCGCTAATTTTCCTTTAATCTCGAGTCCAGACCAACGTTACTAGAACACTCAGTTGGGAAACTCACCGTTGAAACCTGGGCCGCTGGCTTCCACTGAGACCGCGCTAAATACGATAGCCGTGCCAAGCTTTAGCGACGAGTTGAAACATGAAAGTTGCCTTATATGGCTACTGCTAGAGCCACTGAATGTTCCCAGAGTAGAAAAAATCTCAGGCTCGAGGTACCAAAATGGCGGCTCAATCTTTTTTCGTTATTTTGGCCACCTGAAGCATGTTTTTGCTTAAAAAGAAACGAAAAAAAAGCTTCTTTTTTTGGAGAAACTTTTATTGAAGCTTAGTACAAAATAACAGGCGCGTGATGTTTCCTAAAAAATTTTAGTTTACAAGGTTTTCCGGCACAATTAATATTGTTTTTATACAACCATGTCTGACCTGTGGTTTCAGGTAGCGCGTCCCGACCTAGGCGTGTCCTAACTCCGGTAGTAATTCGCGGCGCATCCGCTTAGGAGACGGGGGTTCGAATCCCCGGCCGATCAAATAATAGAACGATCATACATTAGGTTTACACTATCGAATGCGATACTCCCGAACCAATGCATGCGTACCGCTGTGGGGAAAATGGCGGCTTCACGATCGCAATTAGCTCGGTTCGTGAGTACGGATCGGTGCCTCTTTGGCCCAGACGCATCCGACGCTACGAGCAGATGTGACCAGACAACAGCATCAAAATCGAACCATCCCGCTGCTTTCTTGGTCCCATTAGATCGTAGCGTCGGCAGCGTCTGGACTTAAACGAAGTCCAGTCCTGTAGTGTCTATGTGTTGCTGCCCATGTCTGTACTTCGCGCTATTGATTGTTCATAATACCGTATAATTAGTGGTCGGAGTTTTCGGTTTAAACAGATAAAAACCGATAAAAGTACGCCGAATCCATTTTCGGAAATGCGCTTTTAACCGAAAAAGGTCAGTTTGTAGGTTCGGCGTTTTCGGTTCAAACCGATAAAAACCAATAAAAGTACGTCTAATCCGCTTTCTAAAATTCTGTTTTAACCGAAAAAGGTCAGTTTTTTTAGGGCCGCGTTGAGGTGGGTGGGGGAGGGGGGAAGGGGGGGGGGGGCGGGGAGGAGAGAGCAAGGGAGGGTTTTGCAAGGTTCGACATTGTGTGACGTGTTCGTGATTGCACTCTTCCAAGGATCAACATGAAACGAAAGAGGTCTTGGATTGGCCTTCGCGGGACATCTGTGTCCTTCTATGATCGGGCTGAGTGTGTCAAGTTCTCCGTCCTAAAAAAAGATTGGATGTGGGATAGCACACTCTAAAAAAAGCCCGTGCCTCTACTTTCCCGCACAACACTCGGAGAGGGAGCTCAGCGAATGATTATGCCAAAGCATATGTTTAGACAAAAAAAAAAAAAAAAAACGCAGTTTGAGTTGTTTTTTGGTCTAAACATTTATTTCGGCGTAAGTTGCGGTGACTGGCTCTCCGAGTGATATGCGGGAAAGTAGACGCACAGGCTTTTTTTAGAGTGGTAAGCCCTCACTCAAACTTCTTTGTGGTTGAGAACATAAATACAATGAATTTCTTGTGGCCATTCCGCTGGTTCCTGTACGGTCATCGTGCACCTTAGACGCTCACGTCATCAGATTGGGAAGGAAAAAGAAGCGCGCTAATGAGTATGCCCGCGAATTCCACGATTTTGAGATGTGTCCTGACGGAAGTTATAGCGAAGACCACGTATGTATATGCACCGTTATTCCTTGAGGGGTCACAAATATCACAGCTACAAGGATCACCCGATCTGGTGTCCGATGGTGTTTCTTTCATATTCACCGAAAAAAAAAAGGTAAACTTTTTGGGAAACAAATATACACCGAAAAAAAAAAAACGAAGGTTGAATTGTTGAATAAACACCGAAAAAAAAATACGCAAAATATTGAAAAAATCAAAAATCAAAAACGCGGGACCCTATGTGTAATATAATATTGCGTGATTAAAAACTGCGTGAAAAACGCGTATGATTGTAGCATTCTTCTAGCACAAAGAACAATTCCAGACCAGACGGGAAAGTTAGCAAAAGCGACGTAATCACCGGTGTCACCCGATGACGTCACAAAGCCTTTGACAGATAACAATTGGTAAAAAGGCTCGCCGCATGCCCTGCGAAAATTCTAGCACGGTTGTTATTTAGGGCGCAGCTTTAGGCGCCCGTTTCCGACTTGAGCGGCGTCGCCGTCGTCGTCGGCGTAACCGCGCGTTGAGTTATGGGGCGTCTCCCATAATGACGTCACATGTGACGTCACGAGGGTCCCGAGTGACTTCACGAGAGAGGAGGAGGATATATTTTCCCGCTAGATTTAGCGGAAAAATTTCCCGCTAAATATACACGTTTGCAAGTCCGGCTTCAGGGCGCTGCCATCTTGCTTGACTGGGGTGCGCTTGGACGAGTCATAATCCGATTACGAAGCCTTGCTAAGGCGTCGTAATCGGATTATGGCCGCGCCCAAGAGCGCACCCCACAGAGCAAGATGGCGGCGACCTGAGACCGGACTTGCAAACGTGTACAGCAAAAAAAATTTCCCCGCTAAATTTAGCGAAAAGAATTCTCCGCTAAATTTAGCAAAAAACTTTCATTGCTAAGTTTAGCGGGGATATTTTTCCGCTAAATTTAGCGGGGAATTTTCTTTGCTATATTTAGCGTAAAAATTTCCCCGTTGAATTTAGCGGGAAATGTAGAGAAAATGTCCCGCTCATGGGGATCCCCTCCCATTTAGCGGGAAATTTTCCATACATTTCCCGCTACATTCAGTGGAAAAAATTTCCCGCAACGTTTAACGGGCAAAATTTTTTTCTGTTCAAGGAAAGAAAAGGAGGGGATGGGAGGAGGGGAAGAGGGGCATGCCCTCTCTCCTTGTCCTCAAAAGCTGAACTCTTATTTGGCATTACAGGGGCTTGTAAATTTCTTTATTTTTGTTTTTGTACTCTGAAATAAAAACGGCATACTTAAGATCCTCAAGTCGCTCTTAATATATTTTTTTTTTTTTATAAAAATAGTTTGTAGAAGGCTATGGTTGTTTTCCAATGTTTTTAGATGCAGCGAAGTAATCGCAAATTAAAATCTGCTGGGCGCGAGAAAAGGGGAAACTGAGGGTGGTGGAAAACTAGCGAAAGTGAAGACATCGTTGGTGTTAACTCTTGCTGTTTTAAACCATGCCATCTTGTAACGAGCAGCCAATGAAACCTAATTCAGCGAGGACCGGCTATAGCCGGCTCCGAAAATGCCAACGATGACAGCACGACGCCTTTGACGAATAAAAGGCGGCAGTACCCCGCGCGATCTGCGGCAATAGACCGATCTCACCAGGAGTTGCGCGACGCCACCGCTGCCGCGGGGCATTCTGGTACCTGTAGTTCTCCCCAGTTTTCCAGCCGCGTCGATGCGCATGGTACGCCCGGCATTTGGAAGTTTTCGGGTTAGCACGAGACTTTTAGCCAGGTGTTCACTCATGGTTTTCAATCGGTGGCTTCACATGTTGTATACCACAGAGCTATAATAACAGCACCAGGCAAAAAGGCCTCGGATATTATGTCTTCCCGCGAGAAAGAAGTGTGGCAAAGATAGGTGAACAGAGCCGGACAGAGCGGCAGGAAAAATAGCGTTTTACGATTTGTTTCGCGATTTGCTTCATAATTTATATCCAGCCTATTGCACGTCAGCTAAAATGTATAAGATTACAGGGCACGAGACATAGAGCGTGCCGAAGTGTTCCGTAAGCTGAAATCTCTCTGACTATTTGCCCCGTAGCGGTCTATTCGTTGGTCTATCTCAAATAGAACCTCCGCACCGCTTTTATGGAGGCCGTTTTTAATACACTTCTTGCTCGGTGTATTTTGGTGGTTATAACTGTTATTGCGACGATATGTTTCAAGCACAACTCTGCTTCAAAAGATTAGGACAATCACTAAAAAAGAGCAGCGATTCCCGATATGCACCACTTGAAATAAAACAACCTTTTCAGAAGCAGCCTTCATTTTTTTTTTTTTTTCATACAAACGTGAAAAAATTACATAATGCAATTTAGAAGTGCAACACGTACCTACCGCCAAAAATGTAACAAACGAACCTCATCCATATTGTGGTGGTCTATTAGGCTGGTGCGTTACTGATCCATTCTGCATTAGCACCAGTCGAGACCGCAGAAAAAAGCTTCCCCCGTCGGGCGACTGTTAGCGCTCAGATCTTGCGCAAAGAAAATAAAACTGAATAGAAACTGTGCACGAAAAATCATCTCCACCTCAAGCTTTCAGGTATCTGGCATGGTTGCTTCTTTTTGATAGATTACGGCGCGTCAGGCATGGCCTTTCTGTAGATCAGTTCTTTGTGTGCAGGCTTCTCCCGCTGTTCATCTGTACTTTGTCGCACAGGCTGTCAACCAGAATAGACAACTTTTAGAAAACTATCGCTCACCGAGAAAGTCTATTTAGCTACTCTTACTTGATGGCTGATTAAACGTTATGCACAAGACTGAGCACCACCAAGTTCAGTTTTTCATCACATTTGATGCTGTCCCGTGGTGCTAGACCAAGCTGATGGTCCTTCGAATTTTGTTGTTCTTTGCTATTGCACTAGATGTTCAATTGTTTGCAAGGTAATTGAGACGTCCGAGGAGTCGGAATGCTCAAATAGTAGCGCCGTTGTATTTTTTTTTTTTTCCGCGGCCGCAGTGGGATTACCGCGTGAACGGCAGTGGGCTTACGCGTTCACGAAGACGAAGAAGCAGACGACGACGAAGCAGACGACAAGGAGATTCTAAAGCGATAAGACGACTGAAACTGCTTTTCTGCACTTGCTGAGGAACGTAAGGCATCACAAACAACACAATCTTATGAAGCAAAAAAATGCAAGAGAATCAAGGTGATACCGGGGCGTGCCAAATGATAATCTATGATGATGTACGTACGCGCAGCCGTATGTAGCCGGGAAGGGATCCTATACAAGTAGCATGGCGGCGGCTCCACTTCCGGAATGCGCGCGCCTGCGCAGTTCGCTTGGTGACATCGGTCTATTGCTTCGCGTTATCTTTCAAGATAGAAAGCAGTTTACGCTGTATCCTGTCCAATTTTGATGAAACACCGGTATTGGGGAAACAGAAAATTTTAGGATGCCGCTCCTAAAATTCTAGGTGATTCGTTTTCGCCTTTTGTCCCAACCTCCCTGACAATTGTGTCAAAAAATAAATAAATAAATGAACAAACAAGCAAACAAACCCGGCATATTGTTTTAACGGGGGACACTACTCTCCCCCCCCCCCCCCCCCAAAAAAAAAAAAGCAATTTGTGCAAAAAAAGTTGATATTGAAAAATGTCATATTTACATCCACTAACATCTAGAGAGCATTCCCAAAAAGTTTCATTAGTTTCCACTGCATAGTTAATTCTTTTATAAAATATTTTCGGCCCACCGATGCTAAAGAAAAGGTAGACGTAGGAGCACTCTGAACGTATTTTTCTCCTTTCCACTTTTTAGCATAAATTTCACGCTAGGAACACCATCGTTTGTTAATGGGACAAAAGGAAAGACTCACTGATTGCTTTTCCTAACTAAAACTTTATAGAAAATGCAACTGTGGAATTGGTTTTTGACTTAATGCATATCTTTTATAAACGATGTTAAGATTTTGTCGACGACATCAAAGGCAAAAAATGTATTTGATTTTTCGCTACGTTGTTAGGATAACATAAATTACTTTTTGGAAATTTTGTTTTTCTAGTTTCTGCAGCAGGCATTCTGCTGCAGATATAGCGAAGAAAAACATTGGGTATTAAATTAGGTTTCTAATGATAGTTTTCCAAAACAAAGTCAGTATGTTCCTGGCTTTCCTGTTCCTCACTTGAGTTCGCAACTGCCATTATATAGGTGGTATTCACTGAGCCTGGAGGTTCGATTTTGCGAGGGAGCGCCACCGTCGATCCGCCATTTTCGTGGTCGCTGTTTGACTGGCTTAGGTGGGTACGCGGTCGTCCGTTGGTATAGTGTGTGCTAATTTCATATCGTTCAAGAAGCTTCGTTGAATAGAAACGAGTAAAAAGTTTATCTCCGGGGCGGGCCGTTTTCATTTCCTTCTTGTCGCCGCGTACCATGTGTAAAGGCTGAACCGCATGTAAGCAGTTGAGCGAGCGACGAGACGAGCGACGGCGACAGCGACGAGACAAGCTATGACGACTCGCTTCGCTCTCGCTCGCGCGACGAGGCAAACCGCAGGAAAGCGATGACAGCAAGCGACCAAGGCGATAAGCGACGTTTCCTAGAAATTCAAAAACCGAGCGACGTGACGAGCGACGTGACGAGCGACAGTGAGAAATCTCCATCGCTCATTGCTCACTCCCGTCGCTGTCGCCGTCACTCGCTAAATCGCTTACATGTGGTTCACCCTTCATTGTCGCTCGTCGCGAAGCTCGGTTTTTGAATTTCTAGAAGAGGACCGAACACCGAAGGCACGACGTACCACACGGAGGCGATGGAGCAACACGGTTACACGGCCGTAATGCAGAACATCCGCTAGAGAAAAACAATTAAGAAACTAGCAAAAGAAAAAAAAAAGAGTAATTAAACCGTGCTACAAAAGCACCAAAGTAGAAAAATCACAGTTCTTGCAAAAGACCTACCGCCGTGGGCACGGTGCTCGACACGGAGCGCTCCATGAAGCCGAGGGAGCAACGCGGCCGCGGTGGAAAAGTCCGATAGCGACAAAAACGAACTAAAACACACACAAAAGAATATTTCTACGGCGCTTCAAAAGCACCAAAGTATAATAATAACCCATAGTTTCGGCCAAAAAGACCATTTAAAGTTGTAAAATGCGGCTAACCCACGGTGAAAGGTCCGGCTAGACGACACCTGACACATACGTGGGATAGAAAGAGACCTCGAGGATGGCGACCATGGTGGCCGATGCCGGCGCGCCTAGGGAGTGACGTCAAGTGAATGTCACCTATACTGTAAAGTTCATTCATATTAAGCCTAAGGTTCAAATGTCGACCCTCTTTTAGTTTCCCTTTTAAATGTGTTTGCTTGTCTTCACTGAGCAGCTAGTGACTATTCATATGATTGTCTTACTATAGGGGTTGTGAGCAATCACGCGTTGTCACGAAGAATATATTCTCACATAAGGAGAAAATAATTGTGATCGTAACCTTATGGCGCAGTTAACTTGTTTTTAATCCGAACGCCTGGCTGGAGAGGTTTTATTCTTTTTTCTGCTATGTTAGTCTCCTTTTTTTCTTCTTTTTTTTTGTTTCGAACAGCGATCGATATATTTTGTGTCTAAATTGACTTGACCTCCATCGAAACAGCGTCGTTGTCGTTAGCTGCCGAACTTTTGTCAACGCAGAACTCTTGAACCGTGACATGACTAGAAGGCAGTTCAATGCGGCCATTCGAGAGACGTACTCATATATAAGATTTTTTAAATATTTGTTTTAAAAATTTGGCTAAATGTGAGCCTGAAAATTCAAGTGATATATGTTGCCCTTCCACGAGGTGAATATAAAAACACAACGAAAATAAAATATAAATATCAAAAATGTAATATCATAAAATATATAATATTTGATGTGTTCTTATCAACGAATATTTTATATTTACCCCCTACAATAATACCCCAAAAAGACACTGTAGAAATTGAATAAAGAAATAAATACCATGTAGAAGAAATTAATAAATCGTGGCATAAAATACTTTCCTCCAGAATTGGAGAAAAAGTTATTTGGAGGAAAAGCTTTTTTTCCAGAATTAGAACAAAGCATTTTCTCCGATGCGATTGGTTGAAAAGGAACCCTTGACAAAACGTACACACGAAGCTGACGAAGTAAAATTTTGCAATAACTTTTTAGTAATCTTAGAGATTCGGGCATTTGCCGCCTAGTTGCTTTTTCTATACCAATAATGCGCCATTTTGAATTTTACTCGAGCGTCTAAATCCCGTCTAAGAAAAGAATATCAGACTTAACTAGTTTCTCGGCATGACGTCACCGGGCGGAAAAGTTCCGGAGAAAGTTAGTGTCTACAATTGCATGCAAATTCAACGCGACATAGCTGGGCGTGACATCATGACGAAGCTCGCACAGTAGCCTCGAATATCTAGCGTTTCATTTGCAATCATGTCGCTTCCGACGTAAATCGGCGGGCACAAGTTCGTGTAATTGGTAGTATTTCCAGGGTGTTTATTAAACAAGCTTAGCATGGGCAACAAAAGAAAACAAGTGAAAGCCGTTTACAACTCCCTGTAACGCCGAATTAGAGCGCAGCTCTTGAGGAGGGGGAGGGAAGGGTACTGAGGGTCACGTGTTCTCGGGGGGGGGGGGGGGGGTCACGTGACCTGGAGGAGAGGTCACATGACCTGGGGGAGGGGTCAAGTGACGCTCCCCCCCCCCCCCCCGAGAACACGTGACCTCCCTCCCCAATGTCACGTGGGGGCAGACTTGGACGTAGTTCAACTACTCTACTCAAACTACTGTAGTTTAACTACTTTTTTGAGTAACTTGGTAACTTTCAATTACAATTTGATTTGGGTAATTAATAGTTTAATTTAACTACTTTTTTTAGGTAACTTCTACTCAAATTACTAACTACTTTCGAAATTATATAGGGCTAATTTTGCCCATCACGAAATTTTGAGCGCAGAAATGAATAAGACGCCGGCAGATGAAGAGGCATTCCTTAACATGGGGCCCCCTTCTTCGGGAAGGCGTCCTTGGGTCAAGGTGGCGACGAGCAGCCAAAACATAACACCGGCAGGCACGAATGCAGGAAGAGATGCTTAACAAGCCTTGGTCGGGTATTGACCTAATCCGGTAATGCACGCAGGCGCCGCGTTTCCAGCTTCAACCGTGAAAGACGAGGACACTCCGAGAGTTGTTGTCTGTTTTTAGAAAGTTCTGACTCAAGCGGTAGGTTCCACGGGAGGCGCCACAGCAATGACCTCGCAGCTGGGCGCCTGTTCCCGTGGTCGCCTTGTCGTCAGCGCATACGCCTCTGCAAATCCGTACTCCCCCGCGCACAAACCCTGGCACGGATAATCCGTTCATGGAAGCACGTTCCCGTTTCCAGCTGCAACTGTATACGAGCGACGATGCTTGTTCACGTAATCCTTCGTGTCCTTCCGACCATCCACGCCAGGGAGACCTCCTCTTTGTTAAAAACGATTTACTTGTCAGGCGTGTCAGGCGCGTCAGGCGCGTCAGAATATTGTAGTCGCCGGCGAGGATTGCGAGTTACCCTTGGGAGATCCTTTTGTTGGGCCCGGCGTCAGCGGCGAAGTATACTTCGGTTCATCTTCTGTTAGACCAAAACATTTCTTTTTTTAGTAGCGTAGCACTACCACAACAACGGGACACGCAGTCGTCCGGATGACCTCATCGTCGTGGCGCGAGACTTGAACCCTTGGCGGTCTGGTGCACTCGCTCAGCGTACTCTCAGAACGACGTCGGACATGGCCAAGAATCCGAGACATTCGGTTTAGTTCCATTCCGCGACGACATGTGGCGCCTAAGCCCCGAGCGAAATCACTTTTCCAATTTCCAATGTGCCCTCTGTTTCCGCCCGCACTGCCAATCTTATCTTCGAATCCGGAGAGGAGACATCGTAATGCAGTAAGGGCATAGCACTGATAACACGCTCAAGACAGCTCCGAACCTCGGAACCTCTCAAGGTCACAGCTGGGCGCGCCTAGCGCAGACGTGCAATGTGGAATTGCTTCTCCCGCAGTCAATGTGCATTCTAAAGTGATAAGCTAACGCGTCAGAATATTGTAGTCGCCGGCGAGGATTGCGAGTTACCCTTGGGAGATCCTTTTGTTGGGCCCGGCGTCAGCGGCGAAGTATACTTCGGTTCATCTTCTGTTAGACCAAAACATTTCTTTATTGCTCCATCGCTAAAAGCCAAATTTAAACCGAGCAAAGTTAAAGCTATACTTCGTCTCACCTTAGCATGGACTGGCCCCAAAGGCTGCTCTAGCGCGAGACGGTAGCCTTGATTGGCGTTCGCGCCACACGAGTCCTCGTGCAGCCGCCGAGGTGTCGTCGAAGCACGCCACCAACAATTGCCCATGCTAAGGTTAGACGAAGTATTGAAGCGCGAGCCGAATCCTCTGCGTTTTCCTACCTCGCACCTACAGTGTACTAGAATATTCTAGTACACTGTATCGCACCGGCGGTAGCGCATCGGACATAAGGTAAAACGATGCTAAAAGTGCTCTGTTTCAGGCTCGGCTTTCTCTTATCACTGGGGCCTGTTAGAGAGGGTCTTCTGGCTTAGGGCACCTTGGCTCAGGCTAAACTTTGTCTCACCTCAGCATGGACTATTGTTAGCCATGCATGCTAAAGGCGCGAGCCGTTTCCTTTAAATCACTCCTCGGTGGCTGCGCGAGCGCTCGGGCAGAGAATACTTCAGTCGAGTTGGTCAAGGCTAGCCACTCGCGCTTGCACAACCTTTTCAGTAGTACTTCGCAGTCTCACGTTAACATGGACTAACCACGGAGGCTGCGCTAGCGTGAGACGGCAGCCCTGACTGCGTAGATTGGCATCCTCGCAGTACGAGTGCTCGCGCAGCTGCCGAGGCGTCATCCAAAGCGATTACCCCAGGCTTTTATTGCGCGTAATTGCTAAAAAGACACAATTATAGCTTTGGCCGTGATACGGTGGAATATGCACGTCAGCTATTTATTTGTCTGTTTGTAAACAAGCTTACTATGGTGGGTGACAGCTCAAGAGTGCAGTGGAAGCTCCGCCTTCAGCGCGCGCTCCTTGCCTTCCGCCGCGCTTTGGCTGCGCGTGCACACTTGTGCTATCAAGGCCACAAAGCTCGTGCTGTAAGCGGAGCTTCCACTGCACTCTTGAGCTGTCACAGACTATGGAGTCCACTATTGGCGAACCCCTGCGCGCTTCCGGATTCGAACTTTTTTCCGTTTTGTTCCACGTCATTTTGCTTCCTGTACAGCTCGCAAGTACAAGGGTCGTTTGATAAGTTTGATAAATTCATACGATGAACTATTCAATAGATGACACCATGGCTGGCAAGTGTCATTCTTCAAACTAACCCAGGCTAGCTTCCAGACGGGAGCGAAGCGCTGTTCATGTTTTACAGACGGTTGAAGCGAACACTGTAGCGCTTGCCACAATGGAAAAAAAAAAAAAAAAACCAACCCTGTGCAATGATCAAGCACGTTTGTTTTAAAAATGTTAACGTCCACGTATCAAAACCGAGTTGCATGAAGTTCATGGGGACCCTTATTCAACGTTGAAGGCTGTTTAGTTCTGGGTTCATTGGAGTAAACGTGGCAGAACGTTCCCTGAAGATGAAGCGCGCTCCGGACGCCGAGTTGAGGTCACCACGACGGATATTGTTGAATAAATTCATAATATAATAATTGGAGGACAGTCGAGTGAATGTGCACAAGACTGCTGAGACCATAGGCATCTCAAAATAACGTGTGCACAAAACCCTTTACAAAAAGCTGTGTGCGCGATGGGTACCAGCACCACCTCCTAGATAAGAAGGCCGTAGTGCTGATAATTTTTCTCCACATAAAAAGGCCGATCGTGGGCCGTGATTGGACGCGAGGGCTGCGTCAGCGTCTCGTGTCTAATCAGAGAGACGGACGCAGCGCTCGTATCCAATCACCGCCTGCGATCGGCCTTCTTCTGTGACGAAAAATTATCAGCACTACGGCCTTGTGATCTAGGAGGTGTTGGTACCAGACCGTTCATTCACCAAGACAACGCGCTCTCCTACGAATTGACTGTGACAATGGCAAAATTGGAAGACTTGGGCTTCGAGTTGATTCTTCATCCACCCCATTCTTCTGATATGGCGTCGTGTGTTTTATTCGTGTTCCCGAACTTGAGAAATCCGACTCTGTCGAAAAAAAGTTCTCCTCGAATGAGAATGTCATTACTCCCGTCAGTTCATATTTTCTAGCCTTTAAGAAAACCTCTTTTTCTGAGAGAAAGAAAATTTAGAAACTCGCTGGGTCAAGTGGATAGTCCTCAATGGGGACTATGTTGAGAAACGACATCAACCTTTTGTTCTAACAAAGCGTTTAACCAGCTTTTTTACCAAACTCATCAAACGACCCTTGTACGCACGCTCATATAAAGGTATAACTCGGAACACAAAGCACGCTTTGCATTAGAGATAGACAAATAAGCGCATTACCAGAAGTCTACTGGGGCGCGAAACACCCTGGCGCCCTTGTGATATCAACTCACGCCGAGCGCGATGAATAGCCGTCGTTAAGTGGTACAGATAGAGACGGAACCAACGAATGGTTGGACCACACCGAGAAGGTCAGCAGGAGAAGCTCCGTCTCCACCTCGCGCTTGTCATTCTTCGTAAGTTGAAGCGTTACCAAACTTAGAGAACTAGAGCCGGAGTTAGAGCTTCCCCTGCTGACCATATATTGTAACAAACTGTATAATATGCAAGCTTTTGCAAGTCGTGTTTCCAGGTTCAGCAAAAACTCTGCAAGTAGCCTTGAAATTGTGGTAACCCACATGATCTTAAGCCCGTGTCGAAATTTGACTAAGTTGTCTGATAGTCACAGAAACATCTGTAAGCTCTGCAGTTGGTAATATTGTGCAAGGGAGAGAAAGAGAGATACTATATGGTGCAAATAAATAAATAAATAATTATATGCTAGTTCGCCCATATATTTTATACCTTCAGCGAAGGCGAGGGACCCGCAACATTTCCTGTTTGAGTCCTGGTTTTCTGAGAGTCCCTAACCGAGTGTGCTAGCGCATGCTAGCTCGGGGCATGTGGAGAGCAGAAAGATCAGGCTACAAAAACCCGGTGATCCTGGGTTCGTCCCCACCAATGAGGATGAGCATCGTACCGGCACGTGTTTGAGTTGCACAGGCTGAATTTCTCAGGTACAGCGTGAGCCAGTATCACCACCTCTCAAACGGCAGATTTAGCTCATGCGGAAACGCTCACGACGAATGTAGTTGCCTGGTTTAATCTTTTGGAAAGCTGCGAGGCCACATATTTGTTAAACAGGACTCTTTTGAAGTATGTAGTTAAAAGAAACGCAATTGGCGACAGCGGGCAATGATCTATGATGAAACAATTCTACAGGGTCTCCTGTTTTCCATCCACCTTGATATGGTGGTCTGTCTTGTGTCCACTACTAGATTGTATTTTGAAGTTTATATTTTACTTATTATTTTCCTTTTGCTTCAGCACTCTGCTTTCTCGACATTAAACAAGCTCGAACGCTCCCGGAATATATAAATAGGCATACAGAGGTACGTGATAGGCGAAGAATTAATCTTGTCAGACGATTTGTGTGGCTTCCTCAGCGAGGCGCAACTGCCCAAAAAACTCGTTCGAGTGCCGACATTTGTTGCGGGAGACGAGATTGAAAATTTTATAGAAAAATAAATATAGGTAATATCAAAATGCTCTCCCGGAATATATAAATAGGCATACAGAGGTACGTGATAGGCGAAGAATTAATCTTGTCAGACGATTTGTGTGGCTTCCTCAGTGAGGCGCAACTGCCCAAAAAACTCGTTCGAGTGCCGACATTTGTTGCGGGAGACCAGATTGAAAACTTTATAGAAAAATAAATATAGGTAATATCAAAATGCTCTCCCGGAATATATAAATAGGCATGCAGAGGTACGTGATAGGCGAAGAATTAATCTTGTCAGACGATTTGTGTGGCTTCCTCAGCGAGGCGCAACTGCCCAAAAAACTCATTCGGACTTAGCCGCCACAGCGAACAGTGCCGACGTTTGTTGCGAGAGACCAGATTGAAAATTTTATAGAAAAATAAATATAGGTAATATCAAAATGCTCTCCCGGAATATACAAATAGGCATACAGAGGTACGTGATAGGGGAAAAATTAATCTTGTCAGACGATTTGTGTGGCTTCCTCAGTGAGGCGCAACTGCCCAAAAAACTCGTTCGAGTGCCGACGTTTGTTGCGAGAGACCAGATTGAAAATTTTATACAAAAATAAATATAGGTAATATTAAAATGCTCTCCCGGAATATATAAATAGGCATACAGAGGTACGTGATAGGCGAAGAATTAATCTTGTCAGACGATTTGTGTGGCTTCCTGAGAGAGGCGCAACTGCCCAAAAAACTCGTTTGAGTGCCGACATTTGTTGCGGGAGACCAGATTGAAAACTTTATAGAAAAATAAATATAGGTAATATCAAAATGCTCTCCCGGAATGTATAAATAGGCATACAGGGGTACATGATAGGCGAAGAATTAATCTTGTCAGACGATTTGTGTGGCTTCCTCAGTGAGGCGCAACTGCCCAAAAAACTCGTTCGAGTGCCGACATTTGTTGCGGGAGACCAGATTGAAAACTTTATAGAAAAATAAATATAGGTAATATCAAAATGCTCTCCCGGAATATATAAATAGGCATACAGAGGTACGTGATAGGCGAAGAATTAATCTTGTCAGACGATTTGTGTGGCTTCCTCAGTGAGGCGCAACTGCCCAAAAAACTCGTTCGAGTGCCGACGTTTGTTGCGAGAGACCAGATTGAAAATTTTATAGAAAAATAAATATAGGTAATATCAAAATGCTCTCCCGGAATATATAAATAGGCATACAGAGGTACGTGATAGGTGAAGAATTAATCTTGTCAGACGATTTGTGTGGCTTCCTCAGCGAGGCGCAACTGCCCAAAAAACTCGTTCGAGTGCCGACGTTTGTTGCGAGAGACCAGATTGAAAATTTTATAGAAAAATAAATATAGGTAATATCAAAATGTTCTCCCGGAATATATAAATAGGCATACAGAGGTACGTGATAGGCGAAGAATTAATCTTGTCAGACGATTTGTGTGGCTTCCTCAGCGAGGCGCAACAGCCCAAAAAACTCGTTCGGACTTAGCCGCCACAGCGAACAGTGCCGACGTTTGTTGGGAGAGACCAGATTGAAAATTTTATAGAAAGATAAATATAGGTAATATCAAAATGCTCTCCCGGAATATACAAATAGGCATACAGAGGTACGTGATAGGGGAAAAATTAATCTTGTCAGACGATTTGTGTGGCTTCCTGAGAGAGGCGCAACTGCCCAAAAAACTCGTTCGGACTTAGCCGCCACAGCGAACAGTGCCGACGTTTGTTGCGAGAGACCAGATTGAAACTTTTATAGAAAGATAAATATAGGTAATATCAAAATGCTCTCCCGGAATATACAAATAGGCATACAGAGGTACGTGATAGGGGAAAAATTAATCTCGTCAGACGATTTGTGTGGCTTCCTCAACGAGGCGCAACTGCCCAAAAAACTCGTTCGGACTTAGCCGCCACAGCGAACAGTGCCGACGTTTGTTGCGAGAGACCAGGTTGAAAAATTTATAGAAAAATAATTATAGGTAATATCAAAAGGCTCTCCCGGAATATACAAATAGGCATACAGATTTACGTGATAGGCGAAGAATTAATCTTGTCAGACAATTTGTGTGGCTTCCTGAGCGAGGGGCAACTGCCCAAAAAAAAGCTCGTTCGGACTTAGTCGCCGCAGCGAAGAGAGCCGACTTATTGTACAAGGGACGCGATTAAAAAGGTCACAGAAAAATAATTCTAATAATTATCAAAATTGTCTCCTGAAATGTGATGCTATACATACAGAGCTGTGCATGAAAATGCACAGCTCGGTATGTAAGCAATGCTTCTACACGTATTAAAGTTGAGGACGACGTATGGGACTACCTCTAGGACGACGTCGAGAGTAACATCTAGGACGACGTCTAGGACGACCTCAAGGACGTCATCTAGGAGGACGCGGAGGACGACCTCAACGACGACGTCTAGGATGATGTTGAGAACGATGCCTAGATGACGACGTCTAGGATGACGTCGAGAACGACGCCTAGATGACGACGTCTAGGATGACGTCAAGAACGACGCCTAAAGGACGACGTCTAGGACGACCTCAAGGACGTCATCTAGAAGGATGCGGAGGACGACCTCAAGGACGACGTCTAGGATGACGTCGAGAACGACGCCTAGATGACGACGTCTAGGACGACGTCGAGAACGACGCCTAGAGGACGACGTCTAGGACGACCTCAAGGACGTCATCTAGAAGGATGCGGAGGACGACCTCAAGGACGACGTCTAGGATGACGTCGAGAGCGACGCCTAGATGACGACGTCTAGGACGACGTCGAGAACGACGCCTAAAGGACGACGTCTAGGACGACCTCAAGGACGACCTCAAGGGCAACTTCAAGGACGATGCCTTGAGGACGACGTCCAGGACGACCTCAAAGTACCGGTAGACGACGTTAGACCTCAAAGTATAATGTTAGACCTAACGTCATGCCGGCGCATACCCGCGTCCCACCCTCACGTCAAACATCTGCGTGTACCGGTTGACGACGTTAGACCTCAAAGCGTGACGTTGTACCTAACGTTAGGCCTGACGTCGGCCCAGCGCATACCCGCCCCACCCCCTCCCCCATACCACTGCGCCGCCAGCAGTTCGGCTGGCTCCTCGGCAAAGATGACCCCGTTGCTATGGAGCCACATGGCGCGTCGCACCCAATGGGAATTTAGGTGAAGTCTTTCGCCGGGTTCACTCCAAGGGAATGCCTTCGCATTAATACATATTTAATCTATTGAAATAGTAAATATTCGCGAAAAGTTTTGAACGGGAACTTCGTGCTGGCCGATCCATGTTTTCACGCTATTGCAAGCTCTCGATTATCACGGAAGTTTAGACCTCGATAACTCAAAATTGAACGTGAATTTCAAAATGCTCTCCTGGAATCGATTAAAGCTAAGATTAATAAAATAATGTTATTTCACCTCAAGTGTGTGTGGCGCTAAGATTTTCTTCCTGGGAAGTGAATGTCATGGTCTCTTTTTTAATGGGTACGTCTATGGGAACCGGTTCATTGATTCAGGAAGAAAATATAATGGTCGTGTGGCATTGAATTTCTTAAAATAGGCAGGCTATTAGGTCAATATTACAATCCTCCGAGTGCAAAAAAATCGGCGGGTTCTTTACTGAGTTACAAAAATATAAATTTTTTTGCCCATTGAGTTAAGCTGGGGCGCTGATGTGACTGCCAAGAGATGGCGCAAGTTGTAAGCAGCGGCGTGTCCCGGATTCCTGGGGTTGATAAAGAGGGGCCAGTCATAAGAATCCCAACTTGACGAAGAAAAAAGAAAAAAAAGGAGGAATGTTTGTTATAAAAGACCCTCTACCCGAGGCAAACCTCACATGTTTCGTCATGGACACCTAAGATGCCGACACTCGCTTAAGCGACCCTGCACAGCCTGTTTCTCAAATTCAACGCTGCCGTTCCATTCAGTGCCACGGTGGAATGTCTATTTAGCTTGGCTGGGGACGCCTTTAAAAGGAAAAGGGGAAAACCCTCCTATCAAGAACTTTGAAAGTCAATTGCTTCTGCTAGCGAATAAACTATTTTGGCGAAAACGCAAGCTATAAATAGACTGCATTCATTTTAGGCTCGCAGGGTTTTTCATTGATCAAAACTGCTGTTCATTTTGCTACCACAAAAATATAAAAAAGTAACTTCGAAAGTAACTTGAAAGTAACTCGCTACTTTTTAGAGTAGTTAGTAGTTTACTCAGTTACTATTACTAATGCGTAATTTCTACTATACTCCAATTACTTTTGGCGTCGATACTCAGTAACTTAACTTAACTACCTCTTTTGAGTAATTTGTACATGTCTGCGTGGGGGTCACGTGACCTTGAGGAGGAGAGGTCATGTGATCTGGTTGGGTGTCACGTGACCTTGGGGGGTCACATGACCTCGGGAGGGGGGTCACGGGACCCCCAGAGATATTTTTCGCTAGATTTAGCGGGGAAACTTTTCCGCTAAATCTAGCGGGGAAATTTTTCCGCTAGATTTAGCGGGGAAATATTTCCGCTAGACTTAGCGGGGAAATTGTTCCCCTAAATTTAGCGGGGAAATCTTTCTGCTAGATTTAGGGGAAAAGTTTTCCGCTAAATCTAGCGGGGAAATTTTTCCGCTCGATTTAGCGGGGAAATTTTTCCACTAGATTCAGCGGGGAAATTTTTCCGCTAGATTTAGCGGGGAAGTTTACCCATAATGCACCGCGCGGTTACGCCGACGTCGACCGCTCAAATCAGAAACGGGCGCCTAAGAGCTGCGCTCTAAAAAAAATGAAAGCCGTTTACAACTCCCTGTAACGCCGAATTAGAGCGCAGCTTTTGAGGGTGCCGGTGAGGATGCAAGGGTACTGAGGGGAGGGTAGGGTTTACCCCTGGGCTCCCCTCCTTACCTTGTCATCCTGTCTGCTACTCCGCCATGGAGGCCACGAGGCCTCACGCGGGCCACGTGGCCCCCGTGAGGTCAAGTGACCCCTGTGACGTTACGGGTGTCACGTGACCTTCGGGGGTCAGGTGAGCTCACGGTTACGCCGACGCCGCTCAAGCCGGAAACGGGCGCCTTCCGGAAAAAGTCAGTGTCTACAACTGCATGCAAATTTAACACGACATAGCTGGGCGTGACATCAAGAGGAAGCTCGTTCAGTAGCCTCAAGTATCTAGTGTTTAATTTGCAATCATGCCTCTTTCGACGTAAATCGGTGGGCATTCGTGTAATGGGTACCATGTCCAGGGCGTTAAATAACCAAGCTTAACATGGGCAGCAAAATAAAAATTGCAGCTTGTGGGAGACGAGGGTGAAAGACGACGGGGCGGACTGCACTTGACAGGCGGATAGCCCAGAATGCACGAGCTGGTGATAGACAGAGCGTGGCAGCCCACCAGCAAGATTTAGAGCCGGACCGCTGGGAACGGCGAGCCCTGGCCATTCCGGCCCGGGCCATGACAATCCCAGAGTGGTTCCGTAGCGAGACTCGGGCTATGATAGCCCGAAACAGCTAACCACGCAGCGCTGGCGTAAAAGGACGATCCACAAACCAGGACACGGACCCCGACTGCGAGCTCTGAACGACGGGCGACAACCAGGGTCGGCGGGCACGGAGTACCGGCTCTCGGGGACAGGCAACCGGGAAATACATTAAACCCATTCGCTGCCTTCTCCTTGCGTAGTGTCACTCCCTGGGAGACCAGCGAAGCAGACCGATCGGGTGGCGATTATTATGGAGCGAGAGCCCCACAATAAAAATGGCGCATTCAATGTGGGTCCCGGTCGATATGCCTGTGCTTCCAGTCGTCCCCAGGGAGTCCCACGGATTCGTTGAGTGGGTTGTCGAATAACGCTAACGACGCCCTTTGAGACAGAGTTGGTTGTAATTTTGGCGACTTGTCTCACAGAAGAGCTCTGCAGGTGTCTCCTCGGGTCGAGTACCGAAAGGACTCGAAATACGAAATTGCGGACGCGCTCTCTCGAGCACCCTAGAATAGCGGTTGGGTGGAGGTGATGCAACCGCGAGGGTTACGAGGGGCAAGGGTAAGATGTAAGAAAGTCGTCTTCGGAGGCGAAGGTGAGGCACCGCACGTTCGCTTTAAGGCAGGGTAACGACTGGCAGGAGGGAAAACAGTCAGGGCTGGTTGCAGATTCATGACACTGGGAACGCCTGCGAACGAGATTGTCAGCTGGTGTCGGAAAAATTGAGTAGATAGCAGTTGAAACCGGGAACGCTGCCAGGCGAGTTAATGAGCGCTACGATTCGTATCTGCATGCTGGGCCAAGACGTTGCTTGTTGCTTCGCGTCTTCCCAACAATCGACGAAGTGCAGAGGGACGATCCTTCCTTCGGGAGGGAGAGGGTGGGGGTTCCTAGAAAGTTACGGAGGTGATTTATAGGATTCCTTTTCGGCTTCACTCTGGCCGGTGGTGGCAGTGACAGCAAGACTTTTCATGCGTTATATCACGTCACCACCTGGCCGAGGATGAGGCGGGATATATTTAGGTGGGCTAGCCTTAAGGCGCGGATGGTTCAAGCGCGCTTGCTCGCTGAGCTGTCGCCCCCTCCGAGGGTCGATGAGTCCCTAGTGTCCGTCGTTGAGTCCCGAGTCGCACACGGCATACGCTGCCGTTGCAAAACGCGCGTATGGTATATGGCCACCCCGCTGCGGGCTTTCGATCCCTTCGCCTGCGCGACAGATTGACTAAATTTACACCATCGTTACCTTGTCAGAACGCCGAAATCAAGATGCTTCGAAACCGCCAATTTAACCGCTTAGAACTTTTGTACCAAGCAAATGGTGCAACATATTTCGTACGTTGTTTTCGCCTGGCCTGAGGAGAGTTGTTCCCCAAAGTTTTAATTAATCGAGAGCGTATTTTTTAATTTAAATCTAGGTGTCTTTTTAAATGTTTTTTGAATAAGTGTTTTCTATGTTGAGCTTTTATCGGAAGTTCATATTTTACAGGAAGAATTCAGATTCCCTAGCCTATGGTATGTGTATTATTCAGACTCGTTAATGCCATACATATTGAGGTAGAAGGCCTCAATGTTAGTGTATGTGTTTCATCTGGTTTAAAGTTACGAACTTTTACATGCTCTTTTTTTAAAAATCTAGGCTGAAATTTAAATTAAATTTCAGCCTAGATTGAGAGGCATTGACTAACCATATTAAAAAGTAGTTTGTTTCTTGAACCCTTCGAACAAAGCAGTAGTGATTTGCGACGCAGTTGACGAAAACCCATTAAGGTACGTACACCACCATTTTCAATCCAAGTATCTTACGTCAGCCAATTCTGTGCGATACAAATTTGTTGCGTCCGTAATATGAGTCACCGAAATTGAAATAACAAAGATAATTCAATTTACCTGGTACGCTAACACGTCATTTCCTACGGTATCGACCGAGGTGCGGCCGCTAGCAAGTCTGTTGCGTGTTACTTTTTGTTTACCTTAGCAGAAATAAAAGGAAACACGTCTTCCTTTCCGTATACTGCGATTCCGCCGTGTAATTTCAAAGCAAAACGGTTTATTTCCTTAGCTTGCAACTCTGTGTGGCGACCATGGAAACCACAGCGTGGCGTCATCATGAGGTACACTGTACCGAACCGGATCGCTGTAAATCTTGTTGTCTAAAGTTTGGACAGCAAGATCTATAGAAATGGGCCTAAAACTGAGCAGATAATTGCACAACTTGCTCTGGACATAAGCAAATGCATTCAAATTTGTTTATCGGAATAAAAATTATTAAAATTAATTAGTCTGAAGCGCCATATACCCGAAGTAAACCAAACCTTCCCCGCTCCTCAGCTTCTGTGGCGAACGGGCAGGAACTCATATTAAGACATGTGTTCTTGCTCGCCTGGGATCGGCTACCGTTTGCGAAAACCAATACTGGCTACAAATATTTTTTTTTTTTGACGTGATTGATCAGGTTTTGAGAAGTGATCTGATTTAAAGCGAAAACCTCCGGACCACCGGATATTGCAGGGAATTCGCGAGCTCGGAATCTCTTCGTCCTCTACGGTCGCGTCACTGTGCACGTCACTCAGAAAACCGTTGAGGGTACCACAAGCTTCAATTTATTTATTCATTTATGTTTTTATAAAAACTAGGGCACTCATTAAATATTGTTTTTTTTTTGTTGTTTTTTTTTGGGGGGGGGGGGGCTTGTTCTTCATTTATATTTTTTTTATTTGTTTTGCGGAGTAATACTTTAAGTACAATGCGCTTAAAGTACTTCCCAACACTGGCCGCAGACGTGTTCAGCAGGACGCTACGTGCTTGAGCGGGAGTAAGTACTCACGCACAAGCACGCAAGTGCTTTTGTGAGACTGAGTAAATTGTATGTATGCTTTCTTTTTGAATGAACTTATTATTATTATTATTATTTTTATTATTATGGTCGTTTAAGCTCAAACATTCTCTCATCCCTAGCCAACATGGTTTTATGGCGGGTCGCTCAACCACGACTAACCTCACTTGTTTCATGTCAACTGCTGCTCAGGTCGTCTCTAAGAGAGGCCAACTTGATGTAATCTACTTTGATCTAAGCAAAGCGTTTGATCTTGTAAATCACAACATGTTGCTGGCAAAGCTGTCAAGGCTTGATGTTCACAGGTCGTTACTTTTATTGCTCAAAAGTTACTTGCGTGATAGACTGTGTTTTGTCAGCTCGAATGGTAATTCGTCTGCTGCTTATCAGGCTACGACGGGTGTACCTCAAGGTTCCGTTCTTGGCCCCCTTCTGTTTTCAGTTTTTGTGAATGATGTTTCGGCTGTGATCCGTCACTCTTCCTTTCTACAATATGCAGATGACATTAAGACGTTTATAGAGGTACGGGACGAACGCGACTGTGTTCTGCTACAAAATGATGTATATGCATTCGAAAACTGGTGCAATCAGAATGCCCTAAAACTAAATAGTTCGAAAACTAAAGTCATGTCCTACACTCGAAAGACACATAATATTATATTCTCTTATGACATTCAGTCAGTTCTTTTGACACGTGTGAATAAAATCGAAGACCTTAGAGTTGTATTTGATAGTACATTACGCTTTTCGAGCCATGTTGACCATATTGTGAGCTCAGCTTTACGTACGCTTGGTATCACGTGCCGCATTACTAAAGAGTTTAATAACCCTAGTACTTTTGTGACACTGTACAGTGCTTTATGTCGACCACACGTCGAGTATGCCTCTGTTGTATGGAATGGAATCTGCGCGACAACCTCGGCTAGAATCGAACGTGTTCAGAATAAGTTCTTATGTATCTACAGACATCGTTGCTCGTCGCGCAATGCGTCCACCTCAAACGATGATCCAGCAGTTCCAGTCCAACATAGCTTGGCATTGCCCACACTGCGGCGTAGGAGAGAACATGCCGACATCCTATTTCTGTACAAACTTATTCATGGCATCACTGACTGCACATCATTGATATCAAATGTGCGTTTGAAAATTCCCGTAAAAACTACAAGGCAAAATGCATCCTTCTACAATGCTCCCGTAACTAATCTTCACTACCCCGTGTCGAGAATTGGGCACACCTACAATTCCTCTTTTACAGACTCTATTGATATATTTAACAATAACACACCGGAGTTCATCAGAGCGCTAAAGTTCCTCACCTAAATTTGGCTTCCCATTTTTTGCACCTGATAAAGTTGCTCAGAACCAATTTTTATACTCTCGCTTTCCTTTCCTTTCGCTATCGTGGTGGTATAGCCTAGCGAGTTTATGTGACATATGTGATCTTTTTTAAGTGTTTTATTGCTTACTGTTTGTTTGTTGTGTGTAGTGTTGTTTTTCATGTTTCCTGAGTGCACCTGTACTAAGACCGCAAGGTTGTTCCTGGGCACTTCAATAAAAACATTGATTGATTATTATTATTATTATTATTATTATTATTACCTGATGATCTAAAAATCGCGGTTGTTACACCTATCTTGAAGGGAGGATGTCGTAGTAAGGTTGAAAACTATCGGCCTATTTCCATTTTGCCATGTCTAGCTAAAATATTAGAGAAATTTATTTTTATCACCATGTCTTCCTTTATAGACAAACACAACTTAATGTCTCCAAATCAGTATGGCTTTATTGCCGGTCGAGGCACACAACCTCTCCTGGATGCTCTTTCGGACGACATAAATTATGGCTTTGAACACAACTTATGTACATGCGCGTGCTTTCTTGACGTATCAAAGGCATTTGATACAGTTAGTCACTCCATTTTACTCAAAAAGCTTTCAGCTATAGGTTTCCGTGGTCCTTTCTTGTTGCTATTAGAGAGCTTCTTATCTGACCGCTCACAAATGGTTTCGGTGAACGGCGTGCATAGCTCTAAAATATTTTTGAAATCTGGGGTCCCACAGGGGTCTATCCTTTCACCACTATTGTTCAATATCCATGTCAATGATATGTGCACTGCTGTTTCCGACTGCATTCTATACCAGTACGCTGATGACACTTTGTTACTTACACGACACCTCTCTTATCCAAAATCAATAGAGATGCTCCAACGTTCTTCAAATCAACTAATGGAATGGTTTAATCGCAATCTACTTGATATAAACATCTCTAAGACGAAACTCGTCTGCTTTCACAATCCTCTAAAAGTTATTTCTTTAAATGTTCCTTTTTTCTTACACACATCAGAATGTATCCTCTGCCATTGTGATCAAATTCCTTATTCAGACACCGTAAAATACCTTGGAATACTCTTAAATTCAGACCTATCATGGAACTCTCATCTTACAAAAGTATGTTCACAACTAAGGAGTGTTTCCTGTTTGCTTTATCATATCAAAACATTTATGCCTCTTGGTGTTCGCAAGCATATTGCCTATTCTTTAGCTTACAGCAAATTACGCGATGGTATAACTATTTTTGGCCAATGCTCGAACTTGTGGCAAACAAAGGTGAACAGCATCTTGAAGGGAATTCTAAGAAATGTATGCTATAATCTTACGTCCTCCAATTTAAATTTTTTTCAAATGCTTTTAATGCCCGATTTTTGATCTTTGTTCTTGGAAACAGTGGTACTCAATCACAACTGGAATGATGAATTTAAAACGCATCACCCGGTCTCACGGCAGTTGCGCAAGGTTTCACGATACCTAGTTCCCAGTTGCTACACTCGGTATGGTAAAAACATTCGTTCATTTTATGTTCCGCATATATTTAACTCTCTCCCGCCTCATTTTTCAAACATCACGTCCAAAAAGAAACTTAAAAAAGCTCTACGCCATGTATATTGGAATGAAGGAGCTACATAAATAATTTTTGTCTATCGCGAGAAAGAGGAGGGAAAGGGGGGGGGGGGGGGGGGGGGAAGCGGCGTAGTTTCATTCTGGGTTAATAAGTGTTTTTTTTTTTCCCTCAGCCATTTTATTCTTACTTTCGACGCTAATTGAGTTGTCGATGCTGTTCTGCATCTTAAAATATTTTTTCTATTTTTATTTTTTTTTTATTTGTTAATAACACACGCGTCCATGACAAAAGCTTTCGGCTTGTGGGTGCAACCTTCCTGCGACTTTCATGTGACATTCGTGTGACTTTCACGTGACTCCAGTGTGACTTTCAGTTTTTGTGATTGTTCTTTTTTTATCGTGACAACTGACGTCATTTTGCTCAAATCCTCCACTGTTTTCTTTTCGTTTTTTTTTTAGAATATTTCGTCACCAGTGCTACCATGGTTCAGTCACACAACCCCTTGAAGGCTTTGACGAACCGGCCTTGCTTCATCACTGCACCCATAATGTACAAACAAATTTATTATTATTATTATTATTATTATTATTATTATTATTATTATCCAAGCAGAAACTTGGAAAACAAAAATTGACAGAATTCTTAAAAGTTTGTTAAAAAGTGTTGGGTATCATTTCGATCTTCCATTAGATTCAGACATCTTCGAGGCTTTACAGTTGCCGAACTTTCGTTCACTCCATCTTCAATGTGTTGTGATCTCTCATTTTTGGTGTAATGATTTCAAGAATCCCCTTGTGTCTAGCAGGAATTTGCGTAGCTCAGAGCGTTTCATAACCCCCCGGTGTTATACGAGATATGGTAAACGATTCCGTTCCTACTATGTGCCATATATATTTAATAGACTCCCTGATTCCTTTTTTAAAGCTACCACTAAGAGAAAATTGAAAAAAATTGTTGAACTATTTCTCAGTGTAATTCTGTTGTAGAGTTCTGTTCATGACTGCTCGTTGTGTGTGTGTTTTTTTTTTAATTTTTCCACTGTTATTTTGACTGATTATTTGACTGAAATTACTGTCAGCTTTTTGCTCCCTATGTGTTCCTAGGACTTCTTTGCAATTTGTGTCATTTGACTTGTTGGGTTCTGTCCCTCAAGCCTCCACTGTCTTCGACAGACCCGTTACTTTATTCTGTATTGAAGATATGCGAAATAAAATTATTATTATTATTATTATTATTTTTTAATAATAATAATAATAATAATAATAATAATTTTTATTGCATCTCTTTTGCATGATCAATACATGTATGCGGGTCCGTCGAAGCCAAAAACGGCTTGTATGACTGGACCCGGCAGTGGCGTAGAAATGTGGTACATAGAAACATTCAAAAAGTTACATGCAGACTACCATACACGGTGTCTTGGAGCTGAAGTGCAGCTCACGAAACAAATGACTAATGACGTAAGAAATAAAAACCCAACAGAGCGCTTCTCATGAACAAAGAAATGTATAACAGCATAAGAGGAAAAGCAAATGGGCAAACACACATCTCAAACGCAGAACTAAGATTCGAGAGTATAAATTGTTGCGTCGGCATAAATCATATTGAAAACAATAAAAGATGAAAAAAGAAACAACAAAAGCATGTTCGAAAGCATGTTGGCAAACTGAATAAATAAATAACCGGAGTAAAAAAGAATCAACCTTCGCTTTCAAAATCCTCAGCCGCACAAAGACAGACATTATAATAATAACAATAATAATAATCAAGAATCAAGAATCAAGAATCAAGAATAATTTTTATTAGGTGTCCAGGAACGACCATGCGGTCTTGGTGCTGGCACACCGAAACTTACACACTACAAAAAAGTAGGAAAAAAACATAAAAAACTCAAAACATTGAGTAAAAGATACTTTTCTATGATGGTAGCAATAAACAATTATTATTAATTATTATTAATTATACATATAACGCAAGCTGACACAAAGATACGATATACACAACAAGGAAAGAACGGAACACAGGGTCCGAACGCAGAGTAGGAAGACTACCACAACAACGAATATACCTTCTTAAAATAATATATGATAACATCACAATCACCGACAGGTTCAGAGAGAATAATAATAATAATAATAATAATAATAATAATTATTATTATTATTATTATTATTATTATTATTATTATTATTATTATTATTATTATTAACCCCAAAACACCACTGATACAGAGATATCTCGAACATCGAGCTATATTTTAGCGAAGTATCGCTCGATGTACCGCTCGTCGAAGTGAAGTGCGCACACCCCGGAGTTTTCCTGGAGATGCGTGTCTCCCCTCGGAATATTCCTGTCCCAGTGAGGAGAAGAGAACTGGGTCCTTTGGGACGGGGAACAACGTGTGTTTTTCTTTTGCAGACCTGTAGCCTGTCGTGCATCCTGGAACGAAGCAGTGCTTCGCTCGCTGCTTTTCCTTTACGCCGGAGGTTGACGGTTCAACGTCCATAGTCTCCACGTGTCACCTGACGGACGGGCATGCAGGAACGGTTGAAATAAATTCACACGAGCGCTGAAGAACAGATGAAAGCGGGCGTGAACTCGTCGCTACCCGCCTTGCCGCACGGAAATCACTGCGCCAGCTGCGCGCGCCTAGCATAAACGCTGAGTAGAGCGCCCCTGACGGTGATTTTCCAAACCGGCCGCGGCGATGCATAGGAGAGCCGGCGCGTTCGACACACCCAACTCTCTAGCCACGCTAATAGGAGCTAAGCCTTTTTCTTTCTTTACTTTTTCCTCGGGTAAATTCGCTCTTTGCAAATTTTGCAAAAAAAAATGCACCAGCTGTGGGCAATGCTGCACAAAGTCGTAGCGCGATAGGTTAAGAAACCGAATTTTCCGGTCGATTTAAAGAGCCTGCCGTCTCCTTATTTCACCCAGTATTTATATGCTTGTCTTACTATAGGGGCTGTGGGAAGCGGTGCGCTGTAACGAAAAACATAACCTTGCACGAGGAGAAGATAATTGTGATCGTAACCTTATAGTACAGTCAACTAGTTCTCAATCTGAACACCTGAGCCAAGAAATTCTATCCTATTTTTGTTATTTAAGCTTCTTTCTTTTTTCGAACCGCAATCAATATAATTTTAGTCTAAATTGACTTGACCTGCATCGGAATAGTGTCGTCACCGTTGGCTGCCGAACTTTTGTAAACACAGGACGCTTGAACCGTCACATGACCAGAAGCAAGTCCAATAAGGCCATTCGAGACACGTACTAACTGTTTTTTTTTCTTCATTCGGTAAAATGTTTTGCTGTAAATGCAAGCGATTTATGTTGCCCTTATACGACCTGAATATACAAACAAAACAAAATATAAACCTTACCCTACCAAAAAAAACGGTTTAAAAATAAACCGGAATGAATCCGGAATTTTAATCCGTCATATGGGACCCTAAGCAAACCGGATTTCTAGAAACCGTAAATGAACCGGAAATACCCAGTCCGGAAACCCAACCGTAATTGGTCGAAGCGGAAGCTGAACCGTATCTGGCCAATCTGTAGAGCTTCACCGGAGTGGGTCTAACCGTATATTAAACCGTATCAGGCAACACCTGAATATAATAGAAGTAGTTTAATAGAGTGACACACCTACTGTTTCACCTTCCGATGTACTGCAGCTGATGCTACAAGCCATCCCTTACAAAAATGTCATATCTAGACTTATAATGAAAATACAGATATGGATATATAAGGAATTGGGCAGATGTGACCACATCTGCCCAATTCCTTATATACCATATATAGACTGCTTTATATTATCCCGTGTTTGGGCCTGGCAAATAGGGTACCCACCTCATATAAAGCAATTTTCATGTGATGCTCCTTCTAGCATTACATTAAAATTATTGCCATGGGGCAGGTACCATACTTTCAGGTCCAGACATGGGATCATATAATGCATTTCTATGAATATCCACAAAATATACATTTTACTGCTATCCCACACTGCCAAACGTGTGTTTACGTAGATGCATCGGCAGAATAGGCCACTGACCAATCTTTTGTGGCCTGGTTCGAAATTTGTAATTCCGACAAATATGTATGCTACAAAAATCAAATGCAGGCGATCGCTAGTTAGCAAACACTGTAACATATCATTCGACGTCTGAAAGTCACAGCCCTTTGGCGGGATTGGTTGTCGAGGGAGCAGACAGATATGGTTTGCAAAAAAAGTTTTATACATAAAAGCGCCAAAATTCCAAACAAGCACTTCCGCCGTTCAAGAAAAAATAATAGTAATATCACACGAACAACCATTAAAATAAACTAAAAATGTAATAGCACACAGACTCCTATCAAAATAAAACAAAAGGAAGGCGACAATTAAGCTGTAAACTATACGAAAGTTCCAAAGTCGTTGATCCTTACTCACAGGGTAAAGTTCTGATTCAACTCTCCGGTCGAGCACAGCAGTTTTGACATGGGCTTGCTTGCTAGCCTCGTCGTTGAAGTCCTTCCTTGCACCGTGCGATGTTCAAAGCCCCCAGTCGCTCCTCGCTGGCCTTGTTTTTCCGTTCAGTCCCGAAATCATCCCTTGTGACCAACACGTCGCACACACACACACGCACAGACACCATTGTTCGCCGGAAGCAATACAAGATGAAAAGTTCATTACTGCTCCTTGAACACGACGAGGTCACCACCGTTTCCCGGACTGGAAAATGACGGGGGCATCATATTTTTAACTAAAACTTAATAAAGAAAAAAATTAATAGATAATGAACACATAAGTAACAGAAACCCGGACTAAATCATAAGAAAAAGTGAAACAACGAACACACAAACAAAAAAAAAGAGTAAAAACACAAAGGACTTACACAGAAAGCTTTTTGTCGGGTCCAGCTCTCCGCATGCAATGGCGTCATCGGCGGGAGGCACTCACTTGATCGAATGACGTTTTAGCGAACGCCCACGTTTCATCGAACGACACTTTAGCGAATAGCCGGACGCCGCGAAGCGGCGTTTTCGGGTGGGCCAAGTGAGTTTATATTTTTGTAATGAGTTGCCGCAGACTGTCGCCGCGAAGCGGCGTAAAGCGCAGCGCGACGGATGGGTTAACGCGCGCCCCCGTTATTCGCTAAAACGATCATTCGCTCAAATGTCGCCGTTCGCTAAAATGTCATTCGCTCTTGTGATATGGACCCGGCCTTTAGGGAGGCAATCCTCCCCCATCCGCTTTGACCCCCACCCACGCACCCCCCGTCTCCCAAAGAGTTCCGCCGCTACTGATGAACCTTGAGCGAGTAGTCTCTGCATCGGGGAAAAAAGAAGAAAAACAGCCTCGCATAACACCATTCACGCACAATTAATAATACTGGTAAAAGCAAGCGATCTACAGACAATAACAAGCTTTCTGAACGCAGGAAATAAGCTAGCCCTAACAAACAAAGAAACAAACTTACTTCGGTTCCCGTGCCATGATCTTCGCTGTTGAGCCGATTTGACGAAGTTCCACTTCTCACAGTCGCTTCCGTCTTTTTCGGACACGTTTGAAATTAAGGCAAACTCCACGCATCACGACTAATCGGGAAATTTAACCGTTATCCGGTCGCGAACGCAGGCATTCAAACGCACACGGCCGATACGGCCGGCAAACCGTGCGAAACATAGGCTGTTGATTCGATGAGATTGTTTTCGTATCTTCAAAACGTTTCAAATAAAAGGATAAGCAAACCGCATTATAAAACTCATATAAGACACAGCAATAATAAATTATTGCAGACGTCATTATTGCCATAATATTATGAATAAGTCCTGTATATGTAGAAAATATTAAATACGAAAGTAAGTACAACGGTTCGAAACGACTTCAGTAGACATGTATCTTTCCAGAACACACCCTTGGATAACCGGGCAACTTTAGCCTAGTTTGCTAACGCGCTATCTTGCAGAGCGTGCGGACGTTGGTTCGAATACCGGAAAACACTCTTTTCTTATGTTTTTTTTTTTGTATTGGTTTTCATTATTTTAAATCTTTTTTTACCTTTTGTATTAGTTTTTATTACTTTAAATATTTTTTTTCTCGCCTTTTTGCATTAGTTTTTATTATTTAAAATATTGTTTCTCACCTTCTTGTATTAGTTTTTATATTTTTTAATATTCTTTTTCTCACCTTTCTGTATTAGATTTTATTATTTTAAATATTTTCTATATTTTTGCAGTCGTCGGCACCGTTCTTTAGGGTAATAATCACGGACAAGGTGAAAACAAAAAGTGCGAGCCTAAGTTTGAATTGTTGCAAAGCACAAACCGTGGCCGTCTTGTTTTGCCGGGATAATTCATAACCGTAGGCAAACAGTACAAGCCCTTTCAAAGAAGAAAGAAATGTAATAATAATGAGCATATTGCGAGCAAAATGGGAAAATGTGTAAGTGGTAAAACTGCCACAGTAATGCAGCTGAAGTTTGTCTGAAAGCGGCCCTCTTCACCCGCTGTCGAATCAAAAATACCGTCATTTTAAGGCAGTAATTTAGCTGAGCTCATAGCGCGCTACGTATTAATTAAGCACATCTCTTAATATTCTGACTTCCGGAAAGTAGTATTTAATTTGTTCTCGTAGATCAGTGCTATCCCCCGCGTGCCGCCAGGTTTTATTTATACAGGTTGCGCTCCGCAGTTTTACTTTTTTATTAGGCCTAGACACGTTTTTATTCCTGAGGTTCAAGTGCAGCACGGATAATTAAACTATCTTTCAGAAACGGCATCGTTCAACGTTGTAACAATTATTTTTCGTAGCGTCAAGGGGTCACATTCACAAACCCGGCAGTGTGAACATCCACAATGCAGTGGTGTTTCTCGCTTTTTTGCGTTAAAGAAATAAGTTTTTATATTCGCGATCCTCTGGAGCGGTATGTCGTATAACATAATTTATCAAAGCAACAGATACCGTTTGGCTATGGGAACGTTCGAAATATTTCTGTTAGATAATCGTAACTACCACAGAAAGCAGTTGATTCCTGTCTGAAATAGCATATTTTCGCACTCAATTTCGTAGCGTCATAAGCAATAAACACATCTCTTACTTTTCTAGTCTCTGGAAAGTAATGTTTATTATTGTTTTTGTAACTCAAAGCGCGTGCTCAATCATGCCACGTTTTTTTTTTTTTCTTCATTTTTAGGCTCCGTTATACCGTTTTTAGTTTTTATCAGGGCCAAACGCCTGCGTATACCACCGGACCCTAAGTATAGTACATCAAATTAAACTAGCTTCATGAAAAAAGTGATGTTCAGCGTTGTAAAATTTATTTTTCGTGGCGTAGGCGGTCACATTCTCAAATCCTCTGCAGCTAATTTTCTTCACCGTGTTGCTTTTTCTTGCGTTTTCGCGATAAAACACGTCAGCACCTTGCCATGCTGGGATAAAATACCCTAGCGTCGGCAGTCATTTAGGAAGGATTGATTAACGCAAACATTTCCACTCGCTATCCATGAATTGCCACAGTTTGTCAGAATCTCAATGACTTGACTTCATAGTGAAAAGGACGAGAGAAAAAAACAAAAAACGATGCCGGTCAGTAAACGGATCTTCCATGACGGGGCTCGCCAGCTTGAACACCAAAGCGCCGATGCCGGCCAGTCACTGAACTTCCATGTAAATACTGGCCATCAAAGGATATATTAGCTTTCACTTCACAAAATAATTTTTAATTTTTGTGATTGTTTTCTGTTCAGATAAACTCTGGATCACGGTTAATATGAAACATACACTTAACGCCAATGTCAAACCGGTCACATTGTTTTTTTCTTTCTGTGTTGTCTCAAAATCGTTACTAGCGACGTTTCAGACTAAATGAATACTATGTTTTCTTTTCCGCCAGCTCTGCATGACAGTCAATTTACTTCGTTTCTTCATATTGGCTACTGCATGTCAGGAACATTTGTGGTTTTGATAGAACCGAATTGGATGGACATCTGAGAATTCTAACTTATTAGTTATTACACTGAAGGCGACACGTACTGACACATGTAGCGATGTAGGAGCGTCATAGATTTAGAAATAGACTTTTTTTATTATAAGCACGACTAATGATTCCAACCAAGTATCCTTAATCCTAAAGTTAGATTGAACGGAAATCGTATTACCAGATGCACCACTCGCTGAAAGTAACTCTGTCAAATTGCCACAATATTTCAAGATCCGTCCTCCAAGTCATACATGAGAATTTTTTTTATTTTTTTATTTTTCGGCTAATATTGGTTAAAACCAGTTACCGGTAAATACTTTACGGTTACGCTTACGGTTACGTGTTTTTTTTTTAATTTCAAATGACAATTTTGTTTCTGTTACGGTTACTGAAAATTTTCGTTCCTAAATGGTTTTCGGTTTCGGTTACGGTTTAAATCCCTGCTTTGCGTACCTAAATTGATAAAAGCCCCTAAAATTGCCTGCATGTGCACCATAATAGAATGTTCAGCATGCAGGCATAAACAAGGAGACCGCAGAAAAGTTGTCAAAGATACTGAAATGACACTTCCCGATTGTGTGTACATCTAGCTGTGGCATCGAATTAGTTCTTGTTTTTTTTTTGTTTTTATGTGGAGAAAATTATATAAAAAAATTATTTGACAGTTATCAAGCAATTATTTAAAAAATAACTAAAAAATACCAAAACGTTGTTTAAGCATAATAATGAATAAGTATTGCAGAGTGCATAAAAATTCTAGATGGAATCAGATGGCAATGACTGGCACAAAAATCGCCGTGATGTCTCCTTTTTGGCACCGCATATCAGCTGGCTGTCTTCTGCGGTCTGAGCTTTGATCGACGCAGCAGCCCGCACGTACGGTATCGGGATGGATTGTTTGCAACTTGATGTTTCAACCATACGCATGAAAGTCTTCGGCATCAAGCGGCTGATCCGATTTTCTTTGGAACAAGATATGGCAAAGTATGGTTTGTGCAAAGCGGATATTTTCAGTCTAGACTTTGTCCAATTTGCCTTTTAACCGAATTTGACAAAAAATGGTTTGTTCGAACCGCATATTGTGTGTCTGGAATTCCTTCAATTGTACTTTGAACCGGACTCCAAAAATCACGGTTTGATCGAACCATTTAGGAAAATCACGGTTTGTGTGAACCGGAATTTGACTGTCTGGAATTCTTTCAATTTGACTTTGAAGCGGATTGGGAAAATCACGGTTTGCGCGAACTGGAATCTGTCTGTCCGGAATTCGTCCAATTTGACTTTGAACCGGATTAGGAAATTCACGGTTAGAGCGAACCGGAATTTGCGTGTCCGGAATTCCTCCACTTTGACTTTGAACCGGATTAGGAAAATCACGGTATGAGCGAACCGGAATTCGCCTCTCCGGAATTCCTCCAATTTGACTTTGAACCGGATATGAAAATTCACGGTTTGTGCGAACCGGAAGCCACCTCTCCGGTGTGACTCCGGTTTGATCTTAGTCCGGATTTCACTTTCCGGACTGATTTCAAACCGTTATTTTTGCTAGGGTAATAATGCAATAATATAAAATATATTATGTTTGATGTGTTCTCGTGTTCTCAGCAACGTATATTTTGTAATATTGCCCCGCGCGCAGCTCGCTAAGTAGGCAGCGCGTCCGTGGCTGAACGGTTGTCGTGTTTGGCTCCCACGCAAAGAGTCGAGGCAAATACCATCTAATAGCTTCGCCAATATTTTAAACTCCTCCGAAAACCCGTTGGAGCGGCGGCGACCGCGACAGTGGCGCCTCAGTGGACATGCAGTCTACGGAAGCAGACGACGGAATCAAAAAGTGTAGGCTCCGCGACGTCCTCGAGCTTTGCGAGCCTCGTTTAATCACCCCGAGAGATGAAACAATTCATAGCGGCCAGTCTGCTTGAAAAGCGGCATCCACTGATCGCAACTACAACGACATTCAAAGAACAACACGCGCAGAAACAAAAATAGAGCAGTTTATTTAGCGGTCTCAAACGCCACTCAGGGGATCACACGGGTTTGAAGCGTATCTGGGAAGCAGAAACAGGGCGTTTAGCTACTCGAACTACGCCGTAAGAGGTTACTGTTGATTCGTTACAAATTGCGTGGTCACAATGTTTTACATGAGTAAGTGATAATTAAAGCGTGTGCAAACAACATGTCAAGATTACCAGTGCAAGCGCACGAGCCACTGCAGCATAACAAAAGCAAAATGCAACGAGAAAAATGATCGTGAAAACATTTTCCGAACTTGGCTGGAAAAATAAGTTCCTCATCCCAGGCGAAAATAAAAAGAAATCCGGAACAGTCCCCAAATAACGGCGAATAAAACAAAGTTAGCTCACGATACAAAGATACAAGTCACCCAACAATGAAACTCCTTTAACGAAGACTATCGTTGCGCAGGTAGTTACAGAGCCGTCGGTGCTGAGATGACAACAAACAAAGCGGAAGCAACACGACGAAACTAATCAAAAAAGAAAAGAGTTCACTTTTTTGTTTTCAGCTGCTTGTTACACGTTTGTTTATTTGCTTTCGCAGTGTTGCTAGGACCTAAGAAGAAAAGAAGTGAAAGGGATAACGTAGTCCAACTTACACTGTCCGTTAAATAAGAGTCGCACGCTGCATTCTGGCACGTGCAATCAGTGCGTGACCTTTTTTGCTTTCGCATTTCTTTTCCCAGAGACCTTGGCAGGTTTATGCTTTGCTGGCTTGACGAAGCAGTTCAAAAGTACTTTTAAGTACTTCTGTACGTACGTGTTTAGGCAAGCTTTGCACACCGTGCTTTTGTTTCGAGCGTCGATCAGCGGCCTCAAGTCTGCCTTCAGCTGAACTCTTCTCTGGTGCAATATATCAATGCATTGAGTGTCGAAGACAGGGCTGATGTTACCGGCCAGGTGATGAGCGAAGTCGGAGGATGGCGTCATTTTCGCTCGCGAATATTGCTTGTTCAACAACAAAATGTACCTGATTGTAAACCTGAGACTGGGGCAGAAAAGAGGACACAACAGAAGGTAGGAAAAGAGGAGGCGACGTCTCAATGTTGAGACGTTGCCTCCTCTTTTTCTACCTTCTGTTGTGTTCTCTTTTCTTCCCCAGGCTCAGGTTTGCAATAATGTTTAACTTACACCAGCTCGCCTGCAATCTGACTATTTTTTCGTTAACAAAATGTATTTCGTGGTGTTCCATGTTTCTGATTGCAGTTGGACTTGGCAAGCATGATTACAGATCAGACTGGCTGCCCACCAGGCTACATAGCACTGGGTGTTCAGTTGTGCATCTGGTCTGACGTTCTTGAAGTTCTCCGCAATCTACAGGGTATCACAAAAAATTACAGGGTATTTTTCACCGCAGAAATAAACTGGGCATCGCCGAACGCCCCTTCTCCGCCCAAAAGTAGCGCTAGTGGTCACAACCAGATACCAAAGATTCAGCCCGATCAGATACCTTAATCAAAAGTTAACAGTGATTTTCTTAAACTTTTAATGGGAAAATGGAACCCATTTTTGCCGTTTTCGGTTTCTGGCGCCCATGGAGCCCCATGTATTCGAACACTCCGTCGGACGCCATTTTCCCACTGAAATTTTCAGAAAATCACTTATAACTTTTGATTAAGTTATCGGATCGGGCTGAAACTTTGGCATCCGGTTGTGACCTCTAGCGCAACCTTTGGGCGAAGTATTGGCGTTCGGCAATGCCTAACTTATTTTTGCAAAAAAAAAAAAACTGTGTACATTTTTTTTTTGACACCCTGTATGTGTAGTTGCCATAATCGTTTATTGAGGCGTCAGTGGCGATTTAGAAGCCAGACTTGGATAGCTCTTCCAGTTTAATTTGCATGCTGCAGTAATTTAATCAGTTACTCACGTTTGTTTGGTCTTCGGGAAACGGAAGAAATATTTTCCACCAGATCGCAAAAACTCGTCTTTTCGGTTGTCACATGGTATCGCAGGCATGCCATGTTGGTCACATGGCATGCCTGCGATATCCAAGTATGCGCTGGTGTTTGCCCGAAGGCAGCCGGTTTATCAACAAACGATGAACCATAGCAGATATGCCCGCGTACACAAATAAAATCGGAATATAGATGTATAACGAGCTTCCACTTTTTAATATTTTTAATAAATATCAAAAAGCATATATGAATATTTCGGATTAGAAACTCCATCGAAGTCGAAAATAGGAGGTTATCGCTGACGACAGTGGAAGAAAACAAAGACAACAACAAAGTTTCAGATTGCCCCTTAGTCCTTAGTACTCTAAATAAATTAATTATTTGAAGCTATTCATGCTTTAAAAGTGTTCAGAAGTAATTGGGAGCAACTAAAAAACTCGTGTTTGTAATTTTATTTTTATTCGTTTATAGATTTCGAGAAGAAAACACTCATATCCTTTGCATGCTTAGGGAGAAATGTGAAGGGATTGCAGAGCCGTGTCCTTCCTTCGTTCATCTGAACGATCAATATTCAGCGTGGACCTCGCCCTCGGGAAGGTGCAGTCATGGGTGGGGGTTGGATGGTCCATCCGGTTATGTCTGCTGTGCATGCTATACCAGCATTTTGTGCTTCGTCGTTGTATTTTTTTGTCAAACTCTCTGTCTAGAAAACAATTTCTTTTTTAGTATGACTAGCGTAACATTGTAACTTTACCGATGCGGATTAGCGAATAAAATTACACATGCAGTTGCCTTTTTTTATTTAAATTTTTCTATTTAACCCACGAATTTGTTTTACACAATAATAACTCAGTTTGTGCGTACACCTCTTGGTTGTCCCGTTAAGTGCACGGTTAAAAATTATTACCCCGTCATTGTTACTTTTTTTCATAAATACGAAAATTGGCAAGCAATTTCTAGATTTTTATGATGACTTCTTTTCATTAGGTACGTATATACTTCGAACAGCTTGTTACGACTGACAGATTTAATTATAAACTTTCGAATGGATGATTTGTCTAAATTGAGAATAGAAGCCTGGAACTACCTTGTGTCTCAAACAGCGGCCAGCCTCTTTACATCGACCGCAAAAATCGGTTTCTTAACCTCTCGCGTTCCGATATTGTACAGCGTTGGCCACCAGAAGGTGCATCTTTTCTATAAAATTCGCAAAGAGTGAGCTTACCTGAGGAAAAAGTAAAAGAAGAAAAGGCTTAACTTTTATGAAAACGCAGTGAAGCCACTGACTGGTCTTGAAGCCATAGGGTGCCTTATGGTTTGAAGACCGGTGGCTTCGCTGCGTTTTCATAAGAGTGAAGTCTTTTTCTTCTTTTTTTTTTCTTTTTTTCCACAGTTAAGCTCACTCTTTGCAAATTTTATAGAAAAAATTTACCACCTGTGGCCAACACTGTACAATATCGGAACGCGATAGGTTAAGAAACCGATTTTCGCGGTCGATTTAAAGAGCCTGGCCGCTATTTGGGACACCCGGTAGACAAACTACAAAAGGTAGGGGCACGGCGCAGGGTGAAGTCACTATTTTGTCTCTATTTAAGCATCTCTATTTTTTTTAAATATTCTGCAAATAAGACCAAACAATAAAGGCAGATGCTGGTGTTATTGAATTGTATTTATTTTTTTCAAAACGCATATTAAAGAACGCAGCCTTCGACCGACTTTTTATTATTATTTGACCTGGTTACCAGTAGTTAGCTGGCCCATCTCAAACTATCCCATGAAATCTAGGCGGCTATTAAAACAAAAAATTGCCAGACGAAATAAAAAAAAAAAACTGCACTGTATTTTGCGGTGCTTCTCTGCAGCATTGCATTTCGACGTAGTCTGCAGTCACGGCCGGACTGGATACGCCGTTTCAGTCCCAGAAAAAAGAATGCGCACCATTCAACGTGGGGCGCTGCAAGCCAACTATAGGTATACATCACAGCGCATGCTCAGAGGTAGCTGCTATATATTGCATCCCGACGTTACTAAAACACTCAGTCGGGAAACTTATAAACCCGGACCGCTCGTGTCCCCCCAAAACCAAACGAAATTAAGGCCCCTCAATAAGAAAGGTAGCGACATCTTCCCCCTCCTCCTCTGACGCGCACACCTTTTATCTTTATGTTTTGCTTTTTCGCACCCGTGCGTCGACTGTAGCGCCGCCTGGAACGCTCCAAGATAGCAGACGGCCTTCCTATACTTGAGTCAGAGCGCAGTCAAAGGCTTGAAGACACGGAAGTACATGGACACAGGCTAAAAGCGCACTGTCACGGTCTGTCAGCCGCGAAGAATGTGCTCAAAGAAAGGCAATGAAAGCCGTGACGTTGCACTGTCGGCGTTATTTGATTGGCGGCATGAGCTCATAGCATGCACTGCACTCCGACAGAATAGGCATTCCTTCTCCCTTCTCGTCCCTCATGCACACTTTTATTGCTATCTTTTGCTCTTTCGCGCTCGCGCGTCGACGGTAGCGCCGCCTGGATTGCTCCAAGATAGCAGGCGGCATTCTTCAAAGGATGTCGCTACTTTTCCGTATACAGGGGCTTTAAACGAAATAGGATAACAGCGCCGCCCTTTAGCGAAGAATCAAAACATGATAGTTGATTTATATAGCTACTACGAAATAGCACTCTCAGATGGCACCACAGGCCCTCGCGTGACTCCGCCTGAACCGATACGTGCAGTCATGCAGTTCCCGGAGTTGTCGCTGCCTGTAACTACCGTTCACTATTGTGGTAGGCTGGATCGAGATCGAGGCTTGTCTTTCTGCAGGCCGAGTGGCACCACCGGCAGCAATCAGTTGACACCAAGCGATGGCTGCCGGTGGTGCCACTCTTGACCACAAAACATTTATTTATAAGAACTCTAAGGGCTGTCACTCTCAACCTTTATAATGCAAGGGACAGGGGAATACGAGGGAAAAGTGCCGCTTCCCCTGTTTCTAAGCGGTTGTCGGCACAGAACCTTTCTGGCTTCTTTTCGAGAAGCCTGTCAAATAGCTTGTGCACAAACATTAAAACTGACAGCCCTCACAGTTTTTATAGATAAACGTTTTGTGGCTAAACATAAGAGTGACTCCGCTGGCCGAAAAAAGGTAGTGCAGCCTTATGAGACAGGAATTAGCTAGAGCTACCGCGGAGCTGGCGGCGGTTTCGATGAGTTGGGTTTAGCAGACGACAAGCTTGAATGCTTTGCTGCGCGTTTGCTTTCACCTGTAAAACCGCCGTCAATATAGAACTTTTCCAAAATTCCTCAACTTCTGAGCTTCCCCGATAACAGTCTTATTTACGGCAAGTTACTTTGTTTACTCCACTACGAGAGCAAGCTTGCCAGCTCAGCCGTGGATGCTTTGACACGTTTGATATTTTAATGGGCGTTCGAACGCTTGACAGATACCGATTCGATCTCCAAACGCTCGATATAATAATTGCACGAGGCGGACCCATGTGGGCTGCCCCACTGGGGCAGCCCACATGGGTTGCCCTCGTGGTACCCATGGGGGGTCTACTTGGGCAGCCTACCTAGGCTTCTGTCAAGGGACCTAGCACAAGGTTGGCTCTAAAAGGGGGCCGACGTGGGTCCCACTTGGGCAGCCCACGTGGGTCCCACGTCGGTTTTGCAAGTCGGGCCCAAGTGGGGCCCGCTTGGGCAGTTCACCTGAGCCGCACCGGGGGACCCACAAGGGACTTACTTGGGCAGCCCACATGGGCACTTCTCGTGGGGTCCACAGAGGACCTGTGGGCAGCACCGCTCGTGGGGGCCATAATGGGCCTACGTGGGCAGTCCACGTGAGGCCGCCCCGGGAATCTCATTTCTTTCGAGGTTATTTCATATTTTCGTTACGGTGTAGGGTATTGCAGCGCATACCAAATTGAGCATGCCTCACATTCCGCGTAAGCCTATTGGAAATATTACACTCGTTGCTCTGGGGCAGGTGGCGCGAGCGCGTCCTCAAGACGCGACCATGTTATGCTCACTGCACCATCTACGTGGCGCTGTAACGTTCGATTTTGCACATGCCATGTTCAAATACAAGCATATCTCGGCATCTCTAAACGTGCAATAACAAAACGTTAAAAAAAATGCAGCTTGAGGCCACGGCGTCCCATTAAACGTTCCTTTAGCTTTGATATTTGTATTGCTTTCTTTCATAGCTTCTGCGAGCACGTGTGTTTCACTCCACGAGGTAGAGGCTTCACTTTACGTGATAGCGAAGCCGAAGCTTGCAAAGGCACGTCCCCCTGAACGATACTCGCATGCACTGCAAGACCGCGCGCGCTTGACTCACACACTGAAAGCTTGGAGCTCGCCCTTGTAGCCTCGGCAATGATGGCACGTATAATGAAGCGGAGTTCGAAAAAACTGTAGTAAGGAAGCGTAATGGCGGACGTTCGAAACGCGAGCCAAAATATTCCATCTCCTCGCCTGGAACGCTGCTCAAAACTTGAGAGTAACGGGCCTCTAAAACTTGAACAAGGCCACAAATAATTCGACATTTCAAGTGTAGGAACTAGAAAAAAACAAAAAAATGCTGTGCACATTTCCATGTAAACGCCTGTTGGACAGGTAATCTGGATTAAAGTCACTGGATCCTGGGAAAGTAGCGCCATTGCCTTCCCTACCTGCTAGCCGGACACAAACGGATACTAACATACAGACGACCAAAACCTCGCAAGGCGATTGGCTAATCGGCCTAATTAGAAAATTTATTTGCAACACTGTGGACAGGATTTTGTATGAGACGCGCAGAGGTTAAGAACACTGTGTACACATATATATGCGCGAACCAGTGTCTGTACAGTTGGCGGGTCTTTGCCGCGGAGCCACACGCACACGTTCGAAGGCGCACACCCCGAGGTGTCCCCGTCCGCGCGATCACTCGCGCGGCCGGAGCGTCACCCCGGAGCCGCACACCCGCGCCCGCGCCCCCAACGGCACCGCTCTGAACTCAGGGGCCTAGAGGTTGTCCAGGTACCTGAAGCGGAGTTCAATCCGCGAGTCGCGAACGCTCAGGTACCGGCAGGACCAGCGCCTGAGGAACTCCTGTTCTCCGAGGAAAAACAGTTGCTCCTCGAGGTGTCCTACGAGCTCCCGCCGGAGCCGCCACAGGAGGGGCCAAAGAGCACGCGATCGACGCGCCTGTCTCACCGCGCAGCACCGGTTCCTCCACAGCACGTACTCGGCCGCGGCGAGGAGGAGACGGACGAAGACGCCCGGAGGGCATCTCCCGCGCAGCAGATAAAGTCCTACGCCCAAACCGTGGAAGCTGGTGCGGATGACGCGCCAGAACGTCCGCGCCACAACGCACTCCTTCACCGCGTGCACATTCGTTTCGCGATTCCCACAGTTAGGGCACTCGTCCGTGCGCGACACGCCCCAGCGGAGCAAGCGGTCTCCGCTGGGAAGGACGCCCCAGCCGTGCTGCCATTCGAAGTCCCGTAGGTGCCCCGGGAGATACGAAGAAGTGAGGCGGGACCAGGAGAAAGAGTCTCCGAGCTCCACCTGCGTTGCCGAAATCTGCGGCTCCAGGAGGACCTCGGTGAGACGAGCCGTCGGTGTCTCCACTACGTCCAGCTGGGGTGCCCGCTCTTTGAGACGTTTGAAGAGCTGGATTGCTCTTCGGTAGTCAGGCGGCGGGGTTTCGGCACAGGGGCCCGGTGAGCTCGGCGACTCGACTCCCAGTTCTCGGCGGGAGTGCCCCACGAAGTAGAGCGCGAAGGATCGGGCTGGGCCGTGCTCATCGCGCAATATCTTCAGCATGGTCTTGAGTTGGAGTACTGCGGGTGCGATGTCGACACAGGGGAAGCCCCACCCTCCACGCTCGCGCGGGAGGCAGACAACCGGCCGAGTGACCAGCTCCGTCTTCTCTGACCAGAAGAAGCTGTAGAGCGCGCTTTTCACCGGTCGGATGAAACGTGAGGTCGGGAGCGCCGTTTGCGCCAGATACCAGAGGCGTCCACAGAAGACAGAGTAGGCTAGGTACCTGCGCTCGGCCAGTGGAAGGGCGTAGGTGCGAGCAGAGTCCACTTTCTCCCCGATGTCGCGCGCCAGGCGCGTCCACATGTCCGCCGAGACTCCTGACGAGCGGTAGGTGACACCAAGGATCGTGACCGAAGTCTTTGCCGGGATCGGTGAAGAGGGGTCAGGCGGTCGGTTAACCCACAGCACCGCGCTCTTCTGCTCATTCAGCCTCGCTCCGGAGAGAGACCCGTAGGTCTCGAAGATCCGGAGAGCCGCTCCGAGGTCGTCGGTGTCCCGCAGGTACAGTGTAATGTCGTCGGCGTATGCCGACACCTTCACCTCGCCGTTTCCGGGCAGGGAGAGTCCGCGGACCTGGGGGGTCCTTTCGACGTTGGCTAGGAAGGGCTCCAGGGTAAGGACGAAGAGCAGCGGCGAGAGCGGGCAACCCTGGCGGACCCCCCGGGTGACGGGGAAGCTGGCCGTCACACCGCCGTTTAGATAGAGGTCGCTCTTCATGTCACTGTAGAGCGTCTCGAAGAGTCGAACCCCTTCAGGGGGAATACCGAAAGCGGTGAGCACGGCCAGGAGGAACGGGTGCTCCACCCGGTCGAAAGCTTTCGCCTGGTCGAGGGAGGCGATCAGGCCTCTGGCTTGGCGAGCGTTCGTGTACTGCACCACGTCCCTCGTCAGGGATGTCAGGGTCTGAATGCTGCGGCCGACGATCGAGCACGTTTGGTGGGGTGTCACCACGTCCGGGAGCATGCCGTGGAGGCGCTGCATGATGATCGACGCTAGCAGCTTGTAGCTTGCGTTGAGTAGCGTGATGGGACGCCACGCGCCCGGGTCTTTGGGGTCTCCTCCCTCCTTAGGCAGAAGAATGATTCTGCCTCGGCGGAACGACTCTGGAAGGCGGTGCTCCGTGAAAAATTCCCAGAGCACGGCACAGATATAGTTGCCCAGCACGTCCCAGAAGGTACGGTAGAATTCGGCGGGAAACCCATCTGGGCCCGGCGCGGACCCAGTTTACATTCTTGTCAGGGCAAGGAGCACCTCTTCGGGGTTGGGGGGCTCGTGCAGGTGTGCGGCTAGGTCTTCGGGAACTTGCGGGAGATCGCGCAGGAAGGGGTGCGCCACGAGGGTCGCACGGTCCACCGCCGATTCGGTGGTTGCCAGGGCCCGGAAGTGGGCGCTGAAACCGGAGACCGACGGTTGGCCTGGTGTTGCTGGCGCGCCTGGGGTTGTCGGCACTGAAGGGACGCGTCGCTCCCGCACTTCGGTGCGGTGGGCGTAGCGCAGCACCTCGGGGTGAGCCGAGGGCCCGATCCGTCCGTGGTAGGCTGTGGCTGCGTTGGTACAAAGTCGTAGCTGTCGCTGGTAACGGTCGAGGAGCTGCTGCAGGTAGCCCCGCATTAGCGGAGTCCCCGCGCCGCCCCGTCGCACGATCCGAATTCGCAGAGAGGTGTCTCGGAGCTGCTCGGCGTGACGCCGACGCAGTGCACGACCCTCCGCCACGCACGCCACCCGCCAGCTGTCTTGAAGCCGGTCAAAGGTCAAGGGGTCTGGTGCCGCTCCATGGAGGGACCGGCGCAAGGCTTCTCTCAGGCAGTCACGGCTTGTTTTGTCTCGCAGCAGTCGGGTGTCGAGACGCCAGGTGCGTTGAGAACTGGCTTTGCTGCTGAAGCGGAGCTCTACGAGTACCGGACGGTGGTCGGAGATGTACGTAGTGGAGGGAGGGAAGTTCATTGCGCAGCAGGCGGTGACAGAGGGGCTCAGAAACTCGGAGATGTAACACCTGTCCAGGCGACTGCTCGAGTTTCCTCGTTGCCAGGTATGCTCGAAAGCGGTGCCATGGAGCAGAGTAGAGCAGTCCACTAGGTCGAAGTGTCGCATCAGGCGTATCAGCTCGCCGGCGTTCCACGTGGTGCGTCCGTAGCCTGGGCCCCTGACATCGCGCCGGGAATCGACGACGCAGTTGAAGTCGCCGAGGAGCAGGCAGTGGCGAGCGTCGAGCAGATGGACGTCCAGGCTCTTGAAGAAAGCCGGGGATTGCGAACGCTGGGCTGGAGCGTACACGCCCACAGCACGAAAGCGCGTGCCGTCCACGAAGAAATCAAAAGCGATGTACCGCCCGTCGGGGTCAAAGCAGCACGCGCTGAGACGGAGGAGCGAGCGGTTAAAGATAATGACCCCCACCCCCGAGCTCCGTGTAGTGGAGTATGAAAAGAAACAATCCACCCCATATCGCTGCTTGAAGAGGTCCACGTCGCGCTGCCTGTGGAAGTTCGTTTCTTGCAGGAACAGGAGGTCGCAACGGGCGGTTCGGGCGAACTGGATGACCTCGATCTGTTTTGTCACGCTGCGGAAGCCCTGAACGTTCAGGGTGATGACTCGCAGTTGCGCGAAAAGGGGATGGAGGGGGGGGGGGGGGTCGTTGTGTTCACTGCTAGTCCGTGGATGTATCGGATGTGATGCACGAGTTTTCAGACAGCGCGACGAGGTCCTTCCGCAACCGCTTGGGAGCCGCTGCCGATGCTGGAGTGGATCCTAGGGACCCTGATTCGCCACTGCTGGAAAGATCTCGCTTCCCGTCTTCGCCACCGCCATGCGGGCTGCGACTGCGGCTGCAGGTTTTTCGGAGTTCCTCGGAGGTGCCGCGGCGACGATCTCGGCCGCGCGGCAGAGCGCTGTCTTTGTCGTGGGCAACCTCGTCGATGACGAGGCGGTCGTCCGACGATGAGGCAGAGTCCTCCGTGATGTCGCTCCAGCTGGGAAGCGGGCTGGGGCAGAGTTCCGGCGTTCGCGGGGGTTCCTCCTTCACCAGTACTTCCTCTGAGCCGGGACTGGTAGGAGTGGGCGCGTGCACAGATGCTGTCTGGACCGCATTCGAAAGCGCGGCCTCGGCGGCGTCCTGTGGCGCGTTCGAATTCGCGTCGGTGGCGCTTGCCGACTTCGACTGTTGCGATGTCGGGGCGAGCTCGGACGGGGTCGTCACTGGGGGCTCGGCGGGGGCAGGCGTGTCACCGGACCCTTGGGTGGCGGCCGTCGCCGCAGGAGGGGGAGTAGGGGTGGTAGGAGGCCTGCCCTGGGACTTCGGAGTCTGGGACGCCGGAGTCAAGGCCGGGAAGTCGTCCTGGCCGCAGCCGGCCACGGCTGAGTAGCTGCGACGCTGGGTGCAGTCCACCGTGGCGTGGGCCGCTCCGCAGCGTCCGCAGCCGGCCGCGCAGCCGACGGTGTCGTGGCCGAAGGCGGCGCAGCGGGCACAGTAGGGCACGTTACAGGCCGCCTTCAGGTGACCCTCCTGCTGGCAGCGTCGGCAGACTCTCTTGAGACCGCGGTAGTCGAAGGTGGCCCGATGACCGGAGACGCGGAGGAAGTTCGGCACCGGGGTAGACTCCTTCATCTCCATTCGGATGTAGCGGGTACCCGTCCGGAGGTTGGGGTGGTCCTGGTAGACGCCGAAGCGAATATCCAGAACCTTCCCGTAAAGCGACAGGGCGGCGGCGAGGGCTTCGTTTCTGACATAAATCGGTAGGTACAGGCACGTAATCGACGTTACTTGCGGGCCTACCGGGACGATGGGGACGCTTGTTCCGCCGATGGTCAGAGCCCCGGCGTTGACGATTCGGCTCATGGCCGATGACGATGTAACAGACATCTGAAAGTTGCTGCCTCCCAGATGCTGCACGGAGAACAATTCGGCAGTGCCGACAATGGCCGCCGCCGCGTCGAAGATAGAATCCACCGACGCGCCGGGCGGGCAGGAAACATCGAACGTACATGCCTTCGTAGGCTGGGCCGGCGATGCGGGTGTCATGGCGCCGCTGACAACGTAGACGAAACGGCCTAATTAGAAAATTTATTTGCAACACTGTGGACAGGATTTTGTAAGAGACGCGCAGAGATTAAGAACACTGTGTACATATATATGCGCGAACCAGTGTCTGTACAGTTGGCGGGTCTTTGCCGCGGAGCCACACGCACAAGTTCGAAGGCGCACACCCCGAGGTGTCCCCGTCCGCGCGATCACTCACGCGGCCGAAGCGTCATCCCAGAGCCGCACACCCACGCCCGCGCCCCCAACGGCACCGCTCTGAACTCAGGGACCTAGAGGTTGTCCAGGTACCTGAAGCGGAGTTCAATCCGCGAGTCGCGAACGCTCAGGTACCGGCAGGACCAGCGCCTGAGGAACTCTTGTTCTCCGAGGAAAAACAGTTGCTCCTCGAGGTGTCCCACGAGCTCCCGCCGGAGCCGCCACAGGAGGGGCCAAAGAGCACGCGATCGACGCGCCTGTCTCACCGCGCAGCACCGGTTCCTCCACAGCACGTACTCGGCCGCGGCGAGGAGGAGACGGACGAAGACGCCCGGAGGGCATCTCCCGCGCAGCAGGTAAAGTCCTACGCCCAAACCGCGGAAGCTGGTGCGGATGACGCGCCAGAACGTCCGCGCCACAACGCACTCCTTCACCGCGTGCACATTCGTTTCGCGATTCCCACAGTTAGGGCACTCGTCCGTGCGCGACACGCCCCAGCGGAGCAAGCGGTCTCCGCTGGGGAGGACGCCCCAACCGTGCTGCCATTCGAAGTCCCGTAGGTGCCCCGGGAGATACGAAGAAGTGAGGCGGGACCAGGAGAAAGAGTCTCCGAGCTCCACCTGCGTTGCCGAAATCTGCGGCTCCAGGAGGACCTCTGTGAGACGAGCCGTCGGTGTCTCCACTACGTCCAGCTGGGGTGCCCGCTCTTTGAGACGTTTGAAGAGCTGTATTGCCCTTCGGTAGTCAGACGGCGGGGTTTCGGCACAGGGGCCGGGTGAGCTCGGCGACTCGACTCCCAGTTCTCGCCGGGAGTGCCCCACGAAGTAGAGCGCGAGGGATCGGGCTGGGCCGTGCTCATCGCGCAATATCTTCAGCATGGTCTTGAGTTGGAGTACTGCGGGTGCGATGTCAACACTGGGAAAGCCCCACCCTCCACGCTCGCGCGGGAGGCAGACAACCGGCCGAGTGACCAGCTCCGTCTTCTCTGACCAGAAGAAGCTGTAGAGCGCGCTTTTCACCGGTCGAATGAAACGTGAGGTCGGGAGCGCCGTTTGCGCCAGATACCAGAGGCGTCCACAGAAGACAGAGTAGGCTAGGTACCTGCGCTCGGCCAGGGGAAGGGCGTAGGTGCGAGCAGAGTCCACTTTCTCCCCGATGTCGCGCGCCAGGCGCGTCCACATGTCCGCCGAGACTCCTGACGAGCGGTAAGTGACACCAAGGATCGTGACCGAAGTTTTTGCCGGGATCGGTGAAGAGGGGTCAGGCGGTCGGTTAACCCACAGCACCGCGCTCTTCTGCTCATTCAACCTCGCTCCGGAGAGAGAACCGTAGGTCTCGAAGATCCGGAGAGCCGCTCCGAGGTCGTCGGTGTCCCGCAGGTACAGTGTAATGTCGTCGGCGTATGCCGACACCTTCACCTCGCCGTTTCCGGGCAGGGAGAGTCCGCGGACCTGGGGGGTCCTTTCGACGTTGGCTAGGAAGGGCTCCAGGGTAAGGACGAAGAGCAGCGGCGAGAGTGGGCAACCCTGGCGGACCCCCCGGGTGACGGGGAAGCTGGCCGTCACACCGCCGTTTAGATAGAGGTCGCTCTTCATGTCACTGTAGAGCATCTCGAAGAGTCGAACCCCTTCAGGGGGAATGCCGAAAGCGGTGAGCACGGCCAGGAGGAACGGGTGCTCCACCCGGTCGAAAGCCTTCGCTTGGTCGAGGGAGGCGATCAGGCCTCTGGCTTGCCGAGCGTTCGTGTATTGCACCATGTCCCTCGTCAGGGATGTTAGGGTCTGAATGCTGCGGCCGACGATCGAGCACGTCTGGTGGGGTGTCACCACGTACGGGAGCAAGCCGTGGAGGCGCTGCGTGATGATCGACGCTAGCAGCTTGTAGCTTGCGTTGAGTAGCGTGATGGGACGCCACGCGCCCGGGTCGTTGGGGTCTCCTCCCTCCTTAGGCAGAAGAATGATTCTGCCTCGGCGGAACGACTCTGGAAGGCGGTGCTCCGTGAAAAATTCCCGGAGCACGGCACAGATATAGTTGCCCAGCACGTCCCAGAAGGTACGGTAGAATTCGGCGGGAAACCCATCTGGGCCCGGCGCGGACCCAGTTTTCATTCTTGACAGGGCAAGGAGCACCTCTTCGGGGTTGGGGGGCTCGTGCAGGTCTGCGGCTAGGTCTTCGGGAACTTGCGGGAGATCGCGTAGGAAGGGGTGCGCCACGAGGGTCGCACGGTCCACCGCCGATTCGGTGGTTGCCAGGGCCCGGAAGTGGGCGCTGAAACCGGAGACCGATGGTTGGCCTGGTGTTGCTGGCGCGCCTGGGGTTGTCGGCACTGAAGGGACGCGTCGCTCCCGCACTTCGGTGCGGTGGGCGTAGCGCAGCACCTCGGGGTGAGCCGAGGGCCCGACCCGTCCGTGGTAGGCTGTGGTTGCGTTGGTACAAAGTCGTAGCTGTCGCTGGTAACGGTCGAGGAGCTGCTGCAGGTAGCCCCGCATTAGCGGGGTCCCCGCGCCGCCCCGTCGCACGATCCGAATTCGCAGAGAGGTGTCTCGGAGCTGCTCGGCGTGCCGCCGACGCAGTGCACGACCCTCCGCCACGCACGCCACCCGCCAGCTGTCTTGAAGCCGGTCAAAGGTCAAGGGGTCTGGTGCCGCTCCACGGAGGGACCGGCGCAAGGCTTCTCTCAGGCAGTCGCGGCTTGTTTTGTCTCGCAGCAGTCGGGTGTCGAGACGCCAGGTGCGTTGAGAACTGGCTTTGCTGCTGAAGCGGAGCTCTACGAGTACCGGACGGTGGTCGGAGATGTACGTAGTGGAGGGAGGGAAGTTCACTGCGCAGCAGGCGGTGACAGAGGGGCTCAGAAACTCGGAGATGTAACACCTGTCCAGGCGACTGCTCGAGTTTCCTCGTTGCCAGGTATGCTCGAAAGCGGTGCCATGGAGCAGAGTCCAGCAGTCCACTAGGTCGAAGTGTCGCATCAGGCGTATCAGCTCGCCGGCGTTCCACGTGGTGCGTCCGTAGCCTGGGCCCCTGACATCGCGCCGGGAATCGACGACGCAGTTGAAGTCGCCGAGGAGCAGGCAGTGGCGAGCGTCGAGCAGATGGACGTCCAGGCTCTTGAAAAAAGCCGGGGATTGCGAACGTTGGGCTGGAGCGTACACGCCCACAGCACGAAAGCGCGTGCCGTCTACGAAGAAATCAAAAGCGATGTACCGCCCGTCGGGGTCAAAGCAGCACGCGCTGAGACGGAGGAGCGAGCGGTTAAAGATAATGACCCCCACCCCCGAGCTCCGTGTAGTGGCGTATGAAAAGAAACAATCCACCCCATATCGCTGCTTGAAGAGGTCCACGTCGCGCTGCCTGTGGAAGTTCGTTTCTTGCAGGAACAGGAGGTCGCAACGGGCGGTTCGGGCGAACTGGATGACCTCGATCTGTTTTGTCACGCTGCGGAAGCCCTGAACGTTCAGGGTGATGACTCGCAGGTGCGCGAAAAGGGGATGGATGGGGGGGGGGGGGGGGGGGTCGTTGTGTTCACTGCTAGTCCGTGGATGTATCGGATGTGATGCACGAGCTGTCAGACAGCGCGACGAGGTCCTTCCGCAACCGCTTGGGAGCCGCTGCCGATGTTGGAGTGGATCCTGGGGACCCTGATTCGCCGCTGCTGGAAAGATCTCGCTTCCCGTCTTCGGCACCGCCATGCGGGCTGCGACTGCGGCTGCAGGTTTTTCGGAGTTCCTCGGAGGTGCCGCGGCGACGATCTCGGCCGCGCGGCAGAGCACTGTCTTTGTCGTGGGCAACCTCGTCGATGACGAGGCGGTCGTCGAACGATGAGGCAGAGTCCTCCGTAATGTCGCTCCAGCTGGGAAGCGGGCTGGGGCAGAGTTCTGGCGTTCGCGGGCGTTCCTCCTTCACCAGTACTTCCTCTGAGCCGGGACTGGTAGGAGTGGGCGCGTGCACAGATGCGGTGTGGACCACATTCGAAAGCGCGGCCTCGGCGCCGTCCTGTGACGCGTTCGAATTCGCGTCGGTGGCGCTTGCCGGCTTCGACTGTTGCGATGTCGGGGCGAGCTCGGACGGGGTCGTCACTGGGGGCTCGGCGGGGGCAGGCGTGTCGCCGGGCCCTTGGGTGGCGGCCGTCGCCGCAGGAGGGGGATTAGGGGTGGTAGGAGGCCTGCCCTGGGACTTCGGAGTCTGGGACGCCGGAGTCAAGGCCGGGAAGTCGTCCTGGCCGTAGCCGGCCACGGCCGAGTAGCTGCGACGCTGGGTGCAGTCCACCGTGGCGTGGGCCGCTCCGCAGCGTCCGCAGCCGGCCGCGCAGCCGACGGTGTCGTGGCCGAAGGCGGCGCAGCGGGCACAATAGGGCACGTTACAGGCCGCCTTGAGGTGGCCCTCCTGCTGGCAGCGTCGGCAGACTCTCTTGAGACCGCGGTAGTCGAAGGTGGCCCGATGACCGGAGACGCGGAGGAAGTTCGGCACCGGGGTAGACTCCTTCATCTCCATTCGAATGTAGCGGGTACCCGTCCGGAGGTTGGGGTGGTCCTGGTAGACGCCGAAGCGAATATCCAGAACCTTCCCGTAAAGCGACAGGGCGGCGGCGAGGGCTTCGTTTCTCACATAAATCGGTAGGTAGAGGCACGTAATGGACGTTACTTGCGGGCCTACCGGGACGATGGGGACGCTTGTTCCGCCGATGGTCAGAGCCCCGGCGTTGACGATTCGGCTCATGGCCGATGACGATGTAACAGACATCTGAAAGTTGCTGCCTCCCAGATGCTGCACGGAGAACAATTCGGCAGTGCCGACAATGGCCGCCGCCGCGTCGAAGATGGAATCCACCGACGCGCCGGGCGGGCAGGAAACATCGAACGTACATGCCTTCGTAGGCTGGGCCGGCGATGCGGGTGTCATGGCACCGCTGACAACGTAGACGAAACGGCCTAATTAGAAAATTTATTTGCAACACTGTGGACATGATTTTGTAAGAGACGCGCAGAGGTTAAGAACACTGTGTACACATATATGCGCGAACCAGTGTCTGCACAGTGGGCGGGTCTTTGCCGCGGAGCCACACGCACAAGTTCGAAGGCGCACACCCCGAAGTGTCCCCGTCCGCGCGATCACTCACGCGGCCGAAGCGTCATCCCAGAGCCGCACACCCGCGCCCGCGCCCCCAACGGCACCGCTCTGAACTCAGGGACCTAGAGGTTGTCCAGGTACCTGAAGCGGAGTTCAATCCGCGAGTCGCGAACGCTCAGGTACCGGCAGGACCAGCGCCTGAGGAACTCTTGTTCTCCGAGGAAAAACAGTTGCTCCTCGAGGTGTCCCACGAGCTCCCGCCGGAGCCGCCACAAAAGGGGCCAAAGAGCACGCGATCGACGCGCCTGTCTCACCGCGCAGCACCGGTTCCTCCACAGCACGTACTCGGCCGCGGCGAGGAGGAGACGGACGAAGACGCCCGGAGGGCATCTCCCGCGCAGCAGGTAAAGTCCTACGCCCAAACCGCGGAAGCTGGTGCGGATGACGCGCCAGAACGTCCGCGCCACAACGCACTCCTTCACCGCGTGCACATTCGTTTCGCGATTCCCACAGTTAGGGCACTCGTCCGTGCGCGACACGCCCCAGCGGAGCAAGCGGTCTCCGCTGGGGAGGACGCCCCAACCGTGCTGCCATTCGAAGTCCCGTAGGTGGCCCGGGAGATACGAAGAAGTGAGGCGGGACCAGGAGAAAGAGTCTCCGAGCTCCACCTGCGTTGCCGAAATCTGCGGCTCCAGGAGGACCTCTGTGAGACGAGCCGTCGGTGTCTCCACTACGTCCAGCTGGGGCGCCCGCTCTTTGAGACGTTTGAAGAGCTGTATTGCTCTTCGGTAGTCAGGCGGCGGGGTTTCGGCACAGGGGCCCGGTGAGCTCGGCGACTCGACTCCCAGTTCTCGGCGGGAGTGCCCCACGAAGTAGAGCGCGAGGGATCGGGCTGGGCCGTGCTCATCGCGCAATATCTTCAGCATGGTCTTGAGTTGGAGTACTGCGGGTGCGATGTCGATACAGGGAAAGCCCCACCCTCCACGCTCGCGCGGGAGGCAGACAACCGGCCGAGTGACCAGCTCCGTCTTCTCTGACCAGAAGAAGCTGTAGAGCGCGCTTTTCACCGGTCGGATGAAACGTGAGGTCGGGAGCGCCGTTTGCGCCAGATACCAGAGGCGTCCACAGAAGACAGAGTAGGCTAGGTACCTGCGCTCGGCCAGGGGAAGGGCGTAGGAGCGAGCAGAGTCCACTTTCTCCCCGATGTCGCGCGCCAGGCGCGTCCACATGTCCGCCGAGACTCCTGACGAGCGGTAGGTGACACCAAGGATCGTGACCGAAGTTTTTGCCGGGATCGGTGAAGAGGGGTCAGGCGGTCGGTTAACCCACAGCACCGCGCTCTTCTGCTCATTCAACCTCGCTCCGGAGAGAGACCCGTAGGTCTCGAAGATCCGGAGAGCCGCTCCGAGGTCGTCGGTGTCCCGCAGGTACAGTGTAATGTCGTCGGCGTATGCCGACACCTTCACCTCGCCGTTTCCGGGCAGGGAGAGTCCGCGGACCTGGGGGGTCCTTTCGACGTTGGCTAGGAAGGGCTCCAGGGTAAGGACGAAGAGCAGCGGCGAGAGCGGGCAACCCTGGCGGACCCCCCGGGTGACGGGGAAGCTGGCCGTCACACCGCCGTTTAGATAGAGGTCGCTTTTCATGTCACTGTAGAGCGTCTCAAAGAGTCGAACCCCTTCAGGGGGAATACCGAAAGCGGTGAGCACGGCCAGGAGGAACGGGTGCTCCACCCGGTCGAAAGCCTTCGCTTGGTCGAGGGAGGCGATCAGGCCTCTGGCTTGGCGAGCGTTCGTGTACTGCACCACGTCCCTCGTCAGCGATGTCAGGGTCTGAATGCTGCGGCCGACGATCGAGCACGTCTGGTGGGGTGTCACCACGTCCGGGAGCATGCCGTGGAGGCGCTGCGTGATGATCGACGCTAGCAGCTTGTAGCTTGCGTTGAGTAGCGTGATGGGACGCCACGCGCCCGGGTCGTTGGGGTCTCCTCCCTCCTTAGGCAGAAGAATGATTCTGCCTCGGCGGAACGACTCTGGAAGGCGGTGCTCCGTGAAAAATTCCCGGAGCACGGCACAGATATAGTTGCCCAGCACGTCCCAGAAGGTACGGTAGAATTCGGCGGGAAACCCATCTGGGCCCGGCGCGGACCCAGTTTTCATTCTTGACAGGGCAAGGAGCACCTCTTCGGGGTTGGGGGGCTCGTGCAGGTGTGCGGCTAGGTCTTCGGGAACTTGCTGGAGATCGCGTAGGAAGGGGTGCGCCACGAGGGTCGCACGGTCCACCGCCGATTCGGTGGTTGCCAGGGCCCGGAAGTGGGCGCTGAAACCGGAGACCGACGGTTGACCTGGTGTTGCTGGCGCGCCTGGGGTTGTCGGCACTGAAGGGACGCGTCGCTCCCGCACTTCGGTGCGGTGGGCGTAGCGCAGCACCTCGGGGTGAGCCGAGGGCCCGACCCGTCCGTGGTAGGCTGTGGCTGCGTTGGTACAAAGTCGTAGCTGTCGCTGGTAACGGTCGAGGAGCTGCTGCAGGTAGCCCCGCATTAGCAGAGTCCCCGCGCCGCCCCGTCGCACGATCCGAATTCGCAGAGAGGTGTCTCGGAGCTGCTCGGCGTGCCGCCGACGCAGTGCACGACCCTCCGCCACGCACGCCACCCGCCAGCTGTCTTGAAGCCGGTCAAAGGTCAAGGGGTCTGGTGCCGCTCCATGGAGGGACCGGCGCAAGGCTTCTCTCAGGCAGTCGCGGCTTGTTTCGTCTCGCAGCAGTCGGGTGTCGAGACGCCAGGCGCGTTGAGTACTGGCTTTGATGGTGAAGCGGAGCTCTACGAGTACCGGACGGTGGTCGGAAATGTACGTAGTGGAGGGAGGGAAGTTCATTGCGCAGCAGGCGGTGACAGAGGGGCTCAGAAACTCGGAGATGTAACACCTGTCCAGGCGACTGCTCGAGTTTCCTCGTTGCCAGGTATGCTCGAAAGCGGTGCCATGGAGCAGAGTCCAGCAGTCCACTAGGTCGAAGTGTCGCATCAGGCGTATCAGCTCGCCGGCGTTCCACGTGGTGCGTCCGTAGCCTGGGCCCCTGACATCGCGCCGGGAATCGACGACGCAGTTGAAGTCGCCGAGGAGCAGGCAGTGGCGAGCGTCGAGCAGATGGACGTCCAGGCTCTTGAAAAAAGCCGGGGATTGCGAACGTTGGGCTGGAGCGTACACGCCCACAGCACGAAAGCGCGTGCCGTCTACGAAGAAATCAAAAGCGATGTACCGCCCGTCGGGGTCAAAGCAGCACGCGCTGAGACGGAGGAGCGAGCGGTTAAAGATAATGACCCCCACCCCCGAGCTCCGTGTAGTGGCATATGAAAAGAAACAATCCACCCCATATCGCTGCTTGAAGAGGTCCACGTCGCGCTGCCTGTGGAAGTTCGTTTCTTGCAGGAACAGGAGGTCGCAACGGGCGGTTCGGGCGAACTGGATGACCTCGATCTGTTTTGTCACGCTGCGGAAGCCCTGAACGTTCAGGGTGATGACTCGCAGGTGCGCGAAAAGGGGATGGATGGGGGGGGGGGGGGTCGTTGTGTTCACTGCTAGTCCGTGGATGTATCGGATGTGATGCACGAGCTGTCAGACAGCGCGACGAGGTCCTTCCGCAACCGCTTGGGAGCCGCTGCCGATGTTGGAGTGGATCCTGGGGACCCTGATTCGCCGCTGCTGGAAAGATCTCGCTTCCCGTCTTCGGCACCGCCATGCGGGCTGCGACTGCGGCTGCAGGTTTTTCGGAGTTCCTCGGAGGTGCCGCGGCGACGATCTCGGCCGCGCGGCAGAGCACTGTCTTTGTCGTGGGCAACCTCGTCGATGACGAGGCGGTCGTCGAACGATGAGGCAGAGTCCTCCGTAATGTCGCTCCAGCTGGGAAGCGGGCTGGGGCAGAGTTCTGGCGTTCGCGGGCGTTCCTCCTTCACCAGTACTTCCTCTGAGCCGGGACTGGTAGGAGTGGGCGCGTGCACAGATGCGGTGTGGACCACATTCGAAAGCGCGGCCTCGGCGCCGTCCTGTGACGCGTTCGAATTCGCGTCGGTGGCGCTTGCCGGCTTCGACTGTTGCGATGTCGGGGCGAGCTCGGACGGGGTCGTCACTGGGGGCTCGGCGGGGGCAGGCGTGTCGCCGGACCCTTGGGTGGCCGTCGCCGCAGGAGGGGGATTAGGGGTGGTAGGAGGCCTGCCCTGGGACTTCGGAGTCTGGGACGCCGGAGTCAAGGCCGGGAAGTCGTCCTGGCCGTAGCCGGCCACGGCCGAGTAGCTGCGACGCTGGGTGCAGTCCACCGTGGCGTGGGCCGCTCCGCAGCGTCCGCAGCCGGCCGCGCAGCCGACGGTGTCGTGGCCGAAGGCGGCGCAGCGGGCACAATAGGGCACGTTACAGGCCGCCTTGAGGTGGCCCTCCTGCTGGCAGCGTCGGCAGACTCTCTTGAGACCGCGGTAGTCGAAGGTGGCCCGATGACCGGAGACGCGGAGGAAGTTCGGCACCGGGGTAGACTCCTTCATCTCCATTCGAATGTAGCGGGTACCCGTCCGGAGGTTGGGGTGGTCCTGGTAGACGCCGAAGCGAATATCCAGAACCTTCCCGTAAAGAGACAGGGCGGCGGCGAGGGCTTCGTTTCTCACATAAATCGGTAGGTAGAGGCACGTAATGGACGTTACTTGCGGGCCTACCGGGACGATGGGGACGCTTGTTCCGCCGATGGTCAGAGCCCCGGCGTTGACGATTCGGCTCATGGCCGATGACGATGTAACAGACATCTGAAAGTTGCTGCCTCCCAAATGCTGCACGGAGAACAATTCGGCAGTGCCGACAATGGCCGCCGCCGCGTCGAAGATGGAATCCACCGACGCGCCGGGCGGGCAGGAAACATCGAACGTACATGCCTTCGTAGGCTGGGCCGGCGATGCGGGTGTCATGGCACCGCTGACAACGTAGACGAAACGGCCTACGTTGCCATGGAAATCGCCATCTTGGTCCATTTAAATCTTCGAAGCTTTCAGGGGGTCGTTCTAAACCTGTCGCGCCAAGATCACCATGGAGCATCATCGTACTGAAAGCGTTCCTCTTCAATATAAGAGTCTTTGGCACTTCGTATGCGATCAACTTATTAATCAGGCCCATCTCCATGGATCTCTTACAATTATATTGTTCCTCTTGCGCATTTCAAGACAGTAAACTTATTTTTCAGTGCCTCCAAGCACCGACACAGCATCTGGTGGTGGTACGAACGTGTACGCCTGTTTCGCCGGTGTGTGGTTAGCAAAATCTCGGTATACAAAAAACGACTCAATAAAGCTACCCGTCACCAGCGAATCTAGATAGGCTCACCAAGAACGGAGGGGTCAAAGAGAAATTGCTCATTTTATGGACCAAGATGGCGACCACACGCGGAGCTTGGCGTTACTTTCCCAGGATCCAGTGACTTTAATCTGGATATGTAGCCAGCTTGAGCCGTCTACAGACACCAAATTTTAGAAGAGATATGACATTCTCACGAGCGTGTTTTGAATTCACCGTCAAATTCAATACTCAAAGTAAAAAATTGCACCCCACGTAAAACGGCCTTCTCAACAATCACACCACTGATTTCTCAGTTAGTAATAACGTTTAGAAGCCTAAAATAACTTGCCCATGCTTAGCATTACAATCCTCGGTGATTCGGTATCAAAATTAAGCCGATCTCCTATGTTGAATTTCCAGAACGTGGAGTAGATATTCTCAATATTAGCAGAAAGGAATTTTTGGGTAGTCCAAATTGGGCATGTCCACGCTTTGCCGCCTTGGAGCCCACACATTTGCTAACTTGGCCCCCACAGAGGAGGGACCCACGGTGGTTTTAGTTAGGGAGCCTTAGTCGGGCATGCACACGCTTTGCCACTGTGGAGCTCGCCCTATCGCTAACATGGCCAACGCAGAGCCTAGGAGGACGCACGGGGGTTTTAAATGGGCAGCCCAAGTCGGGCCCGCCCATGCTTAGCCGCCGTTCAGCCCATACAATTGCCTTTAGCCCCTGTACAGCCGAGGTGGGTCCCACGGAAATTTTATATTCTGGCAGCCTAAGTAGGGCATGCCCACGCTTTGCCACCATGAAGCCCCCATCATCGTGAACCTGGCTTCTGCAGAGCTGAGGTGTGACCCACGGGGATTTTACATGGTCTGTCCTACTCGGGCGCGCCCAGGCATAGCCACCGTGGAGCCCACGTCATTGCCTTTGGCCCCCTTAGAGCCAAGGTGGGTCCCACGGGAGTTTTATAATGGCAGCCCAAATCGGGCATGCCCACGCTTCGCCGCCATAAAGTCCCCATTTCCGTAAACTTGACCGCCGCAGAGCCGAGGTGGGGCACACAGGGGTTTTACATGGGCAGTCCAAGTCGAGCCCGCCCATGCTTAGCCGCCGTTTAGCACACATCATTACCTTTAGCCCCCGTACAGCCGAGGTGAGTCCCACGGAAGTTTCATACTGGCTGCCCAATTTGGGCGTGCCCACGCTTTGCCGCCATGGAGCCCCATCTTCGTAAACTTGGTCCCCGCTGAGGCGAGGTGGGACCCACGGGGGTCTCCCATGGGCAGGCCAACTCGGGCACGCCCACGCTCAGCCCACATCATTGTCTCTGGCAGCCCGTGAAGTTGAGGTGGGACCCACGGGGGTCTTACATGGCAGTCCAAGTTGGGCATGCCCGCGTTTTGCAACCATGGAGCTTACTTCACCGCAACTTGGCCCTCTCACGGCCAAGGTGGGACCCCCGGGGGTATTGCATAGTCAGCCCAAGTTGGGCATGTCCATGCTGTGCCCAAATTTACCCTCGGATATTCGAGGGGGGATACACCGTGGCACTGCCTGGGCACCCATATTGCGCATACCAACGCTTCGCCCACGTAGGACCGACGTGGATTTTCTATGGGCTACCGAGCCCCCCTTGCTCACGTGGCCCCACGTTGGTCCCACCTCTTGTGCTACTTGGTAACGCTCAAATTCGAGCAACGACGTTGTAAAGTCATATGAATATGGCAGCCTAATGTAGTTTGCTGCGCTTATTTTTCGCTTAGATTATCACAACAAGTTGCAAATTTATCTCCAGTGCTGCGGGAGTTGCGATGTAAACTTACCCCATAGTTGAAGTAGCTGCTGTGCATTATTGATCTCTGTGCAGTAACAATAAAAATGATAATTAGGAGGAAGTTAGAGGATGACCACGCATAAAACAACGGCTACTAATTTTGTCAGGATACGTCGGCAAGCTCCATACTTGCTGTGATAACGAGAATGACTGTTGATCGTAAAAGTTGTCTTATGGGCCTATCCATCAGCGCAAAACGTGTTTAAAAAAAGCCTCACAATTGTAACCCAGCCTGTCTTCATCCAATGTGTACGCTTGTTTGAATAAAAACATCTAATAGAACCGTTTCAACGTAAAACACTTTTCGCGTTTTCCAAAACTTAGTCAATATTTGCGGACAGAACTATAGTCGGATGCAACCTGAGAACAATCTTTTAGCTCCACCCACAAGCGCATTGCGCCCATCTGAAGTGCCTCCGCCGTCGAGAAAGTAGTTCGCTAGCAACGTTGCTTTTTCTTCCTCCAGGAAACGTGTCTTAAACTACTACAATATTTATTTAATTCATTCAGGACATTTAAATAAGTTAGAATACGTTTTTGTCAACGAAACTGCTGTTTAGTAAAGAAAGAAAGTCATGTACAATGTACCGTCTTTCAAATTCATTTTCTGTCCAAGATACTGTCTAACATACCGTCTAACATACCTCTCAGCAGCGCTAAGCCTCGCGCCCGCTTCGAACTTTTCGTTGGCGATAGCGTCGCTGGATTCTCACGTTGTCGCGCAAAAACTGTTGCAAACGCAAGCCGATACCATTAAGATTTCGCGGCGTAACCTCGGGCACGTAAAACACGGTGCAAGAAAGCAGAATAATTGTCCCGAGAAACTAGCGTCGCGTTGCTAAGGCCAGCAGCCATGTTGAGCTTTTTTTTTTTCAAAAAGAACGCGATTGGTCCACGGAATCGTGACGTCATGAAAACGATTGGCTGGCGTTTCTCGGCGTAGGATTACATTTTCCTCTGGGAGGCATTTCCGGTTTTTAGAGCGCAGCTCTTAGGGGCCCGTTCCCGGCTTGAGCGGCGTCGGCGTCGGCGTCGGCGTCGCCGTCGGCGTCGGCGTAACTGCAACCCTCGTAACCCTCGTGAGGGTTACGAGGGTTACGAGGGTTAATCTCATGAGGGTTACCCTCACGAGGATCACGAGGGCCACGAGGGTTACTTACCCTCGTAACCCTCACGAGGGTTACGAGGGTTCGTTACCCTCAAAAGCCTTCACGAGGGTTACTCTCACGAGGGTTACTAACCCTCGTAACCCTCGTGAGGGTTACGAGGGTTAGTTACCCTCAAAAGGGTTACCTTCACGAGGGTTACCCTCACGAGGGTTACTTACCCTCGTAACCCTCACGAGGGTTACGAGGGTTAGTTACCCTCAAAAGGGTTACCTTCACGAGGGTTACCCTCACGAGGGTCACGAGGGTTATGAGAGTTACCCTCACGAGGGTCACGAGAGTTACCCTCACGAGGGTCACGAGAGTTGCTTTCACGAGGGTTACTAGGGTTACCCTCACGAGGGTCACGATGGTTACCCAGGTCACGTGACCCCCCGTTGATGCCATAGCCACTGATGACGTCATCAGTGACGTCACTGATGACGTCACCGACATCCGCATTGTCATCATCATCATCACTGATGGCGTCATCAGTGACGTCACTGATGACGTCATTGGCATCGTCACATGGCCCCAGGTCACGTGACCCCCCGACGTCACGTGACGCCCCAAGGTCACGTGACTCCCACAAGGTCACGTGACCCCCCCCCCCCCGAGGTCACTTGACCCACCCCCCCGTACCCTTCCCTCCTCCTCCTCAAGAGCTGCGCTCTAATTCGGCGTTACAGGGAGTTGTAAACGGCTTTCATTTTTTCTTAGCTTGCAACCGACTATAATATTTTTGGTTTCCAGAGATTAAGCTTTCCATAGAGAAGAAAATTATGTTTTTACGATAATTACACAGTCGCGGCATGTAGTTTTCAACGTCTAGCTCAAACATCAGGAGATTTGTACATCACTTGTCATGTAGTCCATTCTCGTTTGCATTACATCTACAAAAGAAGTTAACTTACAAGGTCGCACATTTCGCTTACGAGTTCGGTTATTGTTAAACAATTATCATCCATATAGTTTGTCCATTTTTCTTCCACCTGCACAAGGAAAAAGCACACATATCGCATAAGGTGGCCGACAGGTAATATACTAGTTCTTGGAAAATTTACAAACACTATGCGGCTGCGCTCTCTGTAATACTCGGTTTGTTCGTAGAATAAGGCTATAATTCAACGGAGGACATCTTGAATATGTGTGCAATGTATATGTTCTAGAGCACAACTCTTAGGCGCCTGTTTCCGGCTTGAGCGGCGTGGCCGTCGCCGTAGGCGTAACCACGCGGTGCATTATGGGTAAATTTTCCCGAAGGAACCCGAGGTCCTACCGAAGGACCTCGGGCTTCTTCGGCAGGACCTTGGAATAACCTTGGTTTCCTTCGGGAGGACCTCGGAGGACCTCGGGTTTCTTCGGGAGGACTTCGGAAGTTCTTCAGGTTCCTTCGGGAGGACTTTGGGAGGACCTCGGGTTCCTTCGGGAGGACCTCGGGAAAACCTCGGGTTCCTTCGGGAGGACCTCGGGTACCTTCGGTGACCTCGGGGAGGGGGGGGGGGGTCACGTGAATCCCCGAGGTCACATGACTCCCCCCTCCCGAGGTCACGTGACCCCCCCCCGAGAACACGTGACCCTCAGTGCCCTTCCCTTCTCCTCCTCAAGAGCTGCGCTCTAATTCGGCGTTACAGGGAGTTGTAAACGGCTTTCGTCTTTTTTAGACAAGACATAAGACGTAAATGTCTCTTAGGTATGTATATTCATAAGCAGGCGAAGAAACGCCATGTCAACAATAGCAAGGTCACTAAAGCCCACACAAGAAAGCCGTTAGGAAAGATAAACGTATTGCGTTGTTTTCAACGGAGGTTTCCGGCCTTTTTCCTACATAAAAATGAACATTATATGCAATATTCTTAATTGTATCCTATTAGCTTACCGAGGAGCTCCAAAATAGCTAAATGTACTTACAGGTGTAGATACCTTTTTCAGTAGGCAGTGCATAATTTCTTCCGTTTTGTTAGGAGTTCTATACCAAGCACCTGTTCGGGGAGACAATACAATGGCGGCTTGAGTTATGATTACCATAAAAACAAAACAGCTCTATTACATGACTGAACATTTTAATTTCATCACGTCCCCAGCGCCATTATACCACTGGCTAATATCACAAATAAACCGTTGTTTTTAAAGAGCCCAACATTACCAGCAAAGCGTCAAGAAGGGCCCAACCTAATATTAGCTCGAGAGAACTGTCTTAGCTTGAAAAACTCACTGGATAACACAGGATGAAGAGTTTAGTGCCCTTATAAACTAAAATAATTGCATCAAATTTAATACCTTATTTCAACCGCTTTGATATTACGTTACTATCTTCGAATATTCAACAGCTACCGACTCTTAGTAACTTAAATATTTTAATTAGGTTAAGTATTAAATATCAATTCGGGCTTCTAAATATTCGCATCCAAGATTCACTTGTTGCAATAGCCAATGACGATTCAGAACCGCAGGACGTGACCTGTTATGTAAAACGCTTCTTACTTTGTGATTTGTACCACATTCTTACAGTCTAGTGCTGCAATCCTATCGGTCGGTACGTGATACTAAGAGGCTTAAAACTCAACGTGGCCTTTGCCTTTTTTTTTTTTTTTTTTTGTGCTGTCGGAGGTTGTGGTTGGCCGATATTTTTTTATTTGTGTTTTATTATTTAAAGAGGTAAGACATTTCAGCCTTTTCCTTGACTAAGTGATTTCGATGGGGAATGGGGGTGGGGGGACCATTTTATACTCATGTTACACAGTGAATTTGCCACCCACTTTGCTGAGCCAGGTGCACCCGCAGGCAATATGAAGGTGAACGGCGGACCGTCGACCGGTGCGTGCTATCAGCGTCATGACGCGGCTGCCGTGGCGGCTCGCTTCACCGAGATTAAAGGGACCATGAAATGACCTTTTTACTTTTTCCAGATAACTTTTACATTAAACCGTCAATGTTCACTGAATGCCGAACAGGCATCCGTTTTCGTCTCGGTTTATTAACTTTTACACAAAAAATTATTGAAATATCGACTTTTTCATTCTCTCCAACTGACCGCAAAAGAAGCCGTGACGTAGACCGTTTCCGGAACCGGAAGTTCTCTCGGCAGTAGGAGAATGGGAGTGTTAGCGGCAACGAGTTGGGGTGCGCCGGTAGGTTTTACTGCGCTGATGTCACCGACGTATTTCCTGAATCGGCGCCTCTTATCGCCGCATCGCAGCTGAGCGAAATTCAATGAGATATGTTGCGCTACAGCGACAGCATGGGACTAGTCCCATACGCCGGTATGCCTGTTGGGAAGTGCAGCGAGTCTTGTCACCACCCCGTCATTGTTGGCAGAAGGGCCGGCCCGTGTCAGTCGTTTGCAAAGCGACGTAGATGGCGTTTTTCGCGGCCTCGGAGATGCAGGAGCGAGCCGACGTTAAAAAAGATACGTTTGAACTACGAGTGTCAGCAAGAGCCACGTAAATACCTGTTTACACTCGGAGCGGACGCGCGCGCTTGATGGAAGTCTTGTATTCGCGCTGTTGGTAAGCGCTTCGGGACCGTTCTTTTACGATTGCAACTCGATACTGACGCGACACTCGGCAAAGAAAGGTTGGACCGGGGTCGACAGTGACGTGCAGTCTGTCAGAATAAAAATGGCATACCAATAACAAAGTGTACATACCGTGTTACGAAGGCAATCCATACGGCGTTTATTTCAGCTCTATATCACACAAAACAAGAAGATAGAATCGACGAGAGTCCCTTTTCGACGAGTGTTCGTCAACACTGCCTCGGAAAACAAGGGGAAGAGATTGACCTCCTCACCTCTTAATCAAGAATTGAGGTCAGTGATCAAACTATAATACGGGAAGGGTCCACAAGGGTCGCGCGGGCATATTCCATTTAGCACGCCAGCCGGTCGTAGGCAGACAGACGGTCTTGCGACGAAGCAACGCAGCGCCGAGTCGGAATGCCTGCTAGGCCTATACGCTTCGTCGGAGTCGGTGAATCCAGCGTTCTTGTTCGTCGTGGTCTGTTTTAAGTACTGTTTTCTTGCTGCTTGAAGTCGGCACGCGCGGGAAGAACACGTAGAAAAATAAACGTTCAGTCAGTCAGAGTTTTGAGAGGAAGGAAAACAAAGAAAATAAATGTTCGTCGGTCGCCGTCACCCAAGTAACTGGCGGCCCTGCCCTACTGCGCACGCGCAGTAGTTGCTTCGTTTACCACACGATAGATGGCGCTTGGCTCTCAGCATTATCAAATTTGGCAATTTTCGCCACACATCTCTAATTATGCTACAAAATGTGGATCTGAATATTATTTAACAAAACTTTTAGGAAACATTCGCCGGCTATTTATTGTTTACGATCGCGGTGCTGGTGAGGTAGGCTCCTACCCAATAGGCGATGTGGATTCGGCTGACGTGCACCGATTCTGCGTATGCATCGTAGTGAACAGGCGAAGGAAGGAAGGCGCAAAAGAGTCCAGTTTTCTTTTAAAAGTTCTATAGCAAAAAATTTTTTTGGGCTCCCTATTTTTGTGTTTTTGTGTTTCTTTTCACACCTTTTACGACGTGCGGTGGATGAAACTCGATTTTAAAATCATTTCATGGTCCCTTTAAGCGCTTATAGATTAAGCGCTGTTCTCAGCTCTGATGCTACTCCCCGCAGAAAGCGTGGAAGTAGGTTTCGATTTCGGCATCGTTTTTGTGCGCGCCGTGCCCCCGTCATAGCCGGCAAATGATTTGCATATTACACGTGAACTAGAGCGGACGTCCTTCGGCATGGTTTATCAGTGACTCAACCGCTTTTTTCATTCATGAGTGAACGCTATACTTCGTTTTAGCTTAGGTCCGAGCGCGGCCTATGTTATGTATGAGCCGAAGGGCTAATCATACAACGCAAAAAGCGCAGCGTCATGGCGTGCTCTCTGTGCTGTATAAAACTAGCCGGCAGAGGAGCACGCACAGAGAAACGGCGAATACCGGCTGGTCCTATCAACTGCAGAAAACGCGCCATGACGTTGTGCCTCTTTCGCTGCTTGATTGGCCCTTCGGCTCATAACATCGGCCGCGCTCGGACCGAAGCTGAAACGAAGTATAATAACTGCGAACGCTAATAACTGTTCTTTTTAAGAAACGAAAGGGTATGTTACTTTTTGATTTGTTCCGCAGCCTTTCCGGTTTAACACATATCTAAAAAAGAAATTACTAAATCCTCTTGTCTACCGATAGCATCTGAAAGGCTCCCTCCGCAAACCTCGCGCTTTCTGCGGGGAGTAGCAGCGGAGCTGAGAACAGCGCTCCATCCAATCGCTTAAAGGGGCGGTGCAACAATTTCGGGACTTTGGCTAATTAATTGCGGGAATTGATCCCGGACACATATAAAACGAAGGACCGAAAACTATTCTTTCCTGCTTGCCCTAGTTTTCATTAAAAAAAATAAAAGAAATTGGTATCTCTGGCACCCCTCAACTCAACATTGAAGCGGCACCAGCTTCGCCTGTGACGTCATTCGGAGTGGCGTTGGTTTCCGGTTGGTTTCTTCTGGCTTCCGTTTCCCCAGCGCTCGCCGGCTCGCCAGGCTCGCCGCCCTCCCGCTCTCCCGCCGATTCCCGACCAACATGGCGGCATGGGCGGACGGCCTGAGCGACGTCGAGCGCAAGATGCTTGCGTATAGTAAGTCAGTTGGACTCGTGCGGCGGGCAGTCGACGCGGCGTGCAGTCGAAGTCGAAGTCGAGGTCGAGACACCAGGAACAATAACGGTACCACGAAACTACGGACCACGACCAACGCACTCCGTCGAGCGAGGGAAAGACGAAACGTCCGGGTTGCTCGTGTAGCCGCCGTAGGAGCCTCGGGCGTGGACGGATGACGGCAGGTTTTGTTGACTTGCGGTAGATGGCGCCACAAATAATTCATACCCTTTTAGTGGCAAAAACGCTTTTGAAGCGTTTCTGCATGCCTAAACAACAAGATTTTTTAAAACTTAACCTTAAATCAAGCTTACAATTGCCTAACACTATCACTTACAAAAACCACTCCGAATGACGTCACACCGCAGGTTCCATTTGCGGCCACCATGTGGCCGCAGGTTGGAAAAAAAAGCGTTTTTTATTTTGCGATTACGCAGCGAAATAGAGGTAGTTCGGGGTATGGCGGCACTTTTTCTCTTACTTATGCCGAAGTAAACAATATAAAAAATACAAGCTGCACATTCGTTCAGTGTTAAAATCATTGCACCGCCCCTTTAAGCCTGGTTCAGACAGTTGCGTTTGACCGCGTTTGACTGCGTTGCGGCAGCGAAAAACCAGGACATTCCTACTGCTTATATCGCGTGCCAACATGATTCCTTGAATTAGATTCCACGCTTCATACGAAGCACAGATGTGCCGGTGACTCGCTTTCGGTCCTCGACGCAACGCAGTCAAACGTAAGTGTCTGAACCGGCCTTTACTCTCGGCAAAGAGCGCGATAAGAAAGCGAGCCGGCACGGCAGCCGCGTCATGGCGCTGATAGCACGGACCGGTCGACGGTCCGGCGTTCACCTTCATATCGCCTGCGGGTGTACACAAGCCGTTGAGGCTTACTTTTTGAAGATGTATGCATCGGAAATAAAAATATCCTATTCTGTTCTATTCTATAACCTAAGCCGATCACTATTCAAGTGGATTGCAGCGCAATTTGTCCTTAGAAAAAGGAACCCCACACTTCACAGAAGATTTTTCAGAAACGAAAGGTTCAGCTCTTTGCCTTATTAAGCCATTTCAGAACGTAGGTGCGTGATTTCTTTTTTTTTTTTTCTTATATGTTGTTTTTTTTTGTAACAAATATCGCTGCATACACAAAACAAGAGGAACTGCGAAACATCTTTTAAAGAGATAATATTACGGCGTGCAAGTTTCTCTGCTCCTGCGCACCTTGTGCGCTTGTTTGCCCCCCAAACGCGCCCGGCCCGCGTGCGTTTGTTTACCCCCGACTTCAGCCAATGACTGCGTGCGCTCGGCTGCCTCGTGATCGCGCGTTCACTGCGCGTTCTCTATGTTGCCCTTTCGTTGGCATGCCCTCCTTGGAGTTTTGGTGCGCCAAAGACGTATTTTGAAACACTTGCTCGCCGTGGTATGGCGAGCAAGGGCTTTCGGATAATACCGATGCCGATTCCAAGTGTTTAGCATAAACATCGCGCGTTTAGTTTTAGGAATATCGTTTAAAATCTCGTGCCAAGTCTCACTTACCGCATATACCGGGGTCCCTTCCCAAAGCTGTTTGATAAAGGTCCTCGTCATTTGCCACTACTAATACGTACGGGGACAACTGCATGCCTACGAACGCTGTTCCCAGCAACATGCGGATCAAGGCAGCTTCCATGGCATTCAACTTTCTTGTTCCCGGAATGCGGAGCGGGAAGTGTTGTAAGCAACTAGGGTGTCCTGTCTTTTACTTCAATATGTATACGTGGGCGTTTTCACATGTGTTGAAAAGTTTGCGGAAGAAAACGTTTGTTCCAAATTCAATGACCATTGTAGTTTTTGCTTCCGGTATATACTCAATTGTATTCGGTTTATTTTATTAACACTATTTATTTGCGCATTTACTCCATGAACGACTAAAAATCCTATCCTCTTTAGACGAATTCAGGTATTACTTTCATGGTGCATCTTAGATTTTTTAGCACGCCTTGAACGATGTCGGTAGAAGTTACAAATGTTACGTCATTTCGCGTTATATATATATATGTATATATTAAGAACAAAGGTGGGTGGGTGGGTTTGTGGGTGGATACGTGGGCAGGTGGTTTTATGGGTGGGTGGATACGTGGGTAGGTGAGTAGGTGAGTGCATACGTAGGTAGGTGAGTAGGTGGTGGATACGTAGGTAGATGGGTTTGTGGGTGGGTGGGTGGATACGTGGGTAGATGGGTACGTGAGTGGATACGTGTGTAGGTGGGTTTCTAGGTGGGTGGGTGGATACATGGTTAGGAGGGTACGTGGGTGGGTGGATACGTGGGTAGGTAGGTAGGTCGGTGGATGCGGGAGTAGGTAGACAGGTAGAAATGATATCAATAGAGTGACACTAGAGGCTGACCTCTCCATGAGTGATAATTAATTTTAAACGATAATTCTTAGTGTGTTATTGACCCGCCCCCCGTTTTTATAATGCCCTAATGGGCCCCCAAGGATTAATAAATGAATGAATAAATGGAAATGTTAGTCTATGAACAAATATCTGAATTGTTTAGTCATTCAACAAAGACTCGTCATCATACCGTTCTGCAATTTTCTGTTAGAGCGCCCTATCCTCTCCCGGCCAATCGGCGGAGGGCACAAGTTCCGGCTCCGCGTTTCTTCGCCGTCGGGCGCATATGCCCTCCACTCGCCCGAAAGCGGACCCTCCTAACCAAAGCGCACGCTTGTGACTCAGAAAGCGCAGCGGAAACAGCTAAAACGTCACAAAACACGCAATTTCCGGGAAGCGCTCGACTTTCGCGCGCACAAAAACGCGTTGGTTTGGATCGCGCTTTAAGCGCGAGACACATGCGCGAAAAATCCATCCGATCCGACGTCCGATCCGACAATCCGAACGCCTGATCCGAAAAATTTGGTCGCTTCAGACGTCGGATCGGCGATCCGACGTGCGTCCAACGCGCCAGATCGTTTCGCACGGCGGACGGATTGTCGGATGCGTCCAGCCAATGACAGCACAGCTAGCGCGAACGTCATGATGACGTACTGGGTCTGGCGGGACGAATAAGAAAACGGGACGGGCGACGGGAAGCCGGACGCGTGGATCCCGCTGACCCATTCGAGAAAGATGGCCCCGGCAAAGATTGCACGCGCTAACGAGAACGGGCTCCTAACTTCGCTCGTGTGAGCTAAACCGTCAATCTGGGACCGGTGATCTATGAACGCGGACTTCCCCTGGAGTGTTTGGACCTCCTGGGCGGAGCCGAACGGATCGTCGTGTCGCATGCAAGGTCGGAAGCGTGTGTCTCAAACTGTCGCGTGCGGCGATTCGGAGCGGCGTTCGGACTGTCGGATCGGACGTCGGATCGGACGATTCTGCCGTCCATGTGTCTCGCGCTTTATGGTACGTTTACACTTGCGGATCCGCCAGTGAATCCGCCCAGCTTTTCCCGCTGGGGCGAGATGCTGGGTGGAAAACGCGGCGGCGAGCCGTATACGTGGCTTGCACAGGACGTCATTTCCGTTGCCCTCCAGACAAAAGGGGAAGAAGGAGCTCCCCTCTTATCTGGATCCTCCTTTGTGCCTCCCGGATATGCACAGACGTCGCTGTTCCCCTCCCAGAAGATTATAGAAGATTAACCCGTCACTCAAAATTCTTACAAAGGTAGCTTCCCTCTCCTCCTTGTATATGGTGTTCAAAAGTATGCGATGCGGGGTCAGTGCAAATCAACATTAATTCAATTACTTATAATAGACCGATCTCACTAAGCGTTCGGCGCATGCGTAACGCCGTCATAGTTTTAGTTCACGGGGGGCGAACGCCCGTACATGTGAGGGCTCGTGCCGTCTCGTGCTCCACAAGCGCAGAGCTCCAGCAAGGTTTATTGCACGTGCAGAAAGACTAAAGTTCCCTCGATGCATTGCGGCAGCGCTGGCGTAGTCAAACTGGCTGATGAGATCGATCTATTGAAATAGCTAACGCATTTCGGGTACATTTGCAATAGACCTATTGCTAGATTACCCAAGCATCAAGGATAATGCAGGGATTGGTGCCCCTCGCGTCGCACGTGCTGCCCTCAGCAGTAGTTACTTTTCTAAAGCAAATACCTTAAACAAATGGTATCTTGCACGCGCGTTCGTCGACGCTTTATTTTGGTTATTTACTTCGAATCTTTTATACGGGGAAGGCGTGCGCGTGTGGGCGCGGGGAACACAAATCCCCGCATTCTCCTTGATGCCTATACTGTTAACAAGTGCATGCAAATACACAATACCATAAAGTATGGGTAATTAGGCACATTAATAAAAACACTAATTGACTGAGTGACTGAAAAATTGAATACCATATGTATGTTCTCTTAGATATTATTTATTTTATTTATTTATATTGTACCTACATCGCCCTGTGGTCCTTATTGTAGTTTTTTTTTTAGAAAACACTATGGGACAAGTGGAAAAAGAAAACTGCATTATCATCAATGGACTCAATATTTTCCGGGAGGTCGTTCTACTCTCCCGGTTTTGACAAAGAATGAATTGGCAAAACTGTCAGTCCTGTAAGTGGGTACATCAATTTTTTTAGAATGATCACAGCGGGAGGATACGTAGGATGGCTCCATAAGATAAGTGGCTTTATCAATTCCTGTTATGTTGTGAGAAACATGGTGGAAGATTTTTAGCCTTAGTTTTTTTTTTTTTCTACATTCGAGTGTTTCCCATCATGAGAAACACGGAAACACGGTTAAAGAATTTTGGCCTTAGTGTTTTTTTTTTTTTCTTCTACATTCGAGTGTGTCCCATCCCAGCGTAGCTTTCATATCTGTAACATTAGCATAAAGGCCATAATTGTTCAGTACGCAGCGAGCGGCCTGGTTTTGAACTTTTTCTAGTTTATTGATAAGAATGTCGTGATAAGAGTCCCACAGAACGCACGCGTAATCAAGGATTGTTCTGACCAAAGGAAACAAAAGTGTTTCTTTAACGTTTTGTCACGCGGATCTAGAATTTTGGCGGATAAAATTAAACATTTTACTAGCCTTGCCAATTGCATACTTTCTAAATGGCTGTTCCGTTTTAGGGAATCTGCAAATAGCACTCCTAGATAAACATACTCGAACTAGGGAGCCTTCATGTGCGCTTTGCTAGGGTGATGCCATTCTTTGTAATACCACTCGCCGACAAACCAGCAGCCATTTTGTTCCTCGGCGATAATCCATGGGGCTTATAACCCTCCCGGAAACAAGCACCTTATCTCAGAAGTTCGGAGCCGCGTTGTGGAACCCACGGAGGGAGGATTATCATTTTCCCCCTCGGATGGGATTACCGATGGACACAAAGGCCACTTTCCCGCGCGCGGGGAAACAATGAGAGGAACAAAATGGCGGTGGAAGAGGGTTGTGGGAAAGGGAAACAGGCAGTTGGCATCACTCTATGCGAAGCGCACATGAAGGCACTCTAACTCGAACACAATACATGGAATGTTACAGTTCATCAGGTAGGTTTGAAAATCGTGCAGCTTGCTTCTCAAGAAACGAATATATTTGCATTTACTTAAATTTATGCTCATTTTCCATTGATTGCACCGAGAAGATAAAATGTTTACATCGGTTTGTAATATGGCTAGGTCGTCTGACGTGTTTATTTCTCTGTATAATACGCAGTCGTCGGCGAACAGTTTAGTATGAGACTATATTTTCGGTGATTTGATTACGTGTATAAAGAAAAAAGTAGAGGCCCTAAGACACTCCCTTCTGGCACTCCCGACGAAACCCGAGTTGATACGGATATAGTACCGTTTAGGACAACACGCTGCTCTCGACCTTCTAAATAATTTCGTATCCAGTTCAGGACATTTGGATCTCTGTTTATAAAAGTCAACTTATACATTAATAACTGTTGTGGAACCGTGCCAAATGACTTGCGAAAGTCTAAGAACACGCAGCCCACATATTTTCTGCGGTCTAGTGATCTGGATATTCGATGATAAAATTCTACTAGCTGAGTGTTGGAAGAGTAACCGCTTCGGGAAAACATGCTCTGAGGGGGAAAAGAAGTGTGTCGAGTCCAGGAACGAGTAAAGGTTACTATAAATAATGTGTTCAAACAATTTACACGAGATCGATATTAATGAAATAGGGCGATATTTTTCAACACCGGTTTTATACCAGGATTAAAAAACAGGCGTAAATTTCGCCATCTTCCAATCCACTGGAACAATCCCTGGGTTTAATGATTCGTTGAATATAACAAAAATATAACAGGCTACAGATTCACTACACTTAAGGAAAACAACAGAGGAAATTTCGTCAGGTCCAACGAAGTTGCTTGCATCAATTCCGCGCAGCAACCCCACATTATCGTTCATTTCAATTGTAATGATGGGCATTGCGCTTTGCTGCGTTTGGTAAGCCACTGGAGATACTAGATGCGGAGTCTTTTCCAAAAATACTGACTTAAAATACGAGTTAAAACATTCAACCTTCGCGTTACTATAGACACCACTGTACCACTATCAACTGCCAACGCAAGAATAGAAGTGTCTTCCTTTCCGTTCGCATTAAGAAACTTCCAGAATTCTTTAGAGTTTCTTTTTAGATTTTCGTTAAACTTGTCAGAGAACACTTCTCTGTTTATTTTTGCTTTGCATTTGAAGAAGCTAATTGATTTCTTTGTACTTCTGCTCAGCTTGGGCTGACCAACTTTTGGAAAGTTTTTTGTAAGCAAGCCTTGTTTCACCTATTGTATGCGAATTTCGACATTAAACTAAGGTCTAATGTAGTTTTACGCTTCCTTATTTGTTTCGATGGAATATACACCTCCTCAAGCTCTAGCACATTGTTTCTAAAAGCGCGCCATTAAGTTTCGACGTCATTATTTTCTCATAGACGACTGTATGTACAAAAATAGGATTCAGGTTCTGCATCGATCCCGTCGAAGTTGCCTTTGTCGGGAAGAAATACGTTCCGCGAACACTCCGCTTGCTTTCGCGTTCCGGGCTCCGAGAGCTTGGCAACAACCGCGCAATGATCACTTATGCCGTGAAGTACAGTAACCTTGGATACAACACCAGGAAAATTGCATAGAATCAAATCCAAAACAGCATTCGCTCGAGTAGGTTTTTTTAAAACATATGGTTCGAATCCAAATACACCAATCATGTCAGCAAACATTGAGTAAGCGAGGAGCCCATGTAGCAAGAACTTTATCAGACCAACTGAATCCTAGCAGATTAAGGTCTCCTTCCAAGAATACGCTACCTGGAATTGTCGTCAAGTCACCTTATTTGTCTATCGAGTACGTATCACTATCTGGGGGGCGATAAAATGTACCAAAAGGCTCGAGGTTGACCTAGGCACTTCTTATGAGTTGTGAATGCGAAGGTGTGCAAGCCTCTCGTCCGCTCCCTTATTTCTTCTGCTGAGTACATTTCGTCGCCGGTCAGCACGCGCACTCTCCTTAGCGCGCTGACCTTGTTAACGGCCCGCTGACGGACACGCAGCACCATGGGGTGAGGGGTCGTTGAAACTGACGCGCAGCGGCCAATTTGGAGCCTCGTCGACGCGCGGCAGCCAATGGGACCGAAGGCGAAATCCATCAGCTTTACTCCGCTCCTTTGGGATCGGGGAAACGATAGGGTGCCGTTGTCTAGGCTTTTCGCGTGGTTTCATAGCTGGGAGCTGACTTCACTTAAAGAGATACTACCGCAAAATTTCGGCGCTCATTTTTTGGTCTTTATGGGTTCAAAGGAGCAGTATCACATGGAACATACCAATATCTTGTTAAAAAATGAAAGCCGCTTACAACTCCCTGTAACGCCGAATTAGAGCGCAGCTCTTGAGGAGGAGGAGGGAAGGGCACTGGGGGGGGGGTTAAACTAACCAGGGGGGGTCACGTTACCTTGGGGGTCACGTGACCCCTAATGCCGATGATGTCATCACTGACGTCACTGATGACGTCATCAGTGACGATGACGATGCGGGTACCGATGACCTCATTAGTGACGTCACTGATGACTTCACCAGTGATGATGACGATGACGATGCGAATGTCGGTGACGTCATCAGTGACGTCGCTGATGACGTCATCAGTGATGATGACGATGACGATGCGGATGCCGGTGACGACATCAGTGACGTCACTGATGACGTCATCAGTGATGATGACGATGACAATGCGGATGTCGGTGACGTCATCAGTGATGATGACGATGACGATGTGGATGCCGGTGACGTCATCAGTGATGATGACGATGACGATGTGGATGCCGGTGACGTCATCAGTGATGATGACGATGACGATGCGGATGCCGGTGACGTCATCAGTGATGACGATGACGATGTGGATGCCGGTGACGTCATCAGTGATGATGACGATGACGATGTGGATGCCGGTGACGTCATCAGTGATGATGACGATGACGATGTGGATGCCGGTGACGTCATCAGTGACGATGACGTCATCGGGGGGTCACGCGACATCGGCGGGGGTCACGTGACCTCGAGGAGGGGGTTACGTGACCTCAGGGGAGTCACGTGACTTCGGGGGGTCACGTGACCCCCCACGAGGTCACGTGACCTTGGTGGGGGGCTCGCGCGGTGCATTATGGGACATTTCCCATGATGCACCGCGCGGTTACGCCGACGCCGACGGCGACGGCGACGCCGCTCAAGCCGGAAACGGGCCCCTAAGAGCTGCGCTCTAAAAAGTCTCGAAAAGGAATCTTAAAACGAATTAAACGATTAGCAAAGAGATCCTGGTGGATGTCGCTAACATCTCGCTTGTAATGCCCGTCTAGAAACCTTGACGGCTAGTGACGGAGATTATCTTGCCTCCGGCCACGACGAGAGAAGAGGGAAAGGAGGAACTCCCCTCTTCCCGAAAATGCCTTTTGTGTGTCGCAGAAGTCGCTATTGTCCCCCTACAAGATTATAGAAGATTAACCCGTCACTCAAAATTCGTATAAAAGCAGCCGCTTCGGTAGCTGGAACGACTAGGCCATCCTGTCGACGTCAGCTTCGCCGTAGCTTTGCTCGTCCCGAGACGACCTACGTCACGATTGCGTTGGATGTCACGTGGTCTCCGCTGGGCCTTCTCCGAGCGCTTGCCAGAGTGGGCCGTTTATAACGAAAAATACAGTCACCAGACTCAATATAAAAACGTGCGATTGTCATTTACGATATTGTGGATGATATTCAACCTATTTTTGAACACGACGGGAATATTTCAGATTTAGTTGAAGTATCCCTTTAAAAAAAGGATTTAAGGTGCCTTTTTTTCCATTCAAACTGATGACGTCGGCTCGCTCCATTGGACCAGTTAATGCTTTCGCATTAAAAACTGAAGTGGTCCCCTTAGGTAAAAGTACATGACATCACACAGACTCAGTGTTGTTTTGGTAAGAAAACCAGTTCACTGCTACTCCAGAGCAAGCACACACCACCTCCGTGTCCATTTCTGTCTTTGAGGTATACGGTAAAACCAACAGGAAAAACTTCGGAATCGGTAACCGAGTCATGTAGCCAAATCTGTTCCCAAAATAGCTTTGGGTTTGATCGGCTCGACTACAGATAAGAAACCGTCCACTTAATTGTTTTTATGCTACGGAAGTTCACGTGTAATACCGAAGCGTCTACATGTGATAAAGCGGCATTTTGACATACATTTCTCGCACTGCGTTAATCCTGCTGAATCGGTGCAGCCTTTTTACGAACGAGTATACAGGCATGCTTCGTTCAAAATCCCAGGTATATATGTCTCCGCAGATAACAAGCTTGTCGTTGGTAAGACATACTTTGGGATTCTTATCTTGTCTTTTTTCTTTGTAATAGTCCCATAGCGTGTGCCTTTTTTCTCTGATGAGGGCACTGAAATCGTCGGAAATGCTGTAAGCAGCGTTTTTGAATTGACACGCGTTGCGTATGATGTTGTCACGTTCTTTCCAATTTTGAAAGTTTGCTATAATCGGCCGACAGCTATGTCCCTTGAAAGTACCTAGACGGTGGGCTCTTTGTATTGAGGTGATATCAATACATAGATTACCTTTACATATGCGTCTAAGGAGAGTTTCCAATTCCTCCCATGACTCCAGCATTGTGCCATCAGGTATGCAAAAAAACAAAACAAAAAAAAACAAAAAAAAGAAAGAAACAGCAACACCAAGTTTGTTTTGCGGCCCTGATTTTCAAGGTCGTCGAGTCTTGTTTCCAGCTTTCTTCCATTTTCTTCAACATCTGAGATCTGTTGTTCAAACTGCTTGTTCTTTGCAATTAAATTCCCTATTTTGTTGTGAAATTTTCTTTGTTTTTTTTGTTTTTAATAATATTTACCTTTGCGAGGACATTTCTTTTTTATTTTTACCGCTTTGCAGTTTAGTTAACATAGATTGTAGGAGTTCCATTTGTTCCTTAGTTGCAGGACCAGGATTAGTTTATACGTCGCCACTCAGCCACAGCAACAAGAGCAGAAACAGCGCTTTTTTCCCGTAGTGTAGTTAGCGTCTATTACCCACTATGGCATGAAAGTGCCTATTCCTAGTGCTCGCAATCAAGAATAGGAGGTTGGGTGGAGCTGGCAGGAAAATCCCAAGAGGACGGAAAGGGCCAGATGGGAAATCACTAACCTGCATCAAAAAAGGTTTGCCTGAGCACATGACCTCATTCCTGCCAGTTATGAAACCCAGGGGTTCCGTGACAAGCGTCGGCTTATATGCTGACTCGAGCAGTCGATTCAATTGGCATGAAGTGACTGGTGGGTGGGAGCTCATTCTTCTGTTTTATACCTGACCTGATACTAGTGAAATATTTTACAACGTTTTGTCCATCGACATTTTTTTACTTTTCAATATTTTACCACATTTTTATTATTATCTTGACACATTTTTTATGGGTACGTTTTGCAACAATTTCATTAAATTACGAGTAAATTGTAACAGGCAAAGGAATTTCTACACAGTCAAAAAGTATTCAAGATTATCAACTATTCAAAATGCGCACGCTTTCTCATGTTACAATCATGTTAAAGGTCGCTAACATTTTCCACGGGCTCATGCAGAACATGAGACATCCTCAGGTTAATCACTCAAGCTTGCATCGTCACCGACCGTGGAATATTAACGTCCCTTAGGCAATAAAAGTGTGTCATGTTTGCTTACGTTTCTATTCAACAATGATGCACTGCCGCCTGCATCCGCAAAGTCAACGGCCAATTGACGTAATTGTTTCCGGCGACCTAAATGATTTTGTTAGATCGATGTATGTTTGGTTCATAGGAGCGATATCGTATGAACTGTGATGTTTTTGTTAAAGTTGTCGTTTCCCCTTTGCTATATATATATATATATATATATATATATATATATATATATATATATATATATATATATATATATATAAGTAAAAAAGCCATCGAGGTTCAAACAAACTTGGATAGTTTAATCCGACGTTTCGGGGGAGGGGGGCACTCCTTCTTCAAGCGTGAAGAAGGAGGGTCCCCCTCCGAAACGTCCGATTAAACTATCCAAGTTTGTTTGAACCTCGGTGGCTTTTTTATATGCGAACGCCTCGGCTCCCTACAACTTAAAGATTTCATATATATATATATATATATATATATATATATATATATATATATATATATATATATATATATATATATATATATATATATATATTTATTTATTTATAATTGCGGTAAATGATTTTCCCGGCTAATCATTAATTTACTTCAAGTTTTCAAACTTGACATTTTTCCGCATTTAAATTTTAACATACAATTAAGATATGGTTTTTTTTTTCTTTTTATACGATTGTCGGGGGAGTTATGGGACCATGGTTCCTTCCAGAGGGCATCTTTGTTACCCATGCTACGTCGCTGAAAAGATATTTTTATCAAAGGGTCCACTGCAACCATGCTAGTTTTTAGTGGCTGATGAAACGTAAGTACATTTTTTTTTGTATTTCGTATCAGTGTTAATTTTAACTGTTTAATGTCGTCCATAATTTGTGAAGTTCACAAAGCAAGATATTCTGTTACCTAAGAAAACTAAAGCCCGGCCTGCCAAAAACTATACGCATGCGCATGCGCATGCGCATGCAGTACGCATGCTTTGAACTTAATATTTAACAGAAAGAAAAAACACTTTTATTAATAATCGCTTAATGTCGACAGACTGGCTTTGTATTCCGTTTTAGCTTTTTTTTTTTCTTTCATGAAGGGGATCGCAGCAGCTGTTCCTCTATTGCGGTGCTGAACGCAGCTGGGTAAAACCCCGGCCGTGTCACATGGCATTTTGATTCCCGGAAGAGAACATTTTGGGTAGCAAGGAGGACGAGGCATCGCTGACCTTAGACGGGATAATATATTTACCCTTCAGTTTTACATTGAATGCCAAACAGCAATTTTTATTCTGCAATGCTTGGTTGGAGAGAACTTCATTTTTCCATTTTGTTTTGGCTTTCTACTTACAACTCTGCATCTACGCTGCACTTCACAGCGACTCAACCTTTCACGTATACTAAAAGTTTTGTGTAGATCTAGGAGGAAATAAAATTCGTTCTTAAACACATTCCTTCAGCTCATCTCGTAATCTTCGGAAACATTCTTGTGTAGCCACGCACGAACGCCAAAACACAAGATAATGCATTTCAAAATACGTCGAATGATTTCGCTACATTGGAGGAGTGCGTCTTGTTTTTATAGACGAGTGAGAATTCTGAATTAATTATGAGCTGGTGATCTGTATGCTTTATTAGCCAATGGCACCCCCAAAAGAAGTTGTACCTACCCTTCCTGGCTCTACAAAGATATCCGAAAAGCACAACAAACAAAACAAAAACGGGAGATTGTCCCCGAACAAAATTGACATAACGGAGTCTACATCAATGACTTCCAAAAAAGTTATAAAATAGACTAGTAAAGTCACAAGAATTTGTGTATTGGAAATTTTATATTACGCATATTTTAAATTTGTATATTATATTAAGGTGTGCTAGTCGGATAAGCTTTATGAACAATAAATAGCGCGAAGGACAGACAAGGGTATGCACATTTACAAATATTTACATGAGATACGAAAAATCTATTGATGTAGCAATGCGCCGAGAAACTGATGGCGAATAGACCCTTTCCGAAATTAAGTCTGGCCACTTTGATCACTATCATCATCTGTGGAACGGCGCCCGTGCCATACCAATGGCGGCCTTCTAGTGACTGATAAAGGAAGACGTTGAAGATGCTACTAAGCGGATGATGCGAGGCCTGTACATTCGGGGGGTCAGTACGACGCGACGTTGGAATGGAACACAAGAGCTATAGTAAGCGTTTATTTCTAATAACTCAGATTTAGTCAATCTGTGGGCGGCACACAATCGGCTTTAAAGCACTTTGGTGTATAGAATTTTCTCGAGGCATCTGGGTGGGTTGGAGCTTTGTTCTAAATGCAGGTTCTTGGTCACCATCGAACGGAAAGTGATCGAGAAAGAACTCACACTGAACAATTCCGCCGTTGACTTGCGAAAGTGACGGTGCCGATACAAGTTCATTTCCACCATCGATATGGCAAAACCTAACCTGCTCTACAAACCACCAGGCGGCACTGAATTTCGGAAAGGGTCTATTCCACTGGTCATTTTGAACCAGTGATATTGGATGTAGCGCGCCGGGATTAACTTTTCTGGAGCGCGCCTATCTCACTGGGTGATCGGGGTCGAGACGAACGTACTCCACTCGTCGTTTTAAATCAGCTCCCACTCCAGATCTCGATCCGGCTCCGAAAAAGCCGCGCCACCGATTTTGGTGGATTCCACCGGGAGCCAGTCTGGCCAGCCCTTGGCGAGCAAATAATATAGGGATCCCACTCAAGACCACTTCCGATAATCAGGCGTTGGCAGCGCCCGAGAACAATATGGTGAAGTATAGCTTTTTCCTTTTGTTTATTGGTTTATTTAAACTGTCTCAATAGTACTGATTGATTATACTTACTTTAAAAGTTTTGGAAAACGTTCAGAACCGCGCATAACCATAAATTTATATAGTAAGGCAAATGTAGCAGTGGCCGTTAGCCACCCCTAGGCCCGTTGGCACTGTTGGCCTTCAAGGGTTCACTACCCTGCGCCCCTCCGAAGCCATGCTTCTAAACTTCAGCGGTCCCGCTGTGATCGCTCTGCGAATATCGATTTCTAGACGGCCTTTTCTTGCAGTTAGCCTCGCTTTCTGTTTAAATTTGACGTGCGTTTACGAATCACGATGCTAATTCGTTCTAAAGGGGCCTGCTTGGGCAGAAGCCGACAAGTCGACTCATTTGGCCGACTGTGATGCTGCTTCAAATTCGTTACCGGTTGGTGCATACATCTTTTAAAAAGTTCGTGCTGCGCCCTCCGCGCAAGGCCAGACACGAGTGTGCTTTCTCGAACGCAGTGCACATCGGGCGTAGCCGGTTAACGTTTTTGATAGCATGTGTTAAAGTGCTCTGTACGACGTGACTAGAATAGGCGACTCGAACGTAAACAATTAATTTTGTTCACGCTTTACAATGTCTGCGTAACTTTCGTGGAACTAAGGTTTCACACCACCTTACAGAGAAAATAAAAAGCTCCTTGGAAAATCCCGTTATACACGAACTTTTTGTGCTAATCTGCAAAATAATAATAATAAAACAAAGCATCAAATTACCTGCTTACGGAAACAAAACAAAAAACTGTACCGCTTGATAAAGTCAATTTACCAGTTATTATATTAACATACATGCAAAGAAATTGAGAGGGTACAAACCTCTTAATTGACTTGTAACCCGATGTATCTCTCATAAAATTGAATGCAGAGATACCTCTAGAAATAGCTTATTTCATATATGTCAGCTTCTGAGATTCACGCTGGACCTCTCTTGTCAGGGTTCCTTGTGGGCATGGCAGCGTCTCTCTTCCTATTAGCGGCGAGATGTTTTGGTGGCGCCCTCCTATGGTTCCCCCCTTGTGACGTCATTACCTTGCAAACAACAAGTTCAATTGTGTTTGTAATTAGCATGGTGGAAGCTTGAAATCATTGCGCTCTCAAAGGAACACTGCCAGCACCGTCAAAATTAGTTCTTTCATTTCTCTTATTTCCGTGGATGATAAATCCCCTTTCCGACGTCATAGTCAGCGTTCGGCCAATAATGCAAGGCCGACCACAGCGACGCTTTCGGTCGCGCACGGGGCTTATTCACCGTCGAACAAGGGTCGAGCCCTAGACGGCATCTATCTCGGCTAAACATGCCACACGGTAAGGTCCACAATAACCCTTACTCTTATATTAATATGTTCCTGCACAAAAATAAAACGTTATGTTGTTGTGTTTTTGATCGTTGTGAGTTGCAGGTTTTTTGCCTTGTGTGGCCGTTTTCACAAAAAAAAAAAAACGATAAAAAAAAAGCTTTCCACAATAACCCTTTCGCATGATACAGTATGATTTGCAACTAATTACAATAGTTTATTATTCAGCTTTTGGCGAGCAATTTTCGCTTGGAATATGTTGCCATCAAGCGGAGAGGCACAACGGCGCATGCGCGTCAGACTCCCGCAAGAACGAGGGCTGCTTCCCGCAGTGCTTGGCAAGAAAATGGCATACCATCGAGATTCACACATTTATCAGCGACCTCCGCAGTTCACCGTTGTTCGTTGTTCGGAAGCGCCATAATTTACGCAGTGAATGTTACGACAATGTGAAATGCGGGACATTTTGAAGATTTGGGAATTTCTTGCGGGACGCTTGACACGAGCCATCAATACGGGACAGTCCCGCAAGTCGCGGGACGGGTGGTCACCCTAGGTACAAAACGAGTTTTTATAGGCAAGGGCTAATTTGTAACTATAGTGACTGGTAATTTGCTCACTATTAAATTTTTTAAACAATGGTTTCGTATGACTGTCATAGCTAGTTTGACATATCATACGAATCACTCTCTTCTAAAGAATATCAATTTGATTTATATTAGTTTATTTATATTTGTTTTATCTATATTAGGTAGAAATGTTGTGTCCGCTCCGAGATACACACAACCTCATTTTAGGTAGCAGGGGCATTTTCTGGTCATCATTGCTATTATCGTGGCCAGTATGAGCTGAAACGCCTTGATCTGTGGTGCGCAGCAGTATCAGAGCCGTGTATCATATTTTTTTCTGAAAACTGCGATGCCCGCTGTGGCTTTTTGTCCTGCGCTCGTGGTGATACTCTGAACCTATGTGTCATCTATTAGTGAGGAAGTAAAGGTAATATACCTTTGCTTAATTGAGCCACAAAACGTCACGGCATAAATCTACCGCACACTTTCTTGAAACAATGTTTTTGGAGCCCTGACCTATGATCATGCAGTGATCAGTCCACTCTTGAGTGGCTCAATTACAAATATCGCTGCATTCGTAAAAAAAAAAAAAGAAAAAAAAAAGATTGGTGTGTGTGTACGTTTATACAGCCTGGAACTTATAGTCTGCCTCAACAGGCGACTTGTCTCCCAGCTGATGAGAAATTTAGCCAGTGCACTACAACCGCTAGCCTTGGGTCTTGAATGTGCGTCACGCAGTAGTGATACACGAACGACCGCGGCCGGCACGACGCTCATCCAGATCGAAACGGGCACGGTGAGGATTGAACACAGAATTCCTTGGGTTCTGCAGCGTGAACTTTCACCCCACGTGCTCCGAGCTGGTGTGCGCTAGCCCACTCGGCCACCGATCCCCCTCTGCGTTCGTCAGATACATTAGAAACCGTCAGAAGTCCCAATAGAAGTGCGCCACATATTTGAGCATTAAAGTATATCGGTTATGAACTGCATAATTTATGCCGGCCGGGATGAAGGTCAACTTAGTGATGAAGCACACAACTGGCGTTCTCGGGCAGCAAGGTATGAAAAGAACCGCCAGTTGGTCCCAGCGGTGTCCGTGCACCCTTTCCAATTGAGAAGGCTGCACGTTTATATCCACGGGCAATTCTGGATCTAAGTGTATATCCACGGGCAAGCAAGACACGGGGCATGACTTTCTAAAACTTTGTTCATCATTAGTCAAAGGTGTCAGAAACTTCCAACACAATTTCACACTTCACTTCACAAAGATATCATATCCATTTTTGTTTTCAGCTTGAAAGACTTTTTTTCTGTATTATAGTACATTTCTGTTGTATTTCTTGAAAATAGCAATGTTGTTTACATCTTTTACACCTTATTTATCTTACATATTTTTTTTGCTTCGTACAAATAAAAAAGTATGTTCATACCATAGCTTAGAAGCCAAAGCAAATCAGAAGTAGAGAAAAAAATCTATACAAGCATTTTCGTGTAACAGCTAGATGCTACAATTCTGTGCAGTGTGATGTAAAAACACAGTGATCACAGCATTAATGTCAAACAAAATTAAAGTGGTGTGTACGGTACAAGTTTGGGGAAGTCAGAGTTTGTAACTGCTTACTTGTGCTTTGATTATAATACCGTCACCTAGCTGTGTTTGGAGATTTGTATTTGTCCTTTGTCCCTCTTGTTCCCGTCCTCCAGGCGATTATTTTCGTCGTCTTGCTTGTGCTTGCTGCAGATGAGCCGAGTCGTTCTGTTTGTTGTTTGCTGAAAGCAGAGTTTCTAAAATAGGTGTGTAAACTGCTCGACACGCCAAGGTCTCGCTCATAGGCACACTTGAAAGTGTTTGCATGGGCTATGACTATCATTAGAAGCTGGACTTCATGAAGTATTAGGTCATAGTGGTGTGGAAGCATAAGCCATTGTCTCTGCTAAAATGTTTGGGCCATAACTGTACGGGTGTGCAGTTTTGTATATCTGGGAAAATGAGGGTTGAGTAACTCGTCTTCCTCATGATCAACATTATCGAGCCTTCATCAGCCATTCGTCAGAAAGGAAATTTTTAGGACATCTCTAACACGAAGTCATTGCAGGCATATGTGAAGGCACCTTGAAGAAAAACCTTATGCAGGTTGGCCAGGTCACAAACTGTAAAAGGACTTTGATCATGTTCTGATATGTGCAAGTATTCTCGTCATTCGGCACCTTGCTGTGTTAGCCAATTGACAAGAACAAGGCCAATTCCCTCAAAACCTTACTAGTATATAGTGTTGTCCATTTCTGTTCATGAAAAGAACATTAGCAGGGTTTGCTACGGCTATGAAAAATAAACTAACCATTCCTTATATTTAGAGACATTGCTTGCATCGGTTGCTATGGATCGGTTGGCTATATTAAATTTGTAATTTTATTCAAACTGAGCTGGTACTTTCGACATGCTATCTGAACAGTATAAGCATGAAGGGCCTGCTATGCTTATTTGAAATGCTGTCCAGCTTGTGAAGAACATCTGGGTCAGACCAATGCTGGAGAACGAAGTTTAAGTCTCAGTCCCTGAGGTCTAAGAACTGTGTAGACATTATGAAGCTTCCGGGGACCACAGAGGACAAGGACGAGTGTTTCAGCTGATATTACCACGAGCGCAGCTGACCAAGCAACAGCGCGCCCGTGATCCACCGGTTATCGCGCTTGTTTTCCACGCAGAGGCCCAGGGTTTGATTATTCTGGCCGCGTCTAAACATTTTTGTTGGCGCTGTAATGTGATGTTCTGGTAAATTCGAGAACAGTCTTGCTGATTCGAGGTTAGAATGATCTACACCGAATGTTTCAGAAGCCCACGCGCGTAGATAAGGGGCTTCTCGTGGCGAGCCGGGGTGAAGTCTCGGCCCAGCGTTCGATCCTGCTGCTACGCCGCCATCGACACCCATGACGCTCTAGTGTTATGCTCCGTCTTCCCTTTGTTCTGGGCACAAGTTCGCCCTATTAAACGTTTAGTTTGTCAGTTTTCGTTTTTCATTATTTGTCGTTCATGACATTTTGATGGAGGTGCGGGGTATTTGCATTTTATGCCCGTGAACTGTACCCCTCCGAAGACACGCCGGCCAAGTGATGTCCTCAGCTCCGGGAGGTTACCTTTCGCAGAAGGCCAGACCAATGCCCGGTCAAGTCGCCGCAACCAAGGCCTAACCCCGGATTTGTGACTGTTACCCGACAACTCGAAGACCAAGACGACGAAGATGTCCCAGCAGAACCCGGCCGCCCTTTCCGCCGCCTACCTGCCCGTTGCTCCTCGGACACCGGCTCCCTTCCACAGAGAAAGCCACGAAGACATCGACGACGGGGTGCAAAAGTACGAACGAGTGGCTCGCCATAACGGGTGGACACCGGAACAGTGTCTTCAGAACGTTTACTTCGCCTTGGAAGCAACCGCGCGGAGCTGGTTCGAGAACCACGAAGCATCAATCACCTCCTGGGAGCAACTCAAGGCTGAGTTAGGAAGAACATTCACCAACCAACACCGAAGTGAACGCGCTGAAGACCTTCTTCAGGCGAGGGTTCAGGGCCCTAACGAGAGCGTTGTTAGCTTTGTTGAAGATGTTCTTCGACTGAGCAGCCGCGCGGATCCTGACGCCCCTGAAGAAAAGAAGCTGAAGCTACTAATGCGGGGCGTGAAAGAAAATATCGGAGGCCTCGTGCGCAGGGTTGTAAAGTACCTAGTACAAGTAACTGGAAATCGGTATCTAGGTATTTTTGTTGTACATAAGGTACAAACCTAGGTACTTTAATTTCTCAGTATCTGTATTTGTATCTAAGGTACATTTTCCAGTAACTTGTAACTGAGTGAAGATACTTTTTACAGGTACTTTTCTTTTCACTCCGTCAAAATGGTAGAAACTATAAATCTTGAAGTATTAACACACTACTATGTGCCGTGATTAACGTTGAGTTGGGTACGACATCGGAGGCACTGACTTGATCAAACGACGTTTGAGCGAACGAAACCCCGCCTATGATGTTTCATCGAACGACGCACTTTAGTGCATGTAGGTGTTCATTTGAGCGAACGGTGGATTAGCGATGCCGTTCTAGCGACACCAGTTTATTTAATCGCTTCGGAACTCTGTTTAGGGCAAATATCGTCCTGCTGCCTTCATCTCAAACCGAAATCGACTTCATTGCGTGTTTGAAGTTCTTCTGACAGCTATACAAGGAAGGAGATAACTTGAACGATATGCGCAGTTTTTGTCGCCCGTATCTTGTCCTGGTGGTGGCACCGCTCTGCCACAGATAATATATAAGATATAACTGCAGATAAATTATAATTACAATCGTAAGGCAATGTAACATCGCGTATATAATACAGTTTCCACTCAATAAATCGGACTCAAATTTTGCAGTTATCAAAACTGAAAAAAGTTCCGAACGAAAAAAAAAAAATCTAATTTTTCTTCTGACTAACGAAAGAAAAAATAAAGCGAGGAAGCTTGAAGCCTTTCGCTCGTTGTCGCGAAGGTTAGGTGCATATGCACTCGACTCATGCGTTTCTTCATGCGTCCGACCTCTTCAGGGCCCGTCGGCGTCAGCACCGGCTCTGAGGGCAAGAACTTCAATAAGCGAGTTTCGGCGGTTTTGGTGTGACATGATAAACAGTGGAAGCTGTGGCCTCGGTCAACCAATCGGAGCGTGGGGACAAGGCGCGTGAGGACTCAACACCGATGTCGACATCACATTCGCACCAATAAAGCACATATATCGAACTCGTTTTTGAGTGTATCCTTATTATAAAAAGCTTTACTTCCAATATATTTTGACAAATTTGGGGAAAATGAATAAAGACAGTATCTTTAAAATGCTGTGCAGCGATATTTAATTGGAATGTTTTTCTCTCTACACAAGCTTACTGGCACACCTGGGACTCAAGGATACTCACACGCAACGCCATTGGCCAAGAAACTCTTTTGGTGCGGTGTAATTTCAAGGACAAAAGCGATCATTTTCATTCAATCTCTCCTTTGCAAAATTTGATGACGTAACTCGGGGATCGCAGTACACCCAAGTGACGATATTTGAATGCGGTTCATAGATTGGACCCGAGCATTGCGTGGGCACTCGACTTGGGCTCGTGACAATTGCTAGCTCGAGAAGCATTCAGGCTGTGACCCGTGTCCAATCGCTGCAACGACGACAACAGCCGAGCCATAACAATGTCTGGAACTTAGCGCGTGTCCTGCGCTTTGCCAACCCCAGCGCGTGGCTATGATCAACACTGGCGGCATATAATCGGCTCCAGATCACGTGGCCGCTTGTTCTGGCTGCGAGTTGAGGGGGTGAACGCCGCTCGTTTTTCTTAAATTTTTTTCTGGGACTTCTATTGCGTAGGGTGAAAAACGAACGCGTGTTTCATAGGTCATTGACGTTAGGGATCCGTTTTAAGCGGTATTTGTGCACAGTACAAACATTGTTGCATTGCTCCTTTAAGGTAACTGTACCTGTACCTAGGTACATCTTTAAGCAAGTACCTTGGCGCGTACCTAAGTACCTTTTCGTCTGAGTAACTGTAACTGTATCTTAGGTACATTTTTAAAGTAACTTTTACAACCCTGCTCGTGCGGAGCCCGCCTACCAGCGTCGAAGGTTTCATCACTGAGGCCACCAACATCGAACGTGTCTCTCAAGCACGGGCCTCACACTATCAAAGACTTCCCGGCTTCGCTGCAATCTCGCCGCCCAGCTGCAACATCCGGATATCCGCTACAGCATCCGGGATTTCGTCCAGGAGGAAATCAAGAAGTTCCTGCCTGCTGCCACCAGCCTGCTTCGCTGTCGATAGCCTAAGTTGTCCGCGAGGATGTTCAACGGGCTTTCCATCCTGAGGCTCCTACCAGCGTAGCAGCACCCGAGAAGCCCTCCCTGACCTACGCGGCAGTAGTTCGGAGACCGGCGCCAGCTGCCCGGCAGTATTCCACGCCACCGCGGCGTGAGCCAGAGCCACAGACCTTCCGACGTCGGGAAGAGCAGCGCCAGCTCGTCCATACTGAACAACCGGCGCCTAGGAAGACGGATGTGTGGTGCACGGCCGATCACGACCACTGTGCTACCTCTGCGGTGAAGCGAACTACATCTACCGTCGTTGCCCCTGCCGCCAGCGGGGTTTACGAGGTTTTGCGCCCGACGACCCTCGACCACGTCTAGGAGAGCGACCTCGGGACATTGAGGACTGCCTCCGCCGCTCTTCCTCTCCTGAGTCGTCTCGCCGCCGAGCATTCCGTTCACCGTCTCCCCGACGCTCGCCATCGCCCTTCCGCCGGTCTCGCCGAAACAGCCTGTCACCCATCGCTTCCCGTCGGGGAAAACTAGGCGCGGCAATGCCGGGAGGTGGTGTTGCCGAAGACGAACGATGCCAAGATCCTCCAAGATCGCCGGAGCCCTCCGACTCTAACGCCAAAACGCCCCGAAACAACGTTTCTGCAACAGTGTCGAATAACCTCAACGTTGTCATCGACGGCCACGACGCGACGGCGCTCGTCGACACCGGAGCAGACTACTCCTTTTTGAGTGGGAGACTCTCTCGTCGCCTTCAAAAAGTTATGATGTCGTGGGACGGAACGCAGATGCAAACCGGCGGCGGACATCTCATCACACCTGTCGGGATCTGCACTGCTCGCGTCGAGATCGACGGTGAGACCTACCCTGTCAAGTTCGTCGTTCTGCAAGACTGTGCGAAGGACGTTATCCTCGGAATGGACTTTCTCTGCGAGTACGGCACCGTCATCGACCTCGGAGCAAAGTGGCTGACGTTACGAAAACCTGCTCCACCACCGGAGGAACCCAAAGCGACGTCATCCGCGGAACAAGTCCCCGCAAACCACGTGAACTTGATAATGATGTAGAAAACCCTAGACTGTGGTAAAAGCAGAGAAACTTGGTCGAAGAATAAAGACTGGGGAAAAGTACGTCTCAAACTCAGCTACTGTGTTTTTTTCATCAGGACAGTGCCCGGCTCGCTTACGCAAGCCGGGCACTGTCCAAGGCAGAAAAAAATTATTCAACGACCGACAAGAAATGTCTCGATGTCGTCTGGGTGTTAAGCAAGTTCCGCCCATACCTGTACGGAATCCCGTTCCGCGTTGTCACGAACCACCACGCTCTCTGTTGGCTAGCCAACCTAAAGGACCCGTCAGGCCGCCTCGCTCGCTGGAGCCTTCGACTGCAAGAATTCGGGCCGCAAGCATAATGACGTCGATTGTGTAGAGGTCGCCACCTATTGACTTTGTAAATAGTCTGCCGCATTCCTGTGGCGCCCCCTCTCGCTGTAACTACATGTTGTCGCTTGATTAAATTCATTCCTCTGTTGTGTTCTGAAACGTGTCGGTCGCATCCTGGCTCGCTACACCCTGTCCTCACGGTACGGGCCCTCAATCCATCAAACATGGTGTCAGAAGTGAACCGACCTCGACGCTAGCCTTCAGGACACTACAATCATGTCCAAGGAATCCAGCCCGCAGTGGGTCGGCGCCAATCTGCGGCAGCCGGACGCGTTCGACTTTTCGAACGTCGGGACTTGGCCGACGTGGCGAGACCGCTACGACGACTATGTCACCGTGTCTGGGCTTGGACAAGCGCCTCAAGACGTCCAGGTACGCTCCCTACTCTACTGTATGGGTCCAGAAGCTCGTCCGCTGCTCAACACGTTCTCGCTCGACGCGGCGTCCCTCGCTTCGTACACCGCAGTGGTTGCTCGCTTTACGGCGCACTTCGTGCATCCAGCCAACGAGCTCTACGAGTCTTCGCGTTTCCACAAACGCATCCAGCAACCTGACGAAAGCGTGGATGCCTATTACGCGGAGCTGTGTAAGCTCGTGAAGCGCTGCAACTACCCGTCAGCGGCGATAGAAGAGCGTCTAGTTCGTGACAGGTTTGTCGTCGGCCTGCGTGACACGCGTCTCTCGGAGCAGCTGTGTCGGAACGCTAAGTTAACTCTCACTGAAGCCTGGACCCAGGCACGTCAGTCCGAAGACGCCGATAAAGAGAAAGCGTCTGCGCGGCCAAGCAACGAGAGTTCCCGTGCAGTCCAAGTCGACGCTACGAAAAAAGATAAAGTTCCATCCCGTCGGCGCTCGGACACCAAAGCAGCTCGTGCAAGCGGAGCCCAAGCCAGAGCAGGGCATCCCCGTGAGTCATCGGCCTGTTCGTTTTGCGGTCGCGCGCCTCACGCGCGTTCAGACTGCCCAGCACGGGACTCGCTCTGCAACTACTGCAGAAAGAAGGGACACTTCGCTGAGGTGTGCCGTGCAAAGAAAGTCAAGCAAGGCAAGCTCGGCTCTATCCAGCTGCACGCTGTGGGAACATCCGCTAAATCTAGGTACGTGGACGTCACCGTGAATAACTACACCGCGGAAGTCAAGGTGGACTCTGGAGCGGAAGTGTCTGCCGTACCGAGTGACTTTCCCAACGTGCCGGCCAAGCTTGACAAGGTGGAAAGCCTGCTGACAGGACCCGGAGGTCAACCGCTGCGTGTTTTGGGGTCGTATCTGGCACGACTGCAGTGGCAAGGGAAGACAAGCTCTCAGCGGCTCTATGTGATCGACTCCCTTTCCGTACCTCTTCTGGGTCTTCCGGCGATTGAGGCTCTCAAGGTTGTACAATTCCTAGGTGCTGTGGACGCTCCCGAGACAACACTACATGCCGAATTGTTTCGCGGACTGGGCACACTCAAGGACGAGTACACCATTCGCCTGAAGCCAGACGCCGTGCCATTTTCACTCAGCGCACCTCGTCGGATTCCCATCCCGCTGCGAGAGGTCGTCAGGCACGAGTTAGATAAGTTGGAGAGCGACGGAGTGATTCGTCGTGTCGACAAACCAACCCCATGGTGCTCCGGACTCGTCGTCGTCCCAAAGCCTACCGGAGCGTATCGACTCTGCGTCGACCTGACACGGCTCAACGAAGTGGTGCTCAGAGAGCGCCACATCCTGCCGACAGTCGAGCAGGTCCTTGGTCTCCTGGGCGACGCGGCCATCTTCTCGAAGTTGGACGCCACAGCAAGCTTCCATCAGGTCAGGCTGGCAGCCGGCTCGCAGGAGCTCACGACCTTCATCACTCCTTTCGGCCGTTATTGTTTCTGTAGACTCCCCTTCGGCATCACCTCGGCGCCGGAGTACTTTCAAAAACAAATGGCCAGAATCCTTGAAGGTCAAGAAGGCGTCGCCAATATGATCGACGATATTCTCGTTTTTGGACGTAACCAGGAGGAACACGACGCTCGGCTCAAGCAGGTGTTGTCGCGGCTAGCAGGAGCTGGCATCACGTTGAACAAAGACAAGTGCCGGTTTGGAGTCTCCGAGGTCTCCTTCCTGGGAGTTATTGTTTCGGCAGAAGGCATCAGGCCGGATCCCAGCAAAGTGGAAGCCATCCGGACCATGGATCCACCGAGTGACATCGCTGGCGTCAGGCGCCTCCTTGGGATGGTAAACCACCTAGCAAGATTCCTGCCTCACATCTCTGACGTTACTGCCCGAATTCGAGTCCTCTTGAACAAAACTACGAGCTGGACTTGGCAGCATGAACAAGAAGCAGCGTTCGCAAAGATCAAGGAGCTGCTCACTTCAGACCGGTGCATGGCCAAGTACCACCCGGCGTATGCCACGACGGTTTCTGCAGACGCAAGCTCTTTTGGACTCGGTGCCGTCTTGCTGCAGACTCAGCCGTCGGGAGAACGTCGACCGGTCGCCTTCGCTTCGCGGTCAATGACAGACACCGAGCAACGATACAGTCAAACGGAAAAGGAGGCATTGGCGACGGCGTGGGCCATCCAGCGGTTCGACGAGTTCGTCCGTGGTATAAACTTCGACGTGGAGACGGACCACCAGCCCCTTGTTTCGCTGTTTGGAAAGATGGAGCTTGACATGCTACCTCCGCGGGTACAGAGACTTAGGCTCAAGACTATGCGCTATCAGTTCCAGATGCTCTATGTGCCTGAAAGCTGCTGGCTACAGCAGACACCTTGTCGCGGATTCCTCCAAAGGAACCCTGTCCTTTGGACACTGTGGAACTTTTTGCCACAGAGGTAGTTGACAGCACCTCCGAAGTACTGCCTGTCAGCTTGGAGGATGTGAAGAAAGCACAAGGCTCTGATGGCGAGTGCAGTGCACTGATCTCCTTTTGCCAGCGCGGGTGGCCGCAGAAGTCAAAGTTACCGCTGCATCTCGGAAAGTATGCTGCCGTGATGGATGAACTATCTGTTTGCAACGGTGTTCTTCTTAAGGGTGCCTGCTTAGTCATCCCTTTTTCACTGAGGCTGCAAGTGTTGACGCTGCTGCACGAGGGACATCAGGGAATTAACCGTAGCAAAGCCCGGGCTCGAGAATCGGTATGGTGGCCAGGCATAACTGCGGAGATCACTTCCATGGTTACCAATTGTGAGCAGTGCGCCTCCACTCGTGTGAACTTGTCGGAGCCGCTGGTCTCCACCCCTCTCCCCGGTCGTTCGTGGGAAATGCTCGGCATGGACCTATTCCACCTCAACGGACAAACCTTCATCCTGGTGGTGGACTACTACTCCCGATTCCCAGAGGTTGTAACGCTAAGAAGCACGACAGCTCAGGTTGTCATCGACGTGATCAAGAGCATCTTCGCTCGCCATGGAATTCCTCAGCGCGTAAGGTCTGACAACGGTCCACCATTTTCTTCGAGAGAGTTCACATCTTTCGCTAAATCTTACGGGTTTGACCACATGACCAGCAGCCCTAACTTCGCCCAGTCTAATGGAGAAGCTGAGAGAATAATCCGGACGGTAAAAGACCTCTTTCGGAAGGCAGATGACCCCCATCTCGCCCTCCTCAGCTACCGAGACACCCCGGGAGTGAACGGTTTCAGCCCAGCCCAGCTTTTGATGGGGAGGCAGCTGAAGACCCGAGTTCCTAAGCGCGACGAGCAGCTTCGTCCAGACTGGCCAGTGAAAGACAAGGTTGCCAGCAATGATTTAGTCTACAAAAGACAACAGGCTGCAGACTACAACCGGCGTCACGCGGCCAGGGACCTGCCGTCACTTCGAACCGGAGAGCAAGTCTGGGTGAGACCTGATCAAGTGCGCGCTACAGTGCTGAGTCCTGCTCAACGACCACGAAGTTATATTGTGGAAACAGAACGGGGTGGTGTTCTTCAGCGAAACCGCCGCCATCTCGTGCCTTTCGGTGGAGAGGCACAACTACAAGATCAGCCTGAATCAGCGCAACACGTCTTGGTTCCTGAACAACCACGACCCGCAAGCCCGACAGGGCCGCCCCCTGCCACTGAGCCTGTCCCGGTCCCAACCGACAGCGACGGTGTTGTGCGAACTCGCAGTGGCCGACGTGTTGTTCGGCCGACCCGTTTAAATTTGTGAAATTTTATGTAGTGGGCTTCCTCCATCTTTCATCTTTCATAAAGGGGGGAGATGTAGAGGTCGCCACCTATTGACTTTGTAAATAGTCTGCCGCATTCCTGTGGCGCCCCCTCTCGCTGTAACTACTTGTTGTCGCTTGATTAAATTCATTCCTCTGTTGTGTTCTGAAACGTGTCGGTCGCATCCTGGCTCGCTACACCCTGTCCTCACGGTACGGGCCCTCAATCCATCAAACAGATTGTTTGTCTAGGGCCCCAGTCGAATCTCCTCCCGACAGCACGGACAACGACAATGATACCCGTTTTCTCGGAGCAATAACAGATTCCGACATGGGAGAAGTTCAACGAGACGACCCCGAACTTCGTGCCGTGATCGACCACCTCGAAGGCCAAGGAAGTTCAGTTCCGCAATTCTTGGCCCGAGACTTGTCAAGCTTCGTTCTGCGGCCAGGCGTGCTCTCCAAGAAAAACTTCGGAACCAGCAACCCTGCCTGGCTGCTGGTTGTTTCCGCCAACCTGTTTGTGACAAGTACTATCGCCGTGACTCCCGAAAACCGTCCATTTCTATACACGGTCTTGCCATGAGTGCCAACGACGTAGAAAGCCTCCGACGAAGCTAGCAGGACTCCTGCAGCCGATATTTGTCCCGACTTCGCCCTTCCAGCAGGCCGGAATGAATTTACTTGGGCCGTTAACAACATCGACGCAAGGAAACCGTTGGATTATCGTCGCGACCGATAATCTTACACGATACGCCAAGACAAAAGCCCTTCCATCGGAAAGAGTGGTGGAAGTCGCCAAGTTTTTCGTCGAATCTATTCTCCTTCGACACGGCGCCTCCGAAGTCTTGATAACCGACCGATGGTCATCGTTTTTGGCTCAGCTCACGCAAGAGATATCCTTCGGCTCAGCCACACCAGCCATCGCCGGACCACCGCGTACCATCCGCAGACCAACGGATTAACGGAGCGGCTCAACAAGACGATCTCCGACATGATCTCCATATACGTCGACGTAGAGCACAAGACGTGCGACGAGGTATTACCGTACGTCACGTTCGCCAGCAAGACCGCAGCTCAAGAACCAACCGGGTTTACACCATTCGAGCTGGTGCATGGCAGAAAATTGACGACCATCTGGACGCGATGCTGCCCCATGAGCCAGTGGGTGACGGATGCGACGATCCCCATGTGGTCAGCCAGAGAGCAGAAAAGGCACGCCAACTAGCCCCCCTTCGAATCCACGATCAACAGCGTTTCGACGCTCGCTGGTACAATCTTCGTCACCCCGCCGTCCACTTCCAGCCCGGAGACAGAGTTTGGGTGTGTGATCGCCGATTCGTCGCCGCGGTGTCAAACTGCTGAAGCGCTACTTTGGGCCTTACAAGATCATCCGACGCATCGGAGATCTGAACTACGAAGTTCTTCCCGGCGGAACACGACCATCAACAAGACGTCAGCCGCGACCCGAGGTGGTGCACGTCGTCCGGCTGAAGAAGTATTACGAACGATAGAACTTTCCACTCTCGACGACGAGTGAACTGTGAACTGTGAACTGTGGCTCGCGATTCCGCTATCCTTTTGTTGTGGATTTGTTTTTTCCTTTTGTGCTGCATCGGGATGATGCACCCTTTTAAAGGGGAGAATAATGCCACGAGCGCAGCTGACCAAATAGGCAGCGCGTCCGTGGCCCAATGGTTGTCGCGCTTGCCTTCCACGGAGAAGTCCAGGGTTCTACACATTTTTGTTGAGGCTGTAATGTGATATTCTGGTAAATTCGAGAAGTCTTGCTCCTTCGAGGTTAGAATGTTCTACGCACCGAACCTTCTACGCCGAATGTTCCAGAAGCCCACGCTCGTACACATGGGGCTTTGCGTGGCGAGCCGGAGTCAGTATCGCCCCAGCGTTTCGACCCTGCTGCTACGCCGCCATCGATACCCACGACGCTCTATAGTGTTATCTTCCGTTTTCCTTTTGTTCTGGGCACAAGTTCCCCAATTAAACGTTTAGTTTGTTTCAGTTTTAGTTGCTTCATTATCTGTCGTTCGTGACAATATTAATGACTGAACACATTTGAAATTGATTGACACATTCGAATAAGCCTGCGTGGTATTTTGAATAAATAAATAAACCTCCAGATATTGTTTTAAGGAAATAGACTCGCTAAATTCGGTATACCTCCTAGATTTTTGACTTCCTATGTATGTCTGACGGTTATCTTGTGAAACTAACGGGACAGGTCTACTGCATCCCTGAACGTAGCTGTATTTTTAACCATATCTGCTTGTTTACTGTTTTAAAAGAACCGACTCGTTTTTAAGCTTCGTAGGTATATGCAGCATTGTATTCCTTTTTAAGAGAAAAAATGGTTGTATGAAATACAGACTACATTTATCTTTGTACACTGTATTAATTGATCGTCGGTATCCTTTATTTTGCCTGAATACATTGTGTTAATTGACGGTCGGTTTCCTCTAGAGTTTTAGAAGATCATTCCGATACCCCCGATAATGATACGATGCATTCGTAAAGGTGACAACGAAGTATCACGTATCGTTATCGGCGTCCTCGGAAGGATCTACCAAAACTCTGCTCACACCCAAGCTGTTTGTATCGCCGTGCATATTTGCGGGTTACTGCTCAACAATTGTATCGATGCCTGCGCCGTTTGTATCGTTTTTCGCGCTGTTTGTTCTATGTACAGAGTTGAAATAAAGAGTTGTCTTCGTGAAAGAAGCTTTTTTCTTTTGATCACCTGTGGTTGTCGCCCAGTGATGGGTACATCACAAGAAAGCGAAGCACAATGCTGGCGAACGCGAGAACCAGAGAAAAACAAAATACCATGGGGGCCGCCATCTTTAGAAAAAAACAACGAATAAATTGAAATATAAAAAGCAGTTAGTTCCCCCATATCTAGTGAGACGTGATTGCACGGGTTAAAAAATAATTGAAGGAGTATCGCTTTTTTGTGTCGACAAAATAATCTAAATTGCTTACATAAAATATTATAGTTTTGGTTGTTTTTTGTCTTCTTATTGACATGATCTCCTAGGTCAAGTGTTCAGCGTTTACCATATATGTTCATTCCACAGTGGGCAAACTGTATATGTGTGTGACTTCATTTCGCACTGTACATCTCGCCTCGCGAGAATTCGTAATTGCCACTCGTAAAGTGCCGCTTGCTTTACTGCTGCTGCTGCTGCTGCTGCTGCTTGACGACAGTTCGTCGTCGAGTTGCTCGAGCAGCTCCTCACGCTACGTGGATTGTTTCGATGTCCCGCATGAATTCGACTGCCTTTTAGGACCTCCACAGAAGAGGCCGAAAATCGAGAAGTACTTCGACACCGTTCACGGGTATTCCGGTCAAGATCCAAGTGGGCTGCGCTGATGCAGATGGCTTATCAACACGCATCTGTCATATCATTATTAACGTCGCTCGTGCGGTGAACACGTGTTTTTAGCGCCGAAATTGCGAAAACATGTGCCCTAAAATCTTGGACCGTGGAAAGGGGATTCCGGGGAAGGTGAATGACCGGAAGGCATCCTCCGATTTTGGAGGAGTGTTCACGTTCCACAGGGGATCCAGGGGCGGAGTGACTCCGTTCGGATCGCGTGCTCCTTCTAGGGTCTAGTCTACTGATATCGGCGCGCTCTAGAACGACCCGTGGAATTTGCCACGAGTGAGAGGACGAAACGAGAGCGCGCGGAGACGTCAGAACGCCGAGCTCTGGTTCGAGAGATTAGCTAGGAATTCCTAAGGCTAGCCTTTTTATTTTGTTTTTGTTTCTTTTCGTCTCTATTCTATTCACCGAACACGTTCGAATGCGAAAGCTAAATGCTGGACGCCCGCTCGGCGAGTGCAGTAGAGGCGATGGGAGCTATATTAGCTTGAGGTCTGCGTTTGACGTCCCCGTGCGCTCTCTTCTCCTCCTCTTTCTCAGTGCCTCGGCGTATAGACCCATATTCAAACCCCTACCAAGCAACGTTGGTAATCGCCTAGCCCCAAACCCCCCGCCCCCCCCGCTGACGCAGCAGTCGTTTTCGATACGAGCTGAGCCGACTTCGCGCCGAACACTACTGCAACCCTCGTGTCCAACAAGTGCTCAGAGTTCGTGTCCTAGCAATGGCTGACTCGTATAATAGGCGCAGGATCTACTAGATGGCACGTACTTTCTGAAAGGGGTCTATTGTAGGAAGATACACGAATACACACGTTAGTCTCGTTCAATCTACCTGCACCTCTGGCACCGGTGCACAAAAGTGTAGGGCAATGTACTTCCGGTGTGTGGAGATAGAACCAGAAGTACACCACCCTACACTTTTCTGCACCGCGGTACAGGAGGGGCAGCTAAATTGAACGAAGCTATTGAATAATATCAACAAACATAGACACAGAGCCATAGACAGATGGCGCTAATTTTCGTTTAATCTCGACTCCAGACCAACGTTACTAGAACACTCAGGGCCGGTTGCGCCAACGCGGCTTGGCTCAAAGCGGAGCTTAGCCGGGAACCAACGTTACTAAAACACTCAGTTAGGAAACTCCCATAGAGACAGCTTTAATAAAGTGGCCCCAATCTGTCTCCAAGCGCCGAGCTAATGACGAACACAACGCCACCATTTCTCCCGCAGCGGCCACTCGAGGAACTGCACGTGAATTCCATTTCGGCTTTAATAACAGTAGTTGATAGCGGACGCGCCGCGATCAACTACCGAAGTTAAAATGCACCTAGGTCGGGACGCGCTACCTGAAAGGCCCGCTGAGGCATGGTTGTATAAAAACAATTTTAACTGTTCCGCAAAACCTTACGAACTAAAGATGATAAAAACATCACGCGCCCATCATTTGGTACTAAACTCCAATGAATTACCCATCATCACATTTAATTTTTTTTTTCACATCATTCATTTCCTTTTTTCCCTAAAACCCCATGCCCCTCCTTCCTGTCTCAGGCCACCCCACCAGGACAGCCGAACCACTCATCTCATCAATAAACATAATTCAACAACAACAACATTCATACAAAAAGAGTCTTTTCCGTTTGTTTTTACGCAAAAAGAGGCTTTCAAAAAGCTCGAGGTGACCATAGTACAGACAAACGAAAAAGAGTGGCGCTGTTGTCGCATTTAGCTCGGTCTCGGTGGACGCCAGCGGCCCAGGTTTTGACGGCGAGTTTCCCAACTGAGTGTTTTAGTAACGTTGCTGGGAACCTAAGCTAAGTTTCGGTTTCATTCCGTGGCACCAAAATCGCTTATCGCTAAACCTAGCACTAAACTACGTTTATCGTTAGCGCTCAACATTGGGCACTTTGCTTTTGGTTGTTTCTTAATGCTGGATTTAAAGCATGGCGGCTGGTTTGTGGCGGTCGATGCGGTGTACGAAATTGGTTGTACAAAGTGTTTTAGGCTACAACAGCGTGAGAGTCTCGACAGAATGACCTTCGATTGTGACAAGGATGCAAATTATTGCCGCGCGAAGTATTTATCGACCCCTGTTTTCAAGTTGGCTCTCCACTTTCTGTACGTGTTAGCCCTAACCGTGTTAGCCCTAACCTAACTGAAGTTCGCGTTGGTTATTCTGTCAACGAGCTTATTCGTATGAACTTACTCGACTGATTTTCGCAGAACTGCAACGTATTGTTATTCACCACCTTGTTTATTTCTACTTGCAACGCATATCCTTCAATCCGATCAGCGCGTTGAATAGTGGCAGTAAATGATCTCGGCGATCAACTGATTGTCGACACTTCTGCCGTTTGCATCAGAGTGCGGTGCTTTTAAATTATAAAACAGCGAAAAGTCAATTTCTTTCGTTTTCTGAGTTTCGAGACAATCTTCGGGGAATTTTTCTTGTCTTGAGAGTAGAATCTTGGCTTCAGAAAACTGTATCGTTCGATAACCCTAACTTTTCTGGTGATCGCGTTTTTTTTAGGAATATTTTGCTTTGTAGCTTTCATTCATGGCGACGACAACTTCTATTTGTGGAGACGACAACTCGACGACTTATATTCGACGATTTCCCGGCATTTTTGCAGCTGCCGTGGCGAGTTCGTCACTGTTTTGAACTTCATCGGTCTCAGGCATGACTTGATTTTAGTAGTCATCTTACCTGCCTACTTATTCTCGATTATGTTTGTCTTCAGCGATGTAGCGAGTAGAGCGTCCTTCTCGCGTTCGGTTAGATTTGGGGCCCCCGATGGCTCCCTTTTTTTTCAAAATGTGAGCACGAAAACTACTGTCACTGTCAAAATATTCTGTTATCGACCGATATTAAACACACAATCACAGATGGGAAGAGCATTCATGTTTATTTAAACCGTTGACTCCTGTTTTTGAAAGTTAAGCGAAAAAATGATTGAATATGGAAACCTTTAGTTCCTTACTCACCGAAGAAATACCGCGAAAAGTAGACGCCGACTACAGCAGGTTTTTTGTTTACATTACGAGATTCCTCTCCGCCAATCGTATTCGTCCCTCTGAGCGTTCCCTAGTTCGCTCTGTTTGTCCCTCCATTCCCTAGGCAAATCCAGCGTTTAGCTAGGGGCGCGTATGTAAAGCCGGGTTGACGTTGGTGCAACCGGAATTTAAACCCGTGCTTATCCGAGCTCGGTTTAGGGCGCTAAGCGGACTTAGGAAAGAGCCACTTTGGGTTAAGGTAGGCGGCGTTGGTGCAACCGGCCCTCAGTTGGGAAACTCACCGTTGAAACCTGGGCCGCTGGCGTCCACTGAGACCGAGCTAAATACGATAGCAGCGCCAAGCTTTAGCGAAGAGTTGAAACATTAAAGTTGCCTTATGGTACACATCGCGACACTGTTAGCGCGAACACGACATCGGCGCATTTTCGCATTTTACTTCTAAATAATATTAGCGAGCACGAAATTTTATCACTTACGTTATAGAACTAAATGAGCTCTTTCCGTAGCAATAATAACTTGGATGACATCCCTTGGTTTCAGAGAGAAAAACTGGAAAAACCGGCGATCGCTTGTTCGCGCTAACAGTGTCGCGCTCTGTACGTTTACACCTGAGAAGAAATCCGCTGCCGCGGGAGCGGATCCGGTCCCCGCGGCGGCGGCGACGAGCGGGTTGCGTTTACATCTATTTCCTTCGAGCGGCGGCGGCGGCGCCGGCTGCGGCAGCTGTTCTCGTAACATCCCGTCAAATATGACGAGAAGGCACGAGAGTTCCCACCTCGGCTGTCTCTCCCGGACGTTGCTGCTCCCGGAAGAACACCTACTCATGACGTAGGCAGCCTCGCGCTGCGCAAGAATGTCGCTTCCGGTCAGCGAAACGCCTCGTTCGGCGGCAGAAATAGATCCCGGGCCTATACGGCTTGCCGCCGCGTTTTCCGCCCAGCGTTTCGCCCCAGCGGCAAAATCTGGGCGGATTCGCTGGCGGATCCGCAAGTGTAAACGTGCCATTATATGGCTACTGCTAGAGCCACTGTATGTTCTGAGAGTAGAAAAAATCCCAGGCTCGAGGTACCAAGATGGCGGCTCAATCTTTTTTTTTTTTACTTTGGCCACCTGAAGCATGTTTTTCGTAAAAAGAAACGAAAAAGTGAAAGCCGTTTACAACTCCCTGTAACGCCGAGTTGGAGCGCAGCTCTTGAGGATGAGGAGGGAAGGGTACTGAGGGGAAGGTAGACCCCTCCTTCTCCTCCTCCTCCCCTCATTCTTTAATATGCTCCGGGGGGTCACCTGACCTCGGGGGGAGGGGGTCACGTGACCTCGGTATGGGGGGGGTTTCGCGTGACTTCCGGGGGGGGGGGGGGGTCACGTGACCTCGAAGAGGGGCGCCACGTGACCTCGGGGGTCACGTGACCTTGGGGGGGGGGGTCACGTGGGCGTCACCTTGGAGGTCACGTGACCTTGGAAGGGGTCACATGAACTCGGGGGTCACGTGACCTTGAGGGGTCACGTGACTTGGGAGGGGTCACATGACCTTGGGGTGGCCTGGGGGGTCACGCGAACTTGGGGTGACCTTGGTTACGCCGACGGCGACGCCGCTCAAGCCGGAAACGGGCGCCTAAGAGCTGCGCTCTAAAAGAGCTTTTTTTTGTAGAAACTTTTATTGAAGCTTAGTACAAAATAACAGGCGCGTGATGTTTTCTCAAATTTTTAGTTTACAAGGTTTTTCGGCGCAATCAATATTGTTTTTATACAACCATGTCTTACCTGTGATTTCAGGTAGCGCGTCCCGAGCTGGGCGCGTCCCAGCTTTGGTAGTAATTCGCAGCGCGTCCGTTTGGGAGACGGGAGTTGGCATCCCCTTCTACCGTTTATGTCTCGGCTCCAAAACGGCCGATTAAAGCCAAAATGGAACGGCCACCGGACGCTACCGAATGCGATACTCCCGAACCAAAGCATGCAGCCGTGCAGTTCCCCGAGTAGCCGCTGCGGGAAAAATGGCAGCTTTGCGATCACCATTAGCTCGGTACTCGAGTACGGATCGGTGACACTTTTTCAGTGCAGACTCTGTGGCATTTTCTCAACTGAGGGGCTCTAATAACGTTGGTCCAGACGCCTCCGGGGCGCGAGCGCCTATCCAGAGATCTGCCCGTGCCTAGATCTGGGGACAACGCCAGCGTAGGGAAAACCGCTCGTAGGGAATCCGTTCGGATGGTAGTGATGATGATGATAATCATGTCATATAACACCTGAGACTGTGGTCGAAGAAATTGGAAACTTTTTAATAGAAGGATCAGACACAAAAAGGGACGTCTCAAACTCAGCTAACTGGTTTATTTCTCGACTATCCTATATCATGATTGACTTGCCCACTGGCGCCATCCTGGCCTCGCTGTTTTCAACGGTTCTCAGGTGCTCAGGTTGCCGGAGCGGCGTGTTTGAACCGTTTGAACCACAGGCACCACAGGTTTGAACCGTTTCAACGGGAGTAATGGCAAAACGGACGGAGTAGCACTGCGTGGCCTCGCAATCCCAGCGACCCGACGAGCTCGCAAAGCGGTGCTCGGAAGACGACGCTCCCAAAGCCGACGACGCGCACTCACCTCTGTGGACAGCGAAGAAACATCGTCGCACTGTGACAACGGCGACTAGTACACGGCATAAGTACAAGTGCATGATTTGTGAGATGTGCTTCAAGAAAATCTACAACTTAAAGAGGCACCTAAAGGAGGTTCACGGGGACGCTGACACCAGCTGGATCACACTGTCCGCTGCCGCCTTGCATGCGATCTGTGTCCAACGGCTTTTGCATTCCATTGGGGACTTGCTGCGCCACTTTGAAGCGAAACACGGGATCGTCGCGAGGCGTGACAAGTTAAAGTTCAATTTGTTGAAAGGTAAGTGCGCTCGCTTAGTTTTCTACCTTTTGTACAGAAGAAAGATCAATAACAATGCCTACCACTGTTACAAAATACGGTGTGGGCCTAGAGCTGAAAGGATATAATTCAAGCTCTCGTTTAAAGACTAAAAAATCTGAAAAGAGACGACAATTCATTACCACAAATTTGCATCCGCACCAATGGTGACTATTGCGATTGCACAAAGGGAATACACTCGTCCTCTAATAGCACGAGCTGCCACATGAAATCCCAGCATATGTTGTCGTATCGGAAATTAATTAAAAGTGTATTGTTGGGCCAGTTTGGTCATCTCGAAAACATTGCAAAAGAAGAGGATAAGAACAGAAATGGCAACAAGCGTTACCATCTAGTATCGACTGACTGTTTAATGCGTGCTAAGAGAAGTACGAGAAGAAAGTCGGTTTGTTAATTTTTTTTTTTCTTTCCTTTTCTCTTCTAGAGGGTTGTTCATCTTTCTAGAGCATCAAAATGCAACAATGCCTTTCTTTGAATCTCAGAGTGACACATTCTTTTCGATAGTGCCACTTGTCCTGTCTCTCTCTCGTCTTTTGTGCAAATTGTTTTCGAGATGCTTAAAGGGATTCTACAACGAAATTTCGGCGCTCATTTTTTTGGTCTATATGTGTTCAAAAGAGCAGTATCACATAGAACATACCAATATCTTGTTAAAAAAGTCTCAAAAAGGAATTTTAAAACGAATTAAACGATTAGCAAAGAGCACCTGGTGGATGTCGCTAACGCCTCGCTTGTAATGCCCGTCTAGGAACCTTGACAGCTAGTGACGGAGGTCGTCTCGCTTCCGGCCACGACGAGAGAAGAGGGGCAGGAGGAACTCCCCTCTTCCCGAGAATGCCTTTTGTGTGTCGCAGAAGTCGCTATTGTCCCCCTTCAAGATTACAGAAGATTAACCCGTCACTCAAAATTCCTACAAAAGCAGCCGCTTCGGTGGCTGGAACGACTAGGCCATCCTCTCGACGTCAGCCTCGCCGTAGCTTTGATCGTCTTGAGACGACCTACGTCACGATTGCGTTGGATGTCACGTGGTCTCCGCTGGGCCTTCTCCCAGCGCTTGCCAGAGTGGGCCGTTTATAACGAAAAATATAGCCACCAGGCTCAAAATACAAACGTGCGATTGTCATTTACAGATATTGTGGATCATATTCAACCTATTTTTGAACACGACGGGAATATTTCAAATTTCGTTGAAGTATCCCTTTAAAACTTGCTGTGCGGTAAGAGTTTATTCTTTCGTTCCCCTCTGAAAAGTGCTTTCAAAGTGGTAGTTTGTGACGTCGTATACAGAGCTCTTTTGTTCTGCAGGTGCACGGTCCTCAAAAAGCTTGCGCACCAACTGCACTGATCAAAGCTATGCAACTCAGAGAACTCCTGGAGAAGCGGCAATCAGTTCATTGCATGACGTTTCATCGACAGCTCAGATTACCTTTTTTTCTGTAATAAGCTGCATGAGACTGTCACTGCGACAGTCTCGTGCAGTGTCGGTAAGGTGGGTTAACATTTTTTGTAATGAGCCGCCGCGAAGCAGCGTGAACGCAGGCAGGCAGGCAGGCAGGCGGGTGGGTGGGTTAATGCATACCCCGGTGATACACGCAAGACGAAATGTCCCTACAGCGTGCAATTCGCATAACAAGCATCAATGAAACGATTGTGTTGACGAAACGTGTGTTCATGAAAAGTTGTCCACGAAACATAATTTTATGAAGCGAGTTTCGATGAACTGAAAGGGACCCTTTATGGAGTGGCATGCGCTGTGTAGCCGAAAACCCATATTTGACGTCATAAACGGTGAATGTGAAACATGGATATCTTGCATTTGCCAACAATTTTGCACCAAATAATTGTCATATTTGGATTCATGGGGTAAAACCAGGCAAGAATTGACCTCCAACTATATTTTTAGAAACCACTTCAGCTTTCTTTAAGCCATGTTACTTTACAAGCATGACTTTCACATCAGGACATCAACAGGATCGCCTCCTAAAGCACACCTGTGCATGGGAATAGCCATACTTCCAGTGTATATACCTTATAACGTCCTGAAGGAGTATTTTACCACATGCAATTCATTTAGCACTGAATTGTTTGTGCGGTAACATACTTTCTCGTTACGTTAGGTCGAGAAAGAGTTGAATGAATGTCCGAGCCCTTTTTAAGATAAAATAGAATGTCAATTTTTATTCCTCGAGCCAACACTTGTTCTCGTGCATTGACGCTAAAGCTTGTGGATAGTGTTGCAAGTCGTGTTGCAAGTTGCACCAGGGAACGGTGACACGATAGCAAGGTAGAACAAGAGGTTTAATTTGGCGATCGGCTCAGAGCCAGGTACGTGCTAGCCACGGGCGCAAGGCACGATTTCATGTGCACGAGCCGCGGAGCTCTATCTGCTCGGCTGCTCAGTGTAGCCAACATCTCCCCCATACAGAAGAGTCAAAGTCTCAGGGGAGCCTTGACGCATCGGCCACTTCTCGTCTGTGAATGAAGATTGCCTTCACATTCTATACGTGGCTCTTGAGCATCTCCGCTCTCAACGACTTCCGCAACCCACTTCTGACACCATGTTGCAAGTTGCGTCAGGAAAGGTGACACGATAGCAAGGTAGAAGAAGAGGTTTAATATGACGATCGGCGCAGAGCCGGGTACGTTCTAGCCACGGGCGCAAGGCACGAGTTCATGCGCACGAGCCGCGGAGCTCTATCTGCTCGGCTGCTCAGTGTAAGCTTAAGCACATAAGCTTAAGCACAAACCTAGCACACCTGATTGTAGCGGCTTTGGCCGTTGCCACAGGTATGTATGATGGGAGTATGGCTACCTGGGGAGTGAAGCAGAGGGGTCATAGTGTTACTCTAATATCCCGAGAGATAGACCACCTAAGATGAATTTTAAAAAATGGCTCAAATTAAGGAGTGGGCTCACTTGCAGTGTGAAGCAATAATGGCTCTACTTGCCAGTCGGCAATGGTTCATTATATCTTGCCATAGCTAACTCGACACAATAACTAGACACGTTATCTCCCCAATAGTTAACTAAAAAGAAAAAAAAGCAAATGAAGCCAAAAACTGGGGTGGCTTACCTTTCGAGGCTGGGGCATCTCTCAGAATTTTATGGTAAGCATATATCTCACGTCTACAGTTTACATGGTACCAACACACTGGGGTTTTTCAGCTGCTCTTGTGACTGCCACTATAATGAGACTTGACTCTTTTCTAGGGGTGTATGAATACTTTAATATCGGAATACAAATAAAATAGTAAGCTCTCGGATGAATCGATTCGCGAATAAAATTCTTAGTGTTTGGTTAACCGTAGATTTAAAATGTTCTGTGAAAGATGCGCGATCGACATGGAGCCAAAGAAACTTGTGCTCCCTCTCCATTGTAGTGCGCACTTGCATTGAACTTATGAATATGCAAAACATATTTTTTTTTTTTTTGTCCTTTCGTCACTCACATAGCAGGTGCACTTGCAAACACTACACATGTGGGGTGCAGTGAACCTGTTCTTGCAGACCGTAGTGTTTAGGAGTGCACCTACTATGTGGGCATTGGGAGCACAAAAAAACCATGGACTGCATGCTACAGCTAAAAGTCTGATTGGGATGTACATTTAGTGAAACAAACATGAAGATGTTTTAAAGCAGGGGGTATATGATGTGACTGACATACCACTCTTAATTCAGGCCATTTCATTTTAAGCTTTCTTTCTTCTCTGCCTGCCAGAATTCAGCGACTGGAGGGAGGCTAAGGATGGCAGAGAGCATGTTCGCTTCATTCTCCACGACGGACCCAAGGGACGAGATGAGGGTGTCCTGAAAAGGTATTACTACTGCCACCGCTCTGGATCATTTCAGAGCAAGAGGTAAATGACAACTGAGAACCCAGGGCACTTGTAAGACTAATGTGCAATGCTTAGCCACAATTCAAGCTACAGAGAAAGATGGCAAGGTGACAGTAGAGTACCAGGCAGAACACTACGGCCACCCGAAGGAACTGAAGCACCAGCGCCTCTTTACGACTGAGAAGGAGGCTTTAGCTGATAAACTAAAGCAAGGCATCCCCGCCCGTAAAGATCTGGTAGACGCACATTCTTCTGCTGGCAGTGAGATGGGCAGGCTACATTTGCTCTCAATGAAAGACATTGGCAACATCTCCGCCAACCATGAAATTTTGACGAAAGAGCTACGGCACTGAACAAAGTCAGATTCCCCAGTCCTGTACTGACATGGAGGAAGGAAAACAAAAAGAGAGCTTTGAGCTTGCCCTGATGACTGTCCCTCAGAAAGAACGCCTCACAAAGCTTGGCCCCAAGTTTCTGTGCATTGACTACACTCATAATATAAATGGCCACAATCTGCAACTGAAGACTCATGACAGCTGCAGAAGATCAGTCAGGCATGCCATGCACATATTTGATCTCAAAGTAACTAGACACCAAGGCTATGAAACACTCCTTAAGGCCATAAAGGTAATGCATGGGAGGAAGTGATGGGCTGTGCCCAACATTGGATGCTCTGCTCGTGGCATGTAAGCCACGACTGGGCTCTGAAGTTGCAGTCAGTCCAAGATATAAGCAAACCCGTGACCGTCTTTGCGACGAGTTGTGGGCGCTGAGAAATTGCAAAGATGAGGGTCAATTCCAACGACCTCCGACAGGCTTCCCGTGTCAGAAACTAAGTGAAGAGGCTGATCCAAAACTAATTCAACAAGTACAGGAGTTTCTTCAGTACTTTGGGCACTACCATGGTGGCAGAGCCTAACAGTGGGCGCTCTGCTTCAGAAAGGGCATTCCTTTTAATACTACCAACCACTTGGAGGCAATGTACAAGGACCTGAAGTCACGCTAATGCATGGAACTCACAACCAGAGGCTTGACAAGCTGTTGATGATCCTCTTCGAACTGAGCCGTGACCGGCTCTACAAGCGTCCCAAGTCGCTCGTAAAAGGAAAAACGAATCGGCATGATGCAGCCCTTTTTCGGAGGCACCAGGAGGGGATGAAAATTCCAGCATCAGATGTAGAACAGCTGCAAAATGGCAATGGCTGACTTGTAAAGTCTCAGTCCCAGACAGAGAGAAGCTACCATGTTGAGAAGGGCGACCCCCGCCAGAGTTGCGTGCTTCGTTGCAGGGACTGTGATATCTTTATCGACAGTTACAAGTGCACTTGCAATGACAGCCTGATTTCATCATCAATGTGCAAGCATATTCACGCAGTAGCTTACCTGGGGATTCATGTGACGACCGTGGAGGAGGCCGACACTGAGCCAGGTGTAGAAATGCCATCAACAACACGTGAAGCAACAGGCTTTACGTTAGATGATGAGCCACAGTCCCTCTTGGATGACATTCGGCAGGGTATTGAGGTAGGGATGGAGAAGACTCAACCAAATTCAAAGGACAACATATGTTTAACAATAAGTGGACTGAACAAGTCCCTCTCCAGGAAGAAATTGACAAGCTCTTCAAGCTCCCTGGTGTTGAAATACCGTACCAAGGCCCAAGAAGTACTTGACTCTGTTCCAGATGAGACTTCTCCAAAACCTAGGGTAATCCCTCACAAAAAAAAGATGGAAAAACAACCACGGTACTTTCCCCCCCAAAAGACGCCCTGGTTCTGGTCCCATGCATGGCAAACCTCCCACCAGCTTGGAGCAGCAGCACATCATGCAGGGCCTTGTAGCCAGGTGAGTTCCTACAGAAGGAGCAGCATCCGCTCAGCTCCATGTGGATGTTCCGAGCATGTCTGTGCTGGCCCTCAAGGAGCATGACTACTTTGCAAATCAGTAGTCGTGACAATTGGACTACAAAAAAGGGGCAGTATTCTTCTTGCAAAAAGGAATGGCGTGTTCGACAGCTTGGATTTCTTTCCACTTTGGAGAATGTCACGAGAGGCTCGAGCTAAAGGCAAGAGGGGCATCTCTTACCATCTTCCAACAGGTTACGTTAGGCGAGGCATTATATGCTGACCTTAATCGTAACGCTTTTTTAACAACCAGGGATTGGCAATTTTATTTCAGTTGATCCGGAACGGTTGTCTCTAAATTAACGGGCAACCATAGTGCCTCTAAATGCTCGTTTATAAGCGTGCCCCTCGCTGAAACCGGCACTTTTTTTTAGATAGTATTACTGCACGAGAATGTGCAGCTTTTTCCGCTTTGGAGAATGTCAAGAGGTGCTCGAGCTCGCCATTCTCCAACAGGTGGCTTATGTTATCAGCTGGTCTTAATTCGAAAAGTTTTAATGGCCAGAGCTTGCCAATTTAATTTCAAATTTATGCAGACAGGTTACCTCTAAGTTAATGAGTAACCATAATACCTCAAGTTGCCTGTTACATGCTTATTTTTTATTTTGCATACTGCTGCACGGGAATGTGAAAGTTGCAGTTCCCGCGACATACCAAATTATTTTAGTATGTGACTTATATGCTTTAGGATATAATCGTTTTCTTGCTAATAAGTGCCTATAATCACTGTTTCATTGTTTTGTGAGCCAAGAGGGAGTGACCACTGGCGACCACAAGCATGAGGATCTGCTACAGGAAGCATAATCATGTAAGTCATCCCTGTGTGCACGGGATAGTTTGTAACGGGCTAGGTGAGATTCAATTGCCAGCATTCTAAAAAGCGATAACTCAGAGGAGAGTAAAAGTAAAAGCAAGCTGGTGAATTGCAGACGAAAAACTGAAACACCAGAAGGAAAAAGGACACGAAAAAAAGGATGACACACACACACACACCGTCTCGAACACAGCTGAAGGTTTATTCTCAGGGGTGGAACGGCTACGCCATTTGCGCCATTTTGCGCCAGACGCATTTGTCTGCACCATCCTGCGCCATGTTGCGGAAACTGCGCCACAGCCAATACCTTGCGCCATTATGCGCCAAATCGCAAAACGTGCGGCAAAAAATACTATTGTGTCTTGGTTTCGGTTTCTATCGACTCGATTGGCAACAATGAGCGTGTTTAGCTTAGTCGGTCTTGCAATCATTTGTTATGTTTATTCTCCCTGTGTATCCCGAGTCGGAAGCGCGCGAAAAAACTCGGGGGTCGGATTCTAAGCACTACACCACCTGCGACTGGATTGTTATTCTTCAACCATAAGCGGTTAATAAACAAGTCACCCGAGGTGAGGTCGAGTCGTTAAGCGTCAGATTGCCTGAGGCTCTGCAGCCCGGGATCTAGACGTCAGCCAGCTGAAAACGAATGAGCAGAAGATTCCTTTTAGTACTTTATCGTTAGAAGTTGGAACCGCATTTGCGCAAGATAAATCGGGATTTGATAGAACTGAAACGCGGCCCGATCCGAAACCTTGCCGGCCAGCCGCTCCAACGCGAGCGGTAGATCTGCTTGACGTACTTTATTTAACCTTGCTCCTGCTTATCGCTTCGAATAAGATAACTCCGTAATCGTAGTCTGCTACTTCGATATTGAGTTGCAATATAGGATAAACTCGAAATTTGTTGCCCTGTTCCTCCGCGCAACTGCACGTCCGTTGCTTACGCACGTCACCTGGTTCGCACATATAATTACTATGTTGAGCACGTGTGGGTTGTGCGATAAGCAGTGCTGGTTCTCATTTTGAGCAGCTGAAAGTCACTCAGAAAATATCAACGACACTATCTTCAGAAACATATGGTACTTGCTTTTTGGTTCTCATTAAGGCTCACAAAGTTTCCAGTTTTTGCATCTCTTACACTTTTATCCGATCTACCTAGGTTCCTAACCACTCATGTTCATCTGTGCTGCTGAGCACAATTGAAATTGCTCCCCGTGCTTGCCTAAGACACAAGCTGAAGTGCAATGAAAACTGATTTGAGCTGCTCCTAGCCTGCTCCAGAACGTAGTTTTAGCTGCTCCCAACCTGCTCCAAAACAGCTGTTTCAGCTGCTCCCGTGGCTGCTCCCAAGTAAATTCCATGAGTTCCACCCCCGATTCTAAAACCACACCTTTTATAACGGTACACCACAGTCAACGCCAAGAACCCTCACACCAAGTCACACACCCAGACTGTCAGCAAGAGCAAACAAAAGAAATGCACTCGACGCATCCATACGTGCCAAGGTCAAGCAACTGACAAAAAAAAAAATTGCATTGGTCAAAAAGTTTGTACTTGCTTGTGAATCACCATAGACGAGACACTTACACAATTACCAGCAGAACCAATACTAAGAGTTTCTTCTACCGCGCGTTTGAACTGATCTCGCTCGGCTTATCACCGTGGTGGCCATCCAATTCGGATGACAACTGTTGCAAACTTGTAAATGTACTACAGTTTCTGAATTTGGGGATTGCAGGAGAACACACCTTTTGTGCTCTATGATTTGCTCATTAACATAACATCCAGTTTAAACTATGTATGAAAACCCAGGTGCCAAAGGAATATTATAAACACTACCATATTGACATTCAGTGGCAGGATTCCTATGCGTTTTCCCGCAAACTTTTTCTACCTCTTGTGAAAGGAGTCGACCTACTTTATCTGAAGTCTTCAGAAGCACGTTCTCATGGTCACTCTCGTCGTCGTCTGAGGCCGTCTTGTCTTCACAGGCAATGTGAGACTCACTCTGAAGACAAATTCGGGATCTTCAGCATCGCTGCCGTCCGAACTGCTGCTAGGAACAGCTCTTTTTCTGGGAACCATCACCGCCATTAGCATTCCTCATGCGTGTCGCCATTTTAAATTCATGTTGCCAGGCCAACAACTGCTGTCAGGCTAAACACATTGCAAAAGTGCAAAACGCTTTTTTTTTTCTAGCACCTTTTTAGGTTGAAAATAGAAACCGAAACCAATTTTTGAACGTAACTTGTTTTTGACGCAGAGAGCAGCACAGCATGAGGGTGGACGAATGTGACTCGTCATTGGTGATATTTGTACAAACTAATAATGTGCACAGCTCGGACCAATGTAATTTAGCACACAGGTGGAATATAATTGTGACATTGTCTGTCCCTTTTTTTCTATCTCTTCTAATTTTTTTTTCCCCTTTTTTGACCACAGTGTCAACCGTCAGCTTGCCTGCACATAAACCTTTTTTTTTTTTTTCAATAAAATTGGCCATTTCTAGCTATATTAATGAACAGAGCTCACTTTAGTAAGAGAAAAAAAAAATAGTTTACGTGTGAAAACCAAATTACATTTTAGGCCACTGTCTATTTTGGCAAAGGGAGACAGATAATACATAAGCCAAGTTTACTTCCTTCCCATTCCCTCATTTTTTCAGTCGTAATAAATGCCACGGTGGCCCAAAAGGCTGTTTGATGATATTGCACCAAAAGGAGTGGGCAATCACCCATAAAAAGTGTTGTTTCCTTAGCTGTGGGGGGGCTCAAACTTTTAGGTTGAGCTGCACCATCTAGATCAATTCTGTAGTAAATCGTAGCACGATAGGTCAAGGTAGCAATTTATGCGGTTCTTTCAAAGGGTTATGCGCATTTATACTCGTGCTGTATTTTTACAGATCAAGAGACTTGTATGACTGAATCATGCCAGCTGTGTACTAGCTTGTTGAAGGCGCCAGATAAATGACGACATAAGCCATTGACTTTAGTGGCACACCAACTTTTTGTCAAAGTGCCCATTAGAATTGTCAGAGGCAACGCTATCAACGCAGTTTGTCTGTGCAATGCCATCAATGCAGTTTGTCTGTACCACTGCCGTTCAAAGTCCGGTAGCTAGCCCAAATAGTCTAGCATCACATATGAGGTTCGTTGGCAGAAAATGCAAGAACAAATGAAATTCAGGCACCTTGTGCAGCCTCACCAACAAATGTAGACCACATACTGCAATGGCAAAAACACAGGTCGGCCGCTTCTGTCCACATACCTTCTGCGCATGCGCGAGTTTGCCGTTGTGTTGATAAACAAAGCACGCCGCACGTCGGTGTATACACTCTGCCAATTTGTAATTTATGTGATGAAGATTTCTACAAAACTAAAACATATTGGCTGTTGCTGAATTGTGCCAAAAACATTAAGGGTGATTTCAAATAAGATCGATCAAGGGGTGGCTGGTCGACATTTTCAATTCAATTGATATTTTTCTGTCATTGCTTAATATCCCGTATTTGCAACTCCAACGCCCCATACGTGGCAAGGCGGTACTTCCAAGATGGCAGAAGAGACGAAGATAGATTCTCCAGGATTTCACATGCACCTGCTTGTTCACGCTTGTCACTGCGCTAAAAATGACTCATTTGTGTACAAATGCAAAGCAGTTAGGGCAGGATCATATTACAGGTGACGGAGATATTGATGCGTGGTAGAAAAACGAGCATACTGATATTTAAAAGTTGCAGAAACCCCAACTTCCAAAGCTTTGTGGTGTGTGAGCGCGTTTTAGACACCAACCACGTCACTGTTTGTGGCAACATATTTTAGAGGGTGATGAAGATATTGTGTTTGCGCTTTGCCTGGCCATTAGTGCTCTAAAAAGTGAGCCGTGCACGGTGACCATCAAGCTCCAGAAGAGCAGCGTTCACAGTATTGATGTCTTCGTGTCACAGGCACGCAACTCGCTGCTCACCTTCTAGGTTTTAGTGTGAAAACCAAATTCGAAGTGCCATCTAGATTTTCGTTTACGAACTGTGTGCTCCATAGAGTGCTGTGGAACTCCATTTAGACGCTGAGCTTCAAAACATGTATTCCGCAAAATACACTGCAGTTACCATAGCAGCCGTGTCTATTTATTGTTGTAACTCAATATATAGGCTCTAAGCATCCTAAAAAAACCTGAAACCACATTCAAGAGCAGCCGATTTCCCTAGTAAAAGTACAATCAAAAATTTTTCCGCGCCTCTCTTTCTGCATTGTGGTGCAGTACACTAGAGGGTGCCACCAGACAGGAAGGCAGCAGGGGAAGGCACATGACAGTAAATCACGAGTGACGGTTTTCCGGCGGACTGACTTTTCGAAGCCGCGCATGGTGGCACCCCCTGGTGTTCTGCGCCATGGCACAGAAAGAGGGGCGTGGCACAATCTTTGATTGGACTTTCAATAGGGAAATCGGCCAGCCTTGAATTTAATTTTGGGTTTCTTAGGATGCTTAGAGCTTATAGATTGAGTTACGACAATAGACGGTATCAGAATCCACTTGAGTGTCCCTTTAACAAAATAATTTGTAATGGTTACACCCACCATGTCTAAATAATTTTCTTTGTTTCTGATTCTAAAAAGTATTAGTCTTCTCCTGGTGTTATTGTTTTAGTTATTTAATTTCAAAGATGCCTGCTCCAATAGTGAGCGTGAATGCGACCGTCTACCTTTATGTGATCGAAGATTTCTTGTGCGCCCAGATTCTTTTTCTGATGAAAAATAAACATGTTTATTTACACCGGACACTAGGCAATGACATATAAAAATATCAATTGACTTGAAAATGTTGACCAGCCATCCTTCGGTCAATCTTATCCCAAAATCACCCTTAAATTGTCCAAAACAGCCCAAACCTGCACCAAAATACCTCCAAAAATTTTTTTTTTAATTTTTTTTTTTATATAATAAGTTTTTGTTGCGATACATGTTTTACTTTAATGTGGACTTTTCTGCTCCTAAGCTGCTTCAAAATGTACATGTTCTCCTCTTGAGCTGCTCCGAAAATTTTTTACAGAATTGGTTTTAACTGTCTTACTTAGTCATGGGCAGTAGCCATACTCAAGTTTACCTTAAAAGGACACTGCCCCCCCCCCCCCCCTCACAAATTTTTTTTTTTTAATTTTTTGTCAGGCGTTTGAATACTATTTAAGTAATATTTTGCTACAGAGAAGACAGAATGCACCGACACCGTGAACGACAGTTCTGAAGTAGAGGTCCCACGCCCGTCATCCGCGAGTCCCACGAAACGTGAAAAGACGCCATGTTGAGAATTATGCAGTGAACGCAGAGAATGCTTCCAATTGTCTGTGCAACTTTTTTTTTTTTTCTTTTTTTCAATTGACATATTTGCAGCTTTTTGGGAGTTACAAAAAATGTTTCATTTTTTTTATACTTTTAGGATTCACTGTGTGCCTTCAATGACCCACGACTTTGATTAAATTTGATGGTCGTGTCTAAACCTTAGAAAACTGCCTTGGAAAAGAGAGTGAGCGCGACTCGATCGGCAGTTTTCGGGCGGAAAGAAACCGAATTTCGAGCTGCAAATTTTGTTCTAGTTAGTTCGGCTCTCATATGTCACATAAAACTAAAAACCTCGGCGAGCATAAATACCCTGTCAGTGTCCCTTTAAAGGGTCCCTGAAAAGAAAAGTTTTTTTTAAACAGTCTGGTTGGGACACGCAAGTCAAAAATCAAATCTTATGAAAAAAAAAAAAAAAATTTTTCTAGAGCAATATTGACGGCGGGAGTTTATTTGAAATTTTGTGTGCAAAGCCCATGAAGTCACGGGTCATTCCGGAATAACCATCTCGGTCGTGAAGGCAAAGCCGGTCCATTTCTACTCCATGTGCCCGAAACGCCAAGAGAAAACAAGTGGAAAGGAGGTAACTGCCGACTAAATGGCGTCTTGTGCCGTCATTATTGGTCTAAACGAATTTTTTTCGCATAAACTCATCTTTTGACACGCGTGTCCCAACTAGACTGTTCAAAGACTAACTTTTTTTTTTTCTTTTCAGGGGCCTTTTAAGGTGGATTGCAGCAGATGCTACGAGCCAGCACAACTAATTCTGTGCTGAGTGTGTGTTGGGCGACCTTCCGGCTTGGCGCAGCAATGCGCAATGTCCATGACACTCTGGCCGGGCGTGATGGCTTCTAGCATCAGCTGCGCTCCATCTTAATGCGAAATGGAGTGTGATTACTAGTAATGCATTACTGGTCAGTTGTTACTTTTTCCAATAGCTTTGAACTGTAACGTGCTACTCTTTATTAGCGGTACTTTGTAACTGTAACACTTACTTTTTTTATTGGGTAACTGCAACTTTTAAAGTGATGTTCTTTAAAGCCAAGTTCCATGTTCTTTAAATCCCAAAAAAGAGGGGGGGAAGGGGGGGGGGGGGGCTTGCTGTTTATTTCTCTTGCAAATTTGATGTTATTCGTTGTCTATTTTTGCTGTTGACCGTAATGCATGCAGGGTTTCTCAGGGCTTGTGTCATAGGAGTGACAGCATATCTATAAGACCCATGGAGTGCTAAATGGCACACGTAGAAACACTTTTCAAAGGAGGAAGCAGCCTTGCAAACAGATCAGTGTAGTCTGTATTCAAGAGAACACGAAATGAAGATGTCAAGACAGGTTGTTTGTTGTAAAACTGGTGTTTTTCTTGTTAAAAAAAAACTTGAATTTCTTATTTGCTTTTTTCCACCGATTTTGAGAAACACTTTTTAAGGGTTACTTTTCAGTGTTTGCCGTCATACCAAAAACCTAGAACTTTACCTATAGTACATTGTTTTGAAATAACCTTTTAAGCCACCCTGGGGTGCTGCCGTTTTGGTGCCTGCCACCTGAGCCTTTTTTTCCCTGAACACTCATCATAGGTTAATACTAACCCTCAAGGAGGGAAGCACCTTCAATCTGTTGAAAATGCCAAAGTATGACAGGTGAGCAGCAGGTAACAAGTGATGAAAATTGCTCATCTGGACAAAATGTTTTTGGAGTCGAAATCGAGAGAAACATTTTTATTAGGTTTTCATTTGGCTGCCCTTGCAACAAACCTTACCTTGATCTTGTGTTAAACAATAAAGCTATTTGTACTGGACCCAGTGAAGTATATGTGATTGAATAGAGGTGGAGCCATTGGAATGGAAAGGTCAAGGTCCTGTGTAATTCAGTTCACTGACCATTGCAAGAAAATGTAGCATCCGCTGGTGGATTCTGTGACCTTTTGCTACAGCAATTATTGATTATGTGCAGGTACCTGGACCTCGAGACCGGTGGCCTTGGAGATGTCAGCAAGGCTACGGGGTGATTTGCTCAACGCGAGGCTGTGCAATTTAGTGGCATGGAACTAGTGCCTCATTTCGGAGATCTCCATGGCGAGTGAACAGTGTAAGGCTGGTGGGGCAAGAAGTTTATTGGAAGGTTTTGTCATGCCATGGTGATCAACATTCATGACAGGTTCATCTGCCGAACTAGCTATGCAATAGAGGCAAGCCTGCTAAGTCACTGGGATTAGTCGTCAGTGTGTGGCGCAGAGGACTTCTAGGGACAAGTCCAGGAGACGAACATGCAATATTTATATTCTGTCTATATTTTGGTGAACCAATGTTACTGTTGACATTTAAGTGTGGGACATTTCGCTGTGCTTTGTCTTGAGCTATGTTCATAGAGACATGGCAAGGGGGGGCCAGAAGACTGATGAAAGTTGTGCCGGTGATGGTCACAGTTTGGGAGATGTTGCGGATGGCTATGTGATGGGGTGCTGTGACCTTTGATGGACAACTGTTTCACTGAGTCAAACTGTGGCAGTGTTTCTGCTATCTTGAGAGGCAGCATGGTAACGCATCAACACAGTGACAGATTTTACTTTAAACTCAAAATGGGGCACAGGAATAAAACAACTTGCTTGCCTCATCGAGGCACGTCTTCAAATGTGAACTAATATCTTGTCTTTTCAGTACCACCTTTTCTTTCTTTATTTTTTTCTTCATATTTTTTTTTTTATGTCTAGGCAAAAGAATCATGTTAAGGTCCGTTCACACTCTTGCAACCGAGTACGACCGAAAGAGACGAGACTGGTTTGTAAGCCTTTTCGGACCTCTTAGGACCGGATGCGCTGCAGTGGAGCTGGTCCTAAGACGAGACTTGTTAAAACCTCTTAAAATTTCTTGGGACGAGAGAACACGCTTTGTAATTTTCCAAGAAAAAACCGACCTGTGAAATACACCTTTGACGAAAACTTTAGATTGCTACGTGCAGGCGTTAATTTTTACGGTCCATTTTAGGTCGAGCCTGGCGGCTTGGACCACCCTTTATTTGTAAAAGGTTCATAAAATTGTTCATTGCAAACGCATATCACCAATCTTAATAATTAATGAGTCATATTTTGACCAGTGGAAAAACCACATCTTTATTTTCACTCGATTTGGGTATGTTTACGATAAATATTGAGCGAGTAAAATACAATTAAAAAATTGGGTTTGTAGAACAAGTAATAAATAATGGGCCAATTGGTTACGGACGCCAGCAATTGACTCCGTAAGTGTGACGTCATGAGTCCAAACAAACCGTTGCTAGGGTCGATGTTGACAAATACATGTGGCTAGGTTTCGCTATGAAAACCCGACTGTTCAAAAATCAGGAGTAGGATTTAAACTTCTAAAATCACAGATATAGAAAGCTTGTATGTTTAAACAGAAGTGTGCAAATAATCGCTTGTTTCTGGAATAATTACAACTGCAACTTCCGGTCCTCAAGATGCCTGCAGCGGACTACGAATACAAGAAGTATGCCGTCTGCCACAAGCTGGCACCATCGTTTGAATCGTGTGAATAAAGACTATATTCTGATATTGTATTTGTTTGAAATATAATGACTTTCAGACACTTATAAGAATTCATAGTGGGGTGCGATGCAAAATATGGTTTATTGAAAGTCCGGTCGTCGATCGAGATGATCGTCTGCTAAAAGATTGCATTGCACCTGCGAGAAAAGCACTTCAGGCAACCGATTGAGATCCCAAATATGTTTTTTTTTTTTGCGGACTCGCGCTATGTAAAAGTGCTTCATAGCTGGTTGTAACCATCCCATGAAGAAAGGTTCTTGCAGTTTCTTCAGATTCCCGCAATACCCCAAAGCTTGAGAGAACTGGATAAAAACCATAAGGTGAGTACATGTAGCACTGGTGGAAAGTTGCCTCGATGTAAAAAAAAGGGCCAAACCAACCAAGAGCATGTAAAACCCATATTCTGTTCGGTCATATTGTTTGAAAATATGGCGGTATATTTATATCTTATTACTATAATATTGATAAAGTAGTTGCATGCAAGTAGTAGTGAGAGTAAAATCCAGATCAAACTTTCAGTAGTCTTAAAGGCCCGTTCACACTCTTGCGACCGAGAGAGACCAGACCGGTTTTTAAGCCTCTTGCAATCTCTTGGGACCAGCTCCGCTGCAACGCATCCCGTCCTAAGAGATCACAAGAGGCTTAGAAACCGGCCTGGTCTTTCGGTCTTCCTCGGTTGCAAGACTGAACGGTGCTTAAGGCCTGTTCACTCTTGCAATTGAGTACAACTGAGAAAGACGAGACTTGTTAAAACCTCTTAAAATTTCTTGGGACGAGAGAACACACTGGCGCCATCTGTGCGGCGACTTTGGAACTGCATTTAACAAAAAGCGAAGGTTTTGCGGTATTTCCGAGGTCAAATGTGCGTAATACCTTTAAGAAAGGCTTGTTTATAACGTTGACAAAAGTTTTTCGAGCCAAGAAAGATAGGATAATGCGCGACAAATAGAAAATATGCCGGACCGCCAAGTTTACACTGCTACGCAATAGATGGCGCCAGTGTGTCTTCTCGTAAGAGGATTCAAGAAACCCAGTTTTAAGAAGTTGCAAGACTGTGAACGGGCCTTAACAATGTTATGGTAAAACGGCGTTCAGATGTATGCCTGTGTCCATGCGCTATCCGGTTCTTTTGTTTATGCTTATATATCTACCTTTAATGACTTTTTCTTTTTTTTTTTTTCATTGTGCTCTTCATGTGTTCTCCTGTTTGGACTAGCTTTTTTTAATATAGTACAATAATAATAATAATAATAATAAACGACTTCCCTCGAAGGTGTAAGATTGCTGGCCTGCACTACGCCGGTAACGCACCTCGGGTCGTCTTCGTAACTGATTTGATTGACGTGGGTTGATTTTACGGCATTTTCGCGCCGCCGAACAAAGCTATATTCTTCACAATTAAAAAAAAAAAAAAAAAAAAAAGGCACATTGCCGAAGCTTTTACGGCTTTTACGTCCTTTACCGAGGACTCGTTGAGTCGTACTGAGAGCAACTTGTTGACCGTGGTGCGCGGTGAGAATTGACGGCGAGCAGGTTAATTCTCGTCGGGGTTATTTTTATTTGTTCTGTGACTTTTTTCTTATGAATTTCCTATAATCAATTGATATTTCTTGCACAAATGTTGTAATTACGGAGCATTTCATGAAAGTAAGCACCCCCCCCCCCCCTCGTTGCACATTGCGGGTGTGAAACGAAAGGAGTGCATAGAATGAACTAATTACAGTAGCAATGAGAAATAAAGCTGGAATGAAAATTGACAGTGGGGTCTCAGTGAGGCATGCTATGACCCGCTGTGATACAACCTTTCCCTACCGCGTCTACGTCCGACGCATCTCCCGGTTCAGCGCATGTCCGTCATGCATCTTAAAGGCCCGTTCACACTCTTGCGACCTCTTAGAACCAAGTTCCTTGAAACCTCTTACGACGAGAAACCAAACTGGTGCCATCTATTGGGTAACAGTGTAAGCTTGGCGGTCCGGCATACTTTCTATTTCGCTCGCACATTATCCTTTCTTTCTTGGCTGGAAAAACTTTTGTCAACGCTATAAACAAGCCTTTCTCTTAGGTATTACACACATTTGACCTCGGAAATCCCGGAAAACCTTCGCTATTGTAAAATGCAGTTCCAGGGACACCGCATAGATGGCGCCAGTGTGTTCTCTTGTCCTAAGAAATTTTAAGAGATCTCGTCTCTCTCGGTCGTACTCGGTTGCAAGACTGGGAACGAGCTTTAAGGCTTCAGGGTCTGGATACGTCCGATGCACCTTTAGGCTCCTTGTTCCGGATACGCCCGACATACTTTTAGAGTCCTCGTTCCGGATACGTCCAACGTACCTTTAGACTCCTCGTTCCGGGTACGTCCGACACGTAGCTTTAGACACAGCGTTAAAAGTATTGCTACGTCTCACGCGTCCATCAGGTTGAAAACACGGTAGGTACCGGGAACCCGGGGTGCTATGTTGCGCTTTTTGCACTCCCAGGAGACTTGGAAAAGGGAAGTGACGTCAACGACTAGAGCAAATGCAGATTGGATGTTGACAGAAGAAAATAAAATCAACATCCAATCTGCATTTGCTGCGTTGTTGACGTCACTTCCCTCTCCCTAGTCTCCTGGGAGTGCAAAAAGCGCAACATACGGAGGGAAAGCCGTCTGCTCTTTCGCGCAGGCCGGTGGCGTGACGTCACCTCGCCGCGCTCTGATTGGAGGATGGCTCCTGGCGGGAGCTCGGGGGTAAACAAAGCGGTGTCCTCTTTTCCCCGCAGCCATTGGGCGCGTTCAGTAGCGCCTCCCTTGCCTCCGAACGGAGTGCCTCGAGTTGGAGTCATCGGAGCGCCTACTGAACGGCAAAAAAACCCGCGGCTCCAAACCTGCTTCTACGCAACTTCCGCTTCCTCCCCTGCGCCAGACGGTCTCCGAATAAACTGGAAGCAGACGATGGCGAGCACGATCGCTTTTATTTGACCCCGGTATTGAAGAAGTCTTTACAAGGTCGTTGAAGAACAAGCGGGTGATTGTACACATCAGCGCTGCTGTTCGAAGCGATGCAACGCGATCGAGCCCTTCGCTTGGCGGTGCAAAGGCAGCTACTGTTATAAAAGCCGACAAAAAACGTCGTCAGCACACGCAAAATACAGAGCTCAGCGAATCTACCCCGCCGGTTGCGATACTTTTATACGGCCATAAGTTTGTTCTGCCCTTCGTAACGAACTTCCTATAAAATGTATTCGTATACACACGGGAAGTTCGGCCGCGCTCGGCGATCAAGGTTTTGTCGGCCGAAGCGAGCCTCAGCCAACGTGCACCCCGATTTAGCTACGCAAACAAAACATTAATCGGTATCATGCTCTGCGTGAGTGTCCAACCGGCTTCCAAAGTCGCGTTCATACCCTGTTTTGCTCTGTTGAGCGCGGACAGGACTATCGTCAATTACCGAGTTTCCGTGCAACGGTGATCAAGACACAGCGTCAAATGAACGTTTGCGTTGTTTATTAGCATATTCAAACCAAACAAAATACTGTCCAATGCATTTTCCAAAAGAGCCTTACCTGAAAAAGATATTCGAACGCGTTATTCGTCTTACCTAGAGCACTTTTCATTAACAAAAGCGAGCAAACCGCGCACCCGCGACAGAACCGAAGCAGTTTATCCCGCCATATTGTTTGTTTTTTCCTCTTTTAGCGCCGGAAATCGTCGCCAGTCAGGAAATGACGTCATTTTAGCTCCTTTGACTCTACGTGCACCGTCTCCGGACTCGGTGCTTCGGAGCTTGACTCCGAAGCCCCGGAGTTACGTGCACCGGAAGTGACTTTTGGCCGTCCAGTGGAAGGAGTCAGTGACTCCCTGACTCCGGGGCCGCTACTGAACGCGCCCATTGCGGAAGGCCTTTTCTGGGGCTCTCGGAAATCCACTGCTAGTGCTTGAACGAAGACGCGGCATACGGAAAAAAGAGACCGGAAATACCTCGAAATGTACGTTACTTCGTTTGACGCGATAGAATTTACCCTGGGAGCATACGAAGCACCAATATGCGTCACGGTCTTCGGCGGTGAGATGTTGATGTGAGCCCCCCGAACGTCAGCACGGTGATGTGCGACGCGAGTGAGCCTTTCTACTTTTTGGCGGGGACCCCATTTCGCCAGCAAGTGTCTCGGTGTCTCCGTGAAGCACCGAAGTGTAGCTACAGCCCTCTTCGGCGAGCTGAACGGGCAGCCGAGCTTTCGAAGGCCGACCTCCCGCAGCGCTGGAACCCGGAGAACCGCGCCATGGCGCTCGCTGAGGTGAGTTACGTCGTTTCTGTACAGTTTGGATCATTCACAAACAGTTGCACGTGAAAGGAGTATAGCAAAGTAAAACGGAATGTTACGAAAAAGCAGCGGATTAGGCGATCGGTGTGGTACGACCGAGCCGAGTGCGCAGTTGTCTCTCTTAGTCTGTCCCCCCATCGACAGATTGTATATGCCACTTGTCCAAACAGATAGTGTGGTAGGATATCTGTATGTGGGTCATAAATTTCGCAGTCACGACTCAGTGTTCGATGGTAGCCTATTTTAGCAGTGATAGCGCCGTGTCTAAGTGGCATCCGATGCCACTTCATGCCAGTGGCGTAGCCAGAGAGGGGATGTTCAGTACCTCGCACCCGAAATCCCCCCCGGCCCCAAGAAAACCTGGCTACGCCAATGCTTCACGCACGCGATAAAGCGCCGTCCTATAGGGTGTTAAACTCAAGACGAACTGTTCTTCTGACGCGTGTTCCATCAATCGCTCGCTGCTGATTTGTTTCACCATAAAGTGCCAGTGAGGCAAACGCTGCGGGGGCGAGTAGCATGTTTTCGTACCTGCCTACTAGTTTTCTGAGGTCCGTTAACCTGCAAATGCTTGTGTTCCCCCTACCCTATCATTCCAACAGAATCCACCGGCTGCCGGGCTACTGAAAGGGCCCTCTGCTCGGAGGACATGCTGCGGGCCCTGTATAATGCCCTCGGCGCCTGTGCGACTTCCGGGGGTCTGCGTTTCACGGCCCCGTTACCAGCTGGGAAGTTCTCCATGGAGGTAAGATTGTGAAAGAAACCACTCTATGCACTCAGAGGTAGCTTTCAGAAGTTGTGGAAGCCAAATACAGATGCTGATGTCTTTAGTAAAAACAAAATCAAATTATTACTCGCTTTATGACTTATGCATCTCTATTTTGCAAGCCACATATGGCAGGAAAGTGGCACGTGATCTCAACCTGGTTTTTCAAGGCACTGAAAAGCTACCTGTTGCAGACCACTGTACCATTGTCATTTATTATATGTTATTCCCTGGCACTGGGGGATTGGTGGCCGAGGGGGCTTGCAAGCACCAGCTCGGAAAATGTGGAGTGAAAGCTCGCACTGCAGAACCCAGAATCGTGTGTTCAATCCCCACATTTGCCCGTTTCGATCTGGATGAGCACTGTATTGGCGTGCGGTCGTGTATCACTGCTACGTGATGCACGTTAAGGGGCCCAGGCTAGCGGTCATCTACAGCTGGGAGACTCATCGCCCGTTGAGGCAGATCAAGTTCGAGACTGTATGAACATACGCACAACCCGATTCCTTGGCTCGCTGCTGGTATTGCTGTGCTGATGTTTGGACGTTTTTTTCTTGGTCGTTGAAATGACTACTGTGATGCTTGGGTGAAATAACCTGGTCAATTACCTCCTCGGCCGTAGAGTGTTGTTCACTTGTTACTCTCTCTTCTCCTCTGGTTAATGTAGCTCAGATAACAGTCATGCAGTTAGCCCGTTTCAAGTTTTCTCGACGCCACATCCTCACATCTCTGGCCGATCGTCCTGCTTTCGCGCAAAACTCACACACCTCGTCTTCTTTGATACTCCCAAATGCGCCTCGGTCGCCCACTCCGCCGCTAATTTCAGTCCCGTGCCCACTGTTTTATGACAACCTCCTTGACATGACAAATCTAGCTTCTGTATTCAACCACCAATACGGGTTAGTGTTCAATTTGCAAACTTGATGTTTCAAAGTAACAGTACAAGCTTCCTCCAGCATCTACCAGCAACGACAAAAACCAAAGCTTTAACTTTCAAGACTAAAAACCCAGGAGTATGAGGACACGCTGGCCAACCCTGCTGAGGACAAGCCAGGGGTGGGACAAGCATGTAATCTCAGTATATGGAGAGGTGTCCTCGAAGTTCCCAGCTTTAAAATTGTGGTAGTGTTTGAGTTGGTTTAAGTTCAAGGAGTCTCAAAAGAGCAAATAATACAATGCTATTTATTTTGATTTGCATCCCTTGGATGTTGGCAGGTATTCGGTTTGAAGGGAATGGAATAGACATGTCCATTTATGCATTCTGCTGCTTAAAAAATAGGGTTTCACTGATTTTCAGTTGCTAATGGCATGGGAGGACAAATACGCTGCTCAAGAGTGTAACCGGATCGTTTGACTACTGGGACGACTCTTTTACAGGGGACGACATCCTGTCCAGCACCAGCTTCACCATCTGGGACCAAGTGCACGAGGGGTCGCACTGCAAGGAGATGAAAGGAGGGCACTGCGACCTTGAGGTCAAGCTTGTACATCTACCATTACAGTCCTGAATGGGTGCCAATTGGTACTGATGACGTTATGAAGGTGAAACGTCCCTGGATCTAAAGGGAAAATTTGATTGAAGGCGAGCTGAAGTTGTTTCTGACTTTATCCTCTTACGACTTGAAAGTAATCTGCCTACTTCATGAATACTGAAGATCCAGAATTTGTTTCCGTAACTGTCCCACTTCAACGTAATGTGCACATTGAAACCTGTTCCTTTTCTTTTTCTGCTTTCCGGCGAGAAAAAAAAAGCCAACGAGTCTCCCTTTTCCTTCTTGCAATGGGGAGGTGTGCAAGACTGATTGCATATTTTATATAAGCAATCAGTTTCATAAGTGAATGAAGATAAAAGCAGAATACATGTTCACAGATTATTTGTGAATTCTTAGACTTGCTGAAGTGAGTAGTTTATGTTCGAGTCATGTAATTATGAAGTCAAAACCAGATTTAGTGCATTTTTAAGAAGCCTTTTAGACCTGAGAGTTCTGTTTTGACTCAGCAATACACAACTCACCTTTGTTATTCCTATAGCACAGCCGAAACTATAAACATGAGCATGTCGCCTGACCAATGCTTGAACTGCCATTAAATCGGCGAAGTCTCTATCCTTCGAGAACAAGTGTCAACGGGGAATAGTCGAAAGATTAGGGTCAAGTATGCACACACATACTTGATTTCAAGCTTGCAGATTGAAATAATTGTTTATTGAATCATATCCATTCTTAAACCTGTTTGAGATTGTATTGGTTCGTATTCCCTGTATATTTATTTTTCATTTCAGCAAGGAATAATTTAGAGACAGATGTTGGTGTTCAGGCGTGATGCTTTTATTTTTGTAACATGCAAGAGGGCAAAAAATTAGATTCGGCTTTGTAAACTGATTTTTTTATGTATTCTTCCGAACAGCATAGCAAAGAATAATATAAGGGCTACAGCTGCGTGAGTTGCTACACCTGGCATCTCATTTTAGCGTGTACAGGTGAGACACTATACTCCGTTTCTCGGTAACTTGGCAAACATTGTGACCCAATAAGAGCATCGGAGCCAGGCACGTGACAACACTCCACGGCCGAGTCCTCGTTATTGCCACAGCAAGAGCGCCATCTGCGAAGAGGGCAAAAAATTAGATTCGGCTTTGTAAACTGATTTTTTTATGTATTCTTCCGAACAGCATAGCAAAGAATAATATAAGGGCTACAGCTGCGTGAGTTGCTACACCTGGCATCTCATTTTAGCGTGTACAGGTGAGACACTATACTCCGTTTCTCGGTAACTTGCCAAACATTGTGACCCAATAAGAGCATCGGAGCCAGGCACGTGACAACACTCCACGGCCGAGTCCTCGTTATTGCCACAGCAAGAGCGCCATCTGCGACAAAACATAGTTCTAGGCTTTGTTTCTTCTTCTTCTTTTAGTAGTGTTGCCGTCGGATTTTTCGGACCGCAACACTACACGACACTGAAGAAAGACGAAGACATATGTTACTTACTAGCGACACTTAATATAGATCAACACTTTTTTGAGAAAAACATGGCTTGTGATCGAAGTTCAAACAATTGTAGCCGTGAATCGACCGCTTCCGCTCAAAACATCGCCCTAGCATTAGCACCCGCCACAGATTCATGGGCAAATTGAGCATGTGGTTGTAAGACGACAGCCAGTTCTGCCGGGTGGTTCTTGCATTTGGCGCGGTGACACGAACGCTCCTGTGACATGCGTCCATGTGCCTCGCTCCGACATTCTTACTGGGTCGCAGGAGCCGTAGCCTCCACAGTTCACCAAGCTATCGTGAAACAAAATGTAGACTTAGTTGCCTGCATGCTAATGAAAGTAGCCTTGCCAGCATCATGTATTATGTATGAAATAGCATATACTTCGAGAAAACAAATAAAGCCATTCAACCTTTCCACTGATTGTGTTTGTTCATTAGTAAAACTTGGTTCAGTGAACTTTACATTTCAGCATGGACACAACAGGTAAGGTCAATCACAAGTGCTTTAGAGCAGTCCGAACAGTTCCAAGTGGCTCATGCACAGCAGCTGACATGGTGTTACTCCCATGAAAGAGACGAGACCTCCTTGACGAATCTATTTCAGCCGCAAGGCACACCAAACTGAATATTGGCGTTTCTAGGAAATTGGAATCAACCAAACAATTCCATGGAAAGGTACACCAAAACAGCATTGGTGTGAGGGTGAGCCCTATCTGCAGCGACAATACTGAAGCCTCGCATGCCACCATCACTAACACATGCGAGTAGTCACTCGGCACCTGGCATACTTGGGCATTGATGAAACAAGGAAAGATTATCAATGAGTGGACTAGGAATGTGGATCCAAATGGGAATGTCTTCACAATCGCTGTATGACCACCATCTGTTGGTGCGTTTCTGGATGTCAACAGCCCATCTGGGACCTAGAAATGACAAATGATGTTAGAAAGTTTGTCACTTATACACTGGCTTTTGCTTGACCCAGTCTGCTGAGCGAACAAAAATATGTACATGTTAGTCATTGTTTACTCCCGTGTCAATTCCATCGGGCGCTCGTTAGCTAGGCTTGGATAGTGCGCGATCTCCGAATTTTTATCTTGGTATGGGAACGAAAAAAGAGACAAGCGACACGCAAAAACACGTCAGACACTGACAGCGTCGATGTGGTTCCAAGATACACTGCGCAACACATTTCGCGGAAAGGCGGCATCGGTACTTCGTCGGCAATTCACTCATACTGGCTAATGTGAAACGGCAAATTTGTACTGTCCGAGTTGGTTCACTGTATTACACGTACCAGCCATTCATATTTCATTCCCGAAAGAAAAAAAACAAAAAACGATCGCGTTTTTGCGGTAAGTTTTGAGCTGTGTGCTTTTCTACAGTGCCATGATTACAACCGTAGACTGCAACTACTATACCAAATACGATGTATGACTATACTGCGTCTCACCTAAGTGCGAACGAAGCGAAAATTACAAACGCGAGAACCTGATCAGCGCTTGTACTGCAAGATCGCACATGCATGGCAGCTATGATCAAAGCTCGGGATTCGCCCATGTAGATTTAACTTCGAACGCATTTAAAATGAAACGGAACATAGCTTATACGGCCTCCGTGCAGCTTCGAGTCGAAATGACGAGTATATATTCCTAAATATCACCTGCGAAGATAGGCTTCGGAGGATCGCGAAAACGCTACACTCTCGGCCGTTTTTCGATTAATAGCGCCTATCGACTCCGCCACACAAGGTTTATAAAGACCTGCTAGAAGGCAAAATCCGTTGTGTTCGTAAAGGAAGAACAAGATAAAAGGCAACTTACCGGTACAATCGGGCGGCGGTCTCGTAGTGACCGGCGCAACCGGCGTTTCAATCGCGAGGCTAGGCAAGCGCCTTCTTTTTGACGCTCTTCGTCCTCTTCATCTTGGAATCTTCGAAATGCCTCTAGCAGACGACGGAGGAATCGTAAGGGGCACAAAGCTGCTCGATCTTGTGGACTCGGCAAATTTTAACCGGGCTACAATAAATAAAAGACTCGCGGTCGCCGCTACAACACGGCCGCCATGGCCGACGCCGATGTTTGTTTACCCCCCGGCCTCCCCCGACATGTGCGAGGGCGGAGCTTAGTCGGAATCGTCACCAACCTCCTCTCCCGCCTTCGCGCCTCCTTTCTCATGCGCAGAAGACGAAAATGAGCCCACTTGCGAGGCGTATAGCCCCCCTGAGCACCGGTATTAACGTGTCGGAACGCTTAAACGCCTGTCACCCGTCGTACCTAAGTAACTGAAAAAGAACAGTGATCATATTCAACTCGCATGCGTCCTAATAGGCGCCCAACTCGGTTAGAAGGTCTCAGCGCACCTCCCGCACTTGGTAGCCACGACCGCATAGTAGCTCAATATCGTAACGTGATAAGCGAAGCACTTTCACGTAGCCGAATTGAGGTAAGAGATCTTCACTATCTTCAGTTTTAATTTAACGTTTCGAATAACCATGTTCCTCGCACAAGCTCCGAGGCCTGTACGCGTGGAATGCCCAATTCGGCTTCTTGAAACTAGTAGTTCCATACGACGGTGTAATGTTCTTTTACAACGCCTACACACATGTAGATGTTACATGCTTACTGCATTCGCGGGACACGGGTCTACTTACCGATCTCTGAGGGCTGTAGATGCGACGACGAAGATAACAGCGGCGAAAGGCGTCATCAAAACTTAGAACGCAAGGAAAAAAATCCACGGTGAACCGTTACAACATGGCGCCGGGACGTTTGTAAACATACTCTCGTTACCGTGCGCTGGTTCCCCGGTTTCGAAACAAAAATGTGTTTGGCATAGTTAAAATTATTTTCGCAACGTAGATAGCTTGATCATTTGAGTATATATATTGCCATCTTTTTCTTTAAGTTAAATTGAGAGCTTAATGACTTCGCAATGAAGCACACTCTCATACTCTCGCAGATCAGCATAGGTTTGCTTCACCGAAAGACACCGCTGTATTGCAGGGAAAGGTGCTCGCTGGCATTTGCACAGGTGAAAATGTCCTGTCCAAACACCCCTTCCGACAATACAGTAAATATGCACTGTTAAGGTACTGGTTGTGGGGGTGGCTTGTCTGTGGCCAGAAAGGCACACAGGGTCAGTTGAAAATGATTATTATGGAATAAAAATAATGGAAAGCAGCCTCAGACACAAGGATGAAGTAAAGGCACTAACACGACAAAACAACGGATGACCTTCAAGTGTAGTTTATTTTATGAAAATGAAGCATTTTAGTCTTATTACATTAACACAAACATGCATGCCAACCAGGCAGCTGGCAATCACAGGGATAGAGCCTTACAATGTGGCAGTGCTAAACTCCAATTTATGAATAAAGATTTTCTTTTTTTCACTTTGTTTTGTAGCAGAGGCTGTTTTCCATCATGATTAGTTTCACTCTTACCAACTAGCCCAATCTACCACCCTACTTCAGCTCATTATGGGGGACTAGTTACACTTGAAGGATCTGCAATGGCAAGATGAATGCTAGCGAGTTCATTTCATTGCCAGAAAATTGATGGTGTTGTCTCAAATGGTAACAATGCACGCTCATGAATGAACTGTGTGAGACCATCAAAGTGCAGGCAGTGACTCTACTTGATATCTGGGGACTGAAAACAACTGCCTCAGGCTACTCTTAGAGGGAACCATAGCGGTGATCAAGGAACCGGTACAGCAACACGAGCCCAGATTACCTATGATATGTAGGTCTTCCATTCCCTTTGTAACAATATACAGGACACCAGATTTTGGGTCAGTACTTGTATTTCAGCATCGAAATACACATAAAAATATATTTCTGGTCTCGCAATACATTCAAGGGAATAATGTATCCCGTTACATTTTCAACTGGGCTTGCCATGTCATCGTCCCAACTACCAAAATAGTTATCTTCTCCAAATGCTTTATCAGCTTGCACAAGCAGCTGACACCAGTTGAGAACAAGCTAAAAGGTTGTGAGGAGATACTTCGTAAAATGGCAGGACGGCGGCTTGTGATACTACAAAGCCAGTTTCTTTTAGACAATATAACATAAGATTATCATATCAACCAAGTAGTATGCCTCCACTGTGTAGCCCTCGAGCTCGGTCGGGGATGCCAAGCTTCTTCGCTTTGCACTTGCACGCTCGCACAAAGCTCCACCGCTTCGCCCGACATGCTTGTATGAAGCTTCATACTTTAGCACTACAGCACTATGGCAAAGCATCTTAATATTTGTGGGGGGGGGGGGGGACTCAACATTTTGCAGACCTATTTCCAGACTTCGAAAATATTCAAAATTACCAAATAATCCTATTCGATTCAAAGTATGAATCGAATACGGCATTATTCTATTCAATATCTAAAAGTTATGAATATTTGCACAACCGTAGTCTTCAGCATTATTTACAATTTACAAGGAAGCTGGTATCATGTCTACATTTCACGGGATCTTCCGGGGTCTTTTGTTCAAATCGCGATTATAAACTTTTCGACTTTGACCCAATGGAGACTACCCATCTGCACACTCCGCAAGGACAATTCACTGAGGTGGTCATTGGCCATCATTGATCGAAGTCTGTGTTATGTCAATTTGGGCCTACTGAGAGAGTGTTCACCCCTGAAGTTCGCAACCATAAAAAAATAAAAATCTAAAATGGGTACATGAACACCTAGAAATGAGCCTCGAAGCTTTTCTCAGACTACAGTTTTGGAATGTTTCTTACAGAAGCCTTCCTTTTTGGCAAATAAAAGAAACTGTTCTAGTTCATCGGGGAAATCGTCCGACAGACCAGATTTATCCATTGCCTGGAATCACCACTGTTTCAACGAAAGTGTGCCGTGGTCGGCAATAAAAAGTAATTTGTAGGCAGACTTTGCTGTAAGCAGTGAAACGAGTTTTAAGTGAATGCAGAAGGTTGTCAATCATGCCAATATTGGTATCACAGTGGAAGTTCAGTGAGGCATCTTGAGGGTGAAGGTTGCCATTTGTGCCGATCGGTTTGCTTTCTTTTGATAGTTGCTTTGTATGTAGTTCCCAATGTTTCCTTCGCTGCCTGTTTCATTTCATTGAATCTTTCTCTTAGACCGGATACATAATCACTCAATAATTTCGTCAGGTTTACAGCTTTATTCAATGTGAGTGTCTGATTATGTAGCGTTCTTCTGATGGCATTGAAGCATTGCAACACCCTGTTCATGAACTAAGCTATAACTGTTGCAGTCATACCCATAGTCTTCAACCATAACCCATGTCTCTGCTAGTTCTTCCTGACCTTCAGACCCTCAAGGCGACCCTAATTTCCTGAGCGAACAGAGCTTCATAGCATCCGCTCGGGCTGACCACCACGTGTCTTGGAGTCGCATGGGCATGAATACCGTATCAATCCGTTTCAAATCAAGCCTGCAGAATATTCCGGCGAAGGGTAGACGCAGAAAAAACATTTATATACGCTGTACGCAACAGTTAACACAGACCACTCTGCGTGTTCTGTGTCGAGCGCTCTCGTGCCAACGCCAGCTGCTTTTGATTCAGCAATGGCCAGCGGTTGTGATCAACCTGGCCGTGTTCCGAAATTTACCCAATCTCACTTTAGAGTAACATTTTCATACCTTGGTGTTCGAAAACCTTTTTGCGTCCAGCGTTGCTCAGCTTGAAATGTCACGTGATATGACCCGCAGGAGTAGCTGGGATCCAGTCGAGTAAGGTTTGGAACACGCCCCCTGTCAGGGGGAGATCCCCTCACAGAGGGCCCTATTCATTTGAGCAGTTAAATATGGGTAATCTGGGCTTGCCCCTGAAGCGACAAAAGGAATATGGTGAAATGCTGGCCTGTTACATGCAGGCGCCAATTGTTCCGTTTGATTTTAAAGCACTATCCGGCACCTTGACTCAATCTTTACAAACAAGTGTTCTCAAACTTTCTAGTGACAAGGAATCCTAGCAATCTTCAAAAGGTGCTGCACCAAGCACGTCATGCTTCGCACCATCGTGCTCACAAAAGTTTCAGTGCTTTGCTCCGCCACGCATGCATCACGCTTCACCGCTATACACCGGTGCGTTGCGGCGGTGTATAGTGGTGAAGAAATACTTTGAAAATATTTGAAGTTGCCGAATACTCCTCACCAATTCAAAGTGCGAGTAGAATATGGCGTCATTCGCTTCAATATTCTGAATTTTAGAATATTTGTACAACCCTAAAATATGTCGTAAAGTAACGCTCAGGCACCCTCTACAAATCCGGAGATCATCGCAAAAAAGTGGGAGACTGGCACTTGATATGCTATCAATGTTATCTATATTTCCACTGTCCATATTTTTTTAGATGTTACAACATTTAGGGGTGGGTGCTTAGTGGGGAATCGGCGGATGCTCGGTATTTCATGGTATACATAGCATTTGAGTACAAATATACAGTTCCTCACTTTCCCATAAAAAAAATGAAATATATTTGGGTGCTTGCGGAATCCAAAAGACCAGCCTATGGAACCCGGTTTGGGAACCCCGGGTATGTAATCTGCACCAGTCTGTAAAGAGCTTCTCAAAGCAATTTTTAAGAAAATAAAATTTAACCATCTAGAATGGCCTAATCTAAAAAAGGCTTCCAAATATTCTGTTTGTAGCATTCATAATTAGGCACTGAACTTTTCGCTTGATGCTTTGATTGACTTTGTTTCTTCTTATGGGAAAAAGTGCACATCAACAATGACACTCAGCGACATGGTTCGCAAGCTACCCAACCAATGGTGTGCGAGCCCCCCTATCAAGGACGGCGCCAAGGGAAGGCGAGGGGTGGAGGGCGCCTCCCCTAAAATTTCTTCTGCCGCCCCAAGGTGAAGCAGCTTTGTACACAAATAATTGCCTATGATGTCGGCTTGAAAACCCAATGTAATGAGTGTCCAGACTTTAGAGCTGTTCCTGCCTTTTATTATTTATATTATTTTTTTTTCTATTAACTTCCAGCCACTGCAAGTCGTACCGTGGGCGAGTAAGCTATCTAGCGCCTTAGAAAAAGCAGCTCCCCTTTGTGACGCCTGCTGGCTTTTCTCTCCGCATTCCGCTGTGTGGCGCTTATCTTCAGCGGAGACCGGAGACGTGAACGAAGGGGAGCTTAGTTAAAGTCAAGGTCAGAGGAATTCCAGACTGTCTAAGAAAAGGAAGCAAAACCTGGTTGTGAGTCATGAGCACAGGGGGCAGAGGTCAATGCTGTAATAACCCCCCCTCCCCGCCTCTTCCTTCTCGTGTCTCCTCATTTCCCTTTTCAATGAGCACACCGCATAAGCTATAAGCTATCTTCGATAAGCCCGTGCGCGACGGCACCTCAGAGCAACCCCCCCCCCCAATTTGGTTGGCCTCCCCACTGCCCCCACCCATTATGAAGATGCTGGTGCCATCCCTGCCCCCTATAGTTGAAATGATATTAAAACAGCACAAAAAAAGAAAAAAGACGAAGAGAACACAGACACAGCACTCACTTACAACTGAAAATTTTTCTTCTGCATGGTACAGTAAGTAAACATAAAAAGAAGCAGATAGATATTATTTCAAAATGACCAACCAACTAGCCCAACTACACAATTTGTTGCAGCCCTTCTATGGCCCTGAATTCATTCCTTACCATGAGAAAAGTGATGATGTTTCAAGCATCTCTGCAGATCCCTTTATTTCTAAAGCTATTTGGCATATACCACAAAATCCCGAGGTATGTACTTCCCAGTCAGCAACATTCACTTGTATCCCGCCACAGCTAACTAGCCGCATTTGTGCCAAGGCCATCACTGATCCCAACACTGCTATTACTAGAAGTGGGCTATCTTTCAGAGTTTAAAAAAATAAAGCAAATCAAGCCAAAAATAGGGGTGGGCTACCTCTTGAGATTTTACAGTAGAGCATTATGACACATCAAAATGCAGGCACTGAGATGCTCTTTAGAAATAAACAAACTGAATTAAGGCATCAGAAAGGTTCTATTGGCTGGAATTGCACATAGGGGAAAAGGGACACTAACTGCCGAATTCACAAACCTTTATTCCAATGGAGGCAATCCCCCCCCCCCCCCCCTTTGTCAAGGAAGGCACAAGGGACGGCACTGGCCAATCGCGAGGACGGCTAAGCAGCCTAGGCCGCCTATCCGTCGTCGCGACTGGCCAGCACCGGCCCTCGCACCTTCCTTGAGGAAGTGGAGGGGTGCCTCAATTGGAATGAGGTTTGTGAATTTGGCGGTAACTTAGCTAGTGCTAGGGTCCGGCAAATTGGAGACATACACCTCCCCACTGGCCACAGGCTCCACCTGTGGACTTTGAAACGTCAGAATGGGGCACAGCACCCACCAAGGATAGAATTACCATAAAGTTTTGTGAGTGCCTTGCCGAGCGCAAATGCAAGGCGCTGGATGCCGCGGACACGGCACACGTTGTACTGGTCGGTAGCCAGCTTGTCGAGGTTGACAATGTTGCCTCGGTTGAGGAACAGGTGCTGAAACATCAGCGAATGAATTAATTAATAGCATAAAACAAAGCTGGGTTGTGACCACTCCTTGGAACCACACAGGACACATGTGTCTAACTTGGAAGCAGTCAATAAACATTATAGGTTTAGGTAGGGGTCAGTATTTTAGACCTAATTGTGCAGCTATTTTTTTGTGTGTGGATGTGTGCGTGCAGGGGGTGGGGGTTGTTAACTCATTGACAATGTTTTATGGGGCTGGTTGCTCATTATTGGGGTCCACCTTCGTTTAGTCAGGGGAGGATCTAACTGTAAACACAGACATTAAGGTGCAGTACTTGGGCTCGCCTTCTGAGTTAAATTTCTGTTTTCCTTCGGGACCGGTTCTCGTGTGCCGAGTTCACTGTGATTTTAAGAAGTGACTTGGACAGTTTCTTATCAAAAATGTTTCAGAACTTCCCAATGCATAGAGGCAGTTTCAAACTCTGTCAGAGTTTAAAACTGCCTTCTATACATGTTACTTTCACAAATGGTATACTCTTTTTTTAATCTATCTTGTTATATTCCTGACATATTTTCCTGTTTTTTGGTTTTTTAAACTTTCAAGGAACTTACTGTCTACAACTGTATCCATCGCTGAGTGCTCATAAAAGAACAGGTGTAATAGAATACATTTCACTGAAAAAGAAAAAAGATAAATTTTCTGGTGTATATTAACTGATAAAAACCAAATATTGGATTTCGAAATAAAAACCGATAAATGTAGGCCGAATTCGAAAAAAAAATAAAAAACGAAAACTCTGATCTTGTTCAGTGTTTTCGAAGTTAATTTTTTTTGCTCAAATTCGGGGGTATTTCTTTTCCAATGTTTAATTTTTCCCACAGATTCTGTGTTTTTGTGTAAATTGGTTGAAGTCATAACCAATTTACACAAAAAAAAAACAACGAATCTGCACAAAAAATTACCCCTCCCCCCCTTCCTCCCAAAAAAAAACAATTTGAGGAAAAAAATACTCAGAAAACACAGAACCCAAGTTATCGGTAGGTTGTGACTTTCCAGTTTTAACCTAAAAATACTGAGAAACATCCGCCGATGACGAAAATGCAAAATTGGTTATAACAGAAAAACACAGTTTTTGGGGACGATTTGGCGCTAGGCGATTACTATTTTGGTTGAAACCCCGAATTCTAGGCATTTGCTGAGCCTGTTTTGCTACCAAGAATTAAGCAAACTGGGGTCTCCAATCAGTGGGATCGCTGACCCTGGAGGACAAGGGCCCGAGAGGTCAGTCAGACGGTTACTACCAACAGTCACAACGCCCTTGTTGATTCATGTCAGAGGACGGCAGATAAGAAAGCAACTTGTCCCAAACCAATTTTTTTTTTCACCGATCATCTCTGTTTTTAGCGTCTACATCAGACAACAAGTCGAAAGCAGGGTTGTGCAGTATCGCAATACAAATGTATTGCAATAGTATTTCAGAAATACATTTAGTGTCTGCAGTTCTCTATTGCAACACTTTTTTTTCACCAGTATCTGTATTTCTGTATCGAAATGCATTTGGGATGTTTCTCGGTACCGCAATACAATCAAGACGGGATGTATTTCGTTACATTTCTTGAGAAATAACCCCCACCTCTGGATAAAAAAGATGACAACTTTTTTGTTTTGCTAGAGAAGGCCAGAGGGCATTATGAGGGGTATGTTGTGCCTTTGCTATCATGCGAGCCTAGGTTTGACCAGAACTATTTGTGTCGGACATTAGCAACCCCTTTCTTTATTCTGCAAAACTGAAGAATGTTTTCCACCATGCTTCTGCCCCCCCCCCCCCCCCCCCCCCCCCCCACAAAAAAAAAAAAGTCTGGACGTCTTTTTTTTTTTTTTAAGGGGACGCGGGGCATTGTTACTATGCTGACCAAGGTTCATTCAAATTCCCAGAAATATTTGTCTATGCGACCTCTTCTCTATTCTGCGAAGATAAGAAATGTGCTGTGAGTGGCACATTTCTTAATGAAAAAATGTGGTTCCCAACTGTGAAAGCAATGTTTCTTTGATTTAATATGAACCTGTATTCCTCAACAACTGTTGAGCAGCTATTTTTTTTTTCTTTTGCCAACATGACGTTGCGTTTGAATGGGCAACGGCTCACAGGTGGGCTATTTGAGAAGCTCCTGCTCAAGTGTAACTGAGTTTAGCACTTGCATGTTTTTCTTTTGTATCGCTTCAGTGTAAAATAACAGACAAAGCAAGAACAATTTTTATTGCACCTCCCAACTAATTTGTTGCCTATGATATGACAGTTGGCACCTCAAGCAAATTGAAAAAATGTATTTCAGTATCTGTATTTCTGCCATCCCTAAGAGGTATTCCTGCATTTGTATTTCCAAATACGTTTTGCTCCTTGTTAAAACGCATTTCCGATGCATTTCAGAATAATTTTTACAGATATATTTAAGTATCACTATTTTAGCTATTTTTATGTATCCCAGCATTTGTATTTCCAAGTACATCAAGTATTTTGACCCAACCCTGGTCGAAAGACACCAATGTTTGAAAAATAAATAAACAATGAAAAACATCCGCCGATTTTTCTCATAAACAAACACCGGAGGATATACGGCCTAGTTATAGGTTATTTATATTTACTAAGTAAAATTCATTTTGGGTGTGTTTGTGGTATAAAAATACAATCAAAACCCAATGTAGCTCCTTAATGTTTTCAATTAATCAATAAACTGAAAACAAAAAATAAAGCCTTTTTTTTTTTTTTTTCTTTAGATGAGTGGAGACTGTTGTGAAGAGGCCACTGAGGCTTTGTTACCTTGCGGACCAGGATCTGATCAGAGCATTTTGTTTTTGTCCATGAGGACCCTCAGGGTATAATTAATTGATTATGTAACCTCTTAACGGCTTATGAAAAGCTCAGCTTGCCATGAGTTATGTGCCATTTTGTGGTTTATGACGAGTGCACCTCATCACGTACTGCTTTGTGCCTTTTGCAAGGTTTGCAACAAGGTCAGTGAATAAAAACAGTGTGAATTATCTTTATGATAGAATAATAAATAAAAGAAACTTTCGTATAAGGTCTGCTTAAAAAATGTAAAGCATTAGTATAAGGTGTATCAACAGGCGATGCTATTTTCTATTTTAAAAGAATAACAAATGTTTTCCTTGAAACTTCATCTAGATTCTGAACATCTAAGGCACTGCAAGCACAAGCTTTACAGGTGTGCTCTGCACTTTCGTGCCATATCGATGGATGGGAGCAGAGTTTATGCTTTCAAATACTATCAATAGATAAGAGAACAGCGATTCCTTCCATTGTGACGTCACAAGATCATTACTGAAAAGGCGACCTCACCAAATCGGAGCATGGAGGCACCTCAAGATAATTTAGGAGGACCAAAAACTGATCTGGAGATGAAGTTGGCATTAACAATTGTGCAAGCTGGTTGACCATAGTAAAAGAAGCGATGCGTAAAGCATGGACAAAGATTAGAAGACAAACAAACCACAGAACACCATTTTTATCAACACCTGTCGAGAGCGTATTTACAGCCGCTAACATAATGCTCCACAGCCCTCCACCCAAATCGACAGGTGCTAACTGATTGAACATCACTTGAAAAGCTCATCCACAAATGCAAGTGAGTTCAGCAATTGTTCTTTTGGTCTGTGTTGCTTGCATACTATATGTAAAAAGTAATATACATGGCTGGAGTGATCTTTCTTGATATCGTTAATACCTGGTTGTCAATAACACAGAAGACGACATTTACAATATCTCAAAGTATGTATAACGTGATACCAATAGCAGAGCTAGCTGTAGAATTCTCTGGAAAGAGTGGCACCTGCACAAGGCAAGCTTGAAGGTTCTGTCAAACTACATTAGTGATGGGTGTTACGTTGTAGAATCGAAAGGTGCAGCTTTGTTTTTGCAAAGCATTAGCAACCTGTGTCAGGACGCAGATGGCCGAAAGCAATGTTTGGTGCTTCTGTTGGGAGATGGAGCGACGTGCTGCAATTAGAAAAACTCGTGATGGCGAGTCCGACGAGGCTGAAGATAATCTTGCTGTAACACAGCTTTCTTCTAATATTTTCACAGACGTTGCTGAGCGAGCGCGTACGTGGCCAAATGGTTACTGCACTTGATTGTAGCGCAGAAGATTTGGGTTTGATTCCAGGCAGTGGAATGTTCTTTTATTTATTCTTTCTACTTGGCGTTCTCGCAAATTCGAGAAATTGCTTGTCTGGCCGAGCTACGAATATTCTACGCACTGAAATGTCTAAGCCGAATGTTCCAGAGACCCACGCCAGAGACCCACGCGACTACAAAAGGGACTCCGCATGGTGAGCTAAGTCAGACTCTTCCCAGCGCTCAATCCTGCTGTTTTGATGCCTGCGACGCTAGCCTTTCTCTATTTTGTTTTGGGCACAAGTTCGCCCCATTAAGCGTTTAGTTTCTTCACTTATTCGCCGCCTCACCATTTGTTATTTGTGACAATACAGTATAGCCATGCACGCAGACATAAAAGCCACAACAGAAAAACGCAATTGGGGTCGACACACCCTGCCGTAGACCCGCTGCTCCACAGTGCAGTCTACTTTCCGTGATGTGCTCTGCCATCTCTCAACATGAGAATGAAATACAACCCTCGGCCGTCAACATCAGCATTCATAACTGAAAATCTTGCATATATTCTTCCGATTTTTCGAACAAACAAATCAGTGCCTTTAACTTTCACATGGTAACATCCACCACTGCAATACACCTGTGACAGAATATGAAGCTTGCTACACCCAGACTATAATGTTTTGCTTCATTTTATAGCAAACCCCGCTACTGTGGCAACCTACATTTTGGGATCTGTTTTGTTTCATCGACAGACATCTCATCGACAACTTTTAATCAAACGACATATTGACATACATTTCGTCGACACCAGGGGCGGATGCAGGAATTTCCTGAGCGGGGGGGTCAGGTGTCGGTCAGCGTACCATATGTTTAGGGACCCCATCCCCCTCTCCTTCGTTTTACGTCCTAAAATTTACACAAGCAGAAATCAAGAGGGGGGTCAGGACATCCGGACCCCCCTCTAAATCCGCCCCTGGTCGACACTGACATGTCATCGACAATCGTTACGCTAACTGTACGATGTTGTGATGTTTCGTTGTGTGTGTCACTGGGGCACGCATTAACTTACCTGGCCCGCCCGTCTACGTCATTTGCAGCAACCGTCTGTGGCGGCTCACTACAGAAATATTAACACACCAGGCCTGTCGTAGCAGTTGTTCAGGTATAACAAGAACAGTTTATTGCGGGTTAAAGGCAATACGTGTAGTCAGCGACACACAGCCATGTCTTCGCATGGTTGTGCCGTTCTCCCCCCGTCCACTGGCCTCCCAGAGCGAGAGTACTCCGCGCGTAGGCGCGTCACGGCACAGCAGTCGGCGGTCGCTCGCAATGCCACTCACGACACCCCCCTTTCTTAGGAGTAGGGAGCCGCGCTACAAGTCCAACCTGTACGGTGGTCTGCTTGGTCGTCCGCTCCTAGTGACCGCCGTTGGCTGCATGTGACTCCCGGTGCGTCGTGTTAGTCCTGTCGATGTGCTTACAATGTAGGACCTTGGTTGGGCTGCTGGCCGTGTCACTGTACCGCAGGATGCCGGACCACTCCGTTGCTTTTTCCACCTTCTTGATGACTCCCATTTCTTTCATCCTTTCCAATTCATTCTCCACTTGTGAGAGCAGTGGAAGAGGAACTCGCCTTGGGTATGTAACGGCATAGGGCTTGGCGTCATCCTCACAAGGCCCACCCACTGATCTCCACTAGAGGGGGCTGGATGTATGCGCATTGAGCAAACAAGTATGAAGCCACTGGAGGTGAGCAGCTTGTCCCGGAAGTGAGTGCTTGGCAGGCTTTGTAACCCTTCCGAGTGCTGGTTCGAAAAGCGTCGAGGGCGCTGGATTTTCGCTTGTTCTCTCAAGAGAGTCTGCTTGTTGCACAGTAAGAGTGCATGCAGACCCGAGAAGTATCATGGGAAGCCATTCAATGTAAACATTTTGAGATTCTAGTTGATCAAGTTGTGAATATGTCTCAAGTTCAAATGCCTCATTCTCAGGATTTAATCCAGAACGGGAGCATTAAAACCCAATCAAAGAAACAAAAAAGCATGGTCCAAAATATCGACTGAATGCACTAGGAAGCTTCCGGGACAAGAATCGAACTTCCGGTGGCTTCACTTGCGCCAGGCTCGGAGAGCAGCTAAGCGCCATCCAGCCCCCTTTAGTAGAGATCAGTGGGCCCACCCACTCGAGCTGCTTCGCGGCAACATTCTGCGGGGAGTCACTACAGAAAAAAAGCTTATCTGAGCTGTCGATGTAACAAACTGTCGATGAAACGAACTGTCAATGAAACGTCGTTCAATGAACTGACTGCCCCCCATATTTCAGTATCAGGATTTCTCCTTCAAACAAAACATATTTAAAGATACTTTGTCACCCATTTTTTAGTCATACATATTTGAATTGTTTTGCAATGCTCCTTTTATAAATGTATTTTAGTATCAATACTTTAGCTGTCACTGCTGTGTATTCCAGTATTTGTCATTTCAAATGCTTCTTAGGTTATATCCGCCCAACCTTGTCACTCAATGAACAGCATTCCAGAGGCATGTCACATGTCACATGTAACTCAAAAGGAGCATGTCACATGTAACTCAAAAGGACAGTGCACCAGGGGTGAAAGTTCCATGTACTTACGTCAGTCGACATTCACGATGGTAACGCCGAGGGCAACACCTTTTTGTACTAGTAGGCGGTTCAGGGACAGCCTCTCATCCTCCCTGGCATGCCCGAAAGGCCCACCTCGTGGCACCAACATGAATACGAGCACGTAGCTCGTCAAGCCTTTCAGGGTGGTCACAAGCTCCTGAAAAGTGGAAAGGACATAGACTTATGCAGAGGACAAAGCAAAACTACCGTAAAATCCCGTAAGAATGTCCACCCAAAATGAAGAGATAAATTGGGAAAAACGTGGGGTGGGCTATCTTTGGGAATGCGACAGCAAAAATTTATTTAAAGAAACGCGATAAGCAACTGGGCTATCCGCTACAAACCACATAAAACGGGAACTGATACCGCGGATTGCGGACACGGCATATTTGCGTTTTATGATGTGATGTTTTATGATATGAACACGTAAGACTCTGCTACGACATCCTAAGTCATGGGAAAAGGGGTTGAACACGCAGCAGATCCACTTTGCCGTGTTTTCAGGATTCTAACGCGCAGGCTGATTTAGCTTTCAGATATTGGCCGGTTCTACCGCGCAGGTAAAGTAATGAAGATTGAACACATACCTTATAGACGGGTTTTATGAAACGAACGCCAACAAAAAATAAATGCCGTGCACTAGTCGCCGTTGTCACAGTGCGACGATGTTTCTTCGCTGTCCACAGAGGTGAGTGCGCGTCGTCGGCTTTGGGAGGGTCGTCTTCCGAGCACGCTTTGCGAGCTCGTCGGGTCGCTGGGATTGCGAGGCCACGCAGTGCTACTCCGTTCGTTTTGCCATGACTCCCGTTGAAACAGTTCAAATCTGTGGTGCCTGTGGTTTAACCTGTGGTTCAAACAGTTCAAACACGCCGCTCCGGCAACCTGAGAACCGTTGAAAACAGCAAGGCCAGGGTGGCGCCAGTGGGCAAGTCAGTCATGATGTAGGATGGTCGAGAAATAAACCAGTTAGCTGAGTTTGAGACGTCCCTTTTTGTGTCTGATCCTTCTATTAAAAAGTTTCCAATTTCTTCGACCACAGTCTCAGGTGTTATATGACATGATTATGATCATCATCACTACCATCCGAACGGATTCCCTACGAGCGGTTTTTCCCTACGCTGGCGTTGTCCCCAGATCTAGGCACGGGCAGATCTCTGGATAGGCGCTCGCCTCCGGGGCTAGGAGCTGATATGACCAATCATACAGCATCAAAATCGAACCATCACGCTGCTTCGTTGGCCCCATTAGCCGTCGGCTGCGTCTGGACTTAAACGAAGTCGAGTCCTGTAGTGTTTAGGTGTTGCTGCCCATGTCTGTACTTCGCGCTATTGATTGTTCATAATACTGTATAATTAGTGTTCGGAGTTTTCGGTTTAAACCGATAAAAACCGATAAAACTGCGCCAAATACATTTTCGGAAATGCGCTTTTAACCGAAAAAGGTCAGTTTGTAGGTTCGGCGTTTTCGTTTCAAACCGATGAAAACCAATAGAAGTACGTCTAATCCCTATTTGAAATTCGGTTTTAACCGAAAAAGGTCAGTTCTTTAGCACCGCTTTGAGGTGGGTGGGGGAGGGGGGGACAGAGTGAAAGGGCATTGCAAGGTTCGACATTGTGTGACGTCTTCGTGATTGCCCTCTTCCAAGGTTCAACATGCAACAAAGGAGGTCTTGCAGTGGCCTTCACGGGACATCTGTGTTCTTTCCGTGATCGGGCTTAATGTGTTAAGTTCCCGGTCCTAAAAAAAAGATTGGATGTGGGATAGCACACTCTAAAAAAAGCCCGTGCCTCTACTTTCCCGCACAACACTCGGAGAGCTAATCACCGCAACTTACGGGGGCAGCTCAGCGAATGATGATGCCGAAGCATATGTTTAGACAAAAAAAAAAAAACGCAGTCTGAGTTGTGACATTAAGGAATGCAAGCGTGACGTTCTGCATCGCTTAATGTCTCAACACAGACTACGTTTTTTGGTCCAAACATATATTTCGCCATCGTCATTCACTAAGCTGCCTCCGTAAGTTGCGGTGATTGGCTCTCCGAGTGATGTGCGAGAAAGTAGGCGCACAGGCTTTCTTTAGAGTGATAAGTGTTTCACTTCATGCACTTCAGACGACATCGAGGAAAGCCGTTAATATTTCTCTTAACATCCGCACTCAAACTTCTTTGTGGTTGAGAACATAAATACGATGAATTTCTTCTGGCCATTCCGCTGGTTCCTGTACGGTCATCGTGCACCTCAGACGCTCAGGTCGTCAGATTAGAAAAAAAAAACAAAAAAACTAAAGGTTATGCTCGCGAACTCCAAGGTTTTTGAGGTGTGTCCTGGACAGAAGTTGTAGCGAAGACCACGTGTGTATATGTACTGTTATTCTTGGAGGGATCACAAATATCACAGCTACAGCTACTATTCACCGAAAAAAAAAAACGGTAAACTTTTTTGGAAATAAATATACACCGAAAAAAAAAATTTGAATTGTAGAATAAACACCGAAAAAAATATGCAGAAATTTGAAAAAAAAAAACAAACGAAAACGCGTATAATATAATATTGCGTAATTAAAAACTGCGTGTAAAACGCGTACGACTGTAGCATTCTTGTAGCACAAGGAACAATCCCAGACCCGAGAGGAAAGTTAGCAAAAGTGACGTTATCACCGGTGTCACCCGTTAACGTCACAATGCCTTTGACAGATAACAAGTGGTAAAAGGGCTCGCCGCATGCCCTGCAAAAATTCTAGCACGGTTGTTATTTAGGGCGCAGCTCTTAGGCACCCGTTTCCGACTTGAGTGGCGTCGCCGTCGTCGTCGGAGTAACCGCGCGTTGAGTTATGGGACGTTTCCCAAAATGACGTCACATGTGACGTCACGAGGGTCACGAGTGATGTCACGAGGGTCATGAGTGACGTCACGAGGGTCCCGAGTGACTTCACGAGCGAGGAGGAGGAGGAGGGAATTTTTCCCGCTAAATTTAGCAGATTAAATTTCCTGCTAAATTCAGCAAAAAAAAAATTTCGCTCAATTTAACGAAAAAAATTTCCCGCTAATTTTAGCAAAAAACTTTCACTGCTAAGTTTAGCGGGGATATTTTTCCGGTAAATTTGGACGGAAATTTTCTTTTCTACATTTAGCGTAAAAATTTCCCCGTTGAATTTAGCGGCAAATGTAGCGAAAATTTCCCGCTCATGGGGTCCTTTCCCATTTAGCGGGAAAATTTCCCTACATTTCCTACTAAATTCAGTGAAAAACGTTCCCGCAACGTTTAACGAGAAATTTTTTCCCGTTCAAGGAAAGGAGAGGAGGGGATGGGAGGAGGGGGAAAAGGGGCATACCCTTCCCTCCTCCTCCTCAAAAGCTGCACTCTTATTTGGCATTACAGGGGCTTGTAAATTTCTTTATTTTTGTTTTCGTACTCTGAAATAAAAACGGCATACTTAAAATCCTCAAATCGCTCCTAATTTTTTTTTAGCTTCAGTTTTTTTTTATAAAAATACTTTCTAGAAGGTTATGGTTGTTTTGCAATGTTTTTAGATGCAGCGAAGTAATCGCAAATTAAAATTTCGCCCTAGTTCCGCCTCCTGCTGCTCGGCGGGAGAAAAAGGGAAACTGAGGGTGGTGGAAAACTACCGAAAGTGAAGACATCGTTTGTGTTGACCCTTGCTGTTTTCAACCGTACCATCTTGTAATGAGCAGCCGATGAAGCTTAATTCAGCGAGGAAGCTTTAGCCGGCTACGAAATGCCAACGATGACGGCACGACGCCTTTGACAAACAACCCCAAGAATCCGGGACATGCCGCCGCTCGCAACTTACGCCATCTCTCGGCAGTCACGTCAGCGCCCCAGCGTAACTCAATGGGCAAAAACGTTTTATTTTTGTAATTCAGTTAAAACTCCACAAATTTAATTGCACTCGGGGGGGCCATAATATTGATCTAATAGCCCGCTTATCTGAAGAATTCCAGTGCCTCACGACCATTACATTTCCTTCCCGAATCAACAAACCGAATCCCATAGATTCCCATTGAAAACGAGGCCATGACATTCAGCTCCCAGGAAGAAAAGCTTGTCGCCACGGGAGCTTGAGGTCAAATGCGATCGCTTTATTAATCTTAGCTTTAATTGATTCCAGGAGAGCATTTTGAAATTCACGCTCAATTTTGAGTTATCTAGGTCTAAAGCTCTCTAATAACCGAGGGCTGGCAATAGCGTTAAAACATGTTTGGGTCAGCAGAGATCTCACGCCCAAAATATTTCGCAAATCTTTACTATTTTAAAGAATGAAATATATATTTCTGATGATTGCACCATGGTAGCAAGATCCTTCTTTTCGAAGGACAAATGAATTCATTTTAGCGCCATACATGTCGATAGCAATTATGGACCAATAAGAGATGTTGCGGTTCCTGTACCATGCCCAAATCCTAGTAAAGAAACCGACGACTTTACACAATTTTTGACTCACGCACTTCTGGGAGCTCTAGGTGCTTCCTCTGTACTTTTCGGGTGGTGGGAGTCCGTTGGCCGCCCACCAAGAAGAACCGCGCTCGCCCGTGATCGGCAAAACGTTGGCTGTCATCTTGGACAATTGGACAACCTGTGAGGCTTAAATGCGATATCATTTCCCGCGTGGAGACCTGGCGGAGAGGAACCCCCCCTCTCCCCCCCCCCCCCCCCCCCGCCCCGCGCGTTATGTTCCCGTTACTCCACGGACCGTGTTCTTATGACCCCACGGATCGTGGTCACATGACCTTGTGGCTTCCGTTGGCCCACTCTTTCACTGTGGTTACGTGGTTAATGTGGCGCAACGGACGATGGTCACGTGACCCCCGTAAATTATCGTCACGTGACCATGTCACCAACAGTGGTGCAATATTTCTCATACGGGCGCTGTGCTTTTTATTCTTTGGTAGGAGCGCGCTTTACTTGTGATACGGCACCATTTTTTTTTTTCAAGGTATTTCTTTGTACTCTCGTTGTGAGCACGTGCTGTCGGCATCGGGTACTACAAAAGACGTCATCACCCCGATGGCACCCTAGTTCGCATTTATAATCTCAAGGAAGCTTCTGGAGTGTTAAAAGTCAAAGCAGTAGGCAAAAAGTGCGAGTTAGGCTACTTGTCGCCTTTTTGCCGACTAAATTATACAGTGCTTTTTTCATAAGGTCAAGAAATTAGAAGAAATTGCATGAGGAGGTAAAATTTCTACGTGGCATGTAGCTGGGCATGTCTACTATCATTCTCCGGCAAAAAAATGTTAATATCCATAAATATTATTTTCCTGCAATTTTTTATATCTCGCCCCTCCCACAAAAAAAAAACGCATCTGTCGCTCTGGGAACTATGCCAGATGATTTTTCCGCCCAGTTGCCCCTGGCTGATTAAGCCACAAAAAATGATAAAGATATTTAATTTACATCTTTCACGTATCTCGGTATGTCTAGTATCATATTCCAGGAGGGTATTTTGATAATAGTAACAATTATTTTTTAGTTCATTTTTTTTTATCTGATCACATGCACAAAAAAGCGCGTCTCATCGCTCTGGAGAGTATGTCTGAACGTTTTTTGCCTATTCCGCCTGGCTCAGGAAGCCACAGAAAACGCCTGAGAATATTGAATTTTCGTTTAGAATGTAGCTGGTTACGCCTAGTATCATGATCTAGGAGAGCATTTTAATATTTATAATATTTAGTTTTCTGTATGTTTTTAAATTCTCGTCCCAGGCACCGAAAGCCGCGTCTTTTCGCTCTGGAGACTAAGTCCCAACGTTTTTCTTGGCAGTTCCGCCCGGCTCAGGAAGCCACAAACATCGCCTGAGAATATCGAATTTTCGTTTAGAATGTAGCTGGTTACGCCTAGTATCATGATCTAGGAGAGCATTTTAATATTTATAATATTTAGTTTTCTGTATGTTTTTAAATTCTCGTCCCAGGCACCGAAAGCCGCGTCTTTTCGCTCTGGAGACTAAGTCCCAACGTTTTTCTTGGCAGTTCCGCCCGGCTCAGGAAGCCACAAACATCGCCTGAGAATATCGAATTTTCGTTTAGAATGTAGCTGGTTACGCCTAGTATCATGATCTAGGAGAGCATTTTAATATTTATAATATTTAGTTTTCTGTATGTTTTTAAATTCTCGTCCCAGGCACCGAAAGCCGCGTCTTTTCGCTCTGGAGACTAAGTCCCAACGTTTTTCTTGGCAGTTCCGCCCGGCTCAGGAAGCCACAAACATCGCCTGAGAATATCGATTTTTCGTTTAGAATGTAGCTGGTTACGCCTAGTATCATGATCTAGGAGAGCATTTTAATATTTATAATATTTAGTTTTCTGTATGTTTTTAAATTCTCGTCCCAGGCACCGAAACCCGCGTCTTTTCGCTCTGGAGACTAAGTCCCAACGTTTTTCTTGGCAGTTCCGCCCGGCTCAGGAAGCCAAAAACATCGCCTGAGAATATCGAATTTTCGTTTAGAATGTAGCTGTGTATGTCTAGTATCATATTCGAGGAGAACATTTTGATATTTATCCTAATTATTTTTCTGTATTTTCTGAATTCCCGTCCCTGGCACCGAAAACCGCGTCTTTTGCTCCGGAGATTTAAGCCCGAATGTCCCTGGGGCAGCTGCCCCTGCTTCAGGAAAGCACAAAATTGCCTGAGGAGGGCCAGTCTCCACTATGGATACCTGACGCTAGTCTGGGAGAGTATTTTTATATGTCATCTAATGCTGTTTTAGTGAGCTTTTAATTATTTCGCTCATAAATCTGACAATCTGGCGTGAACTAACTGCATGACCTGAAGTAGTTCCATGCCAAATTGTGCAATTTTCAGTATCTCTTATTACACAAGGCCCGGGAAATTCGACTACCATCAAAAATCCCGGGCCCTCAGGCAATGATATACTTCAGGACTCTCGGGAGTTCGCACCCAGTTTTTTTTTTCTAAGGTTCCACCAAGACTCAAACATTATTATGGACATCTTATTTTATCTACCTGAGTTTTTTTGCATTCGGTGACGGTTGTGTATCACAATGCCGAATCAATTATCTGTAGAAGGTGAGGAAGAACCCGGGTGGGGAGATGATGTTTCACGTTTTACAAAGTATAGACTGTGTCACAGGATTGACTGATATCTCCACCAGACGACTCTACATATGCCGCCAAACGAGCTATTCCAGACCCCATAGAAGAACCGACGGAGCGCGACATTTCTCATGTCGAGCTGCTCCCTAGGCCGTACACCCGCGCTAAGTGCGTGTACAGTCACTCGCAATATGAAGGCCCGATTCGCCGATGCAATTTATGGGGCGGCACTTATTCCACTTTGGCCAGGCGCACTTCATTTTGAGCGACAAGAAAGATAAAAGTTTATTTCATTCTTTCACGTCAAGAAATATGGTCCAGGCATAGGCAAATCCAAAACAGCCTCAAACTGCCTGGTCGAATGGGTCCTTCATATTGCGGGAGACTGTACATCCAGCTACAAGAACTGTAAGGAGGGAAAGTACGCGAGCGAGCTGGCTAGGAAACATCATTGAAAGAAAACCTCAGACTAGACAAATAAAAATTGGGGGGACACTTAGGCTCCGCGCGATAGCGCAAGGCCGGGTCGTCAGCGCAGGGGTGGAGGAGGGCGGAAGGGCAGGGGAGGCGGAGGAAGGAAGGGAAGGGGGAGGGGGTCGGGGGAATGGAGGGCTTGGAGGGGGTGGATGAGGGGAGGGGAGCTGGGGAGGGGGCCCTCCCACGGGGTCACGCCGCCGCCGACTGCTACTAAGGGAGGGCAAGGGGTGGAGGGCAGGGGAAAGGAGTGGGGGTCAGATAGGAGTAGTGGAGGAGGGGATGGGAGGTGTGGGGGGTAGGGGAGGGGATCCCATTCAACACCCGGGTCACGTGACCCGAGTGTTCAGCCAAGGGGAAGGGCCCGCCCACGAGGTCACGCCGGACGCCGTGACCCGGGTAACTCGACACGGGTCACGTGGCCTACGAAGTCACGCCGGACGCCGACTACTACTACGCCGGCTTTTCCGCTGAACGGGAGCCTTACGCTATCGCGTGAAATAACTTCCAGTCTCAGGTTTTCTTACAAGAACTTGCCTAGACCGATGATACTTCAGTCATTTTACCGCCCAAGCATTAGTATGCTGTTTTTTTTTTTTCGAAGTGCACTCGCGTGGGCTTTTCTCCTGGCTTATGCGCTTCTCGTATATGCCTTTTCTTTTTTGCTGGTAACGTACGGAACAAAACAAGTTTCCATCGATCTGTGATAATCCATAATGAAGGGTGTACACTTTTCCGACTGTTCTGACAAAGACGAAAACTGCCGAGTCACTGGGCTGTGGACGCGAATGCGACGTACACCCGTCGTCGATATAAATGTGAACGCCGGACCGCCGACTGCTCCGTACTATAGACCTTTTCATCCTCCTCCGCATGGGCGCTGCCATCTTGGAATCACGTGACGCGGCAGCCATTAGGTTGCTTCAACTTGCTGCTCCGCTCTCCCCTCCGCGCCTTGGAGGATGCGTCGTATTCGTGTTTTTCGTCGCGTTTCACCGCGCTTTCTTGCCTTACTTCAGAAACTCTAGTCCGATACGCCTACTCGACGACTAAAACATCACGAGGGTTCAAAGGTCCTCATGACAACTGAGGTTTGTAACTAATGGTTACGGAACATTCTCAGTAAGAAGCGTGCATATTTATATCGTGCATTTAGGATCGGAAGGCGTCAAGAATAGTCAGCGCAAGGAGTCTATGTGTATTTCCTGAAATTATAGTTATTTGTATTCATAATATATCGAAAACAGTTTGTTTTGATTATGCGGGGGAAGTCGCGGAGGAGATAGACAACGAACATATAACTTGTATTTTATCTGAGGCTAAAAGTAATGGTACGTTAACATCAGGCGATTTGTTTGTTCATAATATCATAATACTTGTATTTGAGGTTCTCAATCTATTTTTGCGACGTAAACATTCTGTTGGTCGGTTTACTTATGAAGTTTAAAAAAGTGTATACCGTGCTCGCTCCCATTTCGACGGTCATTTAAATGATTTATTGACTATGTTTAGATAACCAGTGCCATCCACTTAATTAATTTTCGCTCGAAGGTTGAGACTATCCGCGTAAGAAACTAATACCACAGACACTTAACAGTAGCGAGTTTTAGAATAGCGTGCACAAATAAATGTCATCGTTTCTATTTGCAAATTTAAAACGCGATTTGGGTTCGGCGCATGCGCGATAACGACTGCGCCTTTTCTTTTTTTCTTGCGTTCGCTCTTTTATTTTTTGCTTGTATCTGGAATCAACAATAATTGACGCCGAAAAGAAAAAAAAAAGAAAGAAAAAAAGAGCCGTCTGCATAACAATCGCTTGTGTCCAGGATTGTCGATGGCGAATAGAGGTTTACTTTTTGTGGCTGGCGACGCCGAAATCTACAAAGCGAATCTCTTCCATCAAATAAATATTTGTTCACACAGGTCCGTGAAGTGGTGCCTAGCGCTAGAATTCAGCCAAACTTTCCGAGGTATTTCTCCTCCTGCGCCCTTTAATTTTACTTTGCCAATTTTACGGAAGGCAAATGCCAGATTTAATTTTCACTTATATCTTGAGTAAGCAAATGTTCATATAAAAATAATTTATTTCCTAAGGCCAATATCGCAAAATGCTGCTTGTGAGTACTTTAGCAGGGTTGATAATTTAAGAAATTTCCTACTCGGGCCTGTCAAAACATGCTTGAGTACTGAATAAAAATTACCAAAGGCCAAGATTATACTACTTGGTTATGTCAATTATCTGCGTCATCACACAATACTTCTTTAGTCTACGAAGTTCACTAAAGGTTGGGTGCCCACGAAAACCAAACAGTGAGTAGAAAACTCGCGAGTTTACCTGTTCTGGCCGATTCAGCACATTGCTAATCAAACTGTCGATGTGCTTCTTTACATTCACGTTTTAGTCTCTTCATTAGTTTGTTTTTCTAGAAACTCGTGTCATCGGGCGCGGCCGCACACGATGGTAATCTTCCCTGTACATCAGTCAGGCGTTTCGCAACCGACCATAATCAGATGCATCAAAGGAGTTAGTAAAAAATCCCGCAGTTTAGGCTCCAATACACCTCGTAGTCCTCAAAGTGGTTCAGTACCACTGCTTCATTGGTTGTGTGCTACAACGAAAATAATCGTATCACAAAATTAAGCAAAAACAACGTAAAACAGCAACATAGCCGAGTTCACGTTGAAACCGAAACCAACCCAATTTGAAGCAACCTAATGACGCCGAGTACGTCAGCGCCCTCTATCCGCCGGTGAGACAACTACTAAAATGAAAAGGTCTATACTTTGTTTCAGCTTCGGTCCGAGCGCGGCCGATGTTATGAGCCGAAGTTCCAATCAAACAGCGAAAGAGGCACAACGTCATGGCGTGCTCTCTACAGTTGATAGGACCAGCCGGTATTCGCCGTTTCTCTGTGCGTGCTCCTCCGCCGGCTAGTCCTATCAAGCGCAGAAAGCACGCCATGACGTTGCGCTTTTTGCGCTGCTTGATCGGCCCTTTGGCTTATAACATCGGCCGCGCTCGGACCGAAGCTGAAACGAAGTATATCAGCGTCATGATGCTGCGGCCCGTGGCGGCTTGCGCACCTTATCGCGCGCCACGCCGAGATTCAGCGTGTCAATCAGCTCAGCTCTGCTGCTGCTCCTTGAAGAAAGTGCGAGAAATGGGTAGGAGCCTTTCGGACGTTATCAAGAGGCACTGTGGTGACTTTATAAAGTAACTATTTGTTTTTTTTTTTTTTCTTGAATGCGGTCGGCATTTCTTTCGGCTCATTCGGCCACGCTCATTTTTGAAAAGTCGAAATGGCTTCTGTCATGATACGCTCGAAATATTTTCTTTTGTAAAAATATTTATCGCTATTAGCCTTCACTGAATAATAAAGAAAGAATCTGAGTTTTGATGAACTATACCGAGCAATGTCGGCGCTTTTCCACGGGCAAAATGCAAACTATTTGCCGTCAATGACGTGTGCACAGCGCCCACAAAAAGTCGCAAAAGAGAAATCCACTTTCACGCGCTCTGCAGAGCGGAGCAGTAAAAGCGAAGACAGTGTTCGATCCAAGCGCTTAATTTCGCTGAGGCGCTAAGCGCCGATGAGGCTTGATAGCCGCCACGCCCGCAGCGTCATGACGCGGATAGTACGGAGCGGTCGACGGACCGGCCTCTACCTTCATATTAACGACAGGTGTACGATATTTCGCAGAGGGTTATTTCTCATACGAAAGAGTTCCACAGCCCAGCAAACAAAGATGGTATCTCGCAGAAGGCTCTAATTTGAATGGCCCTATATACATTGGGGCCAATGTGCCTGGTGTAGGCCTTCGATCTTCTGTTAGTTGCCATCTTTATTTGGCTGTGGAGTGCATTTTGATCATGCGCAGTAGCTCTTCTCCGCGAAATATCGTACTCCGCACCTGCGTTTACAGTCCAGTCGCTCGGAATTTTTCGCACCAGAGATAAGCGTTTGGAAGGTGTATAACACGAAACAAGTAGCAGGTTCGAGGAACAATGAAGATGCAGACGATAGGATCTTTCCTTCTATGGACCTTTTGTTCGTTGTTGCAGATCTAATATCCCGAGTTATGATGGCACAGCAGCTGTTAGCTGAGTAAGAAAGAAAGAGAGAGATGTTTATTTCCCCCCTTTTTTTTTTAGAAAATTGACTTAGTTGCTTGCCCGCTCAGTGCGCATACTGTCGATAGGGAAGGGGTCGGGAGAAAACAGTGGAAAATATAGAAAGGTTGGGAGGTTTATAGATTAGGTTGGGAGGGATGTCTCAGCCGTCGTCCGCCCGTCGAGTCGCGTTCGATTCGTGTTCACCCCTAAGTTGGCAGTGCGGTGGAACCTTTGTGCTTGTTGGACTGGTCAACTGTCGGCCTTGCACCACGTGACCACCCTGATCTCCACATACCACGTGCCGAAAGCGAGTTCAGGCGATAAGAGGCAGGCCACTGATTGGTCTGGCAAAACGCAGCTTCCACCGCACTGTCAGCTTAGGGGCGAACGGAGTATAGTACGATCCAACGTTCAGAACGCACGGCCCCTCGAAGTTAGTACATATGGAGCAACCTTAGAGCGAATAATAAATATTTTGCAACTGGGTTGGGCGGCAGTTGTGCTACAGAGTTAATGGAGAGCTTTAGCAGTTCGCTTTTTCGCCCTGATAACGGTACGATGCATGCCCAGGGCCGCCGGAGGGGAGAGGAGGTATCGTTATCGGGGATAAAAACAATCTGCTAAAACACTCTAATATCGGCACAAGGCTTCCATTGAACGAATGGCTTTTTAGAGGGAAGCGCTTAGTGCCGCTTCCCGTTAAACTTCACGGTTTTTGGTGAGACAGCTAGTGTACAATACAACTCCTTCGGTCTCGGGTATTATATTTTGTTCCTTGCTCCTTTTTTGTATTTGCCCCGTGAGTGCGCGTTGTAGGCATCGGGTCCCACAAAGATGAACTGTGATGCTTTGAAACGTGGTCGCCCCATAGCTCGGTCTGTATATAGCATCGGGCTACGGATCATTAGTTCCCAAGTTCAATCCCACCCGATCGCTTCTGCTGTTTTATTTTTTTATATAACATTGTAACAAATGTATTGGTAAAACATAACGGCTTAACCTGACGCTTTTTCATATAAACTGGCGTAGAAACATATTTTGTGTTAATAAACTGGGTTAAGGACTGAGACAGCATGCAACAATTACTAGGGCTCGGCGGGGGAGCAGGAAGAGCATGCGCCGGTTTCCGTGATGAATTTGTGAAGCCTCTAAACCCCTTCTTGCATCTGTATGCGGAATAAAGCAAATGCTTCTTTCAACTCTCCCAGACACGTGACTTTTGTGAGTCCTTAAGGTGGAGTCGCACTTCTTATCATTATGCTGTTTCACGCACTACCATTGCAAAGATAGTGGTAAGACAGACTGCATAATTTGAAGCACTTTTCGTTAGCTTGTTGGAAACAGCGCCTTCGAGCAAAGTAAACAAAACCCAGCCGAAAGTAACGCGTGAGCGTAAGTGGAAGGCATACGTCGCGTCTCTTGCGGTAGCACAGTTGTTTCACACCAGCATATTGCGTCTGTTGGTTTTCTCCGAAGCATGTGAGCGTAATCCTTGTCCTGGCCTCCTACACTTTCACTTATGATAGGAGCGCGATCGTGCCCCCTGCCCGCTGCCACAAGGCGAGATTTCAAGCTCGCAATCCCGCATGCAATTTTAGCTAAGTGCAATAAGCAAAAATAGCTGAGTATTTTTAATGTCGGAAGCACAGTCGGAGGCACGCAGTATCCAAACCGAGTGTCCGAGCGCCTACGCTTTCTCCAGTACTCTTTATTTTTTCGGACTCCTGCATGACGTATATACCTTCCTTACCGAATGTTTGCAAGAAAAGCTCGGGTCCAGAACATTTTATGTTAAAGTATTTAGGATTCAAGTGGACATAAGCATAAAATGATCTGAAGGCGCGCAGGCGCTGTTCTTGGGAACCACCCTGTCTGGGACCGCATTGTCACCGTGTTGTCCTCCTTTTCTGGTCTTCCTGGTTCTACCAAGTCGGCCCAACATCTTGCCTGCTTTGTTTTCATAAATAAAGGATCGAATGGTCGCACCGCAGAGCCTATGAATTCAAGGGTTCAGTCCCCAACCTCGTCCGTTTCGATGTGAATGGACATTGTACCGAAGCCCCTCCGTCTATTACCACTGCATGGTGCACGTTAAAAGCCCCAGGCTATAGCGGTCATATTCCACTTGGCAAATTTCTCATTTACAGCGTCCACAACATCGCCACACAACAACAAACTGAAATCATGCTCGCTAAACGCTCGATAAACATTTGTTTGTTTCTCTCTCATAGAATCGTGGTGCTTTAGGATCTCTCGGAAAAGCACGATGTTTATGGCGTTTGATAGACACAAGAGTCCGTTCGAGCTTGTTTAACTTTGAGAAAGCAGAGTGCTGAACCAAAAAAAAAATATTAAGTAAAATATAAACTTCAAAATACTATCTAGAAGTGCACACAAGACAGCCCACCGTATCAAGGTGGATGGAAAACAGGAGACCCTGTAGAATTGTTTAATCATAGAACATCGCCCGCTGTCGCCAATTGCGTTTCTTTTAACTACATACTTCAAAAGAGCCCTGTTTAGCAAATATGTGGACTCGCAGCTTTCCAAAAGATTAAACCAGGCAACTACATTCGTCGTGAGCGTTTCCGCATGAGCTAGATCTGCACATTAAAAATGTTAACACCCATAATTGTGTAAACAGGGTGTGAGAATGGTGTGAGTTAGAAAACACACCCGTCTTACACCAGTTTTACACGATTTTCAATTATTGATGGGTGTAACAAGGGTGTACGGACGATTCACACCCATCCTACACCGTTCGCACACCCTACAGGTACATATCGTTCGTAAATTGTGTTAAAAGAGTGTTCGTCTTTCTCTTTACACTCATATCTACAGGGTGTGAGAGGGGTGTGTCGGCGAAATGTCGGATTAACCCAAGGCATCAGTTAATCGAACATTGTTACGACAAACAATGGCGATAAAGGCATCTCGACTGATCGTCACAATCAGGTATAGTTTGAAAGTCCTAATGAACTCCACGGGGTGGTCCGACCGATTCAATTTCGGTACGTTGATGCGACCAAACGTGGAAATGTCAATTCGTGTGTAGGACGATACAGCCAAATAGAAAAGCGCCGCTACGCGCGAAAGCCGGATGTAGAGGTTGGAAAGTGCACGTGATCGAGCCGCGATCGCGTATACTTCAAAAGGGGCGTATAAGTAGTCCTAGGGATGCTCGTGAAAATTTGAGATTAACGAAAATAAAAACAAAACACTCGAAGTCTAAATGTGCTAGGAAGACTTAAGTAGCAGGAGTAAAACACAAAATTTGCATCTTGAGGGTGGTGTAGTGGGTTGAACGCTTGAGCCGTTATCGAGGGGTTGTCAGTTGAACTCCACCTGACGGAAGCTTTTTTTTTCAATAGTCCGTTTTTGTATGATAAGAACATGAAGCCCACACGCTAATGCGTCGTATGCTGTCACTGACGCCCGCAACCGCGCATTTAATCGGCCGCTTTCGCTACTCGCGTACTTGTCCAAACACCCTTATTTGAGGGTGTGAGACATTACACCCTTTTTCTAGGGTGTTTTCTTACACGAATAAGGGTGCTCCCTATAGGACAGGCCATTTACACAAATAAGGGTATAACAATTTTATGTGTATGCCGTTTGAGAGGTGGTGATACTGGCTCACGCTGTACCTGAGAAATTCAGCCTGTGCAACTCAAACACGTGCCGGTACGATGCTCATCCTGATTGGTGGGGACGAACCTAGGATTTCTGGGTTTTTGTAGCCTGATCTTTCTGCTCTCCACATTCCCCGAGCTACCAGGCGCTAGCACACTCGGTTAGGGACTCTCAGAAAACCAGGACTCAAACAGGAAATGTTGCGGGTCCCTCGCCTTCGCTGAAGGTATAAAATATGGGCGAACTAGCATATAATTATTTATTTATTTGCACCATATAGTATCTCGCTTTCTCTCCCTTGCACAATATTACCAACTGCAGAGCTTACAGGTGTTTCTGTGACTATCAGACAACTTAGTCAAATTTCGACACGGGCTTAAAATCATGTGGGTTACCACAATTTCAAGGCTGCTTGCAGAGTTTCTGCTGAACCTGGAATCACGACTTGCAAAAACTTGCATATTATACAGTTTGTTACAATATATGGTCAGCCGGGGAAGCTCCAACTCCGGCTAGAGCTCTCTAAGTTTGGTAACGCTTCAACTTACGAAAAATGACAAGCGCGAGCTGGAGACGGAGCTTCTCCTGCTGACCTTCTGGATGTGGTCCAACCATTCGTAGGTACCGTCTCTATTTGTACCACAACGCGCTCGGCGTGAGTTGATATTACAAGGGCGCCAGGGTGGTTCGTGCCCCAGTAGACTTCTGGTTAAGCGCTTATTTGTCCATCTCTAATGCAAAGCGTGCTTTGTGTCTCTAATGCAAAGCGTGCTTTGTGTTCCCAGTTATACCTTTATATGAACGTGCATACAAGGGTCGTTTGATGAGTTTGGTAAAAAAAGCTGGTTAAACGCTTTGTTAGAAGAAAAAATTGATGCGTTTCTCAACATAGTCCCCATTGAGGACTATCCACTTGGTCCAGCGAGTTTCTAAATTTTCTTTCTCTCAGAAAAAGAGGTTTTCTTAAAGGCTAGAAAATATGAACTGACGGGAGTAATGACATTCTCATTTGATGAGAACTTTTTCCGACAGAGTCAGATTTCTCAAGTTCGGGAACACTGATAAAACACACGACGCCATATCAGAAGATTGGAGTGGATGAAGAATCAACTCGAAGCCCAATTCTTCCAATTTTGCCATTGTCACGGTCAATTCGTGGGAGAGCGCGTTGTCTTGGTGAATGAACAGTCTGGTACCAACACCTCCTAGATCACAAGGCCGTAATGCTGATAATATTTCGTCACAGAAGAAGGCCGATCGCGGGCGGTGATTGGATACGAGCGCTGCGTCCGTCTCTCTGATTAGACACGAGACGCTGACGCAGCCCTCGCGTCCAATCACGGCCCGCGATTGGCCTTCTTCTGTGAGGAAAAATTATCAGGATTACGGCCTTGTTATCTTGGAGGTGGTGCTGGTACCCATCGCGCACATAGCTTTTTGTAGAGGGTTTTGTGCACACGTTATTTTGAGATGCCTATGGTCTCAGCAGTCTTGTGCACGTTCACTCGACTGTCCTCCAATTAATATATTATAAATTTATTCAACAATATCCGTCGTGGTGACCTCAACTCGGTGTCCGGAGCGCGCTTCATCTTCAGGGAACGTTCTGCCACGTTTAATCCAATGAACCCAGAGCTAAACAGCCTTCAACGTTGAATAAGGGTCCCCATGAACTTAAAGGAGCGGTGCAACGATATTCAGTTGGAATGTTTTTCCCTTTACACGAGCTTACTGGCACTGGTGGGACTCAAGGACACTCGCACGCAACACCATTGACCAAGAAACTCCTTTGTTGCGCTGTAATTTCGAGGACAAAACCGAGTGTTTTCATTCAATTTCTCCTTCGCAAAACCTGATGACGTAGCTGGGCGGTAGCAGTACCGCCCAGTGACGATATTCGAATGCGGCTCATAGATTGGACCCGAGCATGGCGTGGACATTCGATTTGGGCTCGTGATAATCGATAGCTCGAAGAGCATTCGGGTAATGTTCTGTGTCCAATCGCTGCAATGACGACAACAGCCGAACCATAACAATGTCTGGAGCTCAGCGCGTGTCCTGTGCCTTGCCAACCCCAGCGCATGGCTATGATCAACATTGGCGGCATATAATCGGCTCCAGATCACGTGGCCGCCTGTTCTGGCTGCGAGTTGAGGGGGTGAACTCTGCTCGTTTTTCTTTATTTTTTTCTGCGACTTCGATTGCGTGTGGTGAAAAACAAACGGGTATTTTTACAGGTCATTAACGTCAGGGATCCGTTCTAAGCGGCATTTGCGCAAAATACAAAAATCGTTGCATCGCCCCTTTAATGCAACTTGGTTTTGATGCGTGGACGTTAACATTTTTAAAACAAACGTGCTTGATCATTGCACAGGGCTGGGTTTTTTTTTTCCAGTGCTGTGGCAAGCGCTACAGTGTTTGCTTCAGCCGTCTGTGAAACATGAACAGCGCTTCGCTCCTGTCTGGAAGCTAGCCTGGGTTAGTTTGAAGAATGACACTTGCCAGCCATGGCGTCATCCATTGAATTGTTCATCGTATAAATTCACCAAACTTATCAAACGACCCTTGTACTTGCGAGCTGTACAGGAAGCAAAATAACGTGGAACAAAACGGAAAGAAGTTCGAATCCGGAAGCGCGCAGGGGTTCGCCAATAGTGGACTCTATAGTCTGTGACAGCTCAAGAGTGCAGTGGAAGCTCCGCTTCCAGCACGAGCTTTGTGGCCTTGATAGCACAAGTGTGCACGCGCAGCCAAAGCGCGGCGGAAAGCAAGGAGCGCGCGCTGAACGCGGAGCTTCCACTGCACTCTTGAGCTGTCACCCACCATAGTGAGCTTGTTTACAAACAGACAAATAAATAGCTGACGTGCATATTCCACCGTATCACGGCCAAAGTTATAATTGTATCTTTTTAGCAACCACGCGCAATAAAAGCCCGGGGTAATCGCTTTGGGTGACGCCTCGGTAGCTGCTCAAGCACTCGTGCTGCGAGGATGCAAATCTACGCGGTCAGGGCTGCCATCTCACGCTAGCGCAGCCTCCGTGGTTAGTCCATGTTAGCGTGAGACTGCGAAGTACTACTGAAAAGGTTGTGCAAGCGCGAGCGGCTAGCCTTGACAAACTGGACTGGAGTACTCTCTGCCCGAGCGCTCGCGCAGCCACCGAGGAGTGATTCAAAGGAAACGGCTCGCGCCTTTAGCATGCATGGCTAACAATAGTCCATGCTGAGGTGAGACAAAGTTTAGCCTGAGCCAAGGCGCCCTAAGCCAGAAGACCCTCTTTAACAGGCTCCAGTGATAAGAGAAAGCCCAGCCTGAAACAGAGCACTTTTAGCATTGTTTTGCCTTATGTCCGATGCACTACCGCCGGTGCGAGGTAAGAAAACGCAGCGGATTCGGCTCGCGCTTCAATACTTCGTCTAACCTTAGCATGGGCTATTGTTGGTCGCGTGCTAAAAGCGCGAGCTATTTGCTTTCGACGACACCTCGGCGGCTGCACGAGGGCTCGTGTGGCGCGAACGCCAATGAAGGCTACCGTCTCGCGCTGGAGCAGCCTCCGGGGCCAGTCCATGCTAAGGTGAGACGAAGTATTGCTTTAACTTTGCTCGGTTTAAATTTGGCTTTTTAGCGATGGAGCAATAGTCTTGAGCGTTAGCTTATCACTTTAAAGTGCACATTGGCTGCGGGAGAAGCAATTCCACATTGCACGCCTGCGCTAGGCGCGCCCAGCTGTGACCTTGAGAGGTTCCGAGGTTCGGAGCTGTCTTGAGCGTGTTATCAGTGCTATGCCCTTACTGCATTACGATGTCTCCTCTCCGGATTGGAAGATAAGATTGGCGGTGCGGGCGGAAACAGAGGGCACATTGGAAATTGGAAAAGTGATTTCGCTCGGGGCTTAGGCGCCACATGTCGTCGCGGAATGGAATTAAACCGAATGTCTCGGATTCTTGGCCATGAGGCGGCAGTACCCCGCGCGATCTGCGGCAATTGCTTCGCGTTACCTTTCAAGATAAAAAGCGGTTTACACTATATCCTGTACAATTTTGATGAAACACCTGAATTGGGAAAAAAGAATGTTTAAGGATGCTACTCCAACCCAGCATATCGTTTTAACGGGGGACACTACCCTCCCTCCCTCCCCCCCCCCCCCCCAAAAAAAAAGCTATTTGTGCAAAACAAGTTGATTCTGAAAAATGTTGTATTTACATCCACCAACCGTATCTAGAGAGCATTCCCAAAAAGTTCCATTAGTTTACACTGCATAGTTAATTATTTTATAAAATATTTCCGGTCCACGGATGCTAAAGAGAAGGTAGACGTTGGAGCACTTCAAACGTATTTTTCTCCGTTCCACTTTTTAGCATAAATTCCACTCTAGGAGCACCATCGTTTGTTAATGCGACAAAAGGGAAGACTCACTCATTGTTTTTCCTAACTAAACTTTTATGGAAAATGCAACTCCCCAACCAGAGAGACTTCTCTCAAATGTTCACCTTCAACTGTGGAATTGATTTTTGACTTAATGGATGTCTTATATAAAAGATGTTAAGATTTTCTCGACGACATCAAAGGCAAAAAATGTATTTTATTTTTCACTACGTCGTTAGCATAAAATAAATTACTTTTTGAAAATTTTGTTTTCGTAGTTTCTGCAGCAGGCATGCTGCTGCAGATATAGTGAAGAAAAACATTGGGTATTACGTTAGTTTTTTAACGATAGTTTTCCTAAGCAAAATCAATGTGTTTCTGACTCTCCTGCTCCTGACCTGAGTTCGGAACTGCCAGTATATAGGTTGTATTCACTGAGCCTGCAGTTTCGATTTTGCCAGGGAGCGCCACCGTCGATCCGCCATCTTCGAGGTCGCGGTTTGACTGGCTTGAGTGGGTACGCGGTCGTCCGTGGCTAGTGTGTGCTAACTTCATATCGTTGAAGAAGCTTCGTTGAACATAAGAGAGAAGAAAAGTTGATCTCGGGGGCGGCCATTTTCCTTGTTGCCGCCGAGTACCGTGTGTAAAGGCTGAACCGCATGTAAGCAGCTTAGCGAGCGACGAGACGAGCGATGACGATTCGCTTCGCTCTCGCTCGCGCGACGATGCAAACCCCAGGAAAGCGACGGCAGCAAGCCACCAAGGCGATAAGCGACGTTTTCTAGAAATTCAAAAACCGACCGACGTGACGAGCGACAGTGAGAAATCTCCATAGCTTCGCGGTGAACGAGTCTGATAGCGACAAAAACAGACAAAAACACACACAAAAGATATTCCTACGGCGCTTCAAAAGCACCAAAGTATAATAATAACCCATTGCTTCGGTTTAAAAAGACCATTTAAAGTTGTAAAATGCTACTCACCCACGCTGAAAGGTCCGGCCAGACAACACCTGACACATACGTGGGATAGAAAGAGACCTCGAAGATGGCGACCGTGGTGGCTGATGCCAGCGCGCCTAGTGAGTGACGTCAAGTGAATGTCACCTATACTGTAAATTTCATTCATATTAAGCCTAAGGTTCAAAAGTCGAGCCTCTTGGGTAGTGTCCCCTTTTAAGTGTTTTTGCTTGTCTTCACTGAACAGCTAGTGACTCTTTATATGATTGTCTTACTATACGGGTTGTGAGCGGTGGCGCGTTGTAACGAAGCACATATTCTCACATAAGGAGAAAATAATTGTGATCGTAACCTTACGGCGCAGTTAACTAGTTTTTAATCCGAAAGCCTGGCTGGAGAGGTTCTATTCTTTTTTCTGCTATGTTAGTCTTCTTTCTTTCTTTTTTTTTCGAACAGCGATAAATATATTTTGTGTTTAAATTGACTTGACCTCTATCGAAACAGCGTCGTTGTCGTTAGCTGCCGAACTTTTGTCAACGCAGGACGCTTGAACCGTGATATGACTAGAAGGCAGTTCAATGCGGCCATTCGAGAGACGTACTCATATATAAGATTTTTTAAGTATTTGTTTTAAAAATTTGGCTAAATGTGAGCCTGAAAATTCAAGTGATGTATGTTGCCCTTATACGAGGTGAATATAAAAACACAACAAAAATAAAATATAAATATAAAAATTGTAACATTATAAAATATATAACATTTGATGAGTTCTTATCAACGTATATTTTATTTCGGAACTTAAAAACAGCGCGGAAAGACGTGGACCAGACAAAGAAGTGACACGGACGTAGCGCTGACTTACAACTGAGTTTATTGAACGCAAACTCGCAATATTTATTTGCGGTGTCACGAACAAAAGAACATAAAAAATTCAGCCCATGTGATGTGTCACCAATAAAAATAAAACAATGATAAAAAACATTGAAAAAACATTGAAAAAACATTGAAAAAATTAATAATGAAAAGCGCCATGACACAGCCGTACAGAGTATGTGCTAAAAATCTTGCAAGTCACGGAACCAGAAAATGCATCTCTTTGCCTGATAGGGCCACAGAAGGACTGCTTACACATGCTGCACCCAACCTCGCTATCTCAACAGCCTCTAGAATTTCCCGAGTAAGCTGGTCCCTATGACGCTTAACAACCTCACACCGTTGGAAGTCGGGAAGGCAACCACAGTCGCGGCAATGAATGCCCAGGTGACCAGACACGGTTGTGGAGACACTGTAAGCGTGCTCTCTCAACCTGTCGTTGAGACAGCGGCCCGTCTGGCCAACGTAGCGCCTGCCACACGTCAGAGGGAGAGAATAAACAACCCCCTCCGAACACGGGACGAAGCGATCTCGATGCCTCGTACTGCAAGCCGTGGCCGCCCTCGAAGAAGGGTTAACCGCTCTGCACAACCTGGACAGCTTGTCCGGGGCAGAGAATAAAACGTCGACGTCACACCTGCCAGCAATGTGTTTTAGGTTGTGGGACAGGCCGTGTACGTAGGGAATAACCACAAACTTTCTTCTTTCCCTCCCCTTTCTGTTGTTGGCCTCTTCTTCACTTCTCATAGGGCTGCTCTTGATATCTTTCAGCAAAAACTCGGCGACCGTTGTTAACACGTGAGAGGGAAACCCAGCATCTGCGAGGCGACCCTCTCACGTGTTAACAACGGTCGCCGAGTCTTTGCTGAAAGATATCAAGAGCAGCCCTATGAGAAGTGAAGAAGAGGCCAACAACAGAAAGGGGAGGGAAAGAAGAAAGTTTGTGGTTATTCCCTACGTACACGGCCTGTCCCACAACCTAAAACGCATTGCTGGCAGGTGTGACGTCGACGTTTTATTCTCTGCCCCGGACAAGCTGTCCAGGTTGTGCAGAGCGGTTAACCCTTCTTCGAGGGCGGCCACGGCTTGCAGTACGAGGCATAGAGATCGCTTCGTCCCGTGTTCGGAGGGGGTTGTTTATTCTCTCCCTCTGACGTGTGGCAGGCGCTACGTTGGCCAGACGGGCCGCTGTCTCAACGACAGGTTGAGAGAGCACGCTTACAGTGTCTCCACAACCGTGTCTGGTCACCTGGGCATTCATTGCCGCGACTGTGGTTGCCTTCCCGACTTCCAACGGTGTGAGGTTGTTAAGCGTCATAGGGACCAGCTTACTCGGGAAATTCTAGAGGCTGTTGAGATAGCGAGGTTGGGTGCAGCATGTGTAAGCAGTCCTTCTGTGGCCCTATCAGGCAAAGAGATGAATTTTCTGGTTCCGTGACTTGCAAGATTTTTAGCACATACTCTGTACGGCTGTGTCATGGCGCATTTCATTATTATTTTTTTCAATGTTTTTTTCAATGTTTTTTATCATTGTTTTATTTTTATTGGTGATACATCACATGGGCTGAATTTTTTGTTCTTTTGTTCGTGACACCGCAAATAAATATTGCGAGTTTGCATTCAATAAACTCAGTTGTAAGTCAGCGCTACGTCCGTGTCACTTCTTTGTCTGGTCCTCGTCTTTCCGCGCTGTTTTTAATTTCCGAAGTATGTACCAACTCGCCCAAGCCTCAACTTTAGTATATTTTATATTTACCCCCTACAACAATACCCCAAAAGGACACTGTAGATATTGAATAAAGAAATAAATACCATGTACGAGAAATCAATAAATTGTGGCATAAAATACCTTCTTCCAGAATTGGAGAAAATGTTATTTGGAGGAAAAGCTTTTTTTCCAGAATTAGAACAAAGCATTTTCTTCGATGCGATTGGTTGAAAAGGAACTTTTGACAAAACGTACACACGAAGCTGACGAAGTAAAATTTTACAATAACTTTTTAGTAATGTTAGAGGTTCGGGCATTTGCCGCCTAGTTGCTTTCTCTATACCAATATGGCGCCATTTTGAACTTTACTCGAGCGTCTAAATCGCCTTTGAAAAAGATGATCAGAGTTATTACTTTCTCGGCATGACGTCACGGGGCGGAAAAGTTCCGGAAAAAGTCAGTGTCTACAATTGCATGAGTCGCGTGACATCTGGGGGTCACATGACTTCAGGGGGTCACGTGACCTTGGGGGGTCACGCGACCTCAGGGGGTTACGTGACCTCAGGGGGGTCACGTGACCTCACGGTAACGCCGACGCCGCTTAAGCCGGAAACGGGCGCCTTCCGGAAAAAGTCAGTGTCTACAACTGCATGCAAATTTAACGCGACATTGCTGGGTGTGACATGAAGAGGAAGCTCGTTCAGTAGCCTCAAATATCTAGTGTTTCATTTGCAAACATGTCTCTTTCGACGTAAATCGGATGGCATTTGTGTAATCGGTACTATTTCCAGAGCGTTAAATAACCAAGCTTAACACGGGCAGCAAAATAAAAATTGCAGCTTTTGGGAGACGAAGGTGGAAGACGACGGGGCGGAGTGCACGTGACAGGCGGACAGCCCAGAATGCACGAGCTGGCGACAGACAGAGCGTGCAGCGCGAGGCTGGGGCCGGGCAGGAACGATGGAGCCGTTCTGGCTGGTCTGGCCCTTGGCGATCCCCGGAGCAGCCCACCAGCGAAGTTTGGAGCCGGACCGGTGGGAACGGCGAGCCCTGGCCATTCCGGCCTGGGCCATGACAATCCCGGAGTGGTTCCGTAGCGAGGCTCGGGCTATGATAGCCCGAAACAGCTAGCCACGCAGCGCTGGCGTAAAAGGACGATCCACAAACCTGGACATGGACTCCGACTGAGAGCTCTGAACGACGGGCGACAACCAGGGTCGGCGGGCCCGGAGTACCGGCTCTCGAGGACAGGCAACCGGGAAATACATTAAACCCATTCGCTGCCTTCTCCTTGCGTAGTGTCACTCCCTGGGAGACCAGTGAAGCAGACCGATCGGGTGGCGATTATTATGGAGCGAGAACCCCACAATAAAAATGGCGCATTCAATTTGGGGCCCGGTCGATATGCCTGTGCTTCCAGTCGTCCCCAGGGAGTCCCACGGATTCGTTGAGTGGGTTGTTGAATAACGCTAACGATGCCCTTTGAGACAAAGTCGGTTGTAATTTTGGCGACTTGTCTCACTGAAGAGCTCTCCAGATGTCTCCACGGGTGGAGTCCCGAAAGGACTCGAAATACGAAATTGCGGACGCGCTCTCTCGAGCACCCTAGAATAGCGGTTGGGTGAAGGTGATGCAACCACGGGGGTTACGAGGGGCGATGGTAGGATGTAAGAAAGTCGTCTTCGGAGGCGAAGGTAAGGCACCGCACGTTCGCTGGAAGGCAGGGTAACGACTGACAGGAGGGGAAACAGTCAGGGCTGGTTGCAGATTCATGACACTGGGAACGCCTGCGGACGAGATTGTCAGCTAGTGTCTGAAAAATTGCGGCGGACGAGATTGTCAGCTGGTGTCGGAAAAATTGAGTAGACAGCAGTTGAAACCGGGAACGCTGGCAGGCCAGTTAATGAGCGCTACGATTCGTATCTGCATGCTGGGCCAAGACGTTGCTTGTTGCTTCGCGTCTTCCCAACAATCGACAAAGTGCAGAGGGACGATCTTCCCTTTGGGAGGGAGGGGGGGGGGGGGTTCTAGAAAGTTACGGAGGTGATTTATAGAATTCCTTTTCGGCTTCACTCTGGCCGATGATGGCAGTGATAGCAAGACTTTTCATAAGTTATGTCACGTCACGACCTGGCCGAGGATGAGGCGGGATATATTTAGGTGGGCTAGCCTTGAGGCGCGGACGGTTCAAGCGTGCTTGCTCGCTGAGCTGTCGCCCCCTCCGAGGGTCGATGAGTCCCTATAGTCCGTATATGCACGTAGACGGGACGGGACGCTGATGCCTACATCGAGTCGCACACGGCATATGCTGCCGTTGCAAAACGCGCGTATAGTATATGGCCATCCCGCTGCGGGCTTTCGATCCCTTCGCCTGCGCGACAGATTGACTAAATTTACACCATCGTTACCTTGTCAGAACGCCGGAGTCAAGATGCTTCACAACCGCCAATTTAACCGCTTAGAACTTTTGTACCAAGCAAATGGTGCAACATATTTTGTACGTTGTTTTTGCCTGGCCTGAGGAGAGTTGTTCCCCAAAGTTTTAATTAATCGAGACCGTATTTTTTAACATAAATATAGGTACTTTTTTAAATATTTTTTAGTAAGTGTTTTCTATGTTGAGGTTTTTATCGGAAGTTCATATTTTACAGGAAGAATTCAGATTCCCTAGCCTATGGTATGTGTAGTATTCAGACTCGTTAATGCCATACATATTGAGGTAGAAGGCCTCAAGGTTAGTGTATGTGTTTCATCTGGTTTAAAGTTACGAATTTTTACATGTTCTTTTTAATTCAAAAAGCACATAATTGTGTGCGGTTGACTTAAACTTAAGTGCGTTACATGAAACAAGAAACATTTTTGGCGTACTACTCTTTCCCTGCCTTCCTTCCACAGGACCGCAAAGTTGGCAACTATTGCAATCCGCGGTGGGAGCAAAGCAGTCGCGCAATCTTGAAACTTTTTTTTTTTCGTAGTGAAAACGCGTTTTCGAGAGAAAAATTTCCGTTTCTTGTGTTTATATTGTCTGTGCATCACATATAAAAAAAAGAAAGACAGAAAAAACAATAATGTCAAGCGGACATTCATGTTCGATTTCTCGCGGAATCCCTCACCAGTTCAGATGTCGAGGATGGGATCAGCTGTCTTCAAAGGTTAAGGAATTGATTGACACTGTGGCGTTTCTCCGTCACATTGTGAGATGTTCCTTTGCTTTTGACTGTACTCTGTTTGTGCTTTGCTTGAGTGTATACATGTGCGCTTTCTGAGGCGCTTATTTTTGTTCAACTGCATCTACTGCTGTTGTGTATATTATTCTTGTATGTATATCCACCCGTCCGGCGCCGTGTGTAGGTCAATAAAGAAAGTCCTGTCTAACGAACGGCACACGTGAATATCTTCCAGAGACATGTACGTGCCGTCCCGTTTCCTGCATGCCCGAGTTTGCTGACTGTTCCCTTAGCGCAATCAACGCACTCTTCAGCTTATTCTTTAATGTTTGATTAGCACAGAATGTGTATTCGGAGCGCAAGTTCGCCTGCTTCTTTTGCAGAGATTTTGGTGACGTCAGAACGCCGAGCTCTGATTGAAGGATAGTGCGTAGACCTCAATGCCAGCTGCCTTAAGGACTACCCACTATCCTTCCAAACGGAGCCAATCATAGCTCTGCGTTTTGACGTCATCACAACCCCTGCAAAAGAGGCAGACGAACTTTCTCTCCGTGTAAAAACTGATATCCCTGAGCACATAGCTACGAAACGCAAAAAAAAGGTACAAAATGACTTTAGATGCAAATCTGTACAAATGAGATGAAAATTGAGAAGAAAAGACATTTTTGAACTCGCACTAACAGTAATTGAAACCATGACTCAACAAATTGTTGTGTATGTTTATACAGCCTGAACTTAGTCTGCCTGTATACGGACGACTTTTATCTGAGCCGTAGGTGAGCAATATAGCCAATGCGGTACCACTGTTAGCCTGGTATCTTTAACTTGCACCAGGCATGTATATTGCTACACGACTGCACGCCGGTACGATGCTCATCCAGATCAAAACGGGGCAGGGGCGGGGATCCATGACTCCATGGTTGCGAGCTCGACATTCTACCACTGCGCCACTGGCGAAGAGATAAAAATTGACAGCGACCTTTAACCTTAAAGTCCTATAATGCATGAAATGGAGCATTTAATGAACGATCGTTTGAATTTGTTTAAAAGACATTAAATAGTCGTTTCAAAGGATGAAGAACCTGTGTATTTTAATAAATTTCCCCGCTAAATGTAGCAGGGAAACTTAATTGATACAAAACTCACATGAGGTAAATTTTTTCTCTGTATTGTGGGGGAAACTAGGTTGGTATATAGGCCCGTTGACATCAATATCTTCGCTAAATATAGCGGAAAAATTTAGTTGGTGTGTAGGCTTCGTGACGTCAGGTCACGTGACATAAATTTTCCCACGGAATTTAGTGGGGAAAGTGAATTGGTGTATAGGTCGTGGGATGGCAATTTCTCCGCCAAATTTAGCGGGAAATGCACGTACGGACGGACAAACTTTGGGATTGGGGGTTCGCTCGCGCAGGAAAAAGAGCTTGGTGGAGGCTGCGGTGTTCAACGCCGCAGCTGCGAAATTGCAAGAAAATACGCACCTTGTGAATCAAGCTTTATCCATCACAATGGCGGGATTGCAATCGATGTGGATATAAACTGAGGGAGAGGAGGAAGTGAGAGCGCTCGGCGACTTCAGAGCACCGAGCACTGGTTAGAATGATTAGTGGACGCAGAGCTGGACCAACTGAGCGAACGCGAACGTTGAAATGTCGGACGCCGGCGATACGCGTTGAGGCGTTAGGCGTTCAGGTCAGAACCATTGGTGAGGACAGAGGCAGCTAGTCATTGCGTCCATTCCACTAATATTTCCAATCAGAGCTCGGCGTTCTGATGTTTCCGCGTGATCTCATATCCTCCTCTCCCTCGGTTTCTATCCGCATGGGAAGAAACCAGAAATCCAGTGAAGACGTGTCCATCGCCACATAAAAACTAGAGTTTAGAATAAAATAACGCGCTATAACAAGAAAAAAAAACACAAGCAAACTGTAATGTACATACACCTCAAATCACGAAGGATGCCGTGTAAGCGCATTTGAACTATATCGACGTTATTCGTAAAATCAAGATAAATCGAACATATTTTTTTGCGAAAGCATCAACTGTCTCATGGAGCGAACCGACGTCATCAGCTTTGGAGCCGCGCCAGACGGTACATTCCCCTGCCCCAATGTCGTCTGTATAGCAGAAATCTGATGGATGGGCTTCCATTGGCTGGCGCACCTATTTAAGGAACGAGGCTCCCACCAGTTCTCCTGCGGTGTAGTTCCAAAAAACGCCACCTGAGAAGCCCCCTCTATGGCGGCGCAGCGCACGCAGTGGCCCCAGAGCCTGAGTGGCCCGGCCGCCGGTAAGAACTTGGCCGGTTCATACACTTGCGTTTGAGTGCGCTTGACTGCATCGCGTCGAGAACCGAAAGCGAGTCACTGGCACACCTGTGCTTTGTATGAAGCGTGGAATCCAATTCAAGGAATCATCTTGGCACGCGATAAGCAACAGGGATGTCATGGTTTCTCGCAGCCGCAACGCAGTCAAACGCAGTCAAACGCAACTCTCTGAACCAGGCTTTAGAAGTGCGGCGGTACGGACGTGGCCGCACAGCCCGCCCCGGCAAACTGCGGAGAGGCTGCGCGGCGGAGCTCAGCGCGGCACGGCCACTTGACGAGAGCGCGCGCTCGGCCGTCGGCCGGCGAAACGTGGTCGTCTACGCCACGCTGCAGAAAAAGTAAGGGAGCGGGAGTACGACATTCATGATTTCGCATTCACAACTCATAACAAGTGCTTAGGTGTCCTCGGAATTCTTTTAAAATTATCATTTGTATATTTTCTATTATAGTTTACATCGACCTTGGGCACGACAAAATTCCTGACTAGAAGTTCTTCCGCGCCTGCTAAGGATGGGCGTTACGCCCATCTTCTGCAGGCGCGGCCGGTGCAGAGATGGCGTTACGCCATTTCTGCAGGCGTTCTTCTGGCGTACTAACCCACTCTTCACAGCGAGTGCACGTAAAGCATCCGAAGCAACAGATGGAGTCGAATAAACAACATCAAAGCATGATGCTGTGTGGTTGCTTTTCATCGGACAATAACTACAGCATTGGCTTCAAGGACGGCAACGCATCGCAATGAACTTGTTCGACAGAACTCCCTACTGCGTTTGAAAGCCTTGAGATTTATTGAAACTGCGGCTGTTGGCGTTTTCAACCTTGGCGTTGCTTAGTGCCACGTATCTGAATAATAATAATAATAATAAGTGAATATTACGCATTAAGATCGAAAGTTTTAGTTAATGTTCATTAAAATTATTATTTGCTTTTCTTGCTTAATAATAGGCACGTAAGGAGGATTCTGAAAATGGTGTCGAACTTTTTAAAGCTACCGTTTTGTATACAGCGCGTAGGAGCCAGGTCCAACATTAGCGTATTTCTTGTAGTGATCGCCGAAAAAATTAGACCCAATTTTCGAGTTTCTAATCTCCAAGTTTTCCAATAATTCAACACATCAAACGCCACTGAACTTTTTTTTTTCTTTAAGAATGTTGTGCTTGTGGTGTTACATAGGCCTTTCCATCTGCTGGATTAAATCTAAGCCTAGACTGAGAGGCACTGAATAACCATTTTAAAAAGTATTTTGTTTTGTTGAACTCTTCGAACAATTAATTGTTCGAAGAGTTCAACAAAACAAAATACTTAGTGATTTATCTTCTTCGACGCACTTGACGAAAACCCGTAAAAGCACGTACACCACCATTTTGAATCTAAGTATCTTACGTCAGCCAATTCTGTGCAATACAAATTTGTTGCGTCCGTAATATGATTCACCGAAATCGAAATAGCTACGATAACTGAACCTACCTCGTACGCTAACAGGTCATTTCCTACGGTATCGACCGAGGTGCCGCCGCTAGCAAGACTCTGTTGCGTGTTACTTTTTGTTTACCTTAGCAGAAATAAAAGGAAACACGTCCCTCTCTTTCTGTATACAGCGATTCCACCGTGTAATTTCGAAGCAAAACGGTTTATTTTCTTAGCTTGCAACCGCATGTGGCGACCATGGAAACCACAGCGTGACGTCGCCATGAGGTACACTGTACCGAACTAGATCGCTGTAAATCTTGTTGTCTAAAGTTTGGACAACAAGATTTATAAAACTGGGCCTAAAACTGAGCAGATAATTGCACAACTTGCTCTGGACCAGGGTTGTAAAAGTTACTTCAAAAATGTACCTAAGATACAGTTACAGTTACTCATTCGAAAATGTACCTAGTTGCGTATCTAGCTACTCGCTTAAAAATGTACCTAGGTACAGGCACAGTTACTTCAAAGGTACTTTTTATTTTCACGTCAAGTATTTTTCTCCAATTTGTCACATTATTATTGGAATTAAATCCTTTGTATACTGGGATGTACACAAAAACAAGTTTGATAACCATGCTTCATTGGTGTCAATGGGAGAAATAAGGCAAGACGCTCTCACCAGAGCATTCGAAGACTTTGTCTTTTTCGCTTGAGTGCTCGATTTGACCTCAGAATCAGGACTTCTTCAAAATGTTCATCCGACATCTTCGATCGCAGTTTGGTAGCAATTGCTCCTCCTATGCTAAAAACGCGCTCCGCCGCCGCACTGCTTGGAAGCCCTGTGTTGAATTTTAAGAACACGCTTTTCAGCAGCGGCATGTGCTTGAAACAGTCCAGGCTTCTTGTCGGAGCAAGTTTGGTGTACTGTACAGTCGGCGAGAAACAGCCACCGGAGGAGCCTCCAACTCGGAAGAAGTTGGCAAATGGCAAAACAGAAGGGCCCGGGGAGCCAATAATGTCACTGGAGTGAGACACGTGACGGCGCTGCACAGATGTCCACATCGGAGTTGAGTCCTCACGTGCCTTACTCTCACGCTCCAATTGGCTCACCGAGGACACAGCTTCCACTGTTTACGACGTCCCGCTCAAACTCGCTGGTTGACGTGGCTTGCCCTTCAGCGCCAGCACTGGCATCGAAGCCATCGGCGGGCCCAGAAGACGTAGGCCGTATGGAGAAACGAAGAGTCGAGTGCACACGCACCTAACCACAACGCAACGACGCGCGAAAGTCTTCAAGCTTTCACGTTTTTTCTTTCGTTTTTAGGAAATAAAAGAATATTGTAACGCGAGCGCGTTTAGGAGCTCGTGTCACAGAAAATCCGTCGGATTTCGGTAGCGTCGGTGGCGTGACGGGAAATTCCTGAATGGTCGATAGGGTCGTGACGTCACAGCCACATGACTTCGCGCGGGGATTTCAAACAACCCACAACGCTTATGTGAAACGTGACGTCACGCGTGGAATGAAGGTGGTTAAAGACATACGAATTAATGGTCGCCGCGTGTTTCAAATGATCCCCTTGATAAACTAATTCATTTGCCCTAAAGAAAAATTTAAAGAATTAACGCAGGATCGCACCCATGGCACTTCGGTTGCCAGCCAGACATGATGTTGCCGACTAGGCAACGGAGGGCTTGGGAATGGCACTGCGATCCTGCCGTCATTAGAGTGCCTCGATGTCTGTCTGTGTCAGGGTAAAGGCATGATCGCATCGAGTGTTGTTAGCGCGTGCCGAGCAAACATATAAATAAACCTTGTGGGGTAAAATGGCATCAAAGCACTGGCAAAAGCTCCTCGATCGCGCCGGGAGTGTTGTATCATAAGAACTAGGTCGTTGTGTGACTCAAGAGCATGAGAAGCGATTGAGAAGGCCATGCAAACGGGGCCCCGATAACCCTATCGCGTTCAACTCTTAAATGCGAAGGTTAATCGTCCTCCCAGTTTTTTTCTTCACAAACATTTTCAGTTTTGTAAAGTGCAAAATTTGAGTTCGATTTATTGAGTGGAAACACTACGTGATGTTAAATTGCTTTACGACTGTAATAATAATTTATTTTCAGTTATATGTTACATTATATTTTCTACGATTTTGACGAAGGGAATAGAAAAGTACCTGTAAAAAGTAACTTCACTTAGTTACAAGTTACTGGAAAATGTACCTAAGATACAGATACAGATACTGAGAAATGAAAGTACCTAGGTTTGTACCTCAGGTACAACAAAAGTACCTAGATACCGATTTACAGTTACTTGTACCTAGGTACTTTACAACCCTGCTCTGGACATAAGCAAATGGGTTCAAATTTGTTCACCGTAATAAAAATTATTAAAATTAATTAGTCTGAAGCGTCATATACCCGAAGTAAACAAAACCTTCCCCACTCCTCAGCTTCTGTGGCGAACGGGCAGAAACTCATAGCAACACATGTTTTGTTGCTCGCCTGGGATCGGCTACAGTCTGCGAAAACCAACAATGGCTACACATATTTTTTTTTTTTTTTGACGTGTTTGATCAGGTTTTGAGAAGTGCTCTGATTCAAGGCGAAAACCTCCGGACCACTGGATATTGGAGAGAATTCGCGAGCTCGGAATCTCCGCGTCCTCCACGGTCACGTCACTGTGCACGTCACTCAGAAAACCGTTGAGGGAGGGTACCACAAGATTGAATTTATTTATTAATTTATGTTTTTATAAAAACTAGGGCACTCATTAAATATTGTTTTTTTAGGGTTTTTGTTATTCATTTTATAAGTAATTGAGAATAATTCCAACAATTGAACAGCCAACGTCCGAAAATCATTGCAATGACTTAAGCGTTTCAGCCATGTATGTCCCTCCATGCAGCACGCTCTAGATTACGTGTATCCACCGTATCCACGGTTTGATGTGCGTGATGAGAACATTCTTCAGCTGCGGCCGAAATGCAGTTTTTATTCGCATTAGCCGCTCTTCGGTTCACGTGTTTGGGGTAAAATATGTACGTTGCTTTCCTCTTGTTTTTGTTTTCTCTCTAAAGGCCGGTTTAGACATCTTCAACGAGCCCGTTAGCCACGACTGCGTCCGCTTTGACCAAAGCGACTGGAACGGCCGTTCTGCACCGTGCGTACTCACTCTTGCGGCAATTGTAACCGCTGCAACAACCGAAGCAACACTGACAAACATGGCGGTCGTCAGCACGTCGGCCGTTCTCCGGCGCCGTCAGTTGTTTTCCCAGTGCTTTTAAAAAGAATGGGACGCACTGACACTCACTGGTCTAGCAGAAAATGAACAGACAGTTTTTAAAAGCTTCAATCTTTATCTATTTTTATTTTTAAGGATAGGGCTCGAAGGGCTGAGTGCATGAAAAAAAACAAAAAAACATGTCGTACGCCGCCTTTGACGATCATGTCTAACACATGACTTGACCAATAGTACAAATCTCGCCACTCGATTTTTTTATGATTACTGAAGACGATGCAATTTTAGCAGCGGTGTAGCCACGTAGAGATATTTCTTGATCGCACATAGACGTTTCGAGTGTTCAGAAAGGCTACCACTAATCAATTTTACCGAATTATAAAAACGTGTGAAAATTCGCATCCTTACCTTAAAAGGCAACCGCAAAAAAAAATGTTTTACCTGTCTGGTTGGGACACGCGTGTCAAAAAATAAATTTTACGCGAAGAAAAAAGTTTTACAGCAATATTGATGGCGCGAGATTTCTTTTAAATTCTGCGCTCAAAGTCTATGACGTCACGGAATGATCACACTCTCTCCACCCTAACACGTGATGGCCAAGCCGATGCACCTCTCCTCCACCCGCCGGATGTGCTGAGAAAAACAAGTAGAAAGCAGGTGACTACCCACTTCACCGCGTCTCGCGCCGTCAAAATTAATCTCTCTCTCTCTCTCTCTCTCTGTGTATATATATATATATATATAAACGTAAAATTTTTTTGACACGCGTGTCCCGACCAGACTGGATAAAATAAAACTTTTTTTTTAAACGGCTTAGATGGAAAAAGGACGCCATAAAACGATTTTCCAATGAAGAAAAAAAATTTTTAGAGCTATATTTACGGCGCAAAACGAATTTGTAGTTGGCGCCCGCGGGCACCGCGGAAAAGTGGTCTGTATTTATCACGTGACTGGTCTTTATTTATCACGTGGTGCTTGCGTTCTTTCGGAAGCTTCCTATGGCCTCTAACAGTAACTTATTCATCTTTTTTTTAAGTAAAACAAAAAACTAAGATGAATAAGTAACTTTTAGAGCCCAAAGGAAACTCCTGAAAAAGCGCAAGCAGACGTGATAGACCCTTGCGCCGGTCAGACGACGGCGGCGGCGCCCCGAAGCAGACGAACTTGTGCGGCGGCGGCGACGGCGGCGTGGAGAAACGCGTTGAAGCGGCGTTCGCACAACGCTCAGCGTGCGGCGGCGACGCAGCGCGGCGGCGCGCGGTCCTACCACTTGACCAGCGGCGGCTCCCGCGAGCGCCAACTACAAATTCGTATAGCGCCGTAAATATAGCTCTAAAAAATTTTTTCCCTCGTTGTAAAATCGTTTTATGACATCCTTTTTCCATCTAAGCTGTCTAAAAAAATGTTTTTTTTCCTTTGCATGTGTCCTTTTTAAGACAAATCTCCAAAGACAATACGCACCAGTAGTACCTTGAATTTGAGCACATACATTGACTACACAAAATAAGAAATCCAGGCGATGCTCGAGGACAAAAATGCTAAGAAAGGATCACTAGAGTCGAGATAGACAAACACGACGGCACGACTGCTTCTGCTGTCTTGAGGTTATCGCCACGACATCGCCGCACTGAGAGCAGATAGATCTTCTCTTCTAGGACGTGCCGGTTTATCATCGTGACGCGAGACAAGAATTCGCAGTCAAGGATAGCGCTCTACACAAAACGATGAGCTTCCACCACGCCGACCCCGTCGACGATCACCGCCGGTGCCATGTTTTCCTGCACATAGCAGGAGCCGCAACCGGCATACAACGCACGCGGCCGACCTCTCCTCGACTCATGACTGGCCTGTCGATGTGGTCGCTCTGTTCGTTGCCGAAGTTCAGCACGGCTCAACTCTTTGCGTTGCAAGAAACACGGACAACACGGCAGTTGGGCGCTTCGTTGCTATGCCAACTCGTCGTTCCAACCAGTTGAATTCGTTCGTAAGCGGAGCGGTCGTTGTGAACGCAAGTGCGTGAAGGGGCCTTAAAAGGCTTTTTTTGTTTAAATATCGTGCATTTCAAGTAAAAATCTTGGTATTCGATATTCGATTTGATATTCGAGTCTGTGCTGAATGTTGAGAACTATTTGAGAGACAACGTGAAAGTGTCGACAAGGCGACAAGATGGAAAGGAGGAACGGTCGGCCGCTGCGAGTCCTTGGTCGTTGAAATGGCTAGCAGAAGCCGCAAAACGTCATTGGTGACGTGACATAACTCGCTAAACATTTGCAGTTTCCAGCACCCGGAACTCCATTTGGTTTAGACCGCTTCGAAAAAAAAGTAATGAAACACAAGTAATGCGTTACTCGTGCAAGTTGGAAAATGTATATTACATAAGTGCTTGCAACCACGGCCTCTAGATCATTGAGCTAGCGAGAGCACAAATCTATAGGTCTTGGCCTAGCGTAGTGAATGAGTTAACGAGGGTAAAACAAAGTCTCCCGAATAAAAATCAGGGTGCCGCACGTTGTCCATATTTTAATCAAATATCGTTTATCACTCTGAATTATCAGAACGATCTGTTGTTTTCTTCTTTTTTTTTTTGCTTTTTTGTTTATGAAAGAATGCAAGATTATAGAATCTTGTTACTGATGCACATTAATAAAAACACTAATCGACTGATTGTTTGACGAATTGATTTTATATTTTATATTAGATAGTCTGTTCTTAGAAAAGCCCATGGAATTTTCTAAATGCCTTTTGCATTTATATAAGTCTTGAGAAATATTTTAATAAAATACTTGACTGGTTTCCGGTCAAGTATAAATATCGTGAAACGAACAGACAATCTAATATAAAACATACAATCAATTTGCCATATAATCAGTTTCGATTGATCAGCGACGCGCCGTCAACCCATCGCAGCAGGCGGCGATGCACCGGACTCCCCGTCCCACTTGGTCCGGCCGTGTAGCCTTGGGCCCCTGGAGCCCTTTGCTACCGAAGCGACCGAAAGATCGCCCTCAAGGCAACTTCGATGGAGCGAGCGGTGGTGCTCTGCCTGAGAATCTATATGATGTAAGAAACATAACCTACCCAGTGGCACCCCAACTGTCGGCAAAGGTGGAGAAGAGTACGCCTGAAGGCCCTCTTAAGATCTTTGACAGCCTGAAAGAGTGAAAGAGCTGGACCGATGTTCCTACACAGTTTCTGAAACTAGTCACGTTTCCTATACACGTAAAAAATCTCTGGAAGCTCACCAGAATTCACTATGCCAATATTAAAGATCAAATAAATACGTTTCACATTGTTTAACCTTTGCTTCACGTATTTTTTGTTACTTTTTTTTATTTGCTGATTTAAATTGATTTCCTACATTTTAGTATACCTGTAAGGTAAACATAGGTTATCAACAGTTACACAAACACTGAAGATCCCTATGATCTACCTTCTATACAGGCTGTCTACCAACCTGGGAAACAAAAAAAACCTGTAATTGTCAGAGAATTAGGCCAGTTTGAAAAAATCGGGGAATTTCCACTTCGCAGTCACGGAAATTGAGCTTTCCTTTCTCCGAGTGACTGCAAATCACGCGCGTGTGGTGCGGCATAATTCCGTGCCACTCAGCCGTCGTGCCTACGCAGATCTCTTAAATTCCTATCGCATTCTCTAGAAACGTTCACACTAAGATGAGCTTCTCTCCTTGTGCTCGCGCTAAAAAAATTATTTAGCGAGAAATATCAAAGAATAGACTGACAAGGTAGTATGATAAAGTGCTTGCGCAACGCCTTGTTGGCCGTCAGTTATACCAGTGTTTTCTAAATATAAACTGTGCTTCAAAATCCAAATACATCCTGTCCCCTTTGAAATCAGCCAGAGAGTTAAGATAAAGTTGGGGAAACCTGGAAAAGTTGGCAAATTTGTAAGCGCCATATTGGTAGACAACTTGGCATAGTGTCTAGAGAAAGTTTATTAAAGGGATACTGAACCGAAATTTGCATTTCGCAAAGTAAGGCTGCAGAAGTGTTGAACGGGACGGTACGAACTCCAAAACATCACTCGTACATTGATATCTCTAACGGATGGCCGTACTTTTGAAAAAAAAGGGGGCGATCAAGTGAGTTCTTTTACGTAACTGTCCTCCAGGAGAATTTGAGGAGGAGGAAAAGCGGCCTCGCTTCTCTCCTCCTCGCTTCGGTTCACCAGCTTGACGGGACGTAGCGCGGAGGAGAGAGAATGGGAATCGTAACGTGCCTAGTCTCGTCGGCCGGGTTCAATCTCGCACTTCTTTTTAAAAAAAATACGGCGATACGTTAGATATATCGCAATATGAGTGATATTTATTGGTTTTGCAGCTTCCCGGCTATCCGCCCGGCCTTGTTTAGTGAGCTCGAAATTTCAGTTCAGTATCCTTTTAAGTACACAGCGCAACACTGCGCAAGCACACGATTGCTGTGCTCTGTTTTTTTCTTCCCCTTTTTAATGTTTTAGGGCTTTCTTCTAAACAAGTTGTTTCGTGGAAAATGTTTATTTGGGGGCACTAACCCTAAGCGTTCATATTTTATACCTTCAAATTTCCAAATAAAGTATAAGGTCTTTTTTCTTTTTTAACTTCTGACGAATCGTGTAAAAAAGGAATAGTTATTAAATAACTTAATATACGCTAAATGTATCTATGTACTCTGACTGCCTTTTTACATAATCAATATAGAGTTTAAGACAGTTATTATGACGTGGTGCAAGCTTGTAATACCCCCCCCCCCCCCTCCCTTCCCCCAAAGGGGTCTTCCGCAGGGGTTGTCAGCCCTTCCGATGAACTGAATAAACAAAACAAGAGTGCTTAAAAATATTTTACTACACACAGAATGTAGATACATATTCTAGATACTCCTACAAATTATCACCAAACTGAAGTCATTGTGGCGTGGCACGAGCTTTTGTATGCTTCCTTTCTTCTGTATGCCCTCCCCTTTTTTTTTTCTTTTTTGTGGGGGAGGGGGGGACGTACAAAGCTTGTGCCATGCCATAATGGCTGCCTAAATCCATGCGATGATTATGTGATAAAGTGGCTAAAGCGTGTATCTGCAATCTGCATATACAAATATTTTTAATCGCTTCTATTTTGTTCACATATTTTCTGGGAAATCGAAAAAAAAAAAACAGCCCTTGTACGAAAAATTGCTGCTGTACCCGTGCTCACAGTCTCCCGGAGTTTACATACAGACACATATTGTGTCTGATATGACATAGAACGATCCGACGCGCTCACTGCCAACAACCGCATGTTAAGTGACATAATATAGCAACGAGGTATGTCCTTCTCTCATAATGTTAGATGCAAAAATAGAACATCGTATGTGAAGCACCGTACCAGTTATTTCTTGCTTCTCACGTATTCTTGAAGCTTTTAGATATCCCCGTGCATAGGAGCAAGAGATGCTCAAGCTGTAAATATAATCAGCTTCAATCATTTTTACCGTCACTAGCGTCGCCCTCAACACTTAAATGCCGGCTTTCATTGGTGCCGACTGCATCGCTATATTGATAAGATATGTTTAAGGTTTAGCGGATGACGTTTGTAGCGCTAAAAAAAAGGTTCACTTCGCATCGAATAAGGTTCGTAGCGGTGAACTATTCTGCAAGTCAACCCAGACAAAAAATATCTAATGTGGCCCATATAAAAAGCCTTCGAGGTTACCCAGATAAAAATATATTCGGGGTGACCCACGTAAAAGATTTTCAAGGTGACCGGTAAAGCATTTTCGCGGTGACCGAGATGAAAGTTCTCCAAGGTGACCCAGATAAAGGCATTTTCAAGCGGACCCAGATATACTCGTCACAAATATATCCTCCACGAATTTGCAAAAAAGTGGTGGATAAATAGCGGATAAATCCGCTACCGGGTGTAGAGTGCAACGTCGGCCGCACGGTGGCGACTCTGTTCGATCTCGAGGCGAATATACGGCGTCAAAAATCCAGGCTTAAATTGGAATGACACACTCATTTCTTACACTTTTCCAATCTTCAACTGCCACCTATACTTTTGCGCCGGCCCTCTAGCAATAGCGGAGTTTCTAACGTGGCCGATTCCTCCCAGCCGCCTTGCGGTGAAGATGGCCAAATATTACTTAACATACGGACAACTTTGACGAACGCTTTGTGCCACTAGGATACCCGCAAGTAAAAACATGAAAGTTACGCCTACTGTACTCTTTAAGTGCAAACTTAACCCGGATTTCACTAACCCTTTGAGAAGATGCCTAGCAATTTGATGTACACGATAACTTGTGGACGCCGTCATTTTTCTGATAGTGGAAACCCGTCGGTCTGTGGCGACTTCAGTTTGACAATCTTATCGTAGTCTTCAGAAAGAAACTCACAAACCATTTAAGTTTAGTTTAAAACATTTTTTTTATTTATATCGATCTTTGCGAAGCACAGCAATACACATGTCAAGAACTGCTTTAATGGGTATCGGCATACCGATCAAAGCACCACGCATCCCGCAGTGCCATCTGCGTAATAAATCCGCATACAACACCTCACTCAATTGCTTCTACAGCAGGTTCAGACGGGGTGGTCATGTCCAAGGTGGTCAGTGCATAAATCTTCTCCGAGCAGTTTCCTTCCGCGTAAAAGAACTCTGTGGGCGGAACCTGCGGAGCCTCTGTCAAAACACGATCCTCATCGGAAAGTTCCATCGGCCCTTGATCAAGACCTTCGATCTGCATTGAAAAAATTAGGCTTATTGTTAGGGGCAAAGACAGCACACAGTAGAGTGACCTGATATTTTATCGTTTTGCATCAGAGATTGATCATAACGTAACTTTATAGGAAGAAAACCCCCCGTTATATTGTGAACAACACGCACGGTTAAATTTTTGAGGTTAAAAGTGAAGTGAAAGATCCACCCACCTCTTTCAACTTTAGGAGAGCGAACGCTGGAGAGGAGGCGACCTCTTCTGCAGTGTTTGCTTTGCTAAAGTGGAGAGAAGTGGGAGGAGCTTCCACCTTACTGTTGGCCTATAACCGATTATAGCTGTATATAGCGGTTATAGCGATTATAGTCCCCTATTAGAGGTTGATTTTGTAGCATAGACAAAGAAAACATTATTATTAACGCGGAAGACAATTATGTATAGCTAAGAGGGGACCCTATAGTTGTAAAATGCGACTTTTAAGATTTCTGGAACTAATATCTCAGGTCTAATTACACACTTATTCATTTCATAATTATTTTAGATATAAACGAATGCAATTGACAATTTAAAATATACCCTTCTGGTTGCTATACGACGGTGATCAATTGTTATTTGGAAAGGCTCTGCGCCCGCAAAGCCTAGTTGTCCTCTAATGTGATTAAATTATACAAAGTGCTTTCTTCCTTTCTTTTTCTTGTTTGGTCCGTTGAAGTTTCAATTTTTGTTTTATCTCCGGAGGGTTGTTAGTTATAGGGCAAGGGGGACGTAATTGGGGGGGGGGGGGGGGTGGAGGGGTCTTGTGAGGTAATTACCTCACAAGAGTTTTTGTTTTGTTTGTTTGTTTTGTTTTATTTTTTAGTTAATTAAGATAAACACATGGTTTCGATTACAAACTTGCTGAACATTATATAAAGCGACTAAATCAGTCAATTTTAAAATGACCTGGAACGCGTGGGAAGCGCGGTGGTCCGCTAACATTACCACTCGCACAACAGGCGCAAGGCTCTGGATGCGCAGACGCACCCGCGCGGTTTTTCCATCCCGTTATCATTCGTGCTTTCGCACCGCCAGCTTTGCGCCTGTTGCACGACTGGTAACTTGAGCGCACTAGCGTTCTTCCCCCTACGCGCTCCATATCTTTCTCAAATTTACTTATCTTCATAATCGTGTTCGACGACGCTCAGCAAGTTTCTAATGGGAACCATGTTTATTTTCAGTAATTAATAATATAATCAACTAATGGAATTAGATGTAACTTATCGTGATGATTAGCCCGGTATGTTATGTCCCCTTGGCCGTATAACTCATCTGCACAGACCGTATTAGTGAAGCCTTCACGGTTGTTTAAAAACAAATCTATAAAGCTTGAAAAAAAAGAAATCCTGTATGATGACGTCAATTCATCCCGGACAAAATATGTATAAAGCGGTGAGCGTGATTCGTTAATGGACTCCATGGAGCGAAAAAGCGAAGAATTTCGCCCGGCAGCGTTCGCTCTATGCGCGGCGTAAAGGCCCATACGCACATTCGCGTTTGAGTGCGTTGCGGAGTCCTTGCGGCCAGGCGCGGTCGCTTGCGGAACGACGCGCGCCCCCCCGCAACGCTCGGTGGCGCGACGCAAGCGAGTAGAGACTCGTTCAACTTTCCGAAGCGTTGCGGTGCGTTCGGGTGCGTTCGACCAATCAGAAGCCGAAAGAGGAGAGGGGGTGACGTGTTCGCTCGCCCCACCCGGCCGACTCGGAGAGACGTATCCGGTTCGCCGGTCGCAGTGCTTGTTTTTTCGTTTTGGGGAGCGGTGGGGACTGTATTTTCCAAGGTTGCGATGGTTCAAGCCTGACAGAGCGTCGGGGAAGCCGGCGAGATTGTCCCAAGATCGAACACTTCGACGCTGTCGCTGTGCGCCGCCATGTTGCCTTGGATTTCGCTTACTATTGGTGAGCCACTAGCGACGATAGCGCGTTCTTATTGGCTCTTGACTGCGGCTGAGTGCGTGTCAACGCAACTGTGCGTACAAGTTTGGCCCAAGCGGTCTTCGCAACGCAACGCGTCCGCTTGCCGCTACGGAACGCACCGCGCTCAAACGCGAATGTGCGTATGGGCCTTAAGAAGAGTGAAGGCCCATACGCACATTCGCGTTTGAGCGCGGTGCGTTCCGTAGCGGCAAGCGGACGCGTTGCGTTGCGAAGACCGCTTGCGCCAAACTTGTACGCACAGTTGCGTTGACACGCAGTCAACCGCAGTCAAGAGCCAATAAGAACGCGCTATCATCGCTAGTGGCTCACCAATAGTAAGCGAAATCCAAGGCAACATGGCGGCGCACGGCGACGGCGTCGGTGTTCGATCTTGGGACAATCTCGCCGGCTTCCCCGACGTTTTGTCAGGCTTGAACCATCGCAGCCTTGGAAAATACAGTCCCCACCGCTCCCCAAAACGAAAAAACAAGCACTGTGACCTGCGAACCGGATACGTCTCGCCGAGTCGGCCGGGGTGGGGCGAGCGAACACGTCATCCCCTCTCCTCTTTCGGCTTCTGATTGGTCGAACGCACCCGAACGCACCGCAACGCTTCGGAAAGTTGAGCGAGTCTCTACTCGCTTGCGTCGCGCTACCGAGCGTCGGGGAAGGCGCGCGTCGCTCTGCAAGCGACCGCGCCTGGCCGCAAGGACTCCGCAACGCACTCAAACGCGTTCAAACGCGAATGTGCGTATGGCCCTTTACTGTTGCGCCACGCGGCAAAACGAACGCGCCGCCAGGCGATGTTCATCGGTCTTCGCCGCATATTCGTACCATGGAAGTCAGGCTTTAAGGCTGAACTACATGGAGCGAATACGCTGCGAATAACCGACGAACTCCGCCCGGCAGCGTTCGATCGTGCCACGGCGCAAAACAACTGGCTGTTTGCCGCATATCTAGCAGAGCTAGATATTGTTCACCCGCGAATGCCACTAGCAGAAGCGGCCGACGCGCGGCAAATGGTCTGGGCCAGTCAGGACGTAGTACGCGGTTTCGCTTCCGCCTGGTTCCGATGCAGAGTGTTACAGACCATACGCCATCTGGGCAATTTCTTTCACAACAAACACTTAAACGCTTATTAACACTCAAAGGTAAATTATTATAATTACTTGCTCGTTTCGTGGAATTTGCTTTCCGCATTTTACGAATATGACGTGTTTCAACAAAGCTTTATAAGTGGTTGGTTTCAGTGGATCTTCTCTTTCCCCCTTGGCAACACTGAGAGTCGTGCTGTTCGTGTCGGCGGCGTTCGCAGCTTCTTCGTCTAAAGCCGGAGTCACACTGTTCATATCTCACACAAAAGACAATCTGCGAACACGAGTCACCGCAATATCCGTGGTTCGAATGCCGCCTGACGAGTTTTTTCTTTAAACTCATTGCATTGCGGCATTCGAAGCAAACATCTCGTTGTGACACGCGTCTGAATCTGCATGCAGTCTGTCTTTTGTATGATGTATAAGCTGCGTGACTCCGGCTTAATGAAGTTCAGTGGTAAACGAATACACGGCAGTGCGTCGTTGTAGATTTTGCCGCGTGAATTTTACCGTGAAAGTTCGCTCCATGGAGTCCACCAACTACGCAATGAAACGACGCGGAAAAATCGCCGCCTCCACATGGAAAGCTCACATATTCGCTGAACATGCATTCAGGTGGTGAATTTTACCTTCTGAAGGCGTAGTTGTGTTCCTGTAAAAACATTGGACGAATAACCCTACTAAAGTCAATGGAGGAACTGTTCGCTGACGACCGAATTAGCAATGAATGTAACTTGTGGCGCCATCTCCCTATAAGTGCAGCGAGCAGACGACACACTGCGTTGCTTGCTGCTTCTATCGGGAGATGGCGCCACAAGTTATATCTGATGCTATCTCAATTCAGACGTCTTCGAACATGTCCGTTGTTGATTTTGGCAAATCTGTTGGTCTCACTTTTATCACAGGAATAGAACTACGCCTTTAAACTGCACAAAAAAAAAAAAAAAAATCCACACCCTAAATGCATATTTAGTGATAGATTAAACATCCACACAACAACAATTATTTTAAGCTCTGTATGGGCACGGGCCAACTTTTCTGGTTCGTTTTGCATCGTGAGAGACACTATGGCCACCCTATTAATCTTATTGGTGGCATAAAGGAAAGTGCTTCATAATGCTGAAATATCTCTAGGTGGTGTGTGCCAATTTAGCATATTCTTTGTAATGATATATTAATAATCCTATCAAATAACGTTCAGCAATGTAATAGTAATGTTCAGTGATAACAGTTTTGACATTCAGTCAAAACTGTTATCACTGAACGAAGAAAAACGAAGAAACCTTAAGCCCGATTGAGCACCAAGACATTTCTCATTCATGTGTGGAGCGCAGTAAGGATGGGGGAAACGTTAAGTCAAGTCAGGTGAGCTGCACTTTTCCCACGTTAGCCTGATAATAGTTTGCTTTGTTTTGAAAAGAGCGTAACCAACTTACCTCAAACACAAGATAGAATTCATAAGGCATTACAATACTCTGAGGGAACAAAGAAAACAAAAATATGAAACAAGTTGGTACCTGCTTAATATCTATATAATTAAATAGTATTTGCTGATGGCATATATATTGTTTATCATGTTAGGCCGCAAGACGAATACGTGTTGAAAGAGATCTTTCCACTTTCCCTCTATGCCAGCATATCAGGATGACTTTAGTCAGGTAACCCCAGATTCACTTTTTCTCCGCCAGAGTGTATCCCGCCTCTGTCTTCGCCGATTTTGGTATCACAACAACCATCTCAGAAAGTATTTGCTACCACCTCCTCGCCGTATTTTCCCCCCACGTCTTGCATGACCATTCTTGTGAATTCCTTAGTCTCTTATCAAATGGCTATATTACCCTTGGATCGAAATATACAACAGATTTTATTTTGTACATATAAGATTATGATCAAAGAGAGCTTGATTTGAGCTTTCTGGAGATATGAAGGTCATTAAAATATCTTAAACGGCTCATACGTAAAATGGTGTCAAACTTCCCTTGCATATCTTTTTTTATTAAAAAAAATATTCTATAGATATTCGGCCTGACTCAGGCCGAAACATCGAGTCGCTAAAATTTAAAACACCAACAACGCTTCGATGTGCGACTACATTACTGTTATATATATATATATATATATATATATATGTACAACCAAGGGCACTTCACACCATCGTATCATCGTATTAGCACACCCGACCGGACATTGGGAGGCCCAGAGTTCATATCCTGGCTCCGCCGTTTTTTGGCTTTCGGCGGGTTCCTGAAAACTTCAATTCTTTGATTCATTGGATTAAGTACGGTTCATTCATCTGCACATATTCGTTTATATCCTTCTCGGAGACCACATACGATGGTGTGAAGTGCCCGTGTTGTATATTCAATAACGTGGCTCTTGATTCTCGCAGATGATGACGATACCGTGTATCTAAAAGCTCATAAAAAAACAAAAACAAAAAAAACAAACAAAGAATACTACATGTACGCGGGGCGAGACAAACAGTGGGAGGATTTCTGGAGCACAAACGAGCACGTACCACGTGACACTAAGCGTCGTACCGCAATCCACGCGGCGGCGTGTGTTTCCAGAACACCTCCGATTGGATACATTTCGTTTCTTGTGCATTAATAAGACAGGTAGGAAACGCCAGAAAGCCAAGGTGGAGTGGTGTAGAAGTTAGCACACCCGACCGGACATTGGGAGGCCCAGAGTTCATATCCTGGCTCCGCCGTTTTTTGGCTTTCGGCAGGTTCCTGAAAGCTTCAATTCTTTCATTCATTGGATTAAGTACGGTTCATTCATCTGCACATATTCGTTTATATATATATATATATATATATATATATATATATATATATATATATATATATATATATATATATATATATATATATATATATATATATTAAAGGGTGTTTCAGAGAACGCAGGCCCAAATCGCTCATATCTCCTCTACAAATAAAAACCTTGGCGAGCACAAATACTCTGTCAGTGTCCCTTTAAGGACCATGTTAGTTACAAGTTGCGGCATTGACGTAGCACGTCATTTCAGCTCGCAATTTCGGATAGGGCCGGTCTTCGTCACTGACAGGCTGGACCATGTGTATATGGGGAGTGAGATAAGATTGACAATTGCAGCCGTCGTCTACCCAGTCAAGCGAATTCGAAACTAACAATACGCAGATAGCTGTTTAAAAATTGAGACCGCCGAAACCAGTGACCGGGATGGTGTCTTTCCCGCGCGCGCTCTTGCCGAAGCCAGTGGCACGGAAATGGGCTCCCGCGTAGCAACGTGTACGGCCGTTCACGGCCGGGTTTCCTTGAATAACTCTGAATCGCCAACCAACTACAAACTGCTCCCGCCACCGCTGCCTCGTGGACAAAAAGCAGTAAGCGCGATAATCCTACAGTTACAACCTTTTGCACGCCCCTACCGTATTGAGGATTTCGGCGAGGCCCCGAGAGACGCCGTCAACATGGACAAGGTCGCAAGCTCGGGTCCCCTGCAGTATAACCATGAGTGGACGGTAACCTGCCACGATGCCGAGACCCGTGAAACGCTGGCCGCGAAGGCGGCGCTCACCGTAAAGAGTGAGCGCTGCCTCGTCTAAGACCCCAAATGTACGGGAACTTATCATCAAAGTTCAACGGGCGCCGATTCCGACTCTGGGCGACGCCGTTCGGAGGCTGCTGGATCCCTTCGGCGCGGTCAAAAGAGTGGAGCGAGACATGTGGTGGACGGGAGGGATTCGGCAATCTGGAGGCCAGGACAAGAAGCATCACCCTGGTATTGCAAAACGGGGTGGGTCCAAACGCCCTCCCGCACCCGGCCACCAGAGACGGGACGACCGTGCTGCCCTCTGTGCCGGGGTGCACGCTTTTGTGCCTCCGTTGTCGACAGGTGGGACATATGACACGCCAGTGTGTGATCCCTTGGTGCATGACATGCCAACGTTCAGCCTATTTGTGAACACGACGGGTATATTTAAAATTTCGTTGTAGTATCCCTTTAAGAAACTGCATGTAAAGTGTAAAGAAAGGAGACCCCTTGGCGTCAAGGTGTCTCCTCTGACGATTGTTGTCTACTTACCAAGTTGCACATTAACCCAACAAGGGCCGTTATGGTCAAACTACGATTGTGTCTAAATTCCTCCCATGTCTTGTTCACCTGGATAAAATGACAGCGAAACAGAAAGACGTAAAGTGAGCAGATTAAGTGTCTGAATATCGACGAATGAATATCGTGCTAACGAATTTCATGTATCACTACAGGCGTGTAAACAATGCAAATTTAAGAGCTCAATTCATGAAGACAAACTCGGAGATTTCTATACTTTATATGATCTAAACATGACCTAAATGCAAAGTCTCAAAGTGCAGGCGGGCATCTTAGACTTCGGCACCCGCTGCGCGAGCTTTGAAACAGCCAAGTCCTAAACAAACATTTGGTCGCTCTAGTTTGTAGCCTTTTGGGTTAGTTCATCTTAAAGTGCGACAAAGTTAAAGGCCTTATTAAAGAAAGGAAGGGAGACATTTCTTTTTTACTTCAAGAATCGACCTTTCAGTGCATCACTTGAGCGGGTTTGCAATGGCACTATTTTGAATATCATTTTGTTTTCAGTGTCTCGACGTTATAAAAAAAAAGAATGATCTCACTTGTGTGGCGACTCATAACACAAACCAGTACGTGAATCATAGACTAAATAACTCTTGTTTTGTTTGCGGCCGAACGTAGCATTACAATGAAAAATAAAAATAGCCTGACGGTACAATCCAGCTACAAATTAAATCTGCGAGCAACAGGTCCCTATTAAATAATAACAACTATAAACTCTAAATAAAATATGCATATAGAAGAAAAGGCTCATCCCGTTAGTTCATATTACGCTATTTTTAATATCCGCATGTTTTCGTTCTATAAGTAGCAAAACAAAACACTCCGGCTAATTGAAGAATAGCCCAACACTCAACAACCAACTAGCCCTCACGTCACCTCGTTGAGGATCTATCGCTGTTGAAGAATGTTTTTCAGGATTTTGGTAAGCAGTTGAGTTTCCGCGAAGTGAAACCAGGGTGACCCCCGACATAGTTTTTGAAAAATGTTACAACTTGCGAGCACTCCGACATATGTAACTGTACAAGAAAGGATATAAGGGCATAATATTTTCTTTTTTTAGTAGAACTACGTTTTCTTCGCGCTTGGAAAAGGGTGCTAAGTTGGCAAACCGATGTCACAAAAACTTGGCTACGAAAGTTACGCCACAGAGATAACACTGGAGCGCCGACCTTTTTTTCATCACCGCGCTCCCTGACGGCACTCCGTGCCTCCTGCCGAGAACCGCGCAGTGCGATAGTATTCTTTAGCTACTCCCTTCACCCCGGATTTCTTGGACTCTTTGGCCTCCTAATGCGCAGTAGGTATGCGCAGTAGACCATTTCGGCTCACATTCTCACTCCTTCACATTCGCACCTTGACGACTTTGACGTCGTCCTCGACGTCGTCCTTGAGGTCGTCCTAGATATCGTATCTTACGTCGTCCTTGAGGTCGTCGTATAGGTCGTTCTTAAGATCGCCCTAGAGGTCGTTCTAGACGTCGTCCTAGAGATCATCCTAGAGGTCGTCTAGGGATCGACCTAGACGTCGTCTAGATGACCTCCAGGACGTCGTTCTCGGCGTCGTCTTAGACGTTAAGAACGACGTCCTATCGCAATTCATAGACAACCAACAATAATGGTTTCTGCAGCAATTTCTTATCTGCTAACTTTATCGTTTGCTTGCTTCAACGGGTTGCGCTGCTGCCTGATTGAAACGGTGATAGATGCTGCTCCGGCAGCCCTGATTCCACAATCTTCGCTCATTACTCTGAACAGCGGTCGAGGGGCTGAGCTCGTGTCCTCCGTGGCACGGGCAGTTCACTCGACTTTCAAGAGCGACTCGACAAAGCATTAAACCACGCCCTTTTCCGTTTCTTGTGCCAATCCCACGTAGTTATATGGAAACATATGCAGCATAGTACACCCATGGACCGACACATTTTAGTTATGACTGTGCGACCTAAGGTTAAAATGATACCAGTGAAAATTTAGTAATTGGTGAAAAAATCGTTCAGTGAATATTTTAAAGTGTAAAATTTATTTATTTACACCATTGCCCGACTATTTCTTGGGCGGGGGGAAGCAATTCCCACGTAAAATGTAAAATTCATTAAATTCTGTAAACAAGCAATTACAACGAAAAAATTACTTATTAGTTAGGCTGTGTACGTGAGCAACATCTTGATTTGGCACAAATCAATAACACTACAGGATAGATGAAAACAATTTCAGTTGTAACTTTTGTAAAAAGAGCTACCACAACTACGTTGAGCAAGTATACTTACGATTGTGTAACCCTTCTGATCAAGAGCTTCAAGAGTGCAGTTGTAAATGGATTCCAGAGAGCTCTCGTTTCTATACCATGAACCTGGTATGCAAAACAAAAATAAAAAATGAAAGCCGTTTACAAGTTCCTGTAACGCCGAATTAGAGCGCAGCTCTTGAGAAGGAGGAACGAATTGGTACTGAGGGGAGGGTATACCCCTCCTCCCTCCTCCTCATCATGTCTGCAACTCCTCCCTCCGAGCGGCATCGCCGTCGCCTCACGAGGGTCACGTGACCTCACGAGTGTCACGTGACCCCTGTGAGGCACCATGACAATGACGTCAACACAACGACGCCATCGTCATCATCAGTGGCGTCACTGATGACGTCATCATCGCTAATGACATCATCGTCACCGTCACTGATGACGTCATCGTTATCATCACTGATTACGTCATCGGCATCGTCACTGATGACACCAGTGACGTCACGCGTCCTATAATGCACCTCGCGGTTACGCTGACGGCAACGCCGACGGTCATGCCAACGACGACGCCGCTCAAGCCGGAAACGGACGCCTAAGAGCTGCACTCTAAAAACACTAGTTAATTCCATCATGACTGTGTACTTATAAAAAGGAAATGGAATGTGCTTTATTTATTACGTTTATATTTTGATAGTCAAAGCACCATCTGAGATTCGGGCTGGGAATCGATCAAATCTTTTGATTCGATTAATCCCCACCTTTTATTCGATTAATTAATCGATTAATCGGTGTCGTTCATTTCCATGCATAATATATAAAGAAAAAGCGCCATCCTTTTTTTTTTCTTGCCCTTGCTGAATACGTGATTGACGGCGCAATATGCGACTTTGATTTCAAATCAACTTTGATGTGTTGTTGAAAGAAGTTGAAAGACAGTCACACTAACAGATTATTACTCCGGCTGCAGGCAAAAAGGTTTGTTCATTTTCTCCGGCAAGAGAGCCCCCCCCCCCCCCCCCCCCTTAATTGTTTAGAACAGTCTGTTTTTCACAATATTTGGCTGTGCGCTAAAAGAACACTCGAACGGCGTTGAATTTGCTTGGACACGTCTAACCTTGTGAAATTGTCTGCAGTTTCAAATCTCGCACCTATAGTTTTCTTGAGGCTAAAAGTTTACCTTAAGTTTGCCCTTCATAAAGGTGTAGTCGTCCACGTCGGCGTGGTAAAAGCGTTTATTTCCCATTTATTTTCCTTCGTCAAAACTGTATCGATTGACCGGTTAAAAAATTGATCGCGATTAAGGCATAAATCGATTAATCGGTAGGTTAATCGATCAATTAGCCAGCCCTATCTGAGATGTTCGTTATCTAGGCATTAAAGAGAGACCGGAGATAAATTGTACACCTTGTAATGTGTGTTTACACTTCAATTGGACAGAAAGCCAACATACATTGTAGTTTCTGATTCGTTGCATTCAACCAGATTTAGAAAAAATAAAAACTGAGGCGAGGCAGAGTTTTGAAATTTAAAAAAGAAACTGCAATGTAATTTTTTTTTGTTACGAGAACGCAGATAAAAGTCCCTAATTATGTGATGATATCAACTTACCGCACAATCCAGTATAGTTCTGATAGTGACGTTTGTAGAGTTCTTCCTTAGACTTTGGCTTATGGTAGGTTTCTTCTTCAGAAGAACACTGGCTTCCAAGAAACAAAATCCCGAAAAGCGCACAGATCAGCGCAGTCTTCATGACTGTAGAATCTTGCTTCTCAGCCTCAGAGTTGTAAGGAATAAATGACACGTCTCTTCGGCATTTTATACACGCCTCAGCCTGCGGGCACCAATCACGCACCTGCCTCCAAATGACGCAGACATTACCGGTGTGAGAATTGTTTTATTGTTATTATTTTATTGTCGCCGCGAATGCCCGCAGAACTAGCTGCCTGATGTTGCACTTGCCACAAAATGTTCAATGCCGACATTTGTATTATAATGAACTTTAGCCTTTCTTTCTCGCAGTTGTTGGGTTTTGGCAAGCTGTTTTTGTCAAAATCACATTTCTTGCGTTATCGCTGGGCTGCAGCAGATAAGGTTTTGCTTTTAATTTCAAATGAAACTTTGAAACTCTTTTTTTTTCACTTTGACATAAATAAATACATAAATAATTTATCCTCTTACTATGCTTGGGAAGAAAAATGTCGTGTGAAAAAGTGAATGCAACTTGCTAACCGGCAAGGATTGAACAATAGCCTGTAGCAACATTAAACCGGAAAAAGACATGGTTTAAAGAAAAACGAAAGTTAATTTATAAATGTGTGGCTATTTTATTTAATTATATTTATTGAGTTATTATGAAATGATGGCTACATAACTAAAATCAATTGAGTATTAAAGGGGAGGTGGAACGGTTTTCAGAAATTTTGAGCTATATGTCTATTTGGAATCCTCGTCCTTCATTACATAACCCATGTTCATTTTTTTTTGCCCGGATTCACTTACTAGCGTAATAAACATAATTTCAGTTTTTCAGCGAGCTTCCTTCTCAGTTGTACAAACACGTCACGATAAGTAACCAATGGGAAATGTTTGCTGTCTGCGCCAGATGGTCTCGTAAACCGGTCTCAATGGGCACAGCCAGAGCGTCAGATATCGCTCCAACAGCGGCGCCATAATGACGTCACGCAGTGGATTATTAACCAAACGATATCTCATCAGATATCGGCTTGAGGGAGTCGTAACAATCGTAGTCGGTGCACAGTTTTAATTTCTTACAAAGCAGAACGTCGTACAAAATAAAACCAGAAGTTAAACTAATTTTTCAAGTTTGCTTTTTTTTTTTTTTTTTAGAATATATCCTTTTATGTCAGAGAATAGCGCTACGAGCTGTTTGTTATTTACACTTGTTATGTTCAGTTCAGTTTCGATCTAACTTCCTTTCCTCCTACGTGTTAATTCTTCTATGCTATAGCCATCTGTGGCAGCGTCCTCCGAACACCTGCGACGCTGCCGAACGGCTCGCGCCAAGAGCGCTCTCGCTGATTTTTGCGTGTTTGCTTTCTTCTTTTTTTTCTGCTTCGAAAATTAAAATGTTCTATGACGTAACTCCGACTCGGCTGATCGCTGCCTAGGCCGCCTGCACAGTTTTGGCGACGAGGGTGCTGAACTTCTTCACTCAGTGCCACTCACACACCCTAAGGCGACGTATGCGTCGTTCGGCATAAGCTCTCGCCGGCGGGTGCCTGGCGTCACGACGACTTGTACTTCCGGCGAATTCTGGGCTCACCAAGGAACCTCGGCTGCTGCTTGTCGAAGGCATTCGACAAGAAGCAGCCGAACCCATTACCCAAGCCCAAGTCACCGTGCCTGACGTCACGACGACTTGTGCTTCCGGCGAACTCTGGGCTCGGGGAGCGCGTTCGATTTCGAATATCTTTCTGGATTGCTGAGTCGCCATCTTAACGGCAAGCATGGCTAAGTTTGACAGGTCACCACCGAACTTCCTGGACAAGGCCGGTACACCGCCGATACCATGGAAATCCGGGCTGTGGATGTTTGAAAGTTCGTCTTGGCTACTGGCGCTCAAGAATAGCAGAACGACGTCAAGCAAAGCTCCTCAATTGCTTGGGGGTCGAGGGACAGCGAGTCTACGACTCCTTAATAGCTCCCGTCAGACCGGCACAAGCAACGTCACCGGCGGGAGATGGTCAGCAAGCTGGACAAGTGTCTCGCGACGTTTACAGCAAGACCGACAGGGCCCTCCAGGCAGAATTTTCAAAGCCAATCAACGAGACCCTGCAATAACTTCGATTCCAGATGATAAAGCAACAAGAAGGAGAAAACCTGCGCGTATTTCTCTCAGCCCTCCATGCATTAGCCGCGCTGGCTTCCACAGAGATCCAAGAACGCCTGCTTCTAGACGCCGCGCTTCCGTTCAGCGTTGTCTTGCGACAGTGATCAATAGGGAACGCGCGCGCCGTGAAGTTCGAGAGTGGGTCATGGCGTCCACGGCTGCGCCGTCGACTGTGTCGGGGGAGGACGTGACCTGCAACGTGACAGAGCCTGAAAGATAAACATGGCGGTCATCCGCACCGAGTCAGCCAGCATTCCGTTATCTTCCTTCATCGATGACGTCATCCACGCACGAGCCGCGTGAGTCGCGTCGTGAGTCACCTGCACGATCTCTGACGCGGCGTTCGTCAGCACGGTCAGGGAACGCACGTGCTTCGAGCTCGCCTAGCCAGCGAGCTGCGTAACCTGTGGCAGCAGCGGCGATGGTGGTTTCGACTGTTGCAGTCGTCAACAGAGCCCTGGACGATCGGCGTTTCGTAATTCGATGCATTTCAAATCCCCGCGGAGGCAATTACATCCACGGTGCAATGGTAACGATCAGGAATGCTGCAAGGGCTATGGCGTCCGCCCAGCCAGAGGTCGGCACCGTGACAGCTGTAGCCGTCGGGGGCATTTTTCACGCATTTGTAGAGGTGTTAAACGATCCCTGGAACGCCGCCCGAATGATGAAGTTAAGCAGATTGTCTCCTTTGTCACTGCGAAAAACGAGTGCATCTCAAAACAACATCTGCAAGAAGAGACTGCAAATGACGCGCTACTCATCGCCGTCATGGGGTATGTGACATCACAGTGGCCATCGGTGAGAGCTCTATCCGCTGACGCCGCCATTTTCTACGAGCTGAGAGACGCACTCTTGGTCAACGACGAGCTCTTGCTCCGCGGTACAAAGGTTGCCGTTCCCACGGCTATGCAATGTGCACTTATTTATATAGCACACGAGGGTCATAGTGGCATCATGAAGACAGAGGCGCGTCTTCCTGAACTTTATTGGTGGCCCCGTATGAATGCAGAAGTGCGTAAAGCAGTCTGCGCCGGCATAATCTGCGGCACCTCGACCAAAAGTGCCAAGTCATCCCAAACCTCTCCACAAACAAAGCCCTCGGCGAAGCGATCTGGGTCGAAGGTAGAGATCGATTTTATTGTCGCTGAGCAAGACGAGCAAGCGTATACCACTACGCTATTACGCTCGTGGACTCTTTTTCGAAGTGGCTGAGGCAGCGAATGCAACAGAGGCTACAGCACAAAAAGGAGCCAGTCGACCGGCGCCGAGCAGCAAAGACCCCCAGATTTTGGGCTGGAGACTTGGTTATAGTGAAGAAATCCAAAAAAAGATACCCAAGGGAGAGTCAAGCCTTAAGGTCCACCTTTACATATTGTGAAGCGTGTTGGCCGGTGCACGTTCAGGCTGGAGAATGGTCGAGTGTGCACAAGCTAGGAAACTCGCAGTTGCTCCCGTTGCTAACCGGGAAGGTTATCAACAGAACACATCGGCTGCTGTCCAAAATGTCCGTCCCCTGAGGCACGCGGCTTCTATAGGTGACACGTCTCAAAAGCACAATAATTTGCAGCCGCAGTAGTCGACCTTGGCGAGGCCTCGATCACAGACACCTGAGTGTACACCCATCCCAGACACACCAGGAGAAAGAGCCACCGTTCAGTTCTTTGTGCTAGTGCTTCCAAGACGCTCGGAGCGTAGCCGTCCATCACCTGTGCGATACGGAGGCAATGTTGCATGACGAACTGGGTGGACTATTTCCTTTTTGTTTTATGACCTATGGTGAACTACGTGTGTGCTTCTCATTAAACCGCACTAAGCATGCCCTTTTTTATGTCGTAAACGGGCGGATAATGTCTTGTGCTCATGAACTCGAAATTTGCAGCGGTAAGGCGCGGTTGCGGCGGTAAGGCGCCCGCGCGATTTTTCCGTCCCTTATCTAGCCCCAACCTTGTACCTGCTCCACGAGTGGTAACTTTAGCGCACTACTGCGCTTCTCACGCGCTCAGATTTTTTCTGAAATTTCCTAATTTAGTAGTTTTAAATTAATCTCAGCAAGTTTCTAATTGGAACCATAAGTTTATATTCACTAATAAAAAACTTAATTAACGAATTTAGTTAGTTACTCATCAAACCGTGACGATCATTCGCTTGTCGAGTGTCCGACGAATTCAAGAAACATAAGTGAAAATGGCATTCACGTTGCAGTAAAGGCTTATTTGTTTTGTTTTTAAATATGTTTCGACTAAAAAATATCACCCGGTATGTATAGTGTTGGAAAAAAAATAGTGGGTATAGGAACAAATGACCTTAAGACTAATGGTCCCGGAATTAATGGTCAAGGAACAAATGAACCCGTAAGAAGATTGTTTTGAAGCTAAGATATGCCAGGCAATACACTTCATCCGTTATGCAATGAGTGATTTCCTGGTGGAATAAAGGATCTCGTCTATATTTTGAGGCCGGTTACTTCGAAGAAAGTGGTCGGGCATTGAACTTAATTTTCTTCAGAATGGTCAGAATATTTTCTAAATGAATACGGTCCAACTGTTATCTCCTAACTGTTGATTTAGTGATCTTATACGATAATATAGGAGTTATTACTATTTTTATATAAGGGGCTTTAGAATATTTATGATATCAGTAGGATATATTGAAATAAAAAATGAGAAGTCGTATCGCGTCCATGTCACATAGGCGAATGACGTTTTAGCGAACAGCGATATTTGAGCGAATCGACGTTTTAATGCGTGTTAATCTCCCCCCCCCCCCCCCCCCCCCCCCCAATCCCAAAAGCCACAATTCGTGATATTTATCTGGGACCATGTCTTCTGAGTTTGTACTTGGGACCGTTGGCTCCAGGACTATTTGTTCCGGGACCATTTATTCCCGGACCATTTGTTCCGGGACCATTTGTTCCGTTTCCCAAAAAGGGTGCGGCCTTTAATACCGCAAGTCTTATGCAGTCCCACAAGGTCTTTATAACAATTTGCAAACGTCTAGTCAGATTTTTTGTGTAAATTTTGTAGTCGACATTAGTCAGACCTATTGGCCTGTGAGAGGAAAGAGATAATAGATTTACAGGGTCATCGACCTTCGGAACGAGGACAACATGGCTATTCAAAAAAAATGATGGTAACTTATTTATGCAATACGCTTACGAGAGCACCTTGTACAAAGTGTCCGCTGCGTAACGTTTTATGAAACTCGGCACTGAGACCATCCGGCCCGGGTGTTTTGCCCGCAGTTAATTTGTCTACGGCATCTTCAAGCTCGCGGACGCTGATCGGCGATTCTGAACTTTCTCGAACATCCTGTTCAAGCATGGGCATAAGCGACAAAAACTCAGCGTCAAAACGTCATCTTTTGGTACGCTAAGGCCCATCAAATCGTTCTAAAATTCAACAAACCCTCGCTCGATTGTTTTCTTATCGCGAGTTATCGTATTTCCGTATTGTATTTATTTTATCGCGCTTCGCTGTGCATACCTTTTCTCGTCACTCAAAGCTTGCTTCGAAGGTCTTTCGCCCATCCATATCCTCTGGGACTGCGCACGGAAATAGCCCCACAATATCTTTCACAGTCGATTACTTCACTCTAGTCCTTAATAACTTATGTATTGTACAAACTCACCCGGTTTTGGGCTTTCTTCAATTAAAAACAAATTTAATTGACGGCGTAGCTTTTGCTTTGTTCTGTGTTTTGATAGTTAAGGGTACTTCTCCTTTGAATAGCGTTAATTTTTGCTTCTTTGAAAAGTTCCTACTTAGCATCCTACGTCGTCGTCTCGTCCTCGTAAAATTTGCTAATTAAATCATTTACTTATGATTTAAAAACTTCATCCTTCATGAGGCTACTGTCATTTTCCAAAGTGACCATTCCTATCTTGAATTTTAATTTTTTTTTATCGCGGGTGAACATAATTAACGCATAATTAACGCATGAAACAGGTTGAAGGGAGTAATTGTCGCACAGCGCGACAAGACTAAGCGAAACGTAGGCTTTATAGTAGAGCATGACTAGGGCCCTAAAAATGTGTGAAATTAACGCTACCTTTGGTGGTGACGTCCTCTAACGCATTTTCAGCGACAATGTAATTCAAATTAAGATCACTTGAGTCGCGAACCCGGGTTTCAATAGCACGATCTTCTGGTGCCCAGACGCAATTAAGATCTCCAAGAAAAATAACAACTCTTTCACCTTTAAGGAGCTCATTCAGTCCCTCCAAAGTTTTTCTGCGTTCACGCTTGCTTGTCGGTGCATAAAGACATATACCGCGCCAGTCTTTACCTGAAAAAGAAAAATCGCAGTATACAAACGGCCAGAAGCACACGAAAACATGACCGTCTCAACGACGCCTAGAGACCGGCGCAAAACTAACAGCAACCCCCGGAAGTTCCAACAGCGTGTGAGACGCAAAGATTGGAAAGAGTTCAAAACAGTCACAAGATGGCAACACTGACTTCCATGAGGTCAAACATGGGGTTCCCCAAGGCGGGGTTCTCAGCCCAATGCTGTGTAGCATATGCCTTATAGGCCTTCTGAAGATGCTCCCTGTTTCTCTACATGTATCTTTATACGCTGACGATATATGTTTCTGGTGATCAAGCAACTCTTTATATATAAACAGAGCCAGGCTACAAAAAGCCCTCAACATTACTACACGGTACCTGAGCAGCTGATGCTTGCACATATCACCATGGAAGTCAGCGGCGATGGCGTTTACAATGAAACAAACGTAAAGATACCCCATTAGCTTCTAAGGAACCCCAATCCCATATGTCTCCGAAAATTCATTTTTGGGCGTTTAATATGGGGACGTGGGGTCCCCATATTAAACGGCTAAAGAAAAAGCTCAACTCGCATACACGCATAATCAAGATGATCAGTGGAACCAGATGGGGATGTTCTGTAACGGCGCAGATGGCTCTGTATAACGCTCCATTTGTCTGTCTTATGTGCTACAGTTTGCCAGTGATGCAACATGTCTCGCGGTCTTGTTTTAAAGAACTTGAAAGCGCCCAAGCACAAGAACTTCGTGCCTGCTTCGGACTGCCAAAATGTACCTCCACCTCTGGAATTCTGCGGAATCTCGAGCGAAATCTCCCGCAATATTAAGGGCGCAAGAGACATTGCGAGCTCCTCTTCGACAGAAAACCAGAGTATAAACGTGCACCTGGTAGACATTGTAAAGTATAGACCATCATCTGGCTTTACGCAAGTTATTATGGTATTAGAAGACTATATGCCAAGTTCAATTAAGGCAGCTGCGATTCCACAATATCAACCTTGGAAGCACCCTCATTTGGAAATAAGAACAGGCCATACCAGGAATCACTACACAAAAAAAATACAGCTCCTTTCCCGGTAATTACACAAATATCACTCGAATATATTCAAAGAACTTACAAGTCGTTTACTCATATCTACACCGATGGTTCCACAATTGCCACATTTTCAGCCACGGGGGTATACACTCCCTCCACAGTCACACACATAAAGGCTATGCGGTACGTATGCTCTAGGCTTTCGATCTTTGTTTCCTGCATGGATACGATGTCGATCTCGTTCTTGACTAATAGTCGACTAAGTTTTTAGTACCGGCGTCTCGCAGCAAGCCCTTTGACGTTGATCGTGTCGACACGTAAAAGCTCTTCTAGCATCGCCGCCATTCAGAATGAGACGGTCCTCATGGTGCTTACCTCGGGTCATGCGCCCATCTGTTCCGACGCTGCATGGTGTTGGCTTCTGCACTTTGCTTGCACAAACTCCGAGTCCCCCGTCGAACTCCGGCGCAAGCCCTCACGGGGGTAGCTTGGTTGCCGCCTTGTCGTCCACATTTGCGTTCGCTTTGACAGTGGAACGTCGCATCCATTTGGGGCCCGCCTTTGACGGCGGCTGGTTATGCTCCGACTCCGTGGGGCCTACGACGTTTTCCTCCCGCGTCGTTTTGGCCGTAGAGCTACCCTCCGTTTTCTCTGCATCGTCCATGGGGACGTCGACTGCCGGCTGCCTGCAATACTTGTCGACTCTAGGCTTGCGTTGTACGCTCTTTCTTTCATAAAAAAAAGACAACTTTAACTCACAACTAGTATATGATTTTTACAAGCTATTCAGTATGCATTGAATCAGAGACATCACTTCACCTTGCAGTGGATTCCGGGCCACTCCGGGATAATTGGAAACGTGTGCGCCGATAGAGTTGCTAAAGACGCCAAGAGTACGATTTCTGTAGCCATTCCGTTTTCAAGATCCCATGCCAATCATTTAACAAAATCTATCGGAAATGAAATCTCACTATCTTTATGGGAAAATCCACAATATCACTATTACAGCCTTCCCCGTATCAATCCTAAACACCAATTCCGGACACCACGAGGACTACCGAGGAAACCTGAGACGGTGTTACATCGTTTGTGGCTGAATGTTGCATATACTAAATATTACCTTCATAATATTGGCAAAGCTGAATCTTTCGAATGTTCATAATGTAGAACACTTTACAACATTGAACACGTCCTCAGTGCCTGCGGGGTTTATAGTATCGAAAGGACCGCACTGAAGATTCACCTGAAACTACTGAAACTAAAAGAAGAGGACCCGGTGGACTTGAAGCTTCTGTTTGGACCCTGGTCTTCCAGCACAGATAGCTCTGAAGCTTTTTTACATTTCATAAAGAAGACATATCTTCAACGAACACTTTAAGGAACTGCAGTCCAGTGTGCTGCAAAGTGAGGCGACACTTGCCAACGTAATATTTCTGTGAGTGTGTGTGTGTATATTGTGTGCGTGGTAGATTTGTTTTGTGTTTCATTTGTTTATCTATATCTTATTTCTTTTTACTAACTTGTTTGTTATCTTCGTCTACACTATTAGTTTTTTATTTCTTTTTTATCTTCTTTCAGAGCGTAGCAAGCCGAAACAAAGCGCTGGCTGAATCGCTGTTTTCTTTTTAATAAATGCTTATTCTCTCGTCGTATTTTGACCAAACCAATGAGACTGGAGAACACAAGAAAAATACACTCGGGTGTAGATATTGAGTTGGGAAAACCCATACCCTATTGGAAAAAAACCAGCATGAAAATCTAACTGGTCAAGCTGGTAAGTAAGCTGGTCAAACTGCCCAATGTGGTATACTTCGTTTCAGCTTCGGTCCGAGCGCGGCCGAAGGGCCAATCAAACAGCGAAAGAGGGACAACGTCATGGCGTGCATTCTGCAGTTGATAGGACCAGCCGGTATTCGCCGTTTCTCTGTGCGTGCTCCTCTGCCGGCTAGTTCTATAAAGCGCAGAGAGCACGCCATGACGCTGCCCTTTTTGCGCTACATGATTGGCCCTTCGGATCATAACATAGGCCGCGCTCGGACCTAAGCTGAAACGAAGTATAGTCAAACTGGTTTAACTGCCAATCAAGCTGGTTTGAGCTGGACAAACTAGAATTTGAGCTGCCAGTCTGGTTTAAGTAGAGACCCAGCATGGTCTAACTAAAATCTGGTTTTAGGTTCAGTCTGCCGTAGCTGGGAGTCAGTCTGGTCCTAATTGGTCAAACTGGTTTTTCATGGCGCCAGTGTGGTCAAGCTGGGAGACAAGCTGTTGAAGCTGGTCGAACTCATAATCGTCGTGGTCAAGCTGGTCTTGCTGGGAGCGCGTACGCCAAGGTCGGCCAGAAATGGTCGAACTGGCATTGCTGGGAGCGCACGCGCCAAGGTCGGCTTGGGCTGAGACGAGGCCATGTCCTCTTCTTTGTTCTCTCGTTTTTGGTAGACGACCGGGCGCTTCAAGCGCGCTCCGAGCTGCCTTTGTGTGCGAGAAAAGAAAGAGAGAGTGGTAGGAACGGAGAATTGAAGACACGTTTGGCTAGTTTGAGCAGATTTTCGAAGGGACGGCTGTATGCGCGTTGTTTAAAGACTACTTGAACGACGGTGCAAGCGAAGCGGATTTTGAGGAGACAGCGAGCGGCAGCCCGTTCAGTGCGGGAAGAGGTCGGACGTCCCAACTGAGGCGTCGCTTCGTGTCTTCAAACGCGCGGAAGCAAATAAATCATTTTTGTAAAACCTGAATTGGGTGTTACCTTGCGCCACCTAGCCTAGCTACTTGCAATTACTCTGCTTGACCCTGCCATCTGGTTGCAAGCGATTTAACCTCCTTTCACGCTACGCGATAATTCCTGGTTATCATGCAACAGCGGCTTCGAGTTTGTTCTTTTGACAGTGGTTTTTGGTTTCGTGAACTGGTTTACCATTCCTCCGTGGTGTGCAGTTGACGAAGGAATATTGACTCTAGGAATAGCAAAGGTAAGACCAGAGTTTTAAAGTTACTTCGAAAATGTACCTAAGATACAGTTACAGTTACTTATACCAAAAGGTATCTAGTTACGCACTTAGGTACTGGCTCAAAAATGTACCTAGGTACCAGGTACAGTTAGTTCAAATATGCTTTCTTTATTTATTTTTCCAAATTTGTCAGAATATATTGGAAAATATGCTTTTTATACTAAGAATACACACAAAAATTAGTTCAAGAAATGGGCTCTATAGTTGTCAATTCGACAAACAAGGAAATCCGCATTCACATGAGCATTCCAGGACATGTTATCTTTCTCACTTAAGTGCTCTATTTGACTTGAGAATCCGAACCCCCTCAAACTGTTTCTGACGTCCTCGATCGCAGTTTAGTAGCAATTGTTCCCCCTACGCTAAAAACACGCTCCACCACCGAACTGCTGGGAAGCCGAGTGTTGAATTTTAATAACACATTTTTCAGCAGGGGCATTTGCTTGAGGCACTCCAGACTTCTTGTCGGAGCAAGTTTGGTGTACTGTACAACCTGCTCTTATGAAGCAGATAGGGACGATGTCTCGAAGGTAAAGAAGTGCCGGCAGTCTTCGTCGTCCCCTCTTTGTTCGCCTGACGACGATTTTGTCATAGTTACTGCTTGTATAAGTTTGTTCTTTAGACAATCCCAGGCCGGCTTCCGTTACGCTTCATTGTTTTTCTACGCTACCCTAAATCTTGGATGGCACAAGGCAGATATTACCGACTGTTTTCGTTCTGTAGAATATAATTGAGATTTCGCGGTTTGATATGATAAATAAAAACGATTGGTGATTCCTGTGAAGCTGAAGGGGCGGACAGGTACCCACGAGACACTGATCGATTATGCAACTCGGTAGGGACGATTGAGACGATCATCCAAACCCTTTTTGGATCCACGGTTGGAGGAACAGATCTAGAGTGGCTTCAGGCAACACCTCCTAGAACACAAGGCCGTAGCGCTCTTCTCGTGACGTCGCAAAAGAAGGCCATCGGGTGCGCGCGTCGAAGCGAAAGCAACGCGCGTGGATCGACCGTCGTAACGCGTTTTTAGCCACATACGCGTGTCGTATTAGCTAAAATGAAAGCTGCACATAGCAACGGGTCTAGAAAACACTTCATTACACGTGAAAATATTACACCGCTAGATAATCGATACGAAATGGCACGAGGTATGCTTATAAGACGTCTATAGAAAAATGTGATTGTTTTAAGTCGAAAACATTGAGTCATGCAATTATTGTTGTAGGAATGCATATTTTATACAGAAATACTTCGACAAATGGTGAGGCACGCAGTGATTTGGAAACAGCAAAACAGAACAATTAAAAATCAGGTAGACGTAGTCAACGCGGACAAGGCAAGACAAGTGTTTCTCACGATCATGTAAGCGACGTTATCGCGTGCAGTCACTGAATTCTTGCATCATATCACAGCCACATGGCAAAATGAATGTAATTTCGATCGAATGACATTATGGGGTCGACGAATCCGGTTGCAGCGCTGGTATAATCACTCAAGCCCGCGAGCTGATTAAATCCTATATCACTGAATGAAAATATATTAACTTTTCCGTGTGGCAGGGGTACTAAACTTACTACTTAGTCTACTAATTTACTTCTCCCTATGGGCTCGAGCTGCCTTAGAACAAAGCATAACTTATTTTGTATATAATAATACTATTACCTTAATACAGTTAAGATTCTAGTATAAACGCGGTAAAAGCAATAAAATAGCTTTAGTTTAAAACGCAGAACCACAAAGAACGCACTTTCAATAATCACACAAACTTGTTTTTCACCTTCCAGTGAAAACTAGATTACCGCACATATTTACAAATGTCGACGCAACTGCACACGAATAACGACAAAGAACAAAATTGCTGTCTATCATGCGATTAAAAAAACGATTGCAGCATTTTACTTGCATCCTACATGACCAAGAAAGCCCGTTAATAAGTTGTTTCTCACCTGTCGATCGTATCCATACGTCCCACAATATCCGTGACGAACACATTTGAACATGAACTCGAAGAAGCCTCTCTCTGTCGCGAGAGAGGTCTATCGATTAATCGACCAGTCTTCGTTGGCTAGTTGTCACACATGTCACTGAAACCGTCTTTCTATTCGGAATCATGAACAACGAAGTAACCGCGGCTTTGCACATGATGTAGAGAGAGGCTCGAAACTGATGCAACCCAAACTAAAATGAAGAAATCTCTGAGCGAACTCTCGCTCGCCGGTTTCGATTTAGAATTTACTGATAGCGTTCATTTTAATGTGTTCTCAAGTGGTGCTCTTGAAATAATTGCACCCAACTAGTGCAAAGCTATGTGATCGTGTTTAAAATCGTGTTTAAAAAAACGGTTCTCCGTTGGTGAACTATTGCTGCGTTGAAAACAGCACTACGTGTCCATGTCAAGCGGTGTTCGGGAAAATTTGGGTGTTCACATCAGCTTAAAAAAAAAAGAAAACGAAAGAGGGAAACAATTTTGAGTCGAAGTTGGTAAAGTTTTTGCAATCGCCGTTCCCACGACTTGTTCCTCTATACTCGCGACCTTGTCATGTCAATCGGTGCTCAAGTTATGAAGAATGACTTACGCAGACACTTTGTCCAGACGATACAAGGGTATACTTTAGTTACGATCGGCTTCGCGGAAAAGGAACTCTCAATGCTAAGATATTGGTCTGCTACAGAAAAGATCTTGCGGCGTCAACACTGTGACACGCTCGGAGAGGAAGAGACCGCATAGAGAAAAGCCGAGCAACTACAAACATGCAGGACCTTGTCCAGACTATGAGTAATGAGTAAATAAATAATACCAAACTTTTTGGCATTATTTTATTATACACCCTTGCAGTAGTAAGTAGGTGACTAAAGTAGGAGACACACGCAGCTAGATCTAGAAAGTAGTTCGTCATTTGCATGTTTCGTAGAGCAGTGAGCCAGGCATTTCGATGTACAGCTGCATTGCTTTGTACAGAGAAACCCAATAAGCAAATGTAGCTGAAACATTGATGTTGAGCTATATTCCTCGTCGTCAAAAGTACTAATACTGCTTCAACCTAGCACGTGGAGCGGCACAAAGATAGCATGCAGTTTTAAAAATCTAGCTTACGTTTTCATTTGATTTGCCCCTTTTGGCCATTTCGTGCTTTTGTGAATTTCTTGTCGACAACGAAAGCAAGATTGAAGCCTAGTATTTTTTGTACGTCATGTTCTCTGTCTGCTTACCCCTGTAATACTTTTATGAACAAGCTTTGGGTTTGACCCCAACTGTTCTAATACAAAAACACACACACACATGCACCCACTCTTGAGCTTATCACGAGAGCCACACTTGGGGGCGTAGAGAGCCGCAGTTTGGTCACCCATGACTAGGGTTCTGCGTTTTCAGAGTTATATTTTGCCACAATTTCAGAGTTTTTCAGAGCTTTTTTTTTATGGTGCCCTAATACTCCGAGTTTTTCAACTTTTTCGGTGAAGCAAATGAAAGGTAGAAAACAGCATTTTGCGAATTGATTGAGCAGCCATTTTCATGCGAAACGTATTCGACTGTGGTCGTAGGGAGGCACTAGCTGATTTTTATGACAAGGCCTAAACGCCAATCTTTTGTGACTCCTAAAAACAAATGTTCACATTGACACGCAAAACATGTTCGAAGATCCCACGAAACAGAAGATCGGTCGGGTTCATAACAGCTGGCAGTCCCCAAAATTTAGAGTTTTGGGGATAAATCCAAATCGGCAAAATTCTTACCGGCGAGCGTTTCTTCGGATTTTATCGAATTTATCCAAAAACGCGGAACCTCAACCAGAACTTTAATTAAGATTTTTTTCTTAAAGCCCTCTAACGAGTATAAACCATAGCCCTAACAGACATGTAATCAGTTGCGTGTATAATATAATAAGGTTGGGCGAATCCCGGGCAAATAGTGTACAAATCGAACAGCTTATAACTTATAACTGCCAGGAGCACCAGCATGAGATGGCTTTCTTTGCATTATAAATTCTATGTCTGATGCAGTGCTATTCAATTTGATCTGCTGTTCACCTTCTCTAGTACTGTATTTAGCCAAATAATGAATGCGCTTTCTATGAAAAAAGTATGTGCGTCTACATTCTCGCAGAGCACGCAGAAAGCCAGTCAGTCATGTTTGGAACAGACCGCACTCTCGAAAAAAGTAGCTTTCATGACCTTGATATGTTTGCTTTCCCGATTTAAAAAAATCACAATAAATGGCTGTATGTGAGCACTGTGGGAAGTACACTCGTGAGTTTTTTTCATAAAGAGTGCATTCATTCTTTAGGTGAATACAGTGTGTGAAGCACTGTAGCATGCCACTTTCTCATGTCGAAACAAGACAAATGAAATTTTCTGTCTGGTTCAAAAGACATCCCCCAGTTTCACCTATCTATTTCCACTCTCCGCTCATCACCTGAGTGGAGCAGGTTGGGCTCTTGTCTCCATATATTTTCAAGGAGAAAAATCAAAGGAGGGTGCTAATTTTTCTCGTTTTCTGCCTGGTTTCAAGTCGACCTTGCTATATTGAATTCTGTGATGTTTCTATGACATTTTTGTCTCCCTCAAGTTCTAGATACGTATTTCTGTATGGTTATCTTCCTCCAGCTCTGCACTACGGATAATCCCCCCCCCCCCCCCCCCCCCCACAGCGGAGCCTGAAAAGGAAGGCACCTCAAGAAAGCAGCGGTGGCAAGCAACAGCTGGTGACGTCGAAGACCAAGCTCATCCGGAATCTCCGAGTGAGGGTCAGCAAGCTCAAACGAAGGCTGACCTTCAGTGCCGAAAAGCATCGATGCAGGAGCTGAATGCTGGAGGAGCTCAAGTCTCCCGTGTCAGTCAATAGCTACAATTTCATCATCAGCCAGGTACGGGCATTTCTGTTTGCCCTCAGGGCATGAGATGGACCGCAACAGATAAAATGCTTGCTCTTCAGCTGTACCTTAAGAGCCCTGCGACATACAGGGTGCTAAGGAAGCACTTACAGCTACCATCAAAGTCGACATTGAAGTGCAGCATTTTTCGAGTTCAAAACGTTCCTGGCTTTTGTCCAGCGGTCCTTCAGGCTGTGAAGAATGCTGCTGCCTCAATGCCGGATGTGCAAAAGATGTGCATCTTGTTTTTGATGAAATGCACACCAAGACAGAGCTGCAGTACTTAAGTGTTTCAGACTCTGTCGTGGATCTCGAAAATTTTAGGCAAGAACACCCTCCCCGACCTGGGCAGAAGCCTGCCACTGAAGCGCTTTGTTTCATTGTCCGAAGCATCACTCGAAAATGGAAGCAAATGTCAGGTTACTTCTTTTCCTCGTCGTCAACACCGAGTGACATTTTGCAGGCGCTTGTATTTACTGCTCTGGAGCGTCTTGCAGAGCGCGGCCTCAAGTTTGCGGGTGTTGTTTGCGATCAAAGGCCAAGAAATCAGAAGTTGTTTTTTCAGCTCGGTGTTTCACCTGAAAGGCCTTTCTTTGTTTTCGGCAAGTCAACCTTATTTGCCCTTTTTGATCCACGTACGCGCATCTCCACGTATCTCCCGTTACGTATCCACGTATCTCCCGTTACGAATATTCTTTACGTTTAGGGCTCTGTAAAATAAAAAAATACAAACAATATTCCGAAACATTTTTGAAAAAAAAAAAGTGGGCTGTGTGTATGTTTATACAGCCTAGATCTTGGTGTGCCTCAACGGGCGACGAGTCTCCCAGCTGTAGATGAGCAATTTAGTCAGTGCAATACAACCGCTAGCCTGGGGTCTTTAACGTGCACAACGCAGTAGTGATACAGGACCGCCAGCCCGTACGATGCTCATCCAGATCGAAACGGGCAGGGGTGGGAATTGAACCCAGCATGCTGGGTTATGCAGCCAGAACATTTTTGAAGGGCCTGATAGGACAGATTGTGAGCCTTGATCTGTCAAAAGTAGAAGGAAAATTACGATGGCCTTCATTGTAAACTGATTTTCCAATTATTGCAAAATCGGTAACCTGTCTACATTTCAGGTTTTTCTATGTTTTTGTTTTTTTAGAAAGGTTAGCGTTTTCGATTTCAATGATAATTTGTGCGAATATTGAACCAACGCGTCCAAATCATGTTCAAAATTTTAAATTTCCAGTCTTCGTATTCGCTTCGTAATCGATAATACTTGTTTACCTCCATTTATTCTATGTACACTTGCTGCACAAAAAATATTAAACCTAAGGCGACAACAATTTTTCTTTTGAAAATGACTAAAGGAACGGTTCAACGCAAGTCGCAAAAACATGCGCGTATACGCCCATAGCGACTTTGTAACTTTTGTTCCACAAAAGAAATTTTATTTTCCACAAAAAAAAGTTCGAATATGTTTTTGAGGTTGCACAACAAATAAAATATATCTTTGGGTAAAAATTAAAAAACAAAATGCCGACTGGGCATGGTCTTTCGATTCTATCTGAAAACGCCCAATACAGACAATCTCAGTCAATCAGAATTCTTTTTTTAAGTATCTTTTATTTTCTACGCGTTGTGAGGCCCTCCACGTCGGCGGATCTATTGGCGCTCACGGGCGGCGCAGGTTGAGGTTCTGCCGCGCCCTACTTCCTATATCATGTTACCGCCAAGATTGTAGGCTGATCTGGTTGCTAAGTCGCTCCGGTTGCTTCCTTTACGTCGCGTAGACGGGAACACTACACTCCGGCTGTTGAAACAGGTACCGCGAAGCATGTTACAGGGTGGCGCACCTCGATCGCTCCGGCCCAGGAGCATTTTTGGGTCGGTTGTAAGAAAACGTATTAGGAATTTTCTCTTCAAATCTACCATCCACCTCTGTGGTGTCAGTTTGTTTTTTCCTGATCACCCTGCAGCATTTTTACGCTTTTTAATAATATTTAAATTGTGAAGAACGCCCGATTTATGGCAAAGGTGTCAGCGTCAATTTGGTCATATTTCTCGCTTTATAACCTCAAATCCACACAAATATTGCGTTTTATTGTTGCAGATTTTGTTAGTAAATATTATAAACGTCGATTTCGGAGAGTTTAAAGAATATTAACGATTGCTTTTGTTTTAAAGATTTGCAAAATAATGCATATTTATTAAATGCCCCTGTGTGAGCAATCCTTGTAAATTTCTGCTGCTAGCCAGGACAGCAATATTTTATGCACGGATGGACTATATACAGGGCAACAGACTGGCGAAGTTTGAAGACCTTAGCTTTTATATATACGGAGAAAAACAAATATTTAATCCAGAGCGTTATTGCGGAATATGCCGTATTGGCGATTTTGTTTCTCAAAGTCACGACCCTAATAGTTGGTGATTAGTACTTTTTGTCAATCCTTCCTATGCCTAATTTGTCCATAAATATTTCTAGACATGTAGCCAGAACAGTCTTTTTGGGGGAAGCCGCCCGAAATTCCAACATCACCCGACACGCAAAACGCGCACGTGACTGAGTGGGTGCTACACATTTTTGACGCAAAGACAACTTTAAAAAAAAAAAAAAAAAATAGGATTGTTTTTTTTTTTCTCTTTTTTTTTTGGGGGGGGGGGGGGGGGGGGGGGGCATAGAGACAGCGAAATATTTTTTTTTTATCAAATTTAAAAATGTTCACAGGACATGGTTGTTCGATCTTATTTGAAAACGCCCTGCTACTACTTCTAGTATAATCCTACGTATACATCGCACACTCTGTTTCGCACTCCCCCGACGCGACCCGTATTGTTAGCTCCTGAAATGATCGAAAGCTGACAAGCACAAACTAACTTTCAGTTCTTTTGTGTCCCGTGTTGTGAGTGATCGTCATGTAACAAGAGAGAAAAATGAGTAAACCTCTGGAATATGATATTTCGACCCCAGCTGGCTGGAATATCATAACCTGCAGCTGCATCGGTAAGAAAGCAAATATCTAAATACCACGGTTTCCAGATTTTATCATTTGCTACGGTCTTGATGCCTCTACGGAATAATTAGTATCTATATAGCATAGCGAGGACGCAATTACACACTACCAATTATAATCCGAGCTAGGTTCTTGTGCGATGTTTTCCGTCCGATGTGTTATTTGAGTTTAGCCTTCGTGGCTTGTTGAGCAGATAAAAATGAAACAGAAAGAATTATATATTAAAAAAAAAAAGATGACGGAAGGCCACGCCAAAATTATTTCCAAGCTTTTATTTTTTAAATGTATTATCGCTGGCACGACGGCACGGTGTTAATTCCCATCGAAACAGCGACAGAGGGGAGGATTAAACTAGGGACAACGCACTACGGAAATTACGGTACTATTTGGTTTAGCCCTCACTTTATTCATTATTTCCTAGAAATATATGATCAGTAGTGCAAACGTATGGCCCATACTACGCGCGTACGAAAATCACCACCTATACGCGCACAAGCCACGGAAAAAACGAACAGACAAGACCATCGGTCCAGACCCTGTGCACTCGAGGACCATTGGTCACTGGACTTAACCGTCTTCAAAACCACCCACAGTCAGCTATTTCCTCTTCACGCATCACCTTCATTTTCCTTCCCCTCTCCCCGGAGCGTACAAGATCTCCCGTCAAGGGTGGATAATACTTATACATGGGTACAACGACAACAGTACATTTCTTGTCTTCCAGCCGAGAGTTTTATTAGGATCTCGTGAAGCCTGATAACCATGGCCGCGAAGCTCAATGCTGATTGGTTAACGGGGAAGGTCACGTGACCAGAGGGGTAGGCGAGGAGAAGCTCGACCACTTGTGCACACTGAGGAAGAAGTTCATCGGCCCTATTAGCGGTGGTATCGCTTCATTCTAGGAACAACTACCCATTGTGTACACGTGGTACGCGTTAACCTATCTGATGAAGAGCGCCGTGAACTTAGGCGTCTGGCTGAGAACAGAATAGACGAGCCGCTAAACGATCTTCTTGGAAAATGTATGCAAATTGCTAGGCAATTGTATTGCATATTGCCGCGCACCCAGCTGGCCAAGTAGGCAGCGCGCGCGTGGCCTAACGGTTATCGCGCTTGCCTTCCACGCAGAAGGCCAGAGTTCGATTGCTGGCCGCGGTTACACATTTTTGTTGACACTGTAATGTGATGTTCTGGTGAATTCGAGGACCGTCGTGCTGATTCGAGGTTAGAATGTTCTACGCGCCGAACCTTCTACGCCGAACGATCCAGAAACCCACGAGGGTACATAAGGGAATCCGCAAGGCGAGCGGAGTCAGTATCGCCCCAGCGTTCGACTCTGCTGCTACGCCGACTTCGACGCCCGCGACGCTCTGTTATTATCTTTTGTACCCCTTTTATTTTTGGCACAAGTTCGCCACATTAAACGTTTATTTCTTCCTGTTCAGTTCCTGTTTCTTTTTGGTCACCACCCGTGACATTTTGGTGGAGGTGCGGGGTACCGCATGCCCGTGCAGCGTTCCCCTCCAAGGGCCCGCAGTGCAAGTCCGATTCCCGGCTCGGTGAGAAGACCACTCACCGCAGAACCTGAAACTCGGACCAGCCGCCGCACCAAGGGAGAGGATCCTGAGTACGGTTTGCTCCTGGACAAGCCCAAGCCACAGAAGACGACGATGGCCAACCAGTCGCAAGCCCCCGCCGCTTCTCCCGTCATCTACATGCCCGTCGCACCGCGGACGGCTGCCCCCTTCCACGGTGAACTCTACAAAGACGTAGAAGACTGGCTCCTGCAGTACGACCGAGTGGCCCGCCACAACGGATGGACTGATGAGCAGCGCCTCCAGAACATCTACTTCTCATTGGAAGGAACGGCAAGGCAGTGGTATGAACATCACGAAGTCGCCTTGACCACGTGGGAAGTTTGTAAGAACGAATTGAAGAAAACATTTGTCAGTCAACACCGACGTGAGCGCGCCGAAGATCTACTTCGAGGGAGAAACCAGGGACCCAAGCAAAGCGTGACATATTTCACTGAAGACGTCCTCCGCCTGTTCGCCCGCGCCGACCCGCAGGCCACAGATGAAAAGAAGCTGCGGGTACTCATGCGAGGTGTCAGGGATGACATTTTCGGCGGCCTTGTCCGTAATCCTCCGTCGACGATGGAAAGCTTCATCTCGGAGGCAACCAACCTTGAAAGGGCGCTCCTCGCAAGGGCGAGCCATTACCAGCGGTATAATGGCGCCACCGTGATTTCACCATCTACCTGCAGCATCAGTTCCGGCAACTCTGACCTCACTGCGATCCGTAAGATGGTCAGAGACATTGTCCGCGAAGAGCTTAGAAAGTTGGTGCCGGCAGCAGAGCGACCAGCTGCGCTCTCACTCACCGAGCTCGTTAAAGAAGAAGTGCAGCGTGCCATTCAGCCGGAGTCTCCTGTCGACATCGCTGAACCAGAACTGTTTTGTGCATCTTTTGGAGGAGACCCACGAGGCTACACGTTTACTGAACCGCCATGTTTATTGTCTACTCATGATGATGATAGCTCTTCAAAACCAAAGTCAAAACGAAACTATAACATATTGTAACAAGAACAACCGGTGGTAACCTACGCTTCAGTGGCGCGACGACCGCCACCGGCTGCTCACCAATACACGCCGCCACCTCGACGAGACGCACCAACGCCACACTACCTCCGACGACAAGAAGAGCGGGTCCCGTACGTCCGTCCGGAACAGCCCGCACCCAGAAAAACAGACGTGTGGAGGACGCCCGATCGACGCCCCCTGTGCTTCCACTGCGGGGAAGCAGACCACACTTACCGCCGATGCCCGTACCGACGACTCGGGTTGCGCGGGTTCCACCCGAACGACCCGCGGCCACGTTATGGTGAACGCCCTCGGGAAATCGACGAGTACCTGCGACGACCTCAGTCCCCTGAGCCAGCGTCCCGCCGAGAGTTCCGGTCACCGTCGCCACGACGTCCAGCCTCGCCGATGCACCGACCCCGACGTGAAAGCCTGTCGCCCCTCGCTCCACGCCGGGGAAACTAGGCGCGGCAACCCCTGGAGGTGGAGTTGCCGAAGACGACCGATGTAAAGAGCCTCCAAGAGCGACGGAGCACTCCCACTCTCCCGACGCTACGCATCACAACGACGCTCCTGCATTGGTGTCCAACAACCTAAACGTTGTTATCGACGGCCTCGACGCATCGGCACTCGTGGACACCGGAGCAGACTACGCAGTGTTGAGTGGGAGGCTCTCCCGCCGTCTTCGAAAAGTCATGACGCCGTGGGATGGACCCAAAATACGAACCGCCGGAGGACCGTGCCCTGTCAAGTTCGTCGTTCTGCAAGACTGTTCGAGGGACGTTATCCTCGGAATGGACTTTCTCTGCGAGTATGGCGCCGTCATCGACCTCGGGGAAAACCAGCTGACGCTGCGAAAGCCTGTCTTACCGCCGGTGGAAACCAACACGACGTCAACCGCGATCCGAGTTATCGCCGACCATGTGAAATTACCGCCGCGGTCGAGTGTTTTCGTCACCGTCATAACCGACGCAGCCATGCACGGTGAAGCTCTTCTGGAAGGCAGCGTCCAACTGCTCCTTCAGAAAGGAATTGGCGTCACACGAGGCGTAACGGATCTCCAAGAAGGACGTACAACTGTTCTTGTGACAAACTTCTGAGAGGAGCCGCAGCACCTAACGAAGGGTACCACTGTCGGCCACATTGAGGAACTTCAGGCGCCAGCCGTGGTCACCGCAGTCTCCGAAGAAACCTCCTCGTCACAACAGAACAGCACGCCGATCGACATCAACCCCGAGCTCCCAGCTCCTAAGCGCCGGCAACTGGTTGATCTCCTCGCCGAATACAGTGACTGTTTTGCCACGTCGTCGAAAGTTCGATCGCCAAACACCAATGGTGAAACATCGCGTTATTACCGACGACGACGCGCTCCCTGTCCATCAGTCGCCGTATCGAGTCTCCTTAAAGGAAAGGAAGGTGATTCAGGATCAAGTCCAAGAAATGCTCGACGACGACATCATTCAACCCTCAAGAAGTCTACGGGCGTCCCCAGTCGTCCTTGTAAAGAAGAAGGACGGAACCCTGCGGTTCTGCGTGGACTATCGTCGACTTAACGCTGTGACGAAGAAGGACGTCTATCCGCTCCCCCGCACCGAAGTCACGTTAGACCGACTGCGCCACTCCCGATATTTTTCGTCGATGGATCTGAAGAGTGGCTACTGGCAGATTGAAGTCGACGAACGCGACCGGGAGAAAACTGCCTTCGTCACTCCCGACGGACTGTACGAATTCAGTGATGCCGTTCGGGCTTTCTACAGCGCCAGCCACCTTCCAGCGTGTCATGGACACCGTGCTGGCAGGTCTGAAACGGCAGAGCTGCCTCGTCTACCTGGACGACGTCGTGGTATTTTCACGAGATTTTGACGAGCACCTGAAACGACTTCGAGCCGTGCTTCAAGCCATCAAGACCGCCGGCCTGTCACTCAAGCCGACAAAGTGTCGATTCGCCTATGGTGAACTTAAGTTCCTTGGCCACGTCGTGAGTAACAAAGGTGTTCTCCCGGACCCCGAGAAGACCCGCGCCGTAGCTGCATTTACGCCGCCGTCTGACAAGAAGGCCGTGAGAAGATTCCTCGGACTTTGTGCCTACTACAGACGATTCGTTCAGGACTTCGCCAAGCTGTCCGCACCGCTGACGCACCTCACGAAGGACGCCGTAAAGTTCGAATGGACAGACAAACACCAGCGGTCATTCGATGAGCTGAAACGAAGACTCCAGACGCCCCCGATTCTTGGCCATTTCGACCAGTTCGCTGATACAGAAATCCACACGGACGCCAGTAACACCGGACTTGGCGCGGTGCTTGTTCAAAGACAGGACGGGGGCAGAGCGAGTCATCGCATACGCGAGACGGACGCTGTCTAAGGCGGAGAGGAACTACTCTACAACTGAAAAGGAGGGTCTTGCTGTCGTCTCGGCAATAACAAAGTTTGGCCCTTATCTGTATGGAAGTCCTTTTCGCGTGGTCACGGACCACCACTCGCTCTGCTGGCTCGCGAATCTGAAAGACCCCTCCGGACGCCTCGCCCGGTGGAGCCTACGAGTGCAGGAGTTCGACATGACTGTTGTTTACAAGTCCGGCCGGAAGCACAATGACGCCGACTGCCTGTCAAGAGCTCCTGTCGAAGCCGGACCTGAGTGTATCGAAGACGACGACGATGAGTGTTTCCTTGGCGCTTTGGACGTCAGCGACATGGCAGCACTCCAACGAGACGACCCTGAACTGCGAGCGCTCATCGAGCACTTAGATGGACAAGCGAGTTCGGTTCCCCGTGCTTTCTTAAGAATCCTGCATACATTCGATCTTTATACGGCGAGGGCGTGCTGTACAAGGAGAACTTCGTCAACAACAACACAGCATGGCTGTTGGTTGTTCGTGCCAGCCTTCGAGACGAAATATTCCAAGGATGCCATGACGACCCAACGGCTGGACACCTTGGCTACAGCAGGACGCTCGCCAGGATTCGAGAAAAGTACTACTGGCCAAGACTACCGAAGACCGTTCACCTATACATTCGATCATGCCACGAGTGTCAGCGACGCAAGAAACCGCCGACGAAGCCGTCAGGACTTCTGCATCCGATTTCTCACACGTCTATGCCGTTCCAGCAGATCGGAATGGATTTACTTGGCCCTTTCCCGCCGTCAACATCGGGAAACCGCTGGATTATCGTCGCCACCGATTATCTCACACGGTATGCCGAGACGAAAGCCCTTCCAGCAGGCACGGCTGCAGTAGTCGCCAAGTTTTTCATCGAGTCCATTGTCCTCCGGCACGGCGCCCCTGAAGTCCTCATCACAGACCGTGGATCTCCGTTCATGGCCCAGCTGACACAAGAGATCCTTCGTCTAAGTGGCACCGGCCATTGTCGCACCACTGCGTACCACCCGCTTTGTACCCCTTTTATTTTTGGCACAAGTTCGCCGCATTAAACGTTTATTTCTTCCTGTTTAGTGTCTGTTATTTTTTGGTCACCACCCGTGGCAATATATGTAGAACTCAGAGTATCGCTAAACGCGTGTGATGCTCAGAACGCTTCACGTGTGCAACATAATTGCTCAGCAAATTGCCGTAAATGTTTTGCATCAAGTATCCGAGACCTGATAATTGGTGCAAAAAGGTTTTAGAGCGCAGTTCTTAAGCGCCTGTTTCCGGGTTCAGCGGCGTCGGCGCAACCGCGCGCGTTGCATTATGAGATGTTACAGTTTCTCCGCTAAATTTAGTGGGTCAAGTTTCTCCCTAAAGTTAGCGGGGAAATTTTTCCGCTAAACTTAGCGGAAAACCTTCTCCGCTAATTTTAGTAAGAAATTTTTCCGCTAAATTTAGCAGAAAAAATGAAAGACGTTTACAATTCCCTGTAATGCCGAGTTAGAGCGCACCTCTTGAGGAGGAAGAGGGAAGAGTACGAAGGAGGAGGAAGGGCCATACCATCCTCTCCTGCTCTCCTGCCATGTAACGGGAAATTTTTGGTCAATTTCCCGCTCTTGAGGAGGAGGAGGAGGAGGATGAGGAAGGGAGGGTACGGATTGGAAGGTATACCCCTCCCCCCCGTACCCTCTCCCCCTCCTCTCATAAGGTATTTAGATTTTGCGATATACACGACTCAACTTTGTTACGTCATGTCGCGGTGGTGGCGCGTCGAGCGCAGTTCCGGTCTGGGGCTGTGGGCGGAAGTCATCATGTGGGACATGCATTTCTGCGTTGTTTTGGCCTTCTCGTCAAAACGTCGCGACTGGGGCTGCACCAAAAGAGTCAAGAAAGATTTTAAGGTCAGTTTTCGTATGGCTCGGTTCGTCCGAGAACGTGGACATGTGCCGTGAAAAGGGAAAAACAAACGCCGTCGGATCACGATTGCTTGGGCGGGAAGGACTTTGTGTTGAATTCACGAATACTTGTGGTCATCAAATTTATTTGTTTTGTTCCACCATGAACGCGGGAAAACCACTAAGTTGTACGGACCACCTGTGGACTACGTTCAGTGCGTCTTTAAGTTTAAACGGGCGCCTGATTGTTCGAACTGTCGTCTGCTCTTTCAAACTTTTCTGCTTGACGTCTGCCCTTTCTGACGACACCGGCTCGCACCAAACGTTGGCCCGGTAATTGTGATAAAATGTAAGCGCCTGCCTAAATCATTTAAGTTTGAAGGTTGGTTGGGGTAAGCGGGCTCGACAGTATAAAAAAGGAGATAATGATCATTGTTACCAGTTGACATCACCTACTTGTTATGCCTGATTCACTTGGTCCGATTCTGCTTGCGATTTTCAGAATCGACGTCGACTATCACAGCTACGGTTTACGCTTTTGCAGCCCGAGCGACGTCGCGATTGAAAATTGCGAGCTGAATCTCATCATGCGAATTAGGCTTTAGCGTCGATTCTGCGGCGTCCACGCGGAATGAATCGCCGCATGTCCGAACATTTATGTGAAATTTTGCGCTGTAACGAGCCTCGGTAATTTCGCTGAAGCCGCTCAAGTAGTCAGACATTGCCAGGAAGACGTAGAATCAACAATTCAAACGAGAACAAGAGCACGGGGACTCACACCGGCGCCGACAACATCGCCCTCCAATGGTTTGTTTATGGGCGACGGCGAGCTTCTTGCCCACCCACACTCCATCGCGCATGCACGGCGCCGGTGGCATTCGCTAGAGGCGCTCCGGTTTGTTTGTAATCATGAGTTGGTCTATACCGTGCTAAACAATCAGTATATATATATATATATTGATTCAATAACCGGAGCGCCTCCGGCATCCGCTAGAGGCCCTCCGGTAATATATATATATATATATATATATATACATACATATATATATAAAATAGTATAAAATACTATATAAAAAAAAAAAATATATATATATATATATATATATATATATATATATATATATATATATGAGATAGGTAGGAAACGCCAGAAAGCTAAGGTGGAGTGGTGTAGTGGTGTAGTGGTTAGCACACCCGACCGGACATTGGGAGGCCCAGAGTTCAAATCCTGGCTCCGCCATTTTTTGGCTTTCGGCGGGTTCCTGAAAACTTGGATTCTTTAATTCATTGGATTAAGTACGGTTCATTCATCTGCACATATTCGTTTATATATATATATACAACATGGGCACTTCATATCATCGTACGTGGTCTCCTAGGAGGATATAAACCAACATATACTGATGAATGAACCGTACTTGATCCAATGAATCAAAGAATAACATTTTTTTTTTCAGGAACCCGCCGAAAGCCAAAATAACGGCGGAGCCAGGATTTGAACTCTGGGCCTCCCAATGTCCGGTCGGGTGTGCTGACCACTGCACCCCTCTACTTTTTTTTTCCTTTATTTTCGGTTAAGACAAAATGAAAAAGCACACAATCATTCACACACGTACAATTTGTTCAAGAGCGAATCGGCACTTAGCGGTGGTTGCCATCGCATTAAATCTAATTAAACATACCAACTGATCTAGTATTGGCAACCATTCAGGGGGTTCAGGGAGTGCACGGTATACCTCGCGAATATATGCCACACTTTCAATTAAATTTTCTCTTACAGTTTTGGTATTAACATCAGCATTGTTAACACCCATTCTTGTTTTCCAGAGACTGAAGAGGCCGAGGAGCATGAACATATCGTAAAAGACTCCCCCCTCGTTTTCCAGGGGAAAAAAGCGGATGCCGTGCGCAGTTCAAGGTAGATCTTTTCTCAGCGTGCGCTGAAGAATGTCCCAATGAAACACGGCATCCCAACACTCAATAAATGCGTGCTCTATCGTCTCGGGTTTCTTGCAGAGGATAAAATTCACTGACCACGGTACAAATATACCTTTCTGTTCTAGCCACGCTTTTACAGGGAGTACGCCGCAGTGCAAATTAAAGAAAAAAGATTTCACCGAAGATTTTATTGGAATTTTCTTCACCCTTTTAAGCACATCTAGCCCTGGACGTTCACAGTATAATGACCTATAGAGAGGTATTGGCAACAGTAAATCTATTAAATCTTTACACAATCGTTTTCGGGTAACTGAACTAAGATACTCTAAGGAAAAGCGTACCTTGAGTATTGTGAATGAAAGCACAACTTCACGCAAATAACCTTGTACACTGGAACGCATTTGATTACTAGATGACACCACAAACTCAGGGAGTGCATACTGCAGTCGCACTTGCATAATAGTACGCAAAAAAGAATCTTTCTGATCGCGTAAAAACATGAACCTAGCCACAATTTGTCGTAGAAACAAATGAGACAATCCTAGACCACCATTACCAACAGATCGGAACAAATTGGTACGAGCAGAACGCTCCGAGCTTGAATTCCATATGAAAACAGCGAAAACTCTGTGCAGTCTTTGTACGTTGAGGCGCGGCATACACAGCACTTGCAAAATGTTCAAAATGTTTGCAGTTAAAAATAAATTACCAACGGTAGCATGTGGAAACATTGAGAAGTCCCTACCCCTCCAGCTCTCCGCTTTGGCCTTAACCATCTCCGTCTCTCCACTCCATAGTTGCTTGCTGTCCCGGTAGTGCTGGAGTGGCACCCCGAGGTACTTTGCAGGTAAATTTGTTCACTGAAAATTCACAAAGTTCTGGGTGCGGTGGCCCAATTACCGTGCCAGAGACCTACGCTTTTGCCCCAGTTGTTAGCACTACCCGTTTTCTTACAGAAGGAGGAAGCAGTGCTGATTACCTCACGAACGCTGTCTTGGTCGACACAGATAACAGCAACGTCGTCTGCATAAGAAAGCACTCTCACTTCGCAAGAGTGTAACCTAAAACCATGTATATTATCATTGTTAATCAGTTTTAAACAAAATGGTTCCAAGTAAATTGCAAACAGCAAGGGAGAAAGTGGACATCCTTGTCTCACAGAAGATCGGACCTGCACACTTTCACTGACGTTCTTATCTACAATGCTGGACATCGAACAGCTTGCGTACACCATTTTTAAACCTTCTAATATCGCAGACCCTACATTAGCATGCTCCGAATTACGAAAAATAATCTCATGCGACACACGATCGAATGCCTTCTCCAGGTCTAGCTGCAACATAGCTACTCGGCTGTCAAAGGCATCGCAATATTCTAGAATGCTCCTTACGATATGTATGTTGGTTAAAATGGTGCGGCCTTTAATACCGCAGGTCTGATACGGTCCCACAAGGTCTTTTATAACATTTTGCAAACGTCAAGCCAGGAATTTTGTGTAAATTTTGTAGTCAACATTAGTCAGACTTATTGGCCTGTAAGAGGAAACAGACAATAGCTTTACGGGGTCATCGACCATTTGGAATGAGGACCACATGGCTTTTCAAAAAGGATAGCGGTAACTTATTTATGCAATACGCATTTGTGAGCACCTCGTACAAAGCGTCCGCCGCCTCCCTCTTAAATGTTTTATAAAATTCGGCACTGAGACCATCCGGCCCGGGCGGTTTTCCCGCAGTTAATTCGTCTATGGCATCTTCAAGCTCGCGAACGCTGATCGGCGATTCTAAGTTTTCTCGAACATCCTCTTCAAGCGTCAACTCAGCGTCAAAACCGTCATCTTTTGGTACGCTGTGACCCATCAAATCGTTATAATATTCAACGAACGCTCGCTCGATCGTTTTCTTATCGCGAGTTATCGTATTTCCGTAGCGTATTTCTTTTATCTCGTTTCGCTGCGCATACCTTTTCTCGTCGCTGAGTGCTCGCTTCGAAGGTCTTTCGCCCAATCATAACCTCTGGGACCGCGCACGCACAATAGCCCCTCTATATTTTTCACAGTCAATTACTTCAAGTTGGTTCTTGATATCCCTTATGTCTTGTACAAACTCACCCGGTTTCGCGTTTTCTTCATTTAAAAACAAATTCAATTGACGGCGTAGCTCTTTTTCCTTCTTCTGTTTTTGATAGTTAAGAGTGGTGCTCCTTTCAATTGCGTCCACCTTTGCTTCTCCTTTTAAAAGTTCCCACCTAGCACCCGACATTAGGGAGTTTTAGTAGATCGTTTTCAAAGGCCCGCTACTGCTACGGGCCCGCGCTTCAGAGCATGCATCGAAGTGGCAGCGCGAGCTACCGCTACCGAGAGCGTGGCCTGAAAACACGATCTACTAAAACTCTCTATTGTCTTCTCGTCTTCGTAAAATTTTTTAAATAAATCATCTACGTTAGATTTCAAAACGTCATCCTTCATGAGGCTATTGTTCATTTTCCAAAGTGACCATTCCCATCTTGACTTTTTTTCATTTTTTACCGAGGGTGAACGTAACTAACGCATCATCGCTATAAGAAACAGGTTGAACGGAGTAAGTTTCGCACAGCGGGACAAGACTAAATGAAACGTTAGCCCTGTCAAGTCGAGCATGACTAAGACCCTGAAAGTGTGTGAAATGAACGCTACTTTTGGCGGTGACGTTTGCGATGTCTCCTAACGAATTTTCAGCGACAATGTCATTGAAATAACGAGCACTTGAGTCGTGAACCCGGGTTTCATTAGCACGGTCCTCTGGTGCGCAGACACAATTAAAATCTCCAAGAAAAATAAGAACTCTTTCACCTTAAGGAACTCAGTCAGTCCCTCAAAAGTTTTTCTGCGTTCACGCTCGTTAGTCGGAGCATAAACAAAAATAACGCGCCAGTCTATACCTGAAAAAGAAAAATCGCAGAACACAAAACGGCCAGACTCACACCAAGCCATGGCCGTCTCAACGACGCTTAGAGACCGGTGGAAAAACAAACGGCAACCACCGGAAGTTCCAACAGCGTGTGAGACACAAACATTGAAAAGAGTTCGAAACGGTTTCACCATGCGGTCCGTCTGCTCTAGGCTTTCGATCTCCGTTTCCTGCACGGCCACGATGTCTATCTCGTCCTCGGCTAATAGCCGACTAAGTTGATATTGCGGGCGTCTCGCCGCAAGCCCACGGACGTTGATCGTGGCGACACGTAGAGGAGCTTTTAACATCGCCACCATTCAGAGAGAGAGGGTCCTCATGGTGCTTACCTCGGGTCGTGCGCCCATCTGTTCCGGCAACGCGCGATGCTGGCTTCTGCACTTTGCTTGCACAGACTCCGAGGCCCCCGTCAAACTTCGGCGCATGCTATCACGTGGGTGGCTTGGCTGTCTCCTTGTCGTTCACAGTTGCATTCGCATTGACTGTGGACCGTCGCATCCAGATAGGGAGCGCCTTTGACGGCGGCTCTTCCTGCTCCGAATCCGTGGTGCGTGCGACGTTTTCCTCCCGCGTCCTTTTCGCCGTTTTCTTTGCGTCGTCCACGGAGACGTCGACTGCCGCCTGCCTGTTAACTGCATCGGAGATGATGTCCTCCACACCGGACGGTGTAGGCACCGTCGCCAGCATTTCCTGCTGCCCAGCGTACACCGTCTCGCCAGCATTTGGCGACGGATCATTCGTGTTCGTCCCCGCCGCGTTCTCGGCCGCAGGGAGAGCGTTCGCTACAGGGCTTCTTTAAACTGTAGAGCCCGCGGCAGCCTCCTCGGCGTCGTCCTCGTCCATAAGGAGTTGGGATTTCTCCAAGCCCCCCCCCCCCCCCCCCCCCCCCCCCATGGCCGAAACGCTGGCAGACGTTCCATCGTGGGACACGACACTTTTTGCGGATGTGCCCCGTCTGCTGGCACCGGAGACAAAGCGGAGCTCTTCCAGGCACGACGACGAGAGCTAGCTCTCCACCCACCCGCAACTGGTGCGGGATGTCATCGCAGGTGATGCCCGCCTTCAGCCGAAGTACCGCCGTGCGCGTTATGGTGCCGACGCTCTGGCAGCCGTCGACACGCCACTTTTCCCTGGCCACTTCGATGACCTTGCCGTACGGCGCCAGGGCCTCTCTCACATCACCATCGGCGACGCTAAAGAGCAGCCAATGAAGCTTGACGCGAACGTCCTGGTGGCTGGGGTCGATAACGATGCATCGGCGACCTTTAACTATCAGCTCCGGCGTTGCCAGCATTTTCTTTTTGCCTTCGTCACTCTTAAACGTTACTGCCCACACATGATTCATCTAGTAAGCCCCGAGGGCCAAGACCTCGGGAAGCAAAGCGAGACGAATCAACGCGTCGCGAAAGTCCTCGACGCGGTACGGCCGCCCCTTCACGTCCGCATGAAGAAAAACGGTGTTTAAAACCACTGACCCTGTTGGCAAAGGAGGCAGGATGACGTTGTAGTCCTGGGAGTTGTCTTCAGCCCTGTTACCGCGGCCGGCGAGGGCCGCTGAAACCGCTCCACGGGAGCTCATGATGCCACGTTCGCTCGCTTCGGCGTTCGAAAATGGAATCCTGGGACAATAAAGTTGTATTCTCTTCTTCTCTCACTACGCCACTCCACCTAGAATTTCTGGCGTTTCCTATCTGTCTTATTAATTTGCAAGAAACAAAATGTATCCAGTCGGAGGTGTTCTGGAAACACACGCCGCCGCGTGGAACGCGGTACGACGCTTGATGTCACGTTGTACGTGCTCGTTTGTGCTCCAGAAATCCTCCCACTGTTCTGTCTCGTGCCGTGTAGATGTAGTATTCTTTGTTTATGAGCTTTAGAAACACGGTGTCATCATCATCTGCGAGAATCAAGAGCCATGTTATTGAATATACAACACGGGAGCCGGCGTGTGTTTCCAGAACATGTCCGATTGGATACATTTCGTTTCTTGTGCATTAATAAGAGAGATAGGAAACGCCAGAAAGTCAAGGTGGAGTGGTGTGGATTCGACTTAAGTGAGCGATAGCGAGCGGACGCACGATGGATCGCTCCTCTGCGATAGCGATAACGGTTGAGGCCAGCCGTGGTGATGCCGTACACGGCGAAGTGCCCAACGATTATGCCGTGTTATTACCGGTACTGCCAACAGGCGACGAAGCGAAGTGTAGCTTGGTGCTGCACATGGACACCCGCAGTCGACCGTATCGAGTCGAGGACTTCGTCGGGCCCCTCAACCAGGTGGGCGTCAGGGAGGACATAACAGGACTTGGAGCCTACCAGATGGGCCACGTGTGGTCGGTGAGGTTGCGTACCGGTGAGGCCAAGAAAAAGCTGCTATCCGCAGGAAACTTGAAGGTTAAAAATCGGCTTTGCCTGATCGTCGACCCTGTCAGGCGGGAACTGAGAGTAAAGGTTCACTGGGTGGCTTTCGGAGTGTCCGTCGATGCCTTCCGGAGGGCCTTTGAGCCATACGGCAAGGTCAAGGGTGTCGCTCGAGAAAAAATGGAAGATAGAAGGCCTCGTGGACGTCGACTCAACGACCCTCACCTTGAGGATAGCGCTCCGCGATTCCTTAACCCCCGATACTCTACCACACCAGTTCCGCATCAATGGCGGGAATGTGCTGGTAGTAGTTCCCGAGCGAGCGCCGCTTTGTCTATACGTTGCCGCCGCACAGGACACATTCGACGTGATTGTAAGATACCAAGGTGTGAAGAGTGCCGAGCCTTCGGGCATGAGGCCAGAGACTGTGCGGTCCTACGCGCGAGCTGTCGCTGGCCAGAGCCTTGAAGACCCGGGTGCGACCTACTTAATGGATAAGGTCAAAGCAGAGGCGGCGGCGACTCCTTCAACTCGGCATGCCGCACCTAAGGAACCCCCGCCTACCTCTGAGAACACCACGGTGCAGCGGGGTGCCCCACAAGACCAAACAAAGAACCCTGCCCCTAAGCCCGCGGGGGCAACGGGAGCTGCAAGCGTGGCCGGGGGTGCGAACAGTGAAGGTGCACACGGTAGCAACAGTCAGGCACCTACTGAGGCATCGAATACCACGGATGAGGAACGGCAAGGAAAGTCGGAGGCTGAGCAGACTTCTTCGAGAACACAAAGTAGCGAAGACAGGACTGTGCCTGGATCTCATACAACGAAAACCTCCGAGGGCGAGAAACACGGCAACGACATGGACTTTAACCCGGCGATGATTAAGCGAAGACACGAAGGGGCAGCTGCGGCTGTGGCTGGACCAGGTGAGCAGCCTCGGCAGAGCTCGGAACAAGAGGGGGACGATGTCAAAAACAAGAAAAGTCGTGGGGAGTCTCCAAGGCGGCCATCGTCCTTGTCACAAGGCAGCCCGCCGCCCCACTAACTGTTTGTCATTGAGGCATGATATGCTCTTCGTGCGTACACGCAAATGACCACACCAGTCCTTGAAAAGCCATTGCGTGTAGGCCCGTTGAATGTTCGAGGTCTAAGTGATAGGCGTAAGCAGTGTCAGCTGAATCGCCTGTTTATTGACCAAGAGCTAGACATAGTTGCAATACAAGAGACAAAGGTGTAGAGCGACGAGCGCACTCAGAGCATGTTACGACACTTTACATCGCGGTACAACGTTTGTGTAAGTCATGCAGTAGGAACTTCCGGAGGTTGCTGTTTGTTCTTAAAGGATTCAATCGGTATAAGTGTAGAGTTTGTTGTCACATGTCTAACGGGTAAGATTGTGATTTGTGATTTCACATACTATTCGACACACTTGCGCGTTATTTGTCTGTAGGCGCCGAATTCTGCAGTGGACCGCAAAATCTTTGAATTTGTGCATGGTTACTGTATGTGCGAACGTAATGTTATTTTGCTAGGAGATTTCAATTGTGTCTGTTCAGCAAACGATAAGACCAAAGTGACCCCGTACAGAGATGCTGGCACGTTGGTATTGAACGACATAGTCAGCGAAGCAGGTCTTTATGACGTAGCGGAATTCATCGGTCACGTGGGAACTGTTCAGTACACTCATTTCCAAGGAATCAGCCACGCTCGGTTAGACAGAGTTTACATATCATTAGAACAAGTGCCAGTTTGCAATGAATATCAAGTAGTTCCGGTATCGTGCAGTGACCACTGCTTAGTTTCTTTTGTTTCGGGAAGCATGCATAGGCGACCAAAGTTTTCCTGGGAACTATGGAAGTTGAACTGTCGGCTCTTAGACAACGAAGGGTTCACAAAATTAGTGCGAGGCCTCTTAAACAAGTTAGAAGTTTCAAGCAACTACGCAGCTGAATGGGAGGGTTTTAAACAAGAGTTTAAAAAGATAGCCATAGAAAAAGCCTGTGCTGTAAAGGCACTTCAGAGACATGACGAGGCAATCCTGCGCAGAAACTTTCAAACGCTCATCAGAGAAGAAAGTAAGTCACTGGGCGAATTCAAAAACGATATATGTGAATTGAAGCAAAAAAGGGAAGTCCTTGATCAGGAGCGTTATCACGAAGCTCTTATCAGAGCACGAGCAGAAAAGTTCGCTGTAGGGGAATTTCCGACAAAAAAGGCGGTGGCCATGGAAAAACGTTATGCACGAAAGAACACAATCAGCGAAATCGAAAAGGATGGAAAGATTGTGAAGGACCAAACATATATTGAACAAGCGTTTTTTTTTTTTTAATATTATTCAAACTTGTTCGCGCACAGCCCAGTGAAAGTGACAGAATTTATGGAGGAGTTCTTAGTGCTTTTGCCGAAGCTAAATGAGGAAACTAAGGAATTTCTTGAAATGCCAATCACCGTAACAGAAATAGTGAAACCGATAGACGAATCGAGCCCTGGAAAAACACCTGTACCTGGCGGATTTAGTGCAGCTTTCTATAAGACCTTTAGAGATGAAGTTGCGTCAGTGCTACACAATGTCTTTAACGAGGCCTATGAAGGAAAAAAACTACCACCCTCCTTTGTGAGGTCTCACACGGTGTTTATGCCCAAGACCGAAGATATTGTCAAATTGCGTTCGGTTACATCCTATAGGCCAATCAGCTTAACAAACGTAGACTACAAAGTACTAATGAAGATTTTGGCACGACGGCTTCAAGGCGTAATAAGATAAATAGTTGGTTCACACCAAACGTGTGGAATAAAAGGAAGATCGACAACAGCAAACATTCACACCGCTCGAAGTGTATAGAATGCTGTGACGCAACGAATGATAAAATTGCAATGCTCCAGATTGACTTGGAAAAAGCATTCGATCGTGTGTCACATGAGGTTTTGATGGCGATAATGGAACATGTAAACGTAGGCTCCGTAATTATAGAGGGTGTTCGAATGGCGTACGAGGGATGCACGACAAGCCTCGTTGTGAACAAGTCAGTTGGTAAACGTATTGGCGTCCTCCGGTCCGTGCGACAGGATTGCCCTCTGTCCCCGCTTTTGTTTTGCATATACATAGATTCTTTCTGCTTGAGCGTGGTTAGAAGCAGCGTTATTCCTGGCTTTAAGCTAAATGCTTCCGAGGTGCAAGTACTGGCCTACGCAGACGATATCGCGTTGTTCTGTGCAAACAGAGAAAGCGTACGAGAGGTGATAGCATTAGTAAAACGTTTTTGCGATAGAAGTGGTAGTGCCGTAAACTGGGAAAAGTGCATAGGTTTTTGGCATAGGGATTGGGACGTGAAGCCCAATGTGTTTGAAAACGTCAAATGGGTCTCGTCTCCAGTAAAGTATTTAGGGGTCCCCCTGGAAAGCTATCGGGACAGCGACCCTTTTTAGAGGACCCAGGTAGTCGAAGTGCAAGGAAAAGCTGAGAAGTGGAGAGGAAAGGATCTGTCAGTATTTGCCTGATCCACTGCTTGCAATGTGTTCCTAATAATTAAATTGTGGTATGTGCTTCAGGTTTTACATTGTTCCAGGGTGAATATCCAAAAAATGCACCGGGTGTTTGCGGTCTTCATTTGGGGCTCTTCCTATGAGCGCACGAGCCGAACTAGTCTTTTTCGCAGTGTGAGTGATGGAGGCCTGGCGCTATCTCATTTGTTTTTGAAGCAGCTGGTAAATCGTTTCCTTTTCTTACGTAAAGTCAAGGACCCGTTTTTTAGCACAGTTTTTCAAGTGCGATTGTGTAATGTTCTGCCTGAGTACATAGTATCGTCAGAGTATGGAAATGATGGGTGTATTTTCGGTTATATGCGCGAAGTGGTGGGAGCGTACAAATTCTTAAGAGCACGCTTTTCGTTGGAATATCTGAGTAAAGTCACTAGAAAAAAGCTGTACCAGGATCTTGTTGACGGTACCCTGCCGGCTCCACTGTATAGAGCTCTGTATTCTACAGGTTCGGGACAGGATGTCCTGAAGCGTGTTAAGAAAATGTCCGTCCCCGCGTGCATCAAAACCTCCTTTTTTAAGTTGCACACCGGTACTCTGCCTGTTAAAACGTGGATGGTGAAGAGGGGTATGTTTGTCGCGTGGGGTGACCACTGTTTTTTGTGTAAGAAACCTGAGTCAGTTGAGCACGTCTTCTTGAACTGTTGGGACGCTATATTTTTCTGGGATGTGTTGCAGCGTACTCTAAAAAAGGAGTTTCTCTGGATTCCCATGGCATACGGTTCCTAGCAGTCGAAAACGAGAATTTTGTGCCTTTCGATCTTTTCATGTTGCTCGGCCTTCACAGCATATGGAGATGCCGCACGGCGGTTCGCCATGCAGATTTTGACACAAGGCCTGTGTGGGAATATTTTTCCGAGTCTGTCTGTTATATTGCCGCGAGCGTAGCTGACCTATTAGGCAGCGCGCCCGTTGCCGAACGGTTATCGCGCTTGCCTTTCACGCAGAAGGCCAGGGTTCGATTCGATTCCTGGCCGCGGCTACACATTTTTGTTGACGCTAGAATGCGATGTTCTGGTAAATTCGAGAGCCGTCTTGGTTGATTCGAGGTTAGAGTGTTCTACGCGCCGAACGTTCTACGCCGAAAGCTCCAGAAGCCCACACGTGTACAAAAGCTGCTCCGTGTGCCAAGTCGGAGTCACCTTCGCCCCAGCGTTCGACTCTGCCGCTACGCCGACTTCGACGCCCGCGACGCTCTGTTATTATATTTTGTACCCTTTTATTTTTGGCACCAGTTCGCCACATTAAACGTTTATTTCTTCCTGTTTATTTATTTTTTTGGTCACCACCCGTGACAATATTGTCGAAGTTTGGAAGGTTCCATCAAATGTCCCGGAGTGGTTACCAACAATGAAAAAAACTGTTAAATGTATTCTTTTTTAACCATGCCACGTCAGTCGGTAAGCGATTGACGGCATTTTTACAGCACTGTACTTCTTGGTTGCACTATGTCAATGTCGCCAATAAATAAACAAAAAGTGTAGTGGTGTAGTGGTCAGCACACCCTACCGGACATTGGGAGGCCCAGAGTCCAAATCCTGGCTCCGCCGTTATTTTGGCTTTCGGCGGGTTCCTGAAAAAAAAATTAATTTTTCTGATTCATTGGATACATTTCGTTTCATTCATCTGCATGTTACGGTTCATACGGTTCATTCATCTGCATATGTTAGTTTATATCCTCCTCGGAGTCCACGTACGATGATGTGAAGTGCCTGTTTTCAATAACGTGGCTCTTGATTCTCGCAGATGATGATGGTACCGGGTCTTGAAAGGCTCATAAACAAAGAATACTACATGTACACAGGACGAGACAGAACAGTGGGAAGATTTCTGGAGCACATCCGAGCACGTACCACGTGACACCAAGCGTCATACCGCGTTCTACGTGGCGGCGTGTGTTTCCAGAACACCACCACTTGTATACATTTCATTTCTTGTGCATTAATAAGACAGATAGGAAACGCCAGAAAGTCAAGGTGGAGTGGTGTAGTGGTCAGCACACCCGACCGGACATTCGGAGGCCCGCACTTCAAATCCTGACTCCGCCGTTATTCTGGCTTTCGGCGAATTCCTGAAAAAAAAAAAAATCACTTTTTTGATCGATTGGATACATTTCGTTTCATTCATCTGCATATGTTACGGTTAATACAGTTCATTCATCTGCATATGTTAGTTTATATCCTCCTCGGAGATCACGTACGATGATGTGAAGTGCCCGTTTTCAATAACGTGGCTCGTGATTCTCGCAGATGATGATGATGCCGGGTCTCGAAAAGCTCATAAACAAAGAATACTACATGTACACAGGACGAGACAGAACAGTTGGAAAATTTCCGGAGCACATCCGAGCACGTACCACGTGACACCAAGCGTCGTACCGCGTTCTACGCGGCGACGTGTATTTCCAGAACACCTCCGTTTGGATACATTTCATTTCTTGTGCATTAATAAGACAAATAGGAAACGCCAAAAAGTGAAGGTGGGAGTGGTAAGGTGGTCAGCACACCCGACCGGACATTAGGTGGCCCAGAGCTCAAATCCCGGCTCTGCCGCTATTTTGGCTTTCGGCGGGGTCCTGAAAAAAAATAACAACCGCATCTCCACGTGGTGAACGATGTTGATTGGGGCGAAGCTCTCGTGGTGCTGGTCTGCGTAGACGCTGAGCCGCAGCATGCCGAGCCTTTCGTTCGTTTTCATCCAAGTCACGCTGCGGTCAAATGCTCAAATGCGTATATAACCGCGTTCCATACTACACATTCTCTTTCTGACATGGATGAATACGAAGGAAAGGCTCGGCATGCTGCGGCTCACCGTCTACGCAGACAAGCACCACCACAACGGCGGACGGACATACGGACATGGCTAGCCCCTAAGGAACTTCGCCTCTAAAGATTCAATTCTTTGATTCATTGGATTAAGTACGGTTCATTCATCTGCATATGTGGGTAATATATATGGGCGATTTTATCTCAAATTGTGCAGGCAAAAAGGGTCGAATTTTTAATTTCGATAATAAAAATATATATGTTATGGCGTCGTCTTTAAAAACGAGGTAGTCACAAACCGAAAGTTCGTGGGATTTTTTGTTGCGTGAGCTACACTGGGCGAGGTTGAGCAGTTTCGCGTGGCTGTCAAAAAGCCGTGCTGCGCAAGCGCGAGGAGCAGTGACGTCACACGCGCACAGCTGGCGCGCCGTTGCCGATGCCGCCGCGCGCGCCTGGCCGGTCTGCGCATTCCAGAGGACTGACGTCATAGCCGCGGCAGACGCACTGGCGCCGCCGCGTGCTTAGCTGTGCGCCTCTGTTGCGCAGTAGCCAAGTCTGACGCTGCACCGGAGCCGCCTGATAGCGCCTCTCATTTTGTGCGCATCAGCTCACGCTACGTATATTCCGGCATAGCCGAGCTAAGCCACCGCAATTTTTGTTCTCGGCTTACGAATTTTAAAAGAGGCCGCGGCGGAAAGCAGTGTTCTTCACATCCGTCGTGGATCGGATGTTTCGCTCAATCTCCCGCCGTGGATTTTCATTCCATATTATATTAACTTTTTTCAAGCACTCTGTCAGCACATATAAAAGACATTGATGTCGTTAGGCCTATAAAAGCAAGTTTGCGATTCCAAACGTCTAAACACTCTATGAAATTGCCAACTGCCGAAAGCGGGTTTTCAGACAATTTCCGCCGGTGCCATGACTGGAGAGGCCTCAAGCCCCTCAATTCATGACAGCCTACGTGCTACATAATCTATACGATGCTAGAAATGTCACAGTATAATATTGTGAAACATTAGACGAAAATAAAATACACTTCCTATTGGAAGCCTAGATTTTTAAATGCGAAAGTTTATATTTTAATGCGAAATTAATGTTGATAAGACAGAATAATTTTTATTTCTTTATGCAACTCATTATTTTTTTACGTTTTTATTTTACTCTGCAAAAAACTGGTTGGCTAAGAAAAATTAAAAATGTTTTTTTTCTTTATACAGCTGCTGAAACTGAACAAAAAGTGCAAACCTCTGTTTCATAATTTAGTTATCAGTACTCGTGCATGATTAACACACAAACTTTGCATAATGAGGAAGGCAATGAAAGGTTCTACATACACGTGGTATTATTTTAAAAGCGATACTAAACATAGTTGACTTTAAAAAAATTTGCAGTTAAGGTCACAGTTGTTCGCGGAGGCATGTTTGGGGATTTTTAGAAAAATTGGATCGACGAATGATAAATAGTAATTGGAATGTCATATTACAGACTTGCATATATATCAGAATAAAAAATATAGAAGCTCTCTTTTGAATACTTTGAGATTAAGTGTGATTCACAAAGGCCACGCAACCGGGGGGGGGGGGGGGGGGGGGGGGGCAATCGTTAATTTACTAAATACACCCGCGCACCATCGGCAATTGCTCTTTTTTAGCAGGTTTAGAGGTTTAAAACTCGAAACCAGTTCAAATAGCTCTAACGGAATGTATTCTGACTAAAAGAAGGGTGTGAAAAAAACGCGACGCGAGAAAGATTTAAACACAATAAAAAAAATTATTTTTTTATATATATACAGCGTGCTGAAATTGAACAAAAGTGAAAACCTTCTCTGTTTCATAATTTATTTCTCAGTACTCGTACATAATAAAGGCACTAAGTTTGCTTAACTTGGGAGGCAATGAAAGGTTCTACGCGTGGTATTATTTTAAAAGCAATACTGAACACAGTCGACTAAAAAAAATATCCGCAGTTTAGGTCACAGTTGTTCGCGGAGGCATGTTTGGGGATTTTTACAAAAATTGGAGCGACGAATAATAAATAGTAGTTGGAATGTAGTTTTACCTAGTTGCATATATATCACAGTAAAAGAAATATAGACGCTCTCTTTTGAATACTTTGAGATTGAGAGTGATTGAAAAACGCCACACACGGACAATCGTCAAAACCTGGTCGTTCTTTACCGCTTCTTAGAGATTTCTTTTTCTCAGAAACTAGACATATCAGGACATTAAAATAAAAAGGATTGTTCTTCTTGGAACATGCGCCACAAAATATAAAAATTGGAGGCAAAGCAAAAGGTACGACTGCACCTCGTTGACTGAATCCAAATAAAACCGCCCATATATATCTTGTGGTATTCTCGCTGACTGCTTGTCCGGAGACAGGAAATATAGCTCTCACATCTGGAAGCTCCACCTTGTCTAAGTCCTGCCGGTGCCAGGAAACAGGACAGCAGGATCAAGGCGGGAGAACGAGACAGCGTTAAAGTTAACACTTTTACGAAGCACGTGATTCTCTCGATGTCATCCTATTTGCTCTCGACTCTGTCCAAGACTGCTCGGTGTTTTCGATTTCCTCAGCATTGGTCTTGGGCGTGCTCCCCCGAGACGGCCCAACAGAACAGCGAGTGCACATCCCTCTGGGCCAATGGTATGTTTTTCTGCATGACTGGTATGAAGTTCTTTGTCTTACACGAAATATTTGGTGAGTGCTGTGGGCGAGAGAAACAGAGCTACCACGAGCAAGCTGTCGTTGACCTTGGCGGCACACAATTTACCAACTTCATTTGAGGTGCCAGAGAGATGAATGGGTATAGAAGAGACCCCTTCCCATGTAGATGGCCACTTGTCTAACGAGTACTCCACGTTTTCATACGAGCCTCCCTGTGATTTATGAATGGTGATAACACTTGCCTGCACAACGGGTAGCTGGCATCTCCCCTCCTCACTCTTGACGTCCCTATGGGAAACGTCCCATAATGCAACGCACAATCACGAGTGACGTCAGTCGTTGCCCTCGTATGTGACGTCACTCATAACCCTCGTGACGTCATTATGGGAACGTCCCATAATGCAACGCGCGGGTCACGAGTGACGCCACTCGTAGCCTTCGTGGCGTCACACGTGATGTCACGTCTGGCGTCACAATGGGAAACCCTTCATAATGCAAAGCGCGATACGCCGACGGCAACGGCGACACCGACGCCGCTCAAGCCGGAAACGGGCGCCTAAGAGCTGTGCTCTAAATTTTCTCCGGAAATTCAGCGGGGAAACTGACGTCACCTGACCTCAACACCAACACCGTTTCCGATACAGATCCTACTGGCGTCGCACTACGCTCGGGGAGGAGGGGGAAAGAAGGAGGGAGAGGAGGAAGGAGAGGAGGATGGTGGGAAGGAAACTGGGGGAGGGCCCCCGGAACATTTGTTGAGAAAAAAGAAAGAGAGGACTTGCGGACGTCCCCCGGCTATTTGTTGTGGGTACATTATTGTGGGGAAGCAGACGATTTGGAATGAACGCAGCCTTGATCTCGTGTAACGCGCGTTGTCAACGTCGACGACGTTGACAACGCGCGTTACACGACATTAAAACTGTGAAGTGATCGAACTCATAGCTTATTTTTACTCTCAGAAGCACAGGAGCAATAAGCATGCGCTCTTCACATTGGACTATTTCTCAGGTTTTCACGAACGTACTAGATTAATGGTTTTGATTTCGAAGAGCTGCTTTCTTAGCATTTTGAATTTGGGTTGCTTTGTTATTTTATTTCACAAAGTAAATTATAGATTTTCGGGATTGGGTCAATCCTGGGTAAATATTTCTTTTCCAAACTTATTTGAAAGGTGCTGTCCCTATTCCGCTCATAAATCGCCACGGTGAGCTGAGACAAGGGTACTAAAAATATTACCCCATCAAATATATCTAACAATAAGCAACCAGCGTTTAGTCGAACATCCAGAAACAGAGTTTCTAAATCTGCTAGAATCTTCTAAGCACCTGAAAAGAAGATATCGCACTCCGAATCATCTGCTTCTCCGCAACAAAGTACCCGTAACAAATCGGGGGACCTCCCCAACCGCAAGTCCCCTCTTTTTTTCTCTCAACAAATTTTCTGGGGGCCCTTTCCCAGTTTCCTCCTCTCTCTCTCTCTCTAATCGTCCTCCCCCTCCTTCTTTCCTCCTTTCCAATCCTTCTCCTCCTCGAGCGTAGTGCGACGCCAGTTAGATCGTACCCAGTTTCCCCGCTAAATTTAGAGGGAAAATGACGTCACGACTTCTTGCCACGTCACTCATGAACAAATTCAGCAGCAGGAGGAGAGGAGGAAGAAAGAGGGAGGGGAGAGTATGTCCCTCCTCCTCCGTACTCTCCCGTCCTCCTGCCGCAGAATTAGTTCATGGGTGCCGTGGCACGAAGACGTGACGTCATTTTCCCCGCTAAATTTAGCGGGGAAACTGAATTGGTGTTGAGGTCACGTGACGTTAATTTCCTTCCTAACTTTAGCGGGAAAACTTGACCCGCTGAATTTCGATTTTTTTGCTAAATTTAATAAGAAAATTTATCTTGCTAAATTTAGAAGGAAATGTTCCCGCTACGGAAAAATGTCCCCGCTAAATTTAGCGGGTTAAGTTCCCCGCTAAATATAGCGGGGAAATTGACATCCCGTGACTTCAACACCAATTCAGCTTCCCCGTTAAATTTAGCGGGGAAAATGACGTCACGTGCCATGTCACCCATCTCACACCTTCGTGCCACGTCACCCATGAACAAAATCAGCGGCCGGAGAAGAGGAGGAGGAAAGGAGGAGGGAAGAGGGGCCTACCCTCCACTCTGTATCCTCCCCTTCTTCTCCTCAAGAGCTGCGCTCTAGTTTCGCATTAGAGATATTTGGAAACGTCTTCCATTTTTGTTTGTTTTTACATAATATTTGCTCTATATAAAAATTGATTTTTTTATTAGCCCGCTCGTAAATAAGACACCTTAGAAATACATATATACAAAAAGATTTCGAGGACACCTAGACACTTATGAGTTGTGAATGCGAAAGCATGAATGTCGTTCTTCCGCTCCCTTAGTTTGTCTGCGGTGTACCGGCGTGGACGGTCACGTTTCGCTGCGGCCGATGCTGCGGCCACCGACGATATAGATGCCTCAGGCGCCGCCATGTTCCTCGGCAGTGGAGCAGAAGCAAGTAAGGCAAAGGTCTCTTGATGGCTCCATGGGGGTCGCGGAGGCGCCATGCGACATCCGTTCCAAAAGGAAAGAAGTGGCAGGCGCATGTTGCAAAGACTGGAAACTACATTATTTATTTAAAGGAACCATGAAACGATTCTGAAATCAAATTTCATCCACCGCACGTCGTAAAAGGTGTGAAAAGAAACACAAAAGCACAAAAATAGGGAGCCAAAAAAAATTCTTCGCTATAAAACTTTTAAAAGAAAACTGGACTCTTTTGCGCCTTCGTTCCTTCGAAAGCTCTCTGCCTTTTCACTGCGATGCACCCGTGGAATCGCTGCACGTCAGCCGAATCCACGTCGCATACTGGGTAAGAGCCTACCTCACCAGCACCGCGATCATAAACAATAAATAGCCGGCGAATGTTTCCTAAAATTTTTTAAAATAATGTTGGATCCACATTTTGTAGCATAATTAGCGATGTGCACATAACCGACTTATGTAACAAAAATTGACAAAGTTGATAATGCTAAGAGCGAAGCGCCATGTATTGCGTGGTAAACGAAGCAACTACTGCGCTTGCGCAGTAGGGCCGACAGCGTCGCCCAGTTACTTGGCCGCGACGACCAACGAACGTTTATTTTTCTACGTGTTCTTCTCGCGCGTCCAGACGTCAAACAGCACGAAAAAAAGTACTTGAAACAGACCACGACGAAGAAGAACGCTGGACCCACAAACACCCGAGAAAAGCTACAACGGCCACGAATCCACCGATCCCGACCAAGCGAGCTGGGCAGAATATTGGCCTAGCAGGCACTCCGACTCGGCGCAGCGTTGCATCGACGGTACTTGGCCAAGACCGTCAGCCCACGACCGGCTGGCGTGCTGAATGGAATATGCCCGCGCGACCCTTGTGGACCCTTCCCGTGTTATAGTTTGATCACTGACTTCAATTTTAGATTAAGAGGTGAGGTCAATCTCTTCCCCTTGTCGTCTCATTGTTTTTCGAGGCAGTGTTGGCGAACACTGTCGTTGAAAGGGACTTTCGCCGATTCTATCTTCTTGTTTCATGTGATATAGAGCTCGAATAAACGCCGTATGGATTACCTTCGTAACACATTATGTACTTTGTTATTAGTATGCCATTTTTATCCTGACACGACTGCACGTCACTGTCGAGCTATAACAGTTCGTGGGAGCTACGTGCAATGCCGGTCCAACCTTTCTTTGCCAAGTGTCTCGTCAGTATCGAGTTGCAATCGTAAAAGATCGGTCCCGAAGCGCTTACCAACAACGCGAATACAGCACTTCCATCAAACGCGCGCGTCCGCTCCGAGTGTGAACAGGTATTTACGTGGCTCTTGCTGACACTGTCGTAGTTAAAACGTATCTTTTTTAACGTCGGCTCGCTCCTGCATCTCCGAGGCCGCGAAAAACGCCGCGGAAAATTTGTTTCCATCTACGTCGCTTTGCAAACGACTGACACGGGCCGCCTTTTACCAACAATGACAGTTGTGTTGACTTCTGAAGTCTTCACCGGAAGACTCGCCGCACTTCCCAACAGGCATACCGGCGTATGAGATTAGTCCCATGTTGTCGCTGCAGCGCAACATATCTCATTGAATTTCGCTCAGCTACGATGTGTCCGACTCAGAAAATACGTCGGTGACATCAGCGCAGTAAAACCTACCGGCGCACCCCCAACTCGCCGCCGCTAACGCTCCGATTCTCCTACTGCCGAGAGAACTTCCGGTTCCTGTGCCAGAGTACGTCACGACCGTCAAAATTACACCGCAACTTGTTTTGCGGTCAGCTGGAGAAAGAAAAAGTTGATATTTTATTAATTTTTTGTGTAGAAGTTAATGAAACGAGACGAAAACGGGTGCCTGTTCGGCATTCAGTAAACGTTGAAGGTTTAATATAAAAGTTATCTGGCAAAAGTAAAAAGGTCATTTCATGGTCCCTTTAATTTTTTGCTTTCGTGTAAACCTAACCGCAGACATGTACACGTTACCCTAAAAAAAGTAACTAAATACCGTTACTCTTTACTCGCTGGAGTAACTAAATACGTTACTCGTTACCGATTCCCAAAAGGAACGCGTGAGTTACCTTGAACGGAACGAGTTACTCTTCATGTTGCTTTGACGACCAAATACACTAATTTATTTGTTTCATGGTTTATTGTTTTCTTTTTAGTCGTCGTTGCACTTAAGCAGTAGCTGCCTCTCGAAGTTTTCATCGGTTATGTTTCCCCGCTTCCTTGAGATTACATCTCCGGCGACGCTGAAGAGTCGTTCTACCGACGCGCACGGAGAAACGGCAGTCTTGGGGTTCAGGAATAGCTGGTGAATCTTCGGGAACTGTGACTTCATTGAGGACAGCGGGTAATGGGTTCTGTGCCTTCCCGTGTTCGCAACCTCCGGGTTTACATTCGGTCCGTGCCCGGTTCCACCGAGTTCAACCAATGAACCTTACACTGTTAGCAAGTCCGGTGTATTTGGCGAATATTTGGGGTGAAAAACACGCTATTTACACAAATTACCATAAATTTACACGATGAGTAACGGATAATTCGTTCAGAAATCATGCGAGGTTGTAAAAAACGTGTTTTGGTTCGGTCATACACGCATAACCGTGTAGCCGACCTCGATAACACGCATCGCCCCCGGCGACGACCGCGGCATTGCATGCTATCGAAGCACCGGAATGCTTGGGGACACACTTAGAAAGGACCGTCGAGACAAATGCCGCGGAAAGAAACATGTCTCGGAGACAGATATGCACCAAAAGCAATTGCGCCATGTCGCAGGACATTGGCGAAACCCACGCTTACCGTGCTTGCCGCCATCTTCTGGTCGATGGCAATGCGGCTTCCCTCATGTCGCCCATGTTTGTATTTAGTTTAGGTTTGACACCACTTTTTTAGTTTTTTAGACACCACAAATAAAGTCATGGGTCTAATTATTCGTTCCAAACAGTTAAAATGGATATAAAAAGCATGTCCTCGATGTGAACACGTGACATTGCAGTTGGTTTCGTTTTTGCTTCAGCCTTCAACTGCAAGCGATCTGGCCACGGCGCAAGCGCAACGCCGATGTACGCTGGAAGCAAGCGCCGGTTGGCTTTCGTTGTTTTTGTTTGACCGGAGAAAATCTGGCAAGTACGCATGGCGCCGCTACTGTTTTGGTTTGACGGGACGCGAGAAGCTTCGCATAGAGCTTCGGAGTTTGCGAGCGCATAGTGAAGTCGTGCCCGGAGAAGTGCCCCTGTGATGTTCCTGGAAGACGGAAAGTAGCATTCGTAATCGTCGTGTGTGCTTCGAAAGCGAAGGGAGTCACAGGGTCCACGAGTTCGCAACCACAAGCCAAGGTTCACGACAGCGCGGCGTTGACTTCGGCGATCTCGTTCTGTTTGGTGCAACCCGGCGATGCGAAAAAGAGCTGAAACATTCGTCGTGTGTGGTGCGGTGCTTTGTATTCCGGGTCTGTTTGAACCACGCTTTTAACACGGACTGCAAATTGTTTGTTGCGTGGTGGAGGTTCAACGGGTACAGTCCCGTCGTCGTCAGCTGATCCGGTTCAGCTGGTCCGGGAGGACGCAGCGAGCGTTTTCAAAAGTAAATCTTCCTTCGTTCCGTTTCAAACTATGGAAGTATCCCGACACATACCTTGAGTAAGAAGCAGCGGGCGTTTTCAACAAAATTACGTTGTTTTAATTGAATAGTGGACTCCGGATTGTTGTCTTAAATCTGCCGTTTTTTATGCTTCGTGTTGGACTGCGTTTGCATAGCGACGCACACCGCTCGAGTAGATGATTCGGTCCTGCAACGAGTTTGTTGCGCCAATCATGCGGCGTGAATAAATTAGGGCAAGGTTTCCTACCTGCCCACAGATGCATGTACTGAGACCATTTTTTATGTTGTGAACGTAGTGCTCTTTCTTTATTTTGGAAGACGCGTTGGTTCATTTATTATGGTACAATCACTTGAGAGTTGAGAAATTGGAGAGCGAGCAAGCTTTTCCAACTTTGTCTCTTTCTCTCTGGCACTGCCCTGTTTCAGTTTCAGTAGGCATATCTCCTAGCAGGTACAAACTGCTCTAAAGCAGGTAAAAAACGGGAAGCTTAGGACGGTGCGGACTCCGTGTTTCGCGCTTTTCGCAAGGTGACAGGGTAAATGCTTTTGTGAGATATGCGGAATATGCAAGCGATTTTGTTATCCCCGTCGTTTGCGTCTCTCCAGCAAAACGAATAAGATGATCTACTACAAAGGCGCAATCACAAGCCAAATTTAAGATAGCAGTCGTTTGCTTCGGTGATCCGTGTAGCTGTATTTCACCCTGCTCTCTGCAACACCGTGTTATGACGAAGAGCTGGAACGGTCACGGTTTGTGCTGGCCTCCCGGTTGACAGAAACCCGCGTCGCCCGCATCGGCACCGAGTGCGCTTGGGCTGTTGATGCTCAAGCCTTTCATCCGCGGCTTGTTGCCAGCTCATCCTGCTGCTCAACGGTGAGGAAGCGGCGAGAGTAACCTCGGAAGTGAATGTAAATCCTCGTTCATTCAGTTATCCGGTGTCAAAGTGTGGAAGATGTCCAACGTGTACTGAGGGCGGGAACTACGAGCGTTTTGCCTTGCTCTTATAACCGAAACCAGACCAACGAGATAACTGCCTTGCGTACTCTAAAATGACGGAAGCAATAAGTTTCAACAGGTCGAGTACGTCACCGGGGATGTAGGCGAGACGGTGCACACTGTTTAAACGCTTGCAGTATCCACGAGTGGTACCAGGAAAGCGACGTCAACAGAGAAGGAGCTCACGATTCAGCATAATGCACTGCTACGGGCCCGTGTATCTTCAAAGTTCGGGGTGGTGGCAGTATAAAAAAAGACGCATCAGCGCCCCACACCAGTGTTCACGAATAACACCAGTCACAAACTCCCAAGCCCCACCTCTCTTCTCGACAACGACACGACATACGACAACAAACTGCATCAAAACGCCCCAAAAGTGAAGGCGTCTGCTCCCGTACTGTAACTGCTGCAACTAGCGGAAGTGAAGTGTTGGGCGGATGTCCGGATGTCCTTCACAAAAATATATAAAAAATGCTTTGCGCAAGGATCATTTTCATTTATTATTGTATACGTAATGACAAAATCCCAATAATTTGTTTTCCTATCTGATTCAAGCTAGTCGGACTGCTCATAACACTGGTCAAGCAAGAAAATAGCAAAAATTTGAACTTTTTCATGACCGGTTTAAGGTTTATTGTTAACATATCGTTATTTATTGCAACGGACTAACATTATAGATTTTGCCTCCATACTTTTTAAATGCAAACAGTTCTAACACACGGCTGTCCATTGCGCTGTGTTTTGTGTATTCTTCTATAAATCTGTAATGGTCAGTGACCAAAGAGCTCACCCGCACATGTCAAGCTTATATGCGCCGCGGGGAGAAATGGATATCGAGTAGGAAGTGTCGGGCGTAGTGTCGGTTGTTGTGTTTGTGTACATGTCGGTGCTGTGTAGCTGTGTGCTGTGTTGCCTGCGTTGTATGTAGGGTTGCTGTGTAGTGTGTGTAGTCGTGGTCGTCCGCAGTGTTAACAGACTCGTCTTTTTTTTTTTTAAACAGGCTGCTAGAAATCTTGATAGGTGGCGCAAGTTACCGCCCGATTCTAAAAAGTTTGCTCAAGTTATTTATCCATGTAAGTTCGGCATTCGTTTTTTTTTTTTTGTGTGTGTGTCTAGCGTCTTGTTGAAGCTACCGACAGCTACCGACGCCGCCGACCGCCGACAACGCACGTACGTACCTTCGCAAGTAGCTACGTCCGCCGCTTGGAGACTTTACTGTGTATAAAAGACATCGAACGAGAACTAACGCGCCCTGTGTGCTTTCAATTCGGCTGGCTGAAAGGCGCGCGGCTCGCTGGGCTCGTCTCTCGCCTGTTCTCGGCCGCTGGCCGCCATGTTTCATAAGGAACACGCTCGAAACGGTTTTGCGGAAGGCAGACACGGTGTAGCGTGTTAAGTTTACACAGCACCTCATGTGTAGACGAAAAACACAGATGGCCTCGTGTAAAACGAACACGTTTCGACGTGTCCGCTATGGGACAACGGTTTACACGTCTGGGCGTGTTATTTTTGCTAACAGTGTAGTGTGTTCGCTGGGTGAAGGACATTCCCAGATGTAGAGTTCAGTACAGCGACGTTTATCGCTGGACACGTCAGTCGAACTGTTCGACTCACGTGTCCAGCGATATACGTTGCTGTGCTGGTATACTGTTTAGTTCTCTTTTTTTGCGGGTTGCCCGTCAGCTTTTCTTGCAATAGACGCACACTCAGGTTAGAATAAAAACAAGGCCGTTTTAGCGGTGTTGTACACGTTACTCCTCAAATATAACGCGGTACTGTTACTCGATAATTGGCCTTGAAAGTAACTAAATACGTTACTTGTTCTTTTTCTAGAAAAGTAACTAAATACGTTACTCGTTACAGAAAATAGTAACTAGGTAAAAGTAACTCCCCTAGTGAAAAAAGTCTTGTATGAGAAATTTCTTGTGTCCAATAAACACATATGAATCATACAAGATATATAAGAACAAATAAGAACCATATAAGAACTATATAGGAACTATATAAGAACTATATAAGATATATAAGAACTAGGGCTGGGCGTCGATTAAAAATTTTAACCCGATTAATCGCCACCCTTTAATCGATTAATTAATCGATTAATCGGTTACGTTAATTTTTATAAATAATTCATTAAAAGAATGGGCAACAACTCGTCTTGCCTTTAAAGACTTATTTTACTCTCTGTTACACGGCGCAAAGGACATATAGAATTGAGGATACATATAGTTCAACGATTCACGGACACTCACATATTTTTTCTCCAGCTCCAAAGACAAAGAAGTGTGTCCACATTCTCCGACAGGAAGACAAGAAGTCAGAGCTTGGGCGATGCTTTCTTCTTTTTTTCAGAGGAAGGAACTTCGATGGAGAAGGCGTTGATTGTTTGCGTTTTGGCGGATGGTTTCTTGCTGCAGCTACATGGGTGCTTCGCTCGTAGGCGATACTGAAGCGAACTTACGCTTCCATTGTACGAAAAAGAATTTTTGCAGATGATGCAGTGGACTTCTTTCGAGTTAAAAACTTCACCGCTGGAGATTACTTTAAACCAAAACTTTCCAGCGATATTGCCTTCCACACTGGTGAACTCTTCCAGTTTTACATGCCGAATACTGGAACAAGTAACCATGGTGTTGTTAGCTTCCCAGGTTGTTTTTCTGCTTGTTTGTCTTGCCTAGGCAGGATGTGTAATCGATCCTCAACACGTGAAGTTTCGCGGTCGCGCGGGGATCAGTTGCGGGCCCGGCTTGTTCGTCTGGCCTCGGCAGAACTATAATGTATATCCTCGAACACGTGACGCTTCGCGAGCGCGAGAATTGAACCTTGCTCATAGCACCTTGCTGGGAACGGACTTCTTTTGAGTACCGATTAAAAAACTGATTAACCGGTTAAAAAATTTAATCGCGATTAAGGCCTTAATCGATTAATCGGAAGGTTAATCGATCAATTGCCCAGCCCTAATAAGAACCATATAAGAAACTTTTCACAAGTCTTTTATATGGCGCTCGTATGTTCTCATGTATCTCACATAACTCTTATACAGTTCTTATGTGGTCCTTATATGTTCTTATATATCTTGTATGATTCATATGTGTTTACTGGACACGGAAATTTGTCACACAAATCAAAATTTTCAATAGGGTCGTTACATGTACAGCGTTAGGTACATGTCTGCAGGCTAACCGGTACCGATTACAGCAGCAAAGGTTCATCGTCATGTTACTTCTTACGGACTGCCACGTGGACGCTGTCATCGCTCGGGGAAGCACCACCCACCACGGAGCAAGACCAACCGCGCATGGAAACGTCGTTCTTGGTCCCAGCGCCATCGTCATCAACGGCAGGCTCGGAGGGTATAACCAGTCGCCCGCCATCGGATCCCCTCAGTGGGCACAGCGGCCGGGCACACTGCAAGATGTCGCTTAACCCAATTCTGTAGTTTCTCGCAGCTGTTGCTGTTTCTCGGTGCTCCTGCCGCCTCCAGCCAGTTCAACGGTACCGATTACAGCAGCAAAGGTTCTTCGTCATGTTACTTCTTACGGACTGCCACGTGGACACTGTCATCGCTCGGGGAAGCACCACCCACCACGGAGCAAGACCAACCGCGCCTGGACACGTCGTTCTTGGTCCCAGCGCCATCGTTATCAACGGCAGGCTCGGAGGAGATAACCAGTCGCCCGCCATCGGATCCCCTCAGTGGGCACAGCGGCAGGGCACACTGCAAGATGTCGGTTAACCCAATTCTGTAGTTTCTCGCAGCTGTTGCTGTTTCTCGGTGCTCCTGCCGCCTCCAGCCAGTTCAACGGTACCGATTACAGCAGCAAAGGTTCTTCGTCATGTTACTTCTTACGGACTGCCACGTGGACGTTGTCAGCACTCGGGGAAGCACCACCCACCACTGAGCCAGACCAACGACGCATGGACACGTCGTTCTGGGTCCCAGCACCATCGTCATCAACGGTAGGCTCGGAGGGAATAACCAGTCGCCCGCCATCGGATCCCCTCAGTGGGCACTGCGGCAGGGCACCCTGCAAGATGTCGCTTAACCCAATTCTGTAGTTTCTCGCAGCTGTTGCTGTTTCTCGGTGCTCCTGCCGCCTCCAGCCAGTTCAACGGTACCGATTACACCAGGAAAGGTTCTTCGTCATGTTACTTCTTGCGGACTGCCACGTGGACGCTGTCAGCACTCGGGGAAGCACCACCCACCACGGAGCAAGACCAACCGCGCCTGGACACGTCGTTCTTGGTCCCAGCGCCATCGTTATCAACGGCAGGCTCGGAGGGAATAACCAGTCGCCCGCCATCGGATCCCCTCAGTGGGCACAGCGGCAGGGCACACTGCAAGATGTCGCTTAACCCAATTCTGTGGTTTCTCACAGCTTTTGCTGTTTCTCGGTGCTCCTGCCGCCTCCAGCCAGTTCAACGGTACCGATTACAGCAGCAAAGGTTCTTCGTCATGTTACTTCTTGCGGACTGCCACGTGGACGCTGTCAGCACTCGGGGAAGCACCACCCACCACGGAGCAAGACCAACCGTGCCTGGACACGTCGTTCTTGGTCCCAGCGCCATCGTTATCAACGGCAGGCTCGGAGGAGATAACCAGTCGCCCGCCATCGGATCCCCTCAGTGGGCACAGCGGCAGGGCACACTGCAAGATGTCGGTTAACCCAATTCTGTAGTTTCTCGCAGCTGTTGCTGTTTCTCGGTGCTCCTGCCGCCTCCAGCCAGTTCAACGGTACCGATTACAGCAGCAAAGGTTCATCGTCATGTTACTTCTTACGGACTGCCACGTGGACGCTGTCATCGCTCGGGGAAGCACCACCCACCACGGAGCAAGACCAACCGCGCATGGACACGTCGTTCTTGGTCCCAGCGCCATCGTCATCAACGGCAGGCTCGGAGGGTATAACCAGTCGCCCGCCATCGGATCCCCTCAGTGGGCACACCGGCCGGGCACACTGCAAGATGTCGCTTAACCCAATTCTGTAGTTTCTCGGAGCTGTTGCTGTTTCTCGGTGCTCCTGCCGCCTCCAGCCAGTTCAACGGTACCGATTACGGCAACAAAGGTTCTTCGTCATGTTACTTCTTGCGGACTGCCACGTGGACGCTGTCATCGCTCGGGGAAGCACCACCCACCACGGAGCAAGACCAACCGCGCCTGGACACGTCGTTCTTGGTCCCAGCGCCATCGTTATCAACGGCAGGCTCGGAGGAGATAACCAGTCGCCCGCCATCGGATCCCCTCAGTGGGCACAGCGGCAGGGCACACTGCAAGATGTCGGTTAACCCAATTCTGTAGTTTCTCGCAGCTGTTGCTGTTTCTCGGTGCTCCTGCCGCCTCCAGCCAGTTCAACGGTACCGATTACAGCAGCAAAGGTTCTTCGTCATGTTACTTCTTACGGACTGCCACGTGGACGCTGTCAGCACTCGGGGAAGCACCACCCACCACTGAGCCAGACCAACGACGCATGGACACGTCGTTCTAGGTCCCAGCACCATCGTCATCAACGGTAGGCTCGGAGGGAATAACCAGTCGCCCGCCATCGGATCCCCTCAGTGGGCACAGCGGCAGGGCACCCTGCAAGATGTCGCTTAACCCAATTCTGTAGTTTCTCGCAGCTGTTGCTGTTTCTCGGTGCTCCTGCCGCCTCCCGCCAGTTCAACGGTACCGATTACAGCAGGAAAGGTTCTTCGTCATGTTACTTCTTGCGGACTGCCACGTGGACGCTGTCAGCACTCGGGGAAGCACCACCCACCACGGAGCAAGACCAACCGCGCCTGGACACGTCGTTCTTGGTCCCAGCGCCATCGTTATCAACGGCAGGCTCGGAGGGAATAACCAGTCGCCCGCCATCGGATCCCCTCAGTGGGCACAGCGGCAGGGCACACTGCAAGATGTCGGTTAACCCAATTCTGTAGTTTCTCGCAGCTGTTGCTGTTTCTCGGTGCTCCTGCCGCCTCCAGCCAGTTCAACGGTACCGATTACAGCAGCAAAGGTTCTTCGTCATGTTACTTCTTACGGACTGCCACGTGGACGCTGTCAGCACTCGGGGAAGCACCACCCACCACTGAGCCAGACCAACGACGCATGGACACGTCGTTCTTGGTCCCAGCACCATCGTCATCAACGGTAGGCTTGGAGGGAATAACCAGTCGCCCGCCATCGGATCCCCTCAGTGGGCACAGCGGCAGGGCACACTGCAAGATGTCGCTTAACCCAATTCTGTAGTTTCTCGCAGCTGTTGCTGTTTCTCGGTGCTCCTGCCGGCTCCAGCCAGTTCAACGGTACCGATTACGGCAACAAAGGTTCTTCGTCATGTTACTTCTTGCGGACTGCCACGTGGACGCTGTCATCGCTCGGGGAAGCACCACCCACCACGGAGCAAGACCAACCGTGCCTGGACACGTCGTTCTGGGTCCCAGCACCATCGTCATCAACGGCAGGCTCGGAGGGAACAACCAGTCGCCCGCCATCGGATCCCCTCAGTGGGCACAGCGGCAGGGCACACTGCAAGATGTCGGTTAACCCAATTCTGTAGTTTCTCGCAGCTGTTACTGTTTCTCGGTGCTCCTGCCGCCTCCAGCCAGTTCAACGGTACCGATTACGGCAACAAAGGTTCTTCGTCATGTTACTTCTTGCGGACTGCCACGTGGACGCTGTCATCGCTCGGGGAAGCACCACCCACCACGGAGCAAGACCAACCGCGCCTGGACACGTCGTTCTTGGTCCCAGCGCCATCGTTATCAACGGCAGGCTCGGAGGAGATAACCAGTCGCCCACCATCGGATCCCCTCAGTGGGCACAGCGGCAGGGCACACTGCAAGATGTCGGTTAACCCAATTCTGTAGCTTCTCGCAGCTGTTGCTTTTTCTCGGTGCTCCTGCCGCCTCCAGCCAGTTCAACGGTACCGATTACAGCAGCAAAGGTTCTTCGTCATGTTACTTCTTGCGGACTGCCACGTGGACGCTGTCAGCACTCGGGGAAGCACCACCCACCACGGACCAAGACCAACCGTGCCTGGACACGTCGTTCTGGGTCCCAGCACCATCGTCATCAACGGTAGGCTCGGAGGGAACAACCAGTCGCCCGCCATCGGATCCCCTCAGTGGGCACAGCGGCAGGGCACCCTGCAAGATGTCGGTTAACCCAATTCTGTAGTTTCTCGCAGCTGTTGCTGTTTCTCGGTGCTCCTGCCGCCTCCAGCCAGTTCAACGGTACCGATTACGGCAACAAAGGTTCTTCGTCATGTTACTTCTTGCGGACTGCCACGTGGACGCTGTCATCGCTCGGGGAAGCACCACCCACCACGGAGCAAGACCAACCGCGCCTGGACACGTTGTTCTTGGTCCCAGCGCCATCGTTATCAACGGCAGGCTCGGAGGAGATAACCAGTCGCCCGCCATCGGATCCCCTCAGTGGGCACAGCGGCAGGGCACACTGCAAGATGTCGGTTAACCCAATTCTGTAGTTTCTCGCAGCTGTTGCTGTTTCTCGGTGCTCCTGCCGCCTCCAGCCAGTTCAACGGTACCGATTACAGCAGCAAAGGTTCTTCGTCATGTTACTTCTTACGGACTGCCACGTGGACGCTGTCAGCACTCGGGGAAGCACCATCCACCACTGAGCCAGACCAACGACGCATGGACACGTCGTTCTTGGTCCCAGCACCATCGTCATCAACGGTAGGCTTGGAGGGAATAACCAGTCGCCCGCCATCGGATCCCCTGAGTGGGCACAGCGGCAGGGCACACTGCAAGATGTCGCTTAACCCAATTCTGTAGTTTCTCGCAGCTGTTGCTGTTTCTCGGTGCTCCTGCCGCCTCCAGCCAGTTCAACGGTACCGATTACAGCAGCAAAGGTTCTTCGTCATGTTACTTCTTACGGACTGCCAAGTGGACGCTGTCAGCACTCGGGGAAGCACCACCCACCACTGAGCCAGACCAACGACGCATGGACACGTCGTTCTTGGTCCCAGCACCATCGTCATCAACGGTAGGCTTGGAGGGAATAACCAGTCGCCCGCCTTCGGATCCCCTCAGTGGGCACAGCGGCAGGGCACCCTGCAAGATGTCGCTTAACCCAATTCTGTAGTTTCTCGCAGCTGTTGCTGTTTCTCGGTGCTCCTGCCGCCTCCAGCCAGTTCAACGGTACCGATTACGGCAACAAAGGTTCTTCGTCATGTTACTTCTTGCGGACTGCCAGGTGGACGCTGTCATCGCTCGGGGAAGCACCACCCACCACGGAGCAAGACCAACCGCGCCTGGACACGTCGTTCTTGGTCCCAGCGTCATCGTTATCAACGGCAGGCTCGGAGGAGATAACCAGTCGCCCGCCATCGGATCCCCTCAGTGGGCACAGCGGCAGGGCACACTGCAAGATGTCGGTTAACCCAATTCTGTAGTTTCTCGCAGCTGTTGCTGTTTCTCGGTGCTCCTGCCGCCTCCAGCCAGTTCAACGGTACCGATTACAGCAGCAAAGGTTCTTCGTCATGTTACTTCTTGCGGACTGCCACGTGGACGCTGTCATCGCTCGGGGAAGCACCACCCACCACTGAGCCAGACCAACCACGCATGGACACGTCGTTCTTGGTCTCAGCACCATCGTCATCAACGGCAGGCTCGGAGGGAATAAATAGCCAGTCGCCCGCCATCGGATCCCCTCAGTGGGCACAGCAGCAGGGCACCCTGCAAGATGTCGCTTAACCCAATTCTGTAGTTTCTCGCAGCTGTTGCTGTTTCTCGGTGCTCCTGCCGCCTCCAGCCAGTTCAACGGTACTGATTACAGCAGCAAAGGTTCTTCGTCATGTTACTTCTTACGGACTGCCACGTGGACGCTGTCAGCACTCGGGGAAGCACCACCCACCACTGAGCCAGACCAACGACGCATGGACACGTCGTTCTTGGTCCCAGCACCATCGTCAACAACGGTAGGCTTGGAGGGAATAACCAGTCGCCCGCCTTCGGATCCCCTCAGTGGGCACAGCGGCAGGGCACCCTGCAAGATGTCGCTTAACCCAATTCTGTAGTTTCTCGCAGCTGTTGCTGTTTCTCGGTGCTCCTGCCGCCTCCAGCCAGTTCAACGGTACCGATTACGGCAACAAAGGTTCTTCGTCATGTTACTTCTTGCGGACTGCCAGGTGGACGCTGTCATCGCTCGGGGAAGCACCACCCACCACGGAGCAAGACCAACCGTGCCTGGACACGTCGTTCTTGGTCCCAGCGTCATCGTTATCAACGGCAGGCTCGGAGGAGATAACCAGTCGCCCGCCATCGGATCCCCTCAGTGGGCACAGCGGCAGGGCACACTGCAAGATGTCGGTTAACCCAATTCTGTAGTTTCTCGCAGCTGTTGCTGTTTCTCGGTGCTCCTGCCGCCTCCAGCCAGTTCAACGGTACCGATTACAGCAGCAAAGGTTCTTCGTCATGTTACTTCTTGCGGACTGCCACGTGGACGCTGTCATCGCTCGGGGAAGCACCACCCACCACTGAGCCAGACCAACCACGCATGGACACGTCGTTCTTGGTCTCAGCACCATCGTCATCAACGGCAGGCTCGGAGGGAATAAATAGCCAGTCGCCCGCCATCGGATCCCCTCAGTGGGCACAGCAGCAGGGCACCCTGCAAGATGTCGCTTAACCCAATTCTGTAGTTTCTCGCAGCTGTTGCTGTTTCTCGGTGCTCCTGCCGCCTCCAGCCAGTTCAACGGTACTGATTACAGCAGCAAAGGTTCTTCGTCATGTTACTTCTTACGGACTGCCACGTGGACGCTGTCAGCACTCGGGGAAGCACCACCCACCACTGAGCCAGACCAACGACGCATGGACACGTCGTTCTTGGTCCCAGCACCATCGTCATCAACGGCAGGCTCGGAGGGGATAAATAGCCAGTCGCCCGCCATCGGATCCCCTCAGTGGGCACAGCAGCAGGGCACCCTGCAAGATGTCGCTTAACCCAATTCTGTAGTTTCTCGCAGCTGTTGCTGTTTCTCGGTGCTCCTGCCGCCTCCATGCCAGTTCAACGGTACTGATTACAGCAGCAAAGGTTCTTCGTCATGTTACTCCTTACGGACTGCCACGTGGACGCTGTCAGCACTCGGGGAAGCATCACCCACCACTGAGCCAGACCAACCACGCATGGACACGTCGTTCTTGGTCCCAGCACCATCGTCATCAACGGCAGGCTCGGAGGGAATAAATAGCCAGTCGCCCGCCATCGGATCCCCTCAGTGGGCACAGCAGCAGGGCACCCTGCAAGATGTCGCTTAAGCCAAGTCTGTAGTTTCTCGCAGCTGTTGCTGTTTCTCGGTGCTCCTGCGGCCTCCAGCCAGTTCAACGGTACTGATTACAGCAGCAAAGGTTCTTCGTCATGTTACTTCTTACGGACTGCCACGTGGACGCTGTCATCACTCGGGGAAGCACCACCCACCACTGAGCCAGACCAACGACGCATGGACACGTCGTTCTTGGTCCCAGCACCAGCGTCATCAACGGCAGGCTCGGAGGGAATAACCAGTCGCCCGCCATCGAATCCCCTCAGTGGGCACAGCGGCAGGGCACAGCGGCAGGGCACCGTGCAAGATGTCGCTTAACCCAATTCTGTTGTTCACGCAGGTAAGTAAAAAAAAAATGTATCGGCTTTTCGAACAAGATAGATGTCTTGTTCTGCTGCTGTGCCCAAGCAGTGTTTTTTTTTGTTCTTTTGTCAGTCTTTAAAAAAATGTTGCTAATGCCAGCGGGGCACATCGAATCTAACCCGGGTCTCCTGACGGAAGATCCGCAACAGCTTATCTTGCAAAGTCTGGCTATTTTGCCTCAACTACAGGTTGGTCAAACTGCGCTTTTCAACGAGCTAAAAACAATTCAAAGCAACCGGAAGTGGGTGGACGAAAAGCTAGCAGCATTAGCAACCAGGCTCACGTCGGTAGAGGATAACTTGGAGTCTGTTTCGCAACTGCGGAATCATGCAGATTGTCTCCTTACTTCTACAGCTGAATTGGCTGCTCAGGTTAAAAGCTTGGCTTCGCACTGTGAAATTCTTGAAGGTCGGTCAAGGAGGTCGAATCAGATTTTTTATTGTATACCTCATTGTTCTGGAGAGACTTGGACTGCCTCTGAAGCTAAGGTCATTTCGCTTTGCCAGGAGACTCTTGGTATGAAGTTTGATGCCTCGTTTCTGGAACTTTCCCAAAGGCTAGGAGCGTTCCGACCTAATAGAAACAGGCTTATTAGCGCGAAATTTACATCATTTAGACTAAAACAAGACGTTTTGTTCAGCGCGTCCAAATTAAAGAGTACCGCCTACTCGCTCAGCGAAGATTTTTCGTTGAAGACTAGAAAGGAACGCAAAATATTTTTAGAATTTGCCAGAACCCAAAATGTTAACTTTCAACTTCGGTATAATCGCTTTTACATAAGTGACCGAATGTTTTATATCGATCCGATCACACTTTCTGTAAAAAGTAATGGCACTTAACAATTAAAGAAATTCAGAATAAACAATGCAGCTATGAATGATATCTATGTGGTTTTGAACGTCAATTGTAGAAGTATTAGGAACAAAATTTACGACTTTGGCGCTCTCATCTCGGTCACTAATCCAAGCATTGTCATTGGAACAGAATCTTGGCTCGAGGAGTCTATCTCCGATCTGGAAGTTTTCCGCCGTACTTCGATTTTATCTTAAGGATCGGAATGGCAACGGCGGGGGTGTGTTTCTGCTGATTAATCAAAGATTAAAAAGTTCCTTGGTATCGTGCGATTCGTTTGGTGTTGAGTCTCCCTTGCTAACGGTGATAATTTTACTGTGGGTTCATTGTACAGATCGCCATCAAGCAACACGAACTCTATTTTTTTCTTCGTACAACGCGTTATCTGTTGTAGGAGCAGCTTTTTCTTATTGGTGGTGATTTTAATTTACCTCATATTTAGTGGACAGAACTCAAACCGTCTATTTCTAACTATATACTCAGCACTTGTCAATCTTGTCAATGACTATGACCTTCACCAGTTTTTTACAGAGCCTACGAGGGTCGGTTCTAGCCGTTCAAATGTCCTCCCCCCCCCCCCCCCCCCCCCTTTCCCCGAACTTGTGTTCAGTAATCGTGCTTCGCCGGTCTCCGCTCTTGCAGTTATCCCGGGAATTAGTGGCCATACGGCTGTTGTTGCAAATGTGTCTTGTTCATTTGATTACAGCGGTTCCTAACGTCCTAAGAAAGTGCACATTTTCAACAGGGATGGCTGGGAGGTATAACCCAAATATAGCCAAAGCCGTAAAAAAATAAAACCAAAATAGCTAAAACTAAAAATTATTTTGAGCCTTTTATTAACAATTTTTCAGAGACATACAAAACACGTTACATTCTATTCAACTCTCAGTTGCGCCACAATTTGTGTACATTATATTGTGACGAATTAAGGCGACGAGAAGTTTAAAATGAACTGAAAATAAAGATTTAATGGGCGAACTTGTGCCAACCAAAAATAAGTAACGAAAGAGCGTCGAAGCAGCAGAAAAGCAGGCGGCGATTCGGCGGCGAATCAGAGAGCGCGAACGAGACTGAGACTGACTCGACAAGGTCGCGGGAGCTGCTTATCTACCCTGCGTCACTATCTCGAAAGTTCGGCAAAGAAGGTTCGAGCGTCGCGCGCTCGGGGCGAGGATGAACTGGCACTTTCGAGAATAACAAGGCAGAGGGAAAGTTACGTCTGCTGCGAGAATGACCGGGAATCTTCTAGAAGACCGTGACCAAGCGTTGCCTTCTCGGCTCTGCGGGCGGCAATATTACTTGGGAAGTTATTAAAAAAAAAAGCTTTGGAAGGGTGAAAATCCGTACAACACTGACCCTTCCTTCGTAGGCTTTATTGTGAAGCCCGGGAGATATGATCATACAGTAAAAGAACCAAATACAAAAGCAGAACAGTAAGAACACTGGGAGTTTCAAACCAGAACCCCCAATGTTTAAGGCCCTTACCATTATCCCACCCGTCTCTTTTTCTTCGTGTAGAATATGAGTGTCCCCCGTTACGGTTCACTATATTTCTGTTTGTGTTGTCCTTTATTTGGGTGGACGACGAATGGAAGGTAGTCAATTGTTTTGCGGTGAAACTGCGGACTTCTCATTTTGACGAACTCGTGTGCCTAAGGATTCTCACAATGGGCACCAAAGCAGCGTATCGAGAGTTCAGCTTAGGTCCGCGTAGAAGATGCGCTACCGTGCCTGTGGTAATAGTGCATTCTGTTTGGTTTGCTCCACTGCGCTGTGGGGAAACCACTTCAACTCTGCAAGCATTGCTTCTATGCGCATTGTGAAAACACCGAATCGAGGACCGGCGCGAAAAAACACAAGGACAAGAAGAGACGTAAACACTGTGCTACCCCCCGAAGTTTGTAGAAGTTTAATGCCTTTCTCCTTCCTCTCTCTCCTCTCAACTGGCCAAAAGAGAAACAATTTTTTTTCGAAACTGATAAGAAGTTCAAAAACCAAGTAGCGTAATCTCGAAGTTCGATGTCAAACCTGAGGCTTCGACGAAGTTGCGCGCATTCTCAGAAATAGCCCAAAAGTAGCCACATAGCCAACCACGAAATTTTGACGCCCACTAGAAAACAATGTAGCCCAATTTGGCTCTATATAGCCCAATCTGGCAACATTGCAGTCCCTAGTTTCCCTACTCCAATGAGGCCATGGCGCCACCTTTATGAAAATAAAGTTAATCATCATCATCATCATCATATCTTCTAATTCAAGCCAAATGTTTTATTTTAAACCGTACACATAAACGCATCTGGCAACTTGGTTTTTAGCAAGCATTGAACTCTTCAACAGCGGTAAGAGTTTCCTCATGTTCTTTTGTATACTTAAATTTTTTTTCGCTATTGTTACGTTGCTGTTGCTCTTTACCTAATTCACGAAATCGCGTAGAGGTGAACGGCCTTTTTGTGCCCTTCTGTAAGTGTAAACGTGGAAATGTAACCTATCAATGCACCTCTTTTCAGTGCACCTTTTTCGGCAGAACTGGTGCGTAAAGAAATGGATTGTATATTTCACTTCTAATAAAAGGTCGTGCTTTCTGTATACGGTTGATTGTCACTTCCAGAGGTCCTCGCCACTTGCCGCACTTGTGACTTCTATAGTTACGGACGTCAAATCTACCGGCTTCCGCATAAACGAAAAGGACACTCCCCTCACGGCCACGCAACACTTGGATTTTCGGGGGTCCTTTTAAGACACAGCGCGCTGCACTTGTCACGCACGCACGCGCACCCCGCCTAATCATCGCCCGTCTTCTTGTTTTATTCGAACATTCATTTTATTTACGCCATCTCCAGAAGGTCGTGGGTCTCAGTCTTCTAGAGGCGAAATGCACTGGTCGTTTTGTATCAATGGTACAAATCCGCGACGGAGACTGCGATCCGTGCGGAGCCGCTGCGCCTCCGGATCCACCAGTTGAAGAAAACCTATCATCCGGGAGCGGCCAGCGATGGCCGGTCCCCGGATGTTGTCAGAACGACAAATATATGAGGGAGTGTAATGGGACAGCCGCTTATCCGTTCTTTTCAGTTATTTATGCCCCACGGGTATGTTGGCATCTTGTGAAAAACAAACAGACACGGAACTTTCTTTTTTATATACCCAAGCTTTATTTGTGCGAGGTGCGCGTAAACGACGACCTGAACACCGTACGATGTCACCAAGAGTATATAAAGTTCGCCAGAATCTTAGACTCCAATCATAGATGATATTCTTGATAATGCAACAACGAGATATTATTTTAAAATGAGATACAAGGTAATCGAACAGGAACGCTGGCACAAACAAACTTACTTCACTCGGAAGAAAACGTGAAAATCCGTGTCTTTAATTCAGATATCAGTATGAAAAGATTACGCACCAGTAGTGGCTTGGACTTTAGCACAGGCAACAAGTACGAAAAATAAGAAATGTGTAGTATTTGCCACATGCGAGAACTTATGCCGACCGTGCCGAAGCCCGGCTCCGACAACCTGTTGTCAGGAATTCTGAGCGGCACCAGAGATCGGCTTCCGGTCGAATTAGCCGATTTCGGCAAAGTAAGATCTGGCCGATCCGGATCGAGATCTGTAATCGGCGCTGCTTGGAATTCGACAAAACTGTCGCTATCTAGGTCTGACTACTTTCGTCTTCGAAACCTTCATGAGCTTCGTTTTATTCGGGCCGTTTTGAGTAGTTCTCATCCAAACTCAACCGCTACGCCTCATCAAGAAGACGCCTCTTCAGTAGGCTTCGGCATCGTCACACCGCACTTCACGAAGATCTTATCACACCACCCATCTACCGTCGAGCAACTCTGGCCGTTCTCTCAGGGGCGGATGCAGGAATTTCCTGAGGAAGGGGTCAGGTGTTGGTCAGCGTACCATAGGTTTAGAAACCCTTCCCCCCTTCCCCCGTTTCCCGTTTCCACGCCCTAAATTTTTGCACATGCAAAAATCAAGAGGGGGGTCAGGACCATCCGGACCCCCCTCCCCCCTCTAATCCGCCCCCGCCTACTCTAGAGTGACATAGAGTGGCCCCACAACGCCTTGGTCCAAACAGGCCACCATATGGCCTATCCGGGGCGTACCGCAACGGCCATGGCACGGGAATAGATGCGACGATCGCGAGCAGTGTTTTTTTTTTATTGTGTATAAAAAGGAGTAATTCAGCAAAGTGTGCCCGATGCCCTTTGATCGCGCTTGACGCAAGTGTAAATTCCTCTCGGATGTCAGGCCGAGAAACTGTGACGTCGCCGTTAAAAGGTCACACAAAAGCAGCAGCTTTCGTGCGACATTAGAGCAACAGATGAAGGAACAAACTTCTATGTTGTTTCAGCAATCATCAAAATTGCAAAACTTTTTTTTAAGGTTCAAAAAATTTATTTCTTAGTAAAAATCATTAATATAGGCAATTGTTTTCCATCATGGTCGGTCCTCAAACAACCTCCGCTCAACTTCATATTTATTAATTCAGGGTGTTTATACAAAATAACCCTAATTTGCAATTATGAGTTGTGTGTTCCTTGATATTATGTAACACAAAAAGCTAGTTGTGTCAAACTAAAGTGAAGTATACTGTTAATTATGGTGGTCACAAACTTGTTCACCATATCTTGCCATGATTATTTTAGCATGCACCAATGGTAGCAAGCTTTGACAAATGGTGTCCTCAGTCCAAAAATCTTCTACTGCCCGTACTGGCTACAACAGTCACAGAAGAGGATCACTGCCAAGCATTTTTCGCTGACCAGATCAATTAAACACCCTCGGCGACGAAGGCAAGAAACGCCGTAACTAAAGTGATTCGTTAGGCTTCGGACTGCATTTATTCTAATTATGTGCACCGCTACCACCATTTATCTAAAAAAAACTCAGCATAGTATTTAAATTATTTGGCGGTATGTAGTAACCCTAGCAAACTTAACTCCGGCAAACTTCTTTCTTAAATTGTAATTACGAGCCAATTTAGCAATATTATCACACAAGGTGAATCAAAATTCTGGTAATAACGGTCATTACACTTTTTTCACACAAGTGCGATTTGCATGTTTAAACGCTATTTATGCGAAAACGTAGGAACAAAATACCGTGGGCTTTGGTTTGACGTCTTAACCTGTTGACTGGTTAAATCCAAGATCTATCGCGTTTATTTATAACCAGATAGATCATAGCCTCTCGGTCAAGAAAATATCTGAATGCGAGATTTTTATAGCTATCTGTAGGATTCCTGTTTTCTGAGTTTATTTCTCCTAAAATTTGGTGGATGCTTTTCGGAGTTTATTTTTCGCTGAAAATTCGGGGTTTATCGTAGTTTATTCGTTAGATTGCAAATTAACTTAAATTCAAAGCTTAAAATTACTGTAAACTGAACTTTTTTTAAATTCAGAACAATATAAGTAAAGTTCGAACAAAAACGTACACTAAATTTATCAGAACTCGCATGTATCGAATGATATTTCTGCTGCTGCATTTAGTATTGACGCCCTTGCCCACTGGGGATACTATCCCACAACAAATGTTGGAAAGTGTTGCCTCAAGAATACTCGATACTTTGAAATAACTAAACTCCAGGACGTAGTTGCACGGAAATTTCAGCTGCACGAAACTTCGAATGCTTCCCGAAATTTCGTGCGCGTATTGCGTTTGCGCCTTAGTTTTGCTTAGAAATGCTAGACCCTAGATAGGGTTCCCTAGATACATTGGAAGACGGGCCCTTTCCGACATTGGCAAGCTGAGATGACATGCCACGTCACTGCCGCATGTCGGAAATAGCGCGGGCCTTAAATCAGCAACGGTTGTCGTCTACCAAGTTATGCGAATTCGAAACTAAACAGTACACAGAGGGCTGGTGCACAGAGGCGACTCATAACTCGCAGAGCTCTGATAACTCTTTGACTCGCACGCCGCCGCAGAAAGATGATCAGTTATTGTTTTCTTGTAGTTCGAGGAGCGTTGTTCAGCAGGTGGCCAACCTTTCTGCTTTCCACGTTCATTCGCGCGCACTCCTTTGAAGTGCGAAAAAAGCGAGATTCACTTCTCACTTCTCCTCTTGCGCTTTGCTCCAACGCTTGTTTTTTTATACTGCATTTTTACGTGTAAGTCTACCTTTTACTTGGTGTTTGTTCTAATGCTTTTACATTCAAGTGGGTTGGGGTTACAAACAAGCTAGCGGATGCCCGCTCATTTCCTTTGACTTTAGTCTCTGCGTACTTTGTTTCACCTGCGATGGACCGCTGTGAACGCTTCGCTCCAGGCAATCCAGCACCGTCAGCTTAGTAAAATTAGTGCATTTTTGAGGCATTTAATGTTTTTGTTTGTTTGTTTTTTTTGCAATTGTCTATGCGTTTGACAATGTCAGCTTTATGCTGCTTATGCCGGAAACATTGCGTAATGCAGCTGTCAAGTCCCAATGCTTACGTTTAGGAATTAGAGGAATGGAATGGAACGATTCAGTCATTCCATGAGTGGGAATGGGCCTAGTGTCCCCAATCCTAGGAGTTGAAAGGAATTGAATCATCGAAAACTCTAATTCCCGGAATGGAATTGAAATGGAATGGGGGGTTCCCATTCCGTAATACTGATCGGTTAAGGCGTCGCCCCGGACAGGCGAAGGTTGCGGGTTCAATCCCCGCTGCTGGCCCAATTTTTCGCCAGCTCTTTTTCCCTTTCCCTTTCCCTAACTTTAATGCAATGAATTCAATAATCACCTTCTCCCCTCTTCGTTCACAGTATTACCACAGCTGCACTTGTCAATCTTCAGTCATTCCCATATTATTTGTAATTGGGGTAAAAGATTTCCTTCATTAAACTTTCGTTTACTTCAAGTTTGCAAACTTGACTTTTTTTCTTTTCTGTAATACGAATGTCGGGGGGAGTCATATGACCACTCTTTTGGAGTGCATTCCATCTTACTTACCCGTGCTACGTCACTCGAAATGCCACCTTTTTATCGTATCGGTTCTAACGATGTTTATTTTTCAGTGGTTTGTTAAGGCAAGTACAGCATAAATATTATATTTCGTATCAGTGTTAATAACAACCATTTAATGCCGTATATAATGGGTGACGTTGACAAAGCAAGATATTCAGTTACCTAAGATAACTAAAGCCCGGCCTGTCAACAACGGTACGCATGAGCGAAATGCTTTGAACTTTATATTTAACGAAACAATTAAACACGTGTGTTAATATCCACTGAATGTTGACAAACTAGCTTTTGTTTTCTTTTGTTATTATTAAAAGGATGACAGCACTTTCCCGTTATTGCGGTGCTGAACGAAGCTAGGATAAAGAACACCCGGTGATGTCACATGACATTTTGATTTCCCGGAGAAAACATTTTGGTGGCGAGCAGAAAGAGACATCGCTGACCTTAAACGGGACCTTGAGTTCTACATTGAATGTCAAACAGTAAGTGTTATTTTGCATCTCCGCTGTACTTCACAGCGACGCAACATTCGACGTACATTAAAACTCTTCGTGTAAATCTCGAAGGAAATACAATGCGCTTTTAAACACATATATTGAGCTCTACTAGTAATCTTCGTAAAAATTCTTGTGTAGCCATGCTAGTAGATGTTAAGGTAGGTTGTTTTCCCCGACCTCGATGGACCACCTTGAAGTTGCCGTCGAGGACCGGGGGACCGTGGATGAAGGCAGTTGCTTGAGGGCTGGATGCGTTGGTGGTGATGCAGAGGCGACCGACAACTCGGAGGGTTAACGAGATAAACAAAACTTTACTTCGATAAAAAAAAAAGAATCAAACAGTTACATAAAAGACAAGTACGAACAGATTCCGCGCTGTAATAAACTGCCGCGCACGGCTTACACACTGAGACGCCTCGGCGTCAGATGATCCTACCGCGCACGGTAAGGACGGCGACTACCTTGTAGCCGCGAAGACGAAGACGCAGTCGGGCACGACAGGTAACGCGGCGCACCGCGGGAGCTGAAGGTCAGTGGGGTCGCTCACGAGCCCGTTCCAAAACTCAAAGATTTCCCTGTCCGGCCAGGGTCTAAAACAGCGTGCTCGAACCCGGCCAGGCCAATCAGGGTTCGACCCTGGTCCCATTGGCCAGAGGAATCAAAATACAACGCTTACACACAACGCACTTTCGACCAATCGGGTGAGAGGTCATTGCTCCGGGAGTGAATCATAAGCCAAGCCTTGGTTCTCAGAAGCCGAAGATAAAATACGACTTATGGCTTTCCTACCTGCCACAGAAGATACACATTCGCGAACGGTGAGAACCACCGAGACATGTCGGCTGGAGCACTTCAATGCCACCACGAAATGCCGCTGAAACAAAGTAAAAAGAAAGGCACGCCAGGCATATGCAGAATCTATGGGAAGCGCCTGGTCCATGGACGTCACGGGAGAGTTCCGATACACGACTCCGAGAGCCTCTGAGGCACTTTGTCTTCCAGCAAACGGCCTGGCGACCGGTGATGTGTTAATGTCTCGGCCGTGGGTTCCTCGGCAAACCTTTGCGTCTGGCCCGCGTCTCAAGGTCAAGAGGTAGACGCACGCGGCGCTGAGACAGCAGCCTCTTGTCGGAAAGTTAAGTGTCTTCACGTGCGTTCGAAAACCGGGGTTCCGCATGAAATGCAACGAAGTGGGTGACGGGGTTCCGCGGCCATTTCCCCGATACCGGGAAAAGCTCATAAACAAGCAGAATTCCAACTTGTAACGGCACGGGACCCCCTGAAACGCGACACCCGACTCCCAAAGCGCCTCCCCACTTACCACCGAAGCGCCGTCAGGCGGCTTAGCAAAACAGAGCAGAGTAAGCCGTCGTGTCAGTCGAAAAAAAATAATACATAAAGGCAACCACCTCTACACGTCCCTCCTAAGACTGCGCCAGGACTTCTTGGACTGGTCAGCAGTTAAAACAAATAAGAGTGGTCGGCAAAACCCATGACACAAATACAACTTATGCGAACACGCTTGGAAAAACAAATTACCGGGGCTTTCCGGCAAAATGCAAAAGATAATATGGTATAAAGGCTACCAAAAAAATATGGCCATCAGTAATGAAAAAAAAAAAGAAATACGTGTGGCTATTAGAGTACGAGGTTAAGTGTGCTACCTATATGCACAAATATAGACGCAAGACGGGTGTTCACAAAACACTCACTAAAACAATAAAAAATACTCAAAGTGCACAGTAAAATACCCCCCAAAAAAGCAACAAAAAAAAACACAAGAGCTAGGCAGTATTACAACAGTCATTGTGCGCGGCGATAAACACAATAACGCAGTTGTGACGATAAGTTTACGCAGTCTCTTGTAGATCACACTCCCGCAGCCAGAACACAGTTATACACAAGAACGCTACAGTCCTGTATTCTTGCGGAAATGTCACAAGAGCTCAGGCACGCAGTCTCAGGTTGTCCACATGCTCACGGTAACCGTAGGTGGACCCACCCTTCTGTCGCCATGGGGGACACCGTCGTTTTATGCGCGCCGCCGCCTTCCGGGTTCCCAGGTTTCCACCTCACACAGACTCGTCTGCTGAAGGCGAAACGTCCCCCTACGCTCCTGCGGGCGCCCGAGCTGTGCTGTCGGGTTCCCTGAAGCGCAGTTCTGAACGAACGTGCCGCGCCCAACCAGACCGGCGTCGCGGATCGCCGTTGCCAATGTCGGGTCGTCCCTTTGTGTTCCGAACGACCCTGACCACTGTTTCGCTTTACCGAGAGTCGGATCGTCATCGGTCGTTTGCAGCAGGGCGCAAGAGGTTCTCAGCTGACTGGCGTCATAATAATTTAGGATAGGCTCCTCGCTGTCCAACGCAATGTCCGCCCCGGTCGCTACCTGGGTCGCACACACCGCTTTGTCGGGGTGCGTTCTCCCGAAGACGTCGGCTCTCATCTCATCCGGTTCATTCCGCGCACCGGTGGAAAGCGCTTCCCATGCGTCTAAGGCGAGCAAGCAGTCGGCGTGCGGGGCGAGATCATTCGTCAGCGCACACATTACCGACACCGTCCCGCACACCTCCTTGAGCGCCGGAGCGTCCGGTTTTATCAGAGACATGGGAAGTGCGACCAAATTGGCCTTCACCTTTGTCCCGAAAGCGGACTCGAGCGTTACCGAACCGCTGGGCTCGACCAGCGCGCTCGGCAAAAGGGACTCCCGAACGACCGTTATTTCGGTACCCGAGTCCAAGAGAGTCCGAATCGCCTGTCCGCCGCACGTCACTTGAACGTGCGCCGGTACAGAAGGCGTCGGCCGCTCCCTCCATACGCTTGCTACTCTCATAGTCAGCGGGTCCGGCCCAGGCTCGTCCAGAAGAACGTATCGCACATTCGCGTGCGACGTCGACGTCTTCGTCTCGCGTGTCCGTGTGCATTCCGCCGCTCGGTGTGAGGGGCTACCACACACGTGGCAATTACGCGGGGGCGAGTGGGGCGGCCTTGCGGGCGGTCCCCCGTCGTGGCGGCGGTTTTCCCCCCCGGTTCCTAGTTTCTCCGTCTATTGGGCCTCGAGCGGTGCCCTTTGCCGTGTCGTAAACCGCCAAAAGCTCGGCCATACCCGCGGGGTCAAGCCAGTCCTTGCCCTCTTGGAGGGTGACGTACTTCCGCGCGCCCTACCCCATTGACTCCTTCATACGGTCTGCAACCAATAGTGACGTCAGGCGTGAGAATTCAGTCACCCCCTTAGCCTCTAGGTAATACTGAAGGTAGCTAGAGGTCCTGGTGGCAAACTGCTTCCACGTCTCGTCACGTCGTTTTGACACAGCTGTAAACCTTTTTCGATACTCCTCCGCCGAAAGTTGCAGTTCGGCGAGTACCACGGACCTCAGGTGTCCGAACGTAAACTCGCCGTCTTTCATGCTCGCGCAGAGGTAAGCTAGGCGAGCGGCGATCAAAGGGTAGATGAGATGCGCCTGAATCTCGACGGGTACGGCATACCTCTGAAAAGGGCACTCTACGGTTTCAAACCATACCGGCACTTCGGCGTCATAGGGAAATTTTGGAATTGCTCCGTGGAGCATTTTGGAATAGTGCTTAAGCGCCTCCCCCCTTTCGATCTCAGGATCCCGCTCGCTACGCACTGCTCTCGCCCCACTGCGAGCGTTCAGCTCGGTCAACTTCAACTGAATTTCCATCTACCGAAGAATAATTCTTTCCCTCTCAAGTTCTAGGTTCACATCCGTCCCCTCTACTTGGGAGTTCGACGACGAACCCGCTCCCCTATTCGCCTCCATGTCACTGCTGTCCGCAGCGCTAGGCGGAACAGTGGAGGTTCCGCTTCTCGTTTCGGGCATTATGCCTTGCTCAGACGGTGTCCCCCAAAACACTGACAGAGAGGAGAGACCACCTACCTGAACTTAGTAGCCGCTCTCGGAGTGTCGTCGCCGCCCGTCGATGGGGATGTCACCATGGGTTCCCCCGCAGCAACTGCCGGCGTCGTCTTCTTGGTGGCACCTGATGATGCTTGAAGGTGCCGAAGACGTCCACGATCCTGTCGACTGCGCCAGTAGATGTTAACGTCATCTCGTTAACCCTCCGAGTTGTCGGTCGCCTCTGCATCACCACCAACGCATCCAACCCTCAAGCAACTGTCTTCATCCACGATCCCCCGGTCCTCGACGGCAACTTCAAGGTGGTCCATCGAGGTCGGGGAAAACAACCTGCCTTAACATCTACTTCGATAAAAAAAAAAAGAATCAAACAGTTACATAAAAGACAAGTACGAACAGATTCCGCGTTGTAATAAACTGCCGCGCACGGCTTACAGACTGAGACGCCTCGGCGCCAGATGATCCTACCGCGCACGGTAAGGACGGCGACTACCTTGTAGCCGCGAAGACGAAGACGCAGTCGCGCACGACAGGTAACGCGGCGCATCGCGGGAGCTGAAGGTCAGTGGGGTCGCTCACGAGCCCGTTCCAAAACTCAAAGATTTCTTTCTTTTCTTTCAAACGTATTTTATTTTGAATCCACACGCCTGGCCTGGGGGCCTCACTTGGAGTGGAGGGTGGGAAAAAGAGAGAGTGAGGTGGGGTGACGATGATTAAATGAGGGTGAGGGAAAGGGGAGAGTGGGGGGGGGGGGACGACGGTTAAATGAGCCTCTCAATCCCGGAGGACCGGAGGAATGCGATGAGGGATGAATACAGTTTTTTTCCGTCACTGAGCACTGCGGTGTTTGGTCTTGTCCATTCACTGTACGTAGTTGGCCGGAGTTCGGGTGGCAATGTCGCAAGCACTTCCGCGCGTTCTGGCGAGGCCCCGAGGCAGTCCCATATTAAGTGAGAACACGTCGCCGGGACCCCGCAGTGCTGGCAGTTTGGGTCCGGGCCGGGATCCGAGGGGTTGGTGGGCTTGTAGAAGCGGGCTCGCAAAACCGGGGTCATTAGGGTCATGGTTTGCAGTCGTCTGAGTGCCACCCGCTCCCACCTGGAAAAACCCCGCGGGATCGGGTGAGGGTCCGCAAGCAGGAGTGCGGATAGCCGGGCTTTTCGAGCGAGTCGCTCCTCTCGTTTAATCTCGAGAAGGTCTGTTTCTTGTTCTTGATGGATGGGCGGAGGGACGAGGCCTGTTGAGGGCAAATTAACGGCGTGTAGCTGCGCCCTTGCGGCCTCGTCCGCCCGCTCGTTTCCCGGGATGTTGGCGTGGCCGGGAATCCACGCGATCGTAACTGTTTGGTGTGCTTGCGTGGAACGGATACAGTTTCGGATTTTCTCAACTGTCGAGTTGCGTGTGCCTGGGTGGCAGAGCTCCCGAAGTGCTTCCCTTGCGTCGGTGTAGATTACCGTCTTCGTCACGTGGGCCCTCCGACCCTCGGTAGCGGCCCGAGTGGCGAGCAGAATCGCCTGGAACTCTGCCGCGCAAGAGCTGTTTGTGCTCCCCGGCATCGTTTGTTGCTCGGTTTCGCCTCGAGTGGGTGAATGCCAGGCAATCGCAGTGCGTCCCTGCCCACCTCGGGCAGCGTCCGTGTAGAACACCTCTGTGTCTTCAGAATGTTCTGCTACCTCCTTCAGATGGTTGGAGGCCTGCGTCATTCGGCGTCCGAGGTTGTTGCCGCCATGATTTTGGGGCAACGGCTTGGCTGGCGTGATGAGCTCGTTGTCCCATGGTGGCGGTGGTGTGGGGAGGAGCGGGCCTTTCGTCAGGTGGGCCTTCCCGCACATGGTGAGGATGACGTTTCCGTGGTACGTACGGCCGAGTCGTTTCTCTTGGCATTGTACCATTTCTTGGGCAATTTCTCGTAATGTGTTCATCTGAGCAGCCTGCTCCAGCTGCTCCACGGGAGTGAACTTAGGAAGGCCAGTGACGACCCGCATGGCGGCCCTGTTCATCACCACCAAGGCTTGTTCTTGGCGTTTAGTTAGCGTAAGGTAGTTGAGTCCGTAGATCACCTTAGATACAAGCAATGTCCGGACCAGGTTTTTGAGTAGGTCTTCTTGTGCCCCCCAAGCTGTGCCAGAGATGTTTCGGAGAAGTTCAATGCCTTCTTTCCATTTCTTTCTAACCTGCTTGATCCAAGTGGCTGCCCCTCCACATTTATCGAAGGAGACACCTAGAATTTTGAGGGTGCTTGTTTCCTCGATGGGAGCGCCGTCGGCTCTCAGTTTGATTTGTGGTGGGTTCTTCCTTTTGTTATACAACACCATGTAAAAGGTCTTGTCCTTGGAGATTTCCAGCCCGCTCTCATGGGCGAAGGTTGTGGTGATGTCCAGAGCTGGTTGCATGTAGCGTTGTTGTGACTCGGCCATGCCAGCGGTTGTCCACAGGGTGACATCATCTGCGTAGATCGTGAACCGAACTTCCGGTACAGCCTCCAGGGCCAGGGCAAGATCTGTCATCTCCAGGTTGAATAACGCCGGCGAGAGGACCGCTCCCTGTGGGACTCCGATGTTGTTGGGTTTCCATTGACTCCTGGTGTTGCCGATCGCAACCTGATAAGTGCGGTCTTGCAAGAAGGTCTTGATGAAGTTCAGAAGCCTGCCGCTAATCATGCGCTTCTTTGCTGCCTCAACGATGGTCTTGTGAGGGATGGAGTCGAAGGCCTTGCGTAGGTCGATGGCAACGATTGTTCGGGGCTGGCTCTTGAATAGTATCCGCTCGAACATGTCGTAGTGGATCATTGCAAGGCTGTCTTGTGTTGCTAAATGGGGTCTGAAGCCCGTCTGCATGGGATGAAGAGCTCCTGAGGTCTCGAGGATCCATGTCAGACGTGCGTTGACCATCCGTTCAAGGACCTTGCAGAGGTTGGACGTCAGCGAGATGGGCCGAAGGTTAGCGATGGTGTGCGGAGCCTTGCCGGGTTTCGGGATCGGGATGACGGTCGATCGCTTCCACTCGGCAGGGATCTTCCCTTCAATCCAAATCCGGTTGAATTGGCTCAGAAGCTCTTCCATGGCTTTCTTGGGGAGGTTTCGGAGGGCCGTGATAGTAATGTGGTCAGGGCCAGGTGCTGACTTTGTATTTGCTGAGCCAAGAGCTTCGACGAGCTCCCCCAAGGTAAATAGTGCGTCAACTGGTTGCTCTTGAAGAATGGGCTGTTTGGCGTAGACACTGTCCGGCGGAGGTTCGGCTTGCTGTGGGAAGAAGTGATCTCCGGCTTCCTCCGCCAGTTGTTCCTCAGTAATGTTGAGACGGAGAGCTAGATTGCTCCCCGTGTTGTGTGCTTTGGTCTTTCCGCTGAGCCCTTTGTACGTATTCCACACTTTGCGGTAGCCCGTCTTGTGGTCGAAGGAGTTGCAATGGCTTCGCCAGATTGTTCGGACGAGCCCCTTTGCATACTTCTTGGCTTTGGCTGTAGCGTGTGGTTCAAGCGGATCTTGTTGTGTAGTGATCGCTTGGCCCTATAGCTTTGGAGCTTTCCGAGGCGTGTGTCCCACAAGTTGGCTAGGTGAAGGTCGGGTGGTGGTGAGTCCCCTTTTACCTGGTATTCTTTCCTTGCTTCCTTGAGAGCAAGTTGAATTCTCTCGTTCAGCGGGAGCCCCTCCAGTCGGCTCATAGCAGTACGAAAGGTGTCCCATTTGATAAAGGCTACTCGTCGCTTTGGGACAGTCGAGATGAGGAGGTCGGTGCGGATAGGAAGATGGTCACTGCCCATTGCATCTTGCAAAACTTGCCACTTAATCCGCAGCTTCGGGGACGTCCAAGTTAGGTCGGGGGAAGTGTCGTTGTGATTTGTATTTTGCGCTAGCCGGGTGGGGGTATCCGGGTTATTGCACAGCTGAAGATTGGAATTCTCGCACGCCTTCTTGATGTTTTTGCCTCGAGCGTTCTTGTCCGGGTATCCCCAGGCAGTGTGTCGAGCGTTGAAATCCCCTGCCAAAATGGTGTGGCGCTTCGGTTCCACGAGCCGGTTGATCCAATTGGCGTTGTTGGCTCCCACGGACGGCCGTATGTACGTGTTGTGTACGTCGATGACTGTGTCTCCGAGCTTGACCTGCGTGGAGACGACCTCTTGGACGTCTGAGCAGGCCAACTCGGAATCTAGCTGTATTTGTGGGTGTTTTTTCTTGATGAGTATGGCCACAATGCCGTAATTGTTTGTCTTTCTTTCGATGCTCGGGAGTAAATACGTGTTGTAACCTTTAATTTTGATTCTGCCTACATTAGCCTCTTGGAGGAGAATAATGTCAGGTTGGCGGTCATCGAGTTCTTGCAATCGAATTCTAAGTTCTGGAAGCTTTTGCAGCAACCCTCCACAGTTCCATTGGAGGATCCACGGCGAAGGCTTGGGGCTGCGTTTGTTTTGCTTACGCGGATTCTGCCTTGTGGATTTTTGTGTTTCTGCGCTAATGCTTGCAATTATGTGTGTTAATGAGCCTGTGTATGGCTGCCGTGAGCGCGCAAATTTGTTTCTCCATTCGCACGAAACCTGCTTGCTGAGCTTGAAAAGTTTGTATTATGATGTCGGGCTGCTGGGACTGATGCGCTGGCGATACCACGGGCTGGAGGACTCCCGCGGTCATAGCCGCATACGATGTCCCCCCATTTTGGAGCGCTGGTGGTGACGCAAACATTAGGGCAGGCAGGGGAGGTAGGGGCTTACCATGTGCCTCTGGTCCTGAGGTTTTCCGTTTGTCATTGCGCCGCGGTGGAATCGCTCTTTTCGGGCACTCATTGCTGGTGGCCAGGTGGGCTCCGCCGCAGTTTACGCACTTCGGGGCCTGCGCGCATCCTTCCATACCGTCGTGCTCAGAGCCGCACGTTCCACAACGGGCAGAGCCTCCAAGGCACACATCCATCTTGTGTCCGATCCCATGACACCGGAAGCACACGAGGGGGCGCGGGCGGTACTCGCGCACGTCGAGCACTTCACACATGTACCTCACTTTCTTGAGAAGAACTCTCCCTTCGAAGGTCACGAGGATGGTATTTCCTTTTGCGCCGATGGGCCTCGCTGCCGCAACTTTGTGATCCCTGCAGTCGATGTCTTCCCGCAGTGACTCAGGAGTCACCGTGTTTCCCTGACCAGGAAGATAAATAACTCCCCGGCACTGGTTTCCGGCTAGGGCTTTGTATGGCTGTAGTGGGAGTGTTTCCTCCCCTTTTCGTATTTCTCGGACTTGGAGGAGCTTCTCCACCATGAGCGGGTCCCGTGTGGGGATGGCGATAGCATTCGCTTTTTCATTTCGATGGACTGTGTAGCCCTCCATATTGTCGATCCCGGCCTGCTTGACGGCTTCGCGGATCTCTTGTCCAGTGAAGGCGCTCACTTCCTTCTTTCCAATGGATCGAAGCACCACAGTTTGCGGTGGGGTTAAAATAGGTGTTGACCCTTCCGCGTCTCTTGCAGCCAGTGGGCTCCGTCTCCTTTTCTTTGGTGTGGCGCCCGGGAGCGGCCACTCTTGGGGGAGCGGTTCCTCCATGCTCCGCGACGCAGCCGGCGACTCCGTTCCGTGCGATGTGGACTGTTCCGTCTCCCGGGACCCCGCGTTCCTGCGTCTCGATTTACGTTGCTGCAATGGGTCTTGTTGCCACGCCTGCTCAGGTGGGCTGCTGTCGACTTGTGGAGGTGGCATGAACTGCGCCACCAGATGGTTTAGTGCCTCGAGGAATGCCGGGTTCCGCTCGATTATAGCCGCTAGTACACTGAACGTATGTTCCATGTCCTGGGGTGGTAGTGCCTGCGGATGTCCGTAGTGCGTTGGAAAGGTTACTTCTAGTTGTCCGTCATTGCGACTGTTTCCGGCTCCGGGTGGCGGCTGCTGCTGACTGAAGCTGGTTATTTCTACACTGAAGGTATCCAGCTGGGCGGTAGTGGGTCACCACTCGAGCAGGGGTGGTCCGAGGCCAGGTCCGGTGCCGCCCGGAAGGGACCCGTATTACGGCGAAAAGAGGTGTCTTTCGAAAGCAGTGGATAAACACGTCCGAACTCCTCAAAGATTTCCAATCTCCTCCCTCAAAGATTTCCCTGTCCGGCCAGGGTCTAAAACAGCGTGCTCGAACCCGACCAGGCCAATCAGGGTTCGACCCTGGTCCCATTGGCCAGAGGAATCAAAATACAACGCCTACACACAACGCACTTTCGACCAATCGGGTGAGAGCTCATTGCTCCGGGAGTGAACCATAAGCCAAGCCTTGGTTCTCAGAAGCCGAAGATAAAATACGACTTATGGCTTTCCTATCTGGCACAGAAGATACACATGCGCGAACGGCGAGAACCACCGAGACATGTCGGCTGGAGCACTTCAATGCCACCACGAAATGCCGCTGAAACAAAGTAAAAAGAAAGGCACGCCAGGCATATGCAGAATCTATAGGAAGCGCCTGGTCCCCGGACGTCACGGGAGAGTTCCGATACACGACTCCGAGAGCCTCTGAGGCACTTTGTCTTCCAGTAAACGGCCTGGCGACCGGTGACGTGTTAATGTCTCGGCCGTGGGTTCCTCGGCAAACCTTTGCGTCTGGCACCGCGTCTCAAGGTCAAGAGGTAGACGCACGCGGCGCTGAGACAGCAGCCTCTCGTCGGAAAGTTAAGATTCTTCACGTGCGTTCGAAAACCGGGTTCCGCATGAAATGCAACGAAGTGGGTGACGGGGTTCCGCGGCCATTTCCCCGATACCGGGAAAAGCTCATAAACAAGCAAAATTCCAACTTGTAACGGCACGGGACCCCCGGAAACGCGACACCCGACTCCCAAAGCGCCTCCCCACTTACCACCGAAGCGCCGTCAGGCGGCTTAACAAAACAGAGCGGGGTATGCCGTCGTGTTGATCGGAAAAAAGTAATACATAAAGGCGACCACCTCTACAATGCTGAAACGCAAAAACGGAATAATTAATTTCAATATACGTCGAGGAAGTTCACTACTTTAGTGGAGTGCGCATTGCTATGAGAGACAAGTGAGAATGTTGAATTAATTATGAGCTGGTACTTCGCATGCTTTATTTCCTATAGCACCCTAAGAGAAGTTGTACCTACCACTCCAGGCTCCTCAAAGACGTGCGAAAAGCACACCAACATCAAAAAAACGAGAAAAAAAAAAAACGGGGATTGTCACCTTAAAACAAAAATGCATAGAGAAGTCTTCAAAAGTGACTCCAAAAAAGTTATAAAGTAAACTAATAAAGCCACAACAACTTGCATATTACAAATTATAGATTATGTGTATTATGAATTTGTATATTATAATTGTATATTGTAATTTGTGTAGTATGTTAAGGTAAGCTAGTTGGATAAGCATTATGAACAATAAATATCGCGAACGACAGACAAGGGCATGAACATTTACAATGAGGGGGCCATTGATGTAGCAATGCGCCGAGAAACTGAGGGAGAGGAGGAAACGATAACGCGTGGGGTCGTCAGAACTCTGTGTTGTGGTTCGAATGATTAGGAAGATACAGGAACACACACGTTAGCCACGTTCGGTTCGCCGGCATCCCCTGAACTGGTGCACAAAAGTGTAGGGCCATGTACTTCCGGTGTGTGTATTTAGAAAAGACCGGGAGTGCACCACCCTACACTTTTCTGCACTGGCGCAGGAGGTGTGGGTAAATTGATAGAAGCTATTGAATAATGACGAATTATGTGTAAGGCACGCAGAAGTTATCGCGACGAATATACAGAAAGCTGAAGTATCGTTTACTATATGCGCGGTGTATAGACCGCCTAGTGGAAGCTTAAGTCTGTTTTATGAAGTATTCCACAAAATAATGAACTCCTTTAATAACAACGACTACATCGTTATAGCAGGTGACTTCGATATTGACGTCATGAGCAAAACAACATTTGGAATCCAAGAATACTTAGTCATATTGTGTAATTATGGGTTACGAAAAATGATTGACGGCTCAACTAGAGAGGGGTCTCTTGCTGATAAAGTTACGAAAACGGGCATTGATCACATCGTAGTACGCACAGGCAACTTCATGTCTATATGTCTACCGTTTCATAGAGCGATATGTTCATATCGCTCTATGAAACGGTAGTGGAGACACTCGGAAGTATATATGAACGCTCGAATATAACGATCGAACTAAAACATGGGAATGCTAGTAACAAATTAGTTAGGAAAAAAACTATGGAATAGGTGCAAGAAATATCCCGACGATACGTTATTAAAGGAAGAGTATAGGCAGCTACGAAACAGGGTGAGAGCAAAAATTAGGGTGTCGAAAAAGAAGTTTCATATGACGCAACTCAGCCAGAGTGGTAAAAACATAAATTAAGGAAACATGAAATGTTGTAAACCAAATCATTGCAAAACCACCCCGAATCAGTGCAGACCAGTGTATAAAGAAACATTTCGATGTAACCGACTTTGACTCGTTGAGTAACGACTTCAATAATGTTTTTGTTAAACATATGTAAAATCTGCGCAGTCGGGTAAGCAGTACTGCAGTGAAAGCAAATTTATTGGGATATTTACGAAACTCTGCCTACATTCTACGGATAACAAAATTGAATCTTCAGGACATAATTTGCACAATGCAAATAACAAGGCCGGCAGCATACGACAAAATAAGGGTCAGAGACTTGAGGGTCAATTTAAACAGCTTGAAGCAAATCATCCTTGCAATTCTGAATGGAATATTTGATACGGGAAAAATACTGGACAAGATAAAAGTTTCAATAGTTAGACCAATTTATAAACAAGAAAAAAAAAAGAAATCAAACCACAGGCCGATTGCGTTGTTGCCAGTGATCTCCCAGATAATGGAAAAGTTTGTTTTAAAAACCATGACCTCGTTTTGCGACAGGTTCTCATTGATAAACAGCGGTCAATATGGCTTCCGACAGCAGAAAAGTATGACGCTCTTGCTGGAAGACGTGACGGAATTTATAAATGAGAAACTAGATAACAATCAAATAGTACTGGCAATATTCATAGACCTAATGAAAGCATTCGATACGATTGATCATTCCATATTACTTGATAACCTCGAAAATCTGGGTTCAGAGGACCGTATTTCAGACTCTTTAAAGACTGCTTTAACGACCGCACTCAAAGAGTCAAAATTGGAAACAATGTCAGTGAGGCCGTCGACCTTAACTACGGTGTTCCACAGGGATCGGTATTAGGCCCAATGCTCTTTAATATATATGTGAACGACCTCGCTTTGCTGCATTTGAACTCGAACATTTATCAGCACGCTGATGGAACGGCTCTAACATCAAACAAAAACTACAATATTGCAGTGTCCTCTCTACAACAGGGTATCAACCAAGTTATGACTTGGTTTTCAAGAAATTATATTTTCGTAAACACAAAAGAAAACTACTCTAATGAGCATCTCGGCCCATCAAACACGTATTAATCTTAGGGAACCGATTTTCTTACATACAGCAGAATGTAGGAATTGTCACTGCTCGTCTTACTGTACGCTACAAAAACCAAGTGCCTGGGCATACATCTCGACAAATGTTTGAATTGGAATGTGCACATAGATCACTTAATGAGCCAATTGAGGGTAATCGCATCATACCTGTGTAGGCTGCAAAGTTACGCGGATCCGAATCTGAGGCAACAATCTACCAAATGCTAGGTGAGTCGAAATTGAGATATGGAATAACCATACATGCTTCCAGATCCGATTTTAAAAGGCAAAAAATAAATAATACGATAAAAAGGATGGTAAAGAGTATCGTCTACGGAACGCGGCTTGAGCATAATGCATTTGAAAAGCAGCTCTCCGACCTGAATTTATTGCCAATAGAAAAGCTTTTGAGGTTTGTTATTCTGACAAAATATTACTTCACACCGGATTTTAAGCCAGAGGCAACGGGACAAAAGCAACTCAGAAAAACTGAAAAATTTTATTGTTCCGAGAATGTACACATATTATGGAAAGAGGTTAAGGAAATATTATATACCGCGTTTTTTCAATGAACTATCGGGTAATCTGCAGAGCCTGTCGTCGTTTAAAATAGCAAAAAGAGAAACAATGAAATAATGTCAATGTGCGCGCACATAAACACCAAGTATGTGTTGCTGATTTATTTATGATTTGCCATAACATGAACTCGTAGTGCTTTTTTCATCATGTGCTTTTTGATTTCGCAATGTTTAAAAAAAAAGGAAAAGAAAATGTGTGCAGGGTTTTGTTCCGAAATAGTTTGCCCCATTCAGTGTCAATGATTCTTGATTGTATAATTTCAAAGGCACAGCTGCTCCGTTTTGTGTATATTATTTTACTGTTGTTGTTGTTGTAGTTTCTCTTTCTTTGTCCAGTGTAGTCCGGTGTACTGCCTGTACTAACACACAAGCACAAAAGTGCTTTCGTAGAAGGGTTCAAATGTTCGTAAAATGAAGCGAAAATAAACTATCACTATTACTGTTACTATCTACAGACACAGGCACATTGACATAGACATTTGGCTCTAAACTTCAAACGAAGTTCAGTCCTGTAGTGTCTATGTGTTGCTGCCCATGTCTGTGCTTCGCGCTATTTATTGTTCATAATACTTTATAATATAAAATTTCATATTTCGAAACAGCTTGTGAAACACGTATGGTTGTAGCATTCTTGTAGCACAGAGATTAATGCCAGACCAGAGAGGAAGGTTAGCAAAAGTGACGTCATCACTTTTTGCATTCGATTACATCACGACGCCTTTGACAGATAACAAGTGGTAAAAAGGCTCACAGCATGCCCTGTGAAAATTGCAACACGGCTCGTTTTTTTTGTTTTCTGAAATAAAAGCGTCTTACTCTAAATCCTGCCAAATTTCAGTGTGAGAACCGAATTTAGAAGAGGAAAAACTATAAAAGGTCGCTCTTAACTCAGCTGTTTTCTGTGCTCCAGCTTCCCCATAAAAATAATTTGTAAAAGGTCATTCTTATTTTTCAATGTTTTTAGGTATAGCGAGGTAATCGCAAATGAAAATTTCGTCCTAGCTCCGTCTCCTGTTGCTCAGCGGGCGCAAAAGAGAAAGTGAAGATGGTGAAAAAACTAGCGAAAGTGACATCATCATTGGTGTTGACCCTTGCTCTGTTTTCAACCGTACCATCTTGTAATGAGCGGCCAATGAAACTTAATTCAGCGAGGGCCCGCTATAGCCGGCTACGAAATGCCAACGATGACGGAACGACGCCTATGACAAATAAGAGGGGCATCACCCCGCGCGCTCTGCGGCAATTGCTTCGCGTAATTTTTCGAGATAAAAAATGGTTTACGTTATATCCTGTCCAATTTTGGTGCAATACCCAAATTCGCGCAAAAAAAAAAAATGTTAGGATGCCGCTCCAACCCAGCCTATTGTTTTAAGTGTTTTTGCTTGTCCTTAAAGGGCCTCTGACACGCCAAAAAAAAAACTTTTTTTTTCACGCTAGGCGTTGAAATGGCATGTCAAGACATTACAAAACAATTGTTTCATTAAAGAGTTGCGTAGTTTTTTTTATAAAAATAGAAATAGGAGGCCGAATTCAAAGTTACCGCCAGTGTACTGTGACGTAACAATGTACCACGAGGTGTCGGGGCGGTCAGAAGGGAGGCATCGACCTACGTCACCAAAAGTGGGTTTGCAGGAAGTCACGTGAGTTTCACTCCTCGTGCTCTCCGCAACCGTGCCTAAGACTTTTTTCCTGCTCTTTGTACGAGCGATTGTAGAAAATGAAGTTTCAGTTCCACTAGCTATTTATCGCTGCACCGTTGATTAGTTTGCGTGCTGTAAAAGTTAAAGACGAAGAGTCAGTAAGGTCAGTGATGAAGGCGTTGCGAGTACAATCCAGTGTACGAGTGCATGCGATCAGTCCGATGATACAGAGCTATGCTGGGTGCAAAAAAAGCTATCAAGTCTTGAAAAAAAAATTTAGAACGCTCGCAGAAATTAGGATTGCTTGCGTACGACACGCGCAATTGCATTGCTGAAGGTTCGGATAGCGTTGTCGTCGAATCATTGTGTACTCTCCAGGCTTAAGATGTCTGCCGTCCCTCGGAAATGCATGCAGTGTGATCTCTTCTTCAGTTGCTAAAATACCGGGATAGTCCCTCACACAGCACCTTCTAGGCATTGTAGTTGATCACGTCAATTCACTGACTCCTCTTCTTCTACTTTTACAGCAACATTAAGCGATGAAAAGCAAATAAAGGAAACCTTGTCTGATAGGATCGCTCGTGGAGGTGCGGAGAACAACAGAAATATTAAAAAAAAATATTACACGCGCTCGCGGTAAGCACGAGGAGGGATACAACTCACGTGACTTCCGGCGATTCCACACTTCTGACCGCCCCGACACCTTGCGGGACACTGTTACGTCACAGTGCACTGGCGGGAACTTTGAATTGGGCCTCGTATTTGTATTTTTATAAAAAAAAACTACGCACCTTTGTAGTGAAACAATTTTTTTTTAATGTCCTGACATGCCATTTCAACGCCTAGCATGAAAAAAAAATATTTTTTTTTGCGTGTCAGAGGCCTTTTAAACAACCATGCAGTGACTACTTATATGTTTGTCATACTATAGGGGCTGTGTACGAAGTACATAACCTTGCACGAAAAGAAAATAATTGTGATTATAACCTTATGGTACAGTTAACTAGTTTTTAATCTGAACTGGCGAGCGAAGAGATTCTATCCTATTTTTGTTATGTAAGCTTCTTTTTTCTTAGAGCGCAGCTCTTAGGCGCCCGTTTCCGGCTTAAGCGGCGTCGGTGTCGCCGTCGCCGTCCCTGTCGGTATAACCCTAAGGTCACATGACCCCCCCCCCCCCCCGAGGTCACGCGACCCCGCCAAGGTCACGTAACCCCCCCCCCCCCCTCTTCCGAGGTCACGTGACTCCCCAAGGTTACGTGACTTCAAGTTCAAGTGACCCCCCAAGGTCACGCGACCCCCCCTCAAGGTCACGTGACCCCGCTCTCTCCTCCTTCTCAAGAGCTGCGCTCTAATTCGGTGTTACAGGGAGTTGTAAACGGCTTTCATTTTTTTCCGAACCGCAATCAATATAATTTGAGTTTAAATTGACTTGACCTCCACCGGAACAGTTCCGTTACCGTTGGCTGCCGAACTTTTGTCAACGCAGGACGCTTGAACCGTCACATGACCACAAGCAAGTCCAATAAGGCCATTCGAGACACGTACTAACTGCAATATATATATTTTTTTCCGTTTGATTATATGTTTGGCTGTAAATGCAAGCGATATATGTTGTCCTTATACGAAGTGAATATACAAAAAACAATATATAAATCTAAAAAATGCAATATTATAAATGTAAAGTATTTTATGTTTGATGTGTTCTTGTGTTCTTATCAACGTATATTTTGTAATATTGCCGCGCGCGCAGCTGGCTAAGTATACAGCGTGCCCGTGGCAGAACGGTTGTCGTGCTTGGCTCCCACACCACGAGCAGAGGTAAATACCATATACCTTCGCCAATAACTCCTCCGAAAACCCATTGGAGCGGCGGCGAACGGGACAGTGGCGACTCAGCGGAGGCAGACGACGCAATGGAAAAGTATAAGCTCCGCGACGTCCTCGAGCTTTGCGCGCCCCGTTTCGTCACCCCAACAGCTGAAATAATTTATTACGGCCAGTCTGCTTGAAAAGTGGAATTGACTGATCCCAACTGCAAGGACATTCAAATAAGAAGGCGCGCAAAAACAAAACTATAGCAGTTTATTTAGCGCTCTCAAACGCCACTCAGGGGATCACACGGGTTTGAAGCGTATCTGGGAAGCAGAAACAGCGCGTTTAGCTACTCGAACTACGTCGTAAGAGGTTACTGTTTATCCGTTACAAACTGCGTTGTCACAAGAATAAGTGATAATTAAAACGTGTGCAAACAACATGTCAAGATTACCAGAGCAAGCGTACCAGCCGCTGCAGCATAACAAAAACAAAATGCAACGAGAAAAATGATCGTGAAAACATTTTTCGAACTTTGCTGGAAAGATACGGTCCTCATCGCAGACGAAAATAAAAAGAAATGGAGAACAGTCCCAAAAAACGGCGAATAAAATAAAGTTAGCACACGATACAAAGATACAAATCACCCAGCAAAGAAACTTTTTTAACGAGTGGGCTTGGCGGCAGCACGACCGGCAGCATGCTCAGCAACCCATTCTGTTTCCTGGTACAGGTCGTATCAGTTCTACTCGGACACCAAACGGCATCGTATGGCTGCTTTCAAGCGACAAGTCCCGATAGGAACGACGGGCTTGGCTCCGAATCTTCTGCTCTGGGCGATCGCTGCGTCATCGTCGAGCCTTTCGTGCCCCTCATCAGCGAGTCTTCGTTTGTGTCGACATCGGTGACGTCCCATCACGTGGTTCGCCTGAAAGCTACAAGAGCGCCAGCGACACCGGACTCTCTCAGTGGGCTTGGCGGCAGCACGACCGGCAGCATGCTCAGCAACCCATTTTGTTTCCTGGTACAGGTTAGTGAATATTTACCTTGTGGCGGTTATCAAAGTGATAACCGTTTTTTGGTGCTGCTGCCTTGCCAACCTACTGTAAAACGCTTGATAAATTTTGCTACTTCTGTTATTTCTTGGCCGCGAAATTTGTTGGTCTGTGGTGATGTGGAGGCAAATCCAGGGCCCACCGACAGAGAGCTTTTGTTGGAACTTCTTGCCGGCCAGAGCAAGATGAATGATACTGTTCTAAATGTTCTTTCCTCTCAAAATGAAATTAACAAAAAAATGACTGCGTTAACTGAACGAATTGATGGACTGGAGCGGCAGATAACCGGTTTAAACGCGGTGACCAAGCAAATAAAGGACATAGAAGCCGCAGTATCAGGATTTGACGCACAATTATCTTCACTCCATGCTAAAGTAGATGATTTAGAAAACAGAAGCCGCAGAAATAATTTGATAATTTATGGTATAGACGAGTCTAATACTGAGACAGTTGAAGAGCTTGAAGAGAAGGTAAAAAACGAGGTTTTTCTACAAAAACTAGGAATAACAATCACCGGAATTGAGAGATGCCATAGGCTTGGCCGAAAAGTTGAAAACAAGCCCCATCCAACTATCCTCAAGTTCATCGATTACCGGGAAAAATTAGCAATATTAAGGTCATCTTATAAATTAAAAGGCACTAAGGTATCAATATCTGAGGATTTCTCAATCAGAGTTCGCGAAATTCGAAAGCATTTATGGAAAAGTGCGGCTAACGAGAAAGAAAACGGAGCAAAAGTTAAACTAGTTTATGATAAGCTGAATGTGGACGGTGTGCTGTTTGGATGGGATGAAGGGAAGGGTTCACGCTTCAAGATAAGCAAAACAGATAAATGACGGTGTAGAAGTGCTTCTCGGTCATTGCGCTTGTTGAATGTCAATTGTAGAAGCGTCCTTAACAAGGCCACAGAGTTGGAAGGAATTTTGCTCTGTCATGATCCTGATATCGCCGTTCTCACTGAGACTTGGTTAAATGCTACGATATATGACAGTGAATTTGTCCCTGCTGGCTACAGCGCACTCAGGAAAGACCGTGGTAGTAAGGGTGGTGGTGTGTGTATTCTTTTTAAGAACTTCCTAAATATAGTGAGCATGCCTGAAATACCTGATACCGAGTGTATTTTTTGCAAAGCGTACGATGGTAAATGTAAATACATTATTGGGGCATTTTATAGACCCCCTGCATCTTCTACGGCTGTTCTTGATAATTTAGAAATGTATCTCGATACACATGTGAAGCCTGGTGATCGAGTTATTTTGGTAGGAGATTTTAATTTGCCAAACGTTGACTGGTCAAATTTTTCACTGAAACATCAAAATGATAACTTAGGCGAAGCAATGTTAGACATGGCCTTTAAATATGACTTACTGCAGGTCGTTGAGGATTTCACGAGAATCCAAGGAAACTCTGCATCTATACTTGACCTTGTTTTTGTAAGCGGTACAATTTCGTCTAAATCTAGATGTGAAGTAATCCCTGGTATTTCTGATCACAAAGCAGTATTGTTAACCTTAGATGTTTCTGTAAATAGAAAAACCAAGTCGAAGTGTTATCCAAATTTTTCTCGTGCAGATGATGTCTCTATTATAGACATGCTTTCATTTAATTTAGACGATTTTGTAAACAATACTGGTGATGTAAATGATCTTTGGAATTTGTTTAAAGTTATTGTAAGCGACTGTATTGACCGTTTTGTGCCAGTAATTGTAAAGAAGCAGAACAAAAAGAACCCCTGGATTTCTAGAAAGGCCTTACAGTTAAAAAGACAATTGAAACGATTGAAAAAGAAAATGAAAACAAGCGCCGACTCGTGTGAACTGTCTGAAAAATTTCTTGATCTTTCTTTGGAACTTAAAACCCAAGTTACAGTTGATAAAAGTCGGTATTTCGGCGAATCTTTGCCAAACTTCATATCTACTTCACCGGAAAAAATTTGGCGATTAATATCTCCACATTCTAGAGATTGTGATGTTTTCGAAATTGGTGGTAGCTTAACCCATGACGAAAAAATAATTTCAAACGCATTTAATAAACATTTTAAATCGGTGTTTACTCAAGACGATGATGTGTTACCAAATTTTGACGCTGACTATCCACCTATGCCTGATATTGTAATTAGTGAATGTGGTATATTGAACATGCTTTTGAAATTGGATGTAAAAAAATCCCCTGGGCCTGATGGTATCCCCAATGAATTTTTATCCAGGTATGCTGAATGGGTCTCAAAATATTTGTTTGTTTTGTTTTCACGATCGCTGTCCGAAGGTCAGGTTCCAGACGACTGGAGAACTGCCAGAGTCAAACCACTTCATAAGAACGGAAACAAGCGCTGCATTCAAAATTACCGTCCAATTTCATTGACTTCAACTACTTGTAAACTTCTTGAACATATAATATATAATCATTTATCAAAATTCCTAGACGAACACAACATCTTGACTAAAAATCAGCATGGATTTCGAAAAGGTTTTTCAACATGTACTCAATTAATTGAAACTGTTCACGATTTCTCGTGGGCAATAAACAATAGAAAACAAATTGATGCTATTTTTATGGATTTTTCGAAGGCATTCGATAAGGTCTCGCACAAAAAGTTTCTATACAAATTGGAAAAAATATTTCAGAACACACAGTTAGTTAGATGGATTTCAGCATACCTTTCAAATCGTCGACAATTTGTAGTTTATGGTGAATATTGCTCTGAACAACTTTCGGTTGACTGGCGTTCCCCAGGGCTCTGTGCTCGGACCTCTCCTTTTCTTGTTGTTTATTAATGATATAGTAGAAGATGTTCCGGTAAAAATCAGGTTATACGCTGATGATTGTATAATTTACTCAGAAATAGCTAGTACTTCCGATCAGCTTTTGTTGAATAGAGCTTTTCAAAAAATCACGGAATGGTGTACGCAGTGGCAAATGACTGTTAACTTTGAAAAAACTGTTTTTATGAGAATTACACATAAAAGAAATCCTTTAAAATTTGTTTACAATACTAATAATATTCTTCTATCAGAAGTTACACAATATAAATACCTTGGATTATGGATCACTCATAATCTTACTTGGACAAAACAGCTTGACTACGTAACTTCAAATGCTCTTCGAAAGTTATTCTTTCTTAGAAGGACTCTAAGACTTTCTACCCCTTCCTTGTGTCTTTTAAAATATAAAGCCATAGTCTTGCCAGCATTAGATTACGCGGCTATCATTTGGGATCCCTTCACCAAACTAAACATTAACAAGCTGGGTCGTGTGCAGAAAAAGGCAGTTCGCTACATTTACAATAGCTTTGGACGAACCTCTATAACCGAACTTTTAACCAGAGCTAACTTAAAGTCATTATCTCTCAGAAATCAGCATTCTCGACTAAAATTTTTGTATCAATTAATAAATGGACATTATAGGATAGATCTGTCTCACTTAATAAACTTCTCATCAGGCTACGCTACTCGTCAGAGGCATGCGCTAACAATAACTCCTTTTCAATCGCACAATAATTGCTTCAAGTACTCTTTTTTTCCGCGAACGGTAACTAATTGGAATAGCCTTTCTGAAAGTGTCGTTATGCAGCCATCATTATCTTTATTTGAATCCCTTCTAAATTAGTTTTGTCCCTCTGAAAAATATTTGTTTGTTTGTTTCTGCGACTTGTTTGCTATTTTGTATGCCTGCATGTCTTGTCAATCAAGTGTATACCCACCTGATAAAATCCCTTTCAGGGGTTGCAGTATCAATAAATAAATAAAAATAAAATAAATAAAAATGACGATCGTTGCGCAAGTGGTCCTAGCCGTCGGTGTTGAGATCACAACAAACAAAGCGGAAGCAACACGACGAAACTAATCAAAAAAAGAAAAGAGTTCCCTTTTTTTCAGCTGCTTGTTACACGTTTGTTTATTTGCTGCGCAGTGTTGGTAGGACCTAAGAACAAAAGAGGGGAAAGGAATCACATAGTACAGCTCACACCGCCCGGTAAATAAGAGTCGCACGTTGCAATCTGGTACGTGCAAGCAGTGCGTGACATGTTTTGCTTTCGCATTTCTTTTCCCAGAGACCCTGGCAGGTTTATGGTTTACTGGCTTGACGAAGCAGTTCAAAAGTACATTCAAGTACTTGTGTACGTACGTGTTTACGCAAGCTTTGCACACCGTGCTTTTGTTTCAAGTGTCAATCAGCGGCCTCAAGTCTGCCTTCAGTTGAATTCATCTCGGTGCAATATATCAATGAAATGAGTGTCAAAGGCAGGGTTGATGTTACCGGCTTGGTGACAAGCTAAGTCGGAGGATGGTGTCATTTTCGCTTGCGAAAATTTCTTGTTCTACAACAAAATGTCTTTCGTGGTGTTTCATGTTTCTGATTGCAGTTCAACTTGGCAAGCATGATGACAGAGAGCGCTACCTTTGGGCGGAGTATTGACGTTCGGCGATGCCTAGTTTATTTTTGCGGTAAAAAAAACTGTACATTTTTTTTTGTGACACACTGTATGTGGAGTTGTCATAATCGTCTATTGAGGCGTCAGTGGCGATTTCGAAGCCAGACTTGGATAGCTCTTCCAGTTTAAGTTGAATGCTGCAGCAACTTAATTAACTACTCACGTTTGTTCGGTCTTTGGGAAACGGAAGAAGAATATTCCACCAGATCGGGCAAAAACTTGTCTTTGCGGTTGTAGGCCGCACAGGGCATGCCTGCGATCTCCAAGTATGCGCTGGTGTTTGCCCAAAGGCGGCCGGTTGATCAACAAACGATGCGCCATAGTAGATATGCCCGAGTATACAAACAAAATTCGAATAGAAATGTATAACGAGCTTACAATTTTTAATATTTTTAAGTAAATCTAAAAGCATATATGAATATTTTTAATTAGAAACTTCATCGAAGTCGAAAATAGGGGGTTATCGCTGACGACAGTGGTAGAAAAGAAAAACGTCAACAAAGTTTCAGGCGGCCCACAGTCCTTAGTACTCAAAATAAATTAATTAATTGAAGCTATGCATGCTTTAAAGTTGTTCAGCAGTAATTGGAGCAACCAAAAAACTCGTGTTTGTAATTTTATTTTTATTCGTTTATAGATTTCGAGAAGAAAACACTCATATCCTTTGCATGCTTAGGGAGCAATGTGAAGGGATTGCTCAGTTTTCATGCAGAGCCGTGTCCTTCTTTTGTTTATCTGATCGACCAATATTCAGCGTGGACCTCGTTCCCGGGAAGGTGCAGTCTTGGGTGGGGGTTGGGTGGTCCATCCGGTTATGTCTGCTGTGCATGCTATACCAGCATTTTGGGCTTCGTCGTTGTATTTTTTTGTCGATTCCAGTGACTAGAAAATAATTTATTTTTTAGTATGACTACCGTAACATTGTAACTTTACGGATGCGGATTAGCGAATAAAATCATACATACAGTTGTTTTTCTTATTTAACTTTTTCGAAATAACCCCCGAATTTTTTTGAAACAATAATAACGCAGTTTTTACGTACACCTCTTTGTTGTCCCGTTAAAGGGGTACTCCGGCGATTTTTGAGCTACCTTAACTAACTATATTTTCTGACTCCTCGGCCTTTACCCTTTCCAGTACGCTATTTAGTATCGTGAAATTCATAATAGTTATTGCAAAATCGGCAAATGAAAATGATGCAAAAACCAACATTCAAATATACCCGCCCTTTTCAGTGCCGTGACGTCAGTGGAAGGCAAGCTTGCCAGTCGGGCGAGCAGTCTAATAAATAGAATATGCCAATCATTTGTTCCGTGCTGGAGCGCGGGGACTGGAGCGAGCTTCCAAAGCATTCATTTGACACCATGAAACTGCTTCGAATCAGTTGGCAACAAATTCTACAGTCCAAAGAGTGAACCCCTGCACTTCCACTGACGTCACATATGCCAATCATTTGTTCCGTGCTGGAGCGCGGGGACTGGAGCGAGCTTCCAAAGCATTCATTTGACACCATGAAACTGCCTCGAATCAGTTGGCAACAAATTCTACAGACCAAAGAGTGAACCCCTGCACTTCCACTGACGTCACTTTTTCTTTGTTGCCAGTAGGGACTTCGAGCTTGAAAAATACGGTGAGGACCAAAACTGTAAATTCAATAACTTCGTGAAAAAAAATTATTTTGACCTAATAATTGGGATACTATTTTGGCGATGTTGTTCTGCGAGTTTAGCAAAATTTCAAGCAAATTGGGGACCATGAAGGAATCGGCGGAGTACCCCTTTAAGTACGCGGTCAAAAATTATTACCACGTCATTGTTACATTTTTTCATAAATACGAAAATTGGCAAGCAATTTCCAGATTTTTATGGTCACTTCTTGTCATTAGGTACGTATATACTTCCGACAGCTTGTTATGACTGACAGATTTAATCTTCAACTTTCGAATGGATGATTTGTCGAAATTGAGAATAGTAAAGCCTGGAACCAGTGTTGTACACGTTCCCCGAAAAAAGGAACAAAAGCTCGTTCCTCGTTCCTTCTTAATTTCGGAACGCGTTCCCGTTACAAGTTCCATCTGTGAGAAAGGAACTCGTTCCCGTTACAGTTTAAGAAATGGAACGTTTTGTTACATATACGTTAAATTTGTATTTTTCTAATTACTATATTTGGTTAGATCAAGCAAAGTTTTCTTCTTTTTTTTATTTATCCCATCAAATGGGAACACACGAATTTATATGTCGTGATGGAAGGCCACCAGAAGAAGAAAACCAGCGGAATCAAGGTTTTATTTGTTGATATATTCAAGCTTAAAAACCTCATCTTTTAACCAGATTCATGTTTGTGGTGAACGATTCAAAAAAGCCAAATCTACTGTTACCTCACATTGCGCGAGCGTTTTACAACAACCTCACTCGCTTCAGTCTTACGAAGTCACTTGTTCGAACTTAACAGCAGTTGCTCCTCGATGTGGCTGTCCTCAAGACGAACAAGTGAAGGAGAGGGTATGCTTTTGGAAGGTCAGTCCTGAAAACTACAAGTAGTTCTTTGTGAAGGTTGGATTCGTTGTTCAGTTTGAAGGTGGGGGACAAAGGGAGAAGGAATAAAGGTTAATTTTTGTGTATCGTTGAAGTGACCAATGTTCGGAATACAAAAGTGCGTTCGATGTCTGATAACCTGTGATTTTGTTATAACTCTACGTCTCTTTATGAACGTTCAGAAACGGCTGTAGTCGGCCTTAGATTTCTGGGTGTATGAGGATTCGTGGAAGCAAATAACGTAGCTTAGTTTGAAACGCCCCTTTTTGTGTCTTTTCGTGCAACCAAACGTTTTGCTTTTTGCACCGCAGTATCGGGCACTAAAAAAAAAAAAAAAAAAAAGACAAAAACATTGATGTCCACTAACTTTCTAGCAACGGTCTGTTACTAAGTGAGGACCACACAATATGAATCCTAAGAGAAGCAACCAAAACGTGAACGAGTTAAAAACAATATTTTCGTAATGATATAACTTTTATACTTTAAAATTTCCTTCGTAAAAATAGAATCAAAATGACCCCACTAAACAAAAAAAGGAACGCCGTTCCTTTTTTGTTCTAGTAAAAATGTAACGCGTTCCCGTTCCAGTTCCACCGATGTAATATGGAACGGCGGCGCTCCTTCGTTCCTCTTAAAAGGAACGCGTTCCAGGAACGCCGTTCCTTGGAACGCCATTCCGTACAAGTCTGCCTGGAACTACCTCGTGTCTCAAACAGCGGCCAAACTCATCTACCGCAAACATCGGTTGCTTAACCTATCGCGTTCCGATATTGTACAGCGTTGGCCACAGGTGGTGCATTTTTTCTATAAAATTCGCAAAGAGTGAGTTTACCTGAAGAAAAAGAAAAAAAAAGTGAAAGCCGTTTACAACTCCCTGTAACGCCGGATTGGAGCGCAGCTCTTGAGGAGGAGGAGGGAAGGGGACTGAGGGGAGGGTAGACCTCTCCTCCTCCTTCTCCACCTCCTCCCCTCATTCTTTAATATGCTCCAGGGGGTCACCTGATCTCGGGGGGAGGGGGTCACGTGACCTCGGGGGGGGGGGGTGTCGCATGACTTGGGGGGGAGGGGGGGGTCACGTGATTTTGGGGGGGGGGGCACGTGATCTCGGGGGGTCGCGTAACTTTGGGGTGACCTGGGGGTGGTCACGTGACCACCCCCGAAGTCACGTGACCTTGGGGTGACCTGGGGTGTCACGTGACGTCGGGAGTTCACGTGACCTTGGGGTGACCTTGGTTACGCCGACGGCGACGGCGACGGCGACGCCGCTCAAGCCTGAAACGGGCGCCTAAGAGCTGCGCTCTAAAAAGAAAAAGGCTTAACTTCTATGGAAACGCAGTGGAGTCGCTTACTGGTCTTGAAACCATAGGGCGCCTTATGGTTTGAAGACCGGTGGCTTCGCTGCGTTTTCATAGGAGTGAAGTCCGTTTCTTTTTTGTTCTTTTTTCCTCAGTCAAGCTCACTCTTTGCAAATTTTATAGGAAAAAATTGACCAGCTGTGGCCAACGCTGTACAAATTCGTAACGCGATAGGTTAAGAAACCGATTTTTGCGGTCAATTTAAAGAGCCTGGCCGCTATTTGGGTCACGCGGTAGACAAACAACAAAAGGTAGGGGCACGGCGCATGGTGAAATCACTATTTTTTCTCTATTTAAGCATCTCTATTTTTAATATTCTGCAAATAAGACTAATATAAAATCAAACAATAAAGGCAGATGCTGGTGTTATTGAATCTTTTTTTTCTTTTTTTCAAAACACATATTTAAAACGCAGCCTTCGAACCGACTTTTTATCATTATTTGACCTGGTGACCAGTAGTTAGCTGGCCATCTCAAACTATGCCATAAAATCTAGGCGAAGACGAAATAAAAAAAAAAAAGAATAAAAACTACACAGTATTTTGCGGTGCTTCTGCGCAGCATAGCATTTCGACGTAGTCTGCAGTCACGGCCGGACTGGATACGCCGTTTCAGTCCGAGAAAAAAAAAGATGAGCACCATTCAATGTGGGGGCGCTGCAAACCAACTATAGGTATACTTCACAGCGCACACTCAAAGCGAGCTGCTATATATTGCATCCCGATGTTACTAAAACACCTCAGTCGGGAAACTCACCCTTTAAACCCGGACCACTCGTGTCCCCCCAAAACCAAACGAAATAAGATAACAGCGCCGCTCTTTAGCGACGAATGAAAACATGAAAGTTGATTTATCGTGGCCTCCGCGATCTGCTGCCGGCGGCGCGCCATTGCACCGGCCGTCCCATTCGGCGCGGAAGCAAGGGGAGCGGTGTAATTTTGCTAACTCCGTCTCCCGTCGCGAGGCGGCGCCGTTAGCCTAAGGTTAAAGCGAGGCTCATCTGGCCGACACTGCCTGCGATTTCACGTGATCGTCAGTCTTCGTTGTCGAGTTTTCACTGCAGAAAAACCTTGAGTATGTGGTCGATGTATCTTCACTCGTTCCTGCAAGCAGTACAAAGTTAAGGTACGTACGTTGTTTAAATGACATGTTTGTTTTGCATGCAGCCGGAGTGGTTAAATGAAAGTCGAATGATCCTTTTGCAGTTCGTGCAGATTGAATGCCTGTGTGCTGAATGTTTTTGCCACTTTTACGGCCTTTTCGCGAGCTATCACGGCGCTTAGGTTTACCTTTTTATGCCTTACAGGCTGTTTCGAAACAGTGTTGTACGGAACGGCGTTCCTGGAACGCGTTCCTTTTCGGAGGAACGAAGGAACGCCGCCGTTCCATTTTGCATCGGTGGAACTGGAACGGGAACTCGTTACTTTTTTACTGGAACGGAAGGAGGAACGGCGTTCCTTTTGCTTTGCCCAGTGGGGTAATTTTTATTTTACTTCTAAGAGGGCAATTCTAAAAAAAGTATAAAAATAATATACTTACGCACAGCAGGATCTCGTTAAATGTTTTGTTAATTAGGGTTTATTTTTTGCGGTCCTCGCTTGATAACAGTAGGGCGCAGGAGGGATAGTGTACATTGATTCTCTTTTCAGTGCCCGAGAGTGCGGTACAGAAATCAAAACATTTAGTCGAAGGAAAAGGCAGAAAAGGGATGTCTCAAACTCAGCTACTTTCTTTGCTTCCATGAATCATCATACACCCAGAAATCTAAGACCGACTACAACCATCACTGAACTTCTAAAAATAAAAAAAATTAGTTACACTAAAAGAGCAGATTACCAAAAACAAATGCAGCCTTGCATCCCAAACATTGGTCAGAGCACAAAAATTAACCTTCATTCCCTCTCCTCTTCTCCCACCTTCAAACTGAACAACAAATCCGACCTTCACGAAAAAGGACTGGTAGTTTTCAAGACTGACCTTCCAAGAGCCCTACATTCTTTTCCACTTGCTTGTCTTACGGACAGCAATATCGAGAAGAAAGTGTTGTCCAGTTCGAACACAGGACTTTGTTAGATTGAAATGTGTAAGGTTGTTGTAAAACGCTTGAGCAATGTAGGGTAACGGTACATTTGGCTTGTCTGCATAGCCCATCACAATCATGAATAACATGAATAAGGCAAAATAAGGAACATTAATAAGGCAGAACGCTGAGATTTTTTAAAGGTTAATATAACAACGAATGAAACCTTGCTTCTGCTTGTTGTCCTTCCTCTTTATGTCCTTCCATCACGGCACTCAAATTCGTGTGCTGCCATTTGATGAGATCCATAAAAAAAATAAACTTTGTTTCATCTAGCTAAATATGATAATTAACTAAATACAAATGTAACGTATATGTAACGATACGTTCCATTTTTTTAACTGTAACGGGAACGAGTTCCTTTCCCACAGATGGAACTTGTAACGGGAACGCGTTCCAAAAATCAAAAGGAACGAGGAACGAGCTTCCGTTCCCCTTTTTGAGGAACGTGAACAACACTGTTTCGAAATACTTGGCTACAGTAAACTAACTAGGCTATTTTGTGTGTGTGTGTGAGCGCGCGTGTTGTTTCAAGGCGTGTGTGCTTGCGTGTGGGTTCGCGTGCGCACGCGTGCACGTACGGTGTGTGAATGCGTGGGGGTTCCCTGGTTTGCTCGCTCGCTCGCTCGCGTGCGTGCGTGCGTGCGTGCGTAGGTTCGCGCTGCGGGCGTATGTGGGTGGGTTCGCGGCCCGTGTTCATGTGTGTGCGTGCGTATGTGGGCTGGTTCGAGGCGGGTGTTCATGTTTGTTTGTGTGTGTGTGTGTGTGTGTAGGTTCGCACGTGCGCGCGCTTGCATGTGTGTGTGTGCGTGCGCGCGTGGGTGTGATACAGAGAGAGAGAGAGAGCAGCGTAACACCGATAAGCGCTCGAGTGTTGTTTATAGGCAGGCGATTGCAGTAGTCTAAGCTCTAGGGTAGTCTTCCAAGTGTACGAAGCGACAATTTTTTCTTGAGTCTTGGTTTGCTATGATGTATATGTTCCAGGTGTGTTTAGTGGGCTTATGTAGCCTCTGAAATATCGCCGCCTCAAATTTTGCTGTAAGTGAAAATTATATGGTTTTCTGGCGTGCGTTTCACACCGCTGTCCGCTCTGCTTCTGTATTTTTTCAGAAGAATGTATTGCAGCGTGCCTTTCTGCAAGTCGGACAGGAAAAGAAAGCTTGGAATAAGTTTTCATGAATTTCCTGCGAACGATGACCGTCGCCAAGCGTGGCTGAAGGCGATATCAAGAAAAGATTTTGTCCCAAATGACAAATCATCGAGCAGTGTCGTCTGCAGCCTTCATTTTGCGGATTCGGACTACACTCTAGGGTCCACCAAGCTTCGCCGCCTCAAACGGGATGCTGTTCCGAGCATATTTTCAGGATACCCAACCTACATGCACCCACAAAAGCCACAAAAAAGGCGTAAATTGGAGCGAGTGCTACAGGACTCCTTCACACAAAGAAAAGGCATCAAGTTTATCAAGTTGCCATGCCAAAGTGACTGGTTCAGCCTGTGACAGTGCAACCAGCACAGGCCAGTCAAATTCTGATTGCTGGTTGCCATCAGTCCCTGAAGTAAACACAGAGGCAAGTTTTCAAGGTATAGGCCCCAAGGAGGATCAGGTGGCTACAGGTACGAAAACAAGTGCACAAGATGCAGTAGGTGACCTGCAGCGGCCTACTAACTCAGTTGAATGTGCAGCACAAACTTATGATGACCTCCTTCCACACAAGCAGTCAGATGCAAGGGCAATCAACAGAATGAGAGTGCAGTTGTTTAGAAAAGCAGATACTGTAAGGAGGAGACTGCAGCGTTGCGCCGGCGTGTAAAACGTTGCGCCGTTTCATTTCCGCGGAATCATGTGCTTGTTTGTTTTTTCAAATCATATACATATATGCCTGTTTTCCTGTTCCCTTTTCCATAACCAAGTTGAAGTCTAGCGTGTGTTTCGTCTTTTCTTTCTTCGTCCTGTGTTAAAGTTCGCTAGAAGGATGGGTTCACTGGTCACAATTATTCCGGAGCCATCTACTACGGCGCTCCTCATCGCATCTGTAGCGTCGACGCGTTAAACCTCATAATAATAAAAAAAAAATTGACCCAGTTCCAGCCTACAACTTCAACCTTAAAGCATTGCAGGAAGTTTGTCCTATTCAACACTGGATCGGAACAACGGTTTGTAAGAGACCTGTGCGCTGTGAAAGCCTACACTTCACTTACTTTTCTTTTAGAATGAATGCACACAAAAAAATTAATATCGTTAGTACAAAAAAAAAAAAAAAATCAAGGCGCACTGTGCTGCTTGTTCACATAAAAACTACTTTCACATACTAAAATAACAAATACAGGTTTTGTATGTAGTAACGCTGCATGAACGCAAAAATGAAAATACTGCTGTGCAATAAATTCACTTACGCTGCACAACAGGCCCAGTCCACGAAAAAAATTTAATCGGCTAACAATTAATGGCACCTGTAACTACTATGATCAACTACATTGATGAGCGGTAGTAATTTTCCATTAAACGTCTCACACAGGCTGCAACGGCCGAGTTTTCGTCCTCTACGCCCGCCCGCGACAGGGAAAGCGACCTTAGGCTACGCGCGCCGCGGTGCGGCGAAAGACGTGGCCATGCCCCCTTTTCAACTTACGCTCTCTCCGGCCGATTGGGACGGCCGGAGCAACGGCGCGCCGCCGGCAGCAGATCGCGGAGGCCACGGATTTATATAGCTACTACGAGATAGCACTCCCAGATGGCACCACAGGCCCTCGCGTGACTCCACCTGAACCGATACGTGCAGCGATGCAGTTCCCGGATTGTCGCTGCCAGTAACCACCGTTCACTATTGTGGTAGGCCGGATCGAGTCGAGGCTTGTCTTTCCGCAGGTCGAGTGGCACCACTGGCAGCCATCACTTGACACCAAGCGATGGCTGCCGGTGGTGCCACTCTTGACCACAAAACATTTATTTATAAGAACTGTAAGGGCTGTCACTCTGATCCATTATAATGCAAGGGAAAGGGGAAAACGAGGGAAAAGTGAAGCTTCCCCTGTTTCTAAGCGATTGTCGGCACAGAACCTTTCTGGCTGCTTTTCGAGAATCCTGTCAAATAGCTTGTGCACAAACATTAAAACTGACAGCCCTCACAGTTTTCATAAATAAATGTTTTGTGGCTAAACATAAGAGTGACTCCGCTGGCCGAAAAATGTAGTGCAGCCCAATGAGACAGGAGTTAGCTAGAGTTACCGCGGAGTTGGCGGCGGTTTCGATGAGTTGGGTTTAGCAGACGACAAGCTTGAAGGCTTTGCTGCGCGTTCGCTTTCACCTGGAAAATCGCTGTCAATATAGAATTTTTCCTAAAATTCATCAACTTCTGAGCTTCCGCGAGGACAGTGTTATTTACGGCAAGTTACTTTGTGTACTCCACTACGAGAGCAAGCTTGCCTGCTCAGCCGTGGATGCTTTGGCACGTTTGATATTTTAATGGGCGTTCGAACGCTTGACAGATACTGATTCGATCTCCAAACGCTCGATATAATAATTGCACGAGGCCGACCCATGTGGGCTGCCCCACTGGTTCAGCCCACATGGGTTGCCCTCGTGGTACCCACGGGGGGGGGGGGGGGGGGGAGGGCTACTTGGGCAGCCTGCCTAGGCTTCTGTCGAGGGACCTAGCACAAGGTTGGCTCTAAAAGGGGGGCCGACGTGGGTCCCACTTGGGCAGCCCACGTGGGTCCCACGTCGGTTTTGCAAGTGGGGCCCAAGTGGGGCCCGCTTGGGTAGTTCACCTGAGCCACACCGGGGGACCCACAAGGGACTTACTTGGGCAGTCCACATGGGCTCTCCTCGTGGGGTCGGCAGGGGACCTAGGTGGGCAGCCCGCATGAGCACCGCTCGTGGGGGTCATAGTGGGCCTCCGTGGGCAGACCAGGTGAGGCCGCCCCGGGAATCTCATTTCGTTCGGGGGTTATTTCATATTTTCGTTTCGGTCTAGGGTATTGCAGCGCATACACAGTTGAGCATGCCTTACATTCCCCGTAGGCCTACTGGAAATATTACCATTTTGATAAAGCAATAGACTCGTTGCTCTGGGGCAGGTGGCGCGAGCGCGTCCTCAAGACGCGACGCTGTTATGCTCACTGCACCATCTCCGTGGCGCTGTAACGTTCGATTTTGCACATGCCATGTTCGAATACAAGCATATCTCGGCTTCTGTAAACGCGCAATAACAAAACGTAAAACAAAAATGCAGCTTGAGTCCACGGCGTCTTATTAAATGTTTCTTTATCTTTGATATTTGTATTGCTTTCTTTCATAGCTTCTGCGAGCACGCGTGTTTCACTCCACGAGGTAGATAGAGGCTTCACTTTACGTGATAGCGAAGCCGAAGCTTGCAAAGGCACGTCCTAGGCTCTAGCACGTCCCACTGAACGATGCTCGCATGCACTGCATGAGCGCGCGCGCTTGACTGACACACTGAAAGCTTGGAGCTCGCCCTTGTAGCCTCTGCAACGATGGCACGTATAATGGAGCAGAGTTCAGAAAAACAGTAGTAAGGAAAGGTCATGACGAACGTTCGAAACGCGAGCCAAAATATTCTATCTCCTCGTCTGGAATGCTGCTCAAAACTTGAGGGCAACGGGCCTCTGAAAGGTCTTGAATAAGGCCACAAATAATTCGGCATTTCAAGTGTAGGAACTAGAACAAAACAAAACAAATGCTGTGCACGTTTCCATGTAAACGCCTGTTGGACAGTTAATCGGGGTATGTAGCCAGCTAGAGCCGTCTACAGACACCGAATTTTAGAAGAGATACGACATTCTGACGAGCGTGTTTTGAATTCACCCGTCAAATTCAATACTCAACGTAAAAAATTGCACCCCACGTAAAACGGCCTTCTCAACATTCACACCACTGAGTTGTCAGTTAGTAATAAAGTTTAGAAGCCTAAAATAACTCGCCCATGCTTAGAATTACAATCCTTGGTGATTCGGTATCAAAATTAAGCCGATCTCCTGTGTTGAATTTTCAGAACGTGGAGTAGATATTCTCAATATTAGCGGAAAGGGATTTTTTGGGTAGTCCAAGTTGGGCATGTCCACGCTTTGCCGCCTTGGAGCCCACACCTTTGCTAACTTGGCCCCCGCAGAGAAGGGACCCACTGTGGTTTTATTTAGGCAGCCTCAGTCGGGCATGCCCACGCTTTGCCACTGTAGAGCCCGCACTATCGCTAACATGGCCAACGCACAGCCGAGTTGGAAGCCACAAGGGTTTTACTTAGGCAGCCCAAGCTGGGGCATGCATGCCCACGCTTTGCCACCTTGGAGCCCGCATCACTACCAAAATGGCCCACGCAGAGCCCAGGTAGGACGCACGGGGGTTTTACATGGACAGCCCAAGTCGGGCCCGCCCATGCTTAGCCACCGTTCAGCCCATATAATTGCCTTTAGCCCCCGTACAGCTGAGGTGGGTCCCACGGGGATTTTATATTCTGGCAGCCTAAGTAGGGCATGCCCACGCTTTACCACCATGAAGCCCCCATCCTCGTGAACCTGGCTTCTGCAAAGCTGAGGTGTGACCCACGGGGATTTTACATGGTCGGTCCTACTCGGGCACGCCCAGGCATAGCCACCGTTGAGCCCAGATCATTGCCTTTGGCCCCCGTAGAGCCAAGGTGGGTCCCACGGGAGTTTTATAATGGCAGCCCAAATTGGGCATGCCTACGCTTCGCCGCCATAAAGTCCCCATCTCCGTAAACTTGACCCCCGCAGAGCCGAGGTGGGGCCCACAGGGGTTTTACATGGGCAGCCCAAGTTGGGCCCGCCCATGCTTAGCCGCCGTTTAGCCCACATCATTACCTTTAGCCCCCGTACAGCCGAGGTGGGTCCCACGGAAGTTTCATATTGGCTGCCCAATTTGGGCGTGCCCACACTTTGCATCCATGGAGCCCCATCTTCGTAAACTTGGTCCCCGCTGAGCCTAGGTGGAACCCATGGGGGTCTCACATGGGCAGGACAATTCGGGCACACCCACGCTTAGCCCACATCATTGTCTCTGGCAGCCCGTAAAGTTGAGGTGGGACCCACGGGGGTCTTACATGGCAGCCCAAGTGGGGCATGCCCGCGTTTTGCCACCATGAAGCCTACTTCATCGCAACTTGGCCCTCCCACGGCCGAGGTGGGACCCCCGGGGGTATTGCATGGTCAGCCCAAGTTGGGCATGTCCATGCTGTGCCCAAATTTACCCTCGCATATTCGAGGGGGGATACACCGTGGCACTGCCTGGGCACCCATATTGGGCATGTCAACGCTTCGCCAACGTGGGACCGACGTGGATTTTGTAGGGGCTACTGGAGTCCCCATTGCCCACGTGGCCCCACGTTGGTCCCACCTCTTGTGATACTTGGTAACGTTCAAATTCTAGCAATGACGTTGTAAAGTCATATGAATATGGCAGCCTAATGTAGTTTGCTGCGCTTATATTTTGCTTAGATTATCACAACGAGTTGTAAATTTATCTCCAGTGCTGCGGGAGTTGCGATGTAAACTTACCCCATAGTTGATGAAGCTGCTAGGCATTATTGATTTCTGTGCAGGAACAATAAAAATGTAAATTAGAAGGAAGTTAGAGGATGACCACGCATAAAACAACTGCTAGTAATTTTGTCAGGATACGTCAGCAAGCTCTACACTCTAAGAGAAAAAGGAGGAGAAAGGTAGCAACAGCGACTGTTCCCCCTTCTTGCGGACAAGTTGCCCAGAGAAGGGAGGAACGGCAGTTCAGATGAAAGGAGGACGGCCAGTTCCTGCTTGTTCACTTGGCGCAGGGGTAAAACATCGCGCTACTGACCAAGTGGTCAAAGGTTCGATCCCCAGGGGAGCAGGATTTTTTTTCGTAAAGTTTTTTATTTTATTTTTATTTTTATTTACCAAACCACACATAAACAAACCCAGACCAATGAAAGGAAAATTAAAGTCCTTATTATTCACCGAGACGTTTTCCTCCTCCAGGCAGACCGGAGAAAGCTTTCCGCCTCCCGACTCTTCTTTCGGTTTAGTTTTTTGAGCACATCGAGCACGATGTTTAATAACTTGATGTTGAGTTGAATGAGCTTCAGCGGCAGCGAAGGCCGCCTGTAATTCCGTCTTCTAGTCCAAATGTGCAGAACATTTCGGTTGCATTGACGTTTTTACCACAAATTTTATCGAATGAGCTAACGAAGCCGCTAGAAACGGCGAAGTTCCAGAGCAGTGCCAGCAGCGCCACATACATTGGGTTAGACGGCCGTCTCCGATATGCGGGACTCCCGCAGAACTACAGTAACGAAACCACGAGGAACTGTGTCGACGTTTTCGACATTATGGAAATCGCGGGAACTGCGTCCAAGGCAGGCAGGTTTTCCTGCCGGCTGCCTGGGTGCCTTCCGCGCTGAGTTCGGTTCTGTTGTCCCGTGCCGAGTGCCAACCGGCGTTCAACGTGATTCTGTATTTCTGCGTGTCAGCAACATCGTCAACGTGATTCTGTATTCTGCGTGTCAGCGACATCGTGATGGCAGTGTTGTGGGTTGTGAACAGAAGACTGGAATTATCGCCAATGTGACCGTGTGTTCGCGTGTTAGTGGTGTAACAACAAGATGAGATGACGTAAACTGTCGGGCCGTGATCGGAGGGGGCGGGGTGTCGCAGGATGACATTCCGCTTTACATTAAAAAATTTAAAACCACTTGAGGGATTAGGTGCAGTCGATCGACGTGTGAATAGTCATGTTGGAACGCTGGTCTGAACGGTAAGCTCCTATCGTACAGTGGCCATTGTGACTGTCGGTCCCCGAGAGCGATTGCGCTCTGGGGAAAAGACTGAACAGTACGAAAGTATGACGGAAAGTACGTATATTTACAATGGAAGTTTAGCATAAAAAAACAGGTACAATCGAAAAAAAACGCTATTTTTTTATTTTACTGTTTAAATATATTACGGTTCCTGTAGAAACTGCCCTCCAAGTGGCGCGCTGGGATGAGCGCTAGAAGTTTTCGAGCTCGCAACGGCGTAGCTCCGTACACTTAGCAGTTGCCGGAAGTCGCGGCTTTGACTGCATTCAAGTTGATCGAAAAGCGATTTCTCTGCCCGTGAAGCACCACTTCTAGCTGAGTGAATATCCGCTCTTCAAAGATTAATTCAAGACGGCAATTGCAGCCGTGCGTGAACAGCACAAATAAAAAAAAAAAAAAAAAACACTACAATATAAATACTGGCTACGAAGGGCCGTGCGGGAAAACAAACTCATGGCTTGGAACCACATTGGGGCGGCTCGATTTATTGGCTTTCAAATAATTGCGGCATGATCGAGCGTTTTCTTTTTAATAAGAGATTCATCCCCTGAGCCATTAAAAATAGTCTCAGATGTATAACATTGCTGGAAAAAAATGAACATGTTCGGAATATGTTTTATTGCTTAGGGAGTCACCGAAAAATTCCGTACGTTCAAAACGACCAGTATAAAAGACGGAAACGCAAGGCTCGGGACTAGTGATCGGGGTAGTGTGCTGTTGTATTGATGTTTGTATTTGCGATGCCTGTGTATGCGCTCAATATATGTTCACCTGACGCTTGTAGTGTGCGTAACGTGTCTACATATGTTAGAGATTCCCGAAGTAAAGGAAACGCAATTGACCCTTTCCGGAATTCAGTGCCATCTGGTGACTCAAATGGCAGTTTTTGTTTTACTATACTAATGGCGGCAATGAACCTGTGGTCCGCAGTATTTAATGGGGCACCGTCACTCAAAGGTCAACGGTAAACGAGAATGTGCACTTCACTACAATTATTTTTCAATCTCTTTTAGTGTCGATGGCGAAACAAATGCAGGCAGTCGGAACGAAGCGCCAACCCACACAGATGTCTTGATAGAGTTCCATACATCACGGGGCTTTGAAGCCGAGTGTGGGCTACTAACACATTGACTGCGACCAAGTTAGAAATGAACGCTTACGCAGCTCTTGCGTCCAATTCCTGCTTCACGCCGCGCTAACATCTAGAATGTATAGGTCTCGAATCATCTCCTTAGGAGCATCTTCAACTTCTTCCTTCATCAGTATAGAGAAGGCCGCCATTAGTATAGCACATATGCCGTTTTCAGATGATGATGATAGTGATCAAAGTGGCCAGACTGAATTCCGGAAAGGGTCTATTGTGGTGTAAGAAAATAAAATAAATGTTCTTTTGTAAAACATGAACTGGGCGGTACCTAGCGCCACCTAGCCTAGCTACTTGCGATTACTCTGCTTGACCCTGCCATCTGGTGGCAAGCGATTTAACATACTTTTACGCTACGCGGCTACGCCATTATTCGTGTTACCGTGCTGAGGTAAGCCAAGAGGTTGCTTCGGATTTACTTTTTTTTTTTAGAGCGGCTTTTGGTTTTGCGGGCGAATGATTTTCACTCCTCCGTGATGTGCGGTTGACGCAACGGTTGAAGAAGGAATTGTGGCTCGAGGAATAGCAAAGGTAAGACATAAAGTGCGCGAACTGGGTGCTGGTTGTCTCCGTTGAACATCGCAGTGCTGACGCTGAGAAGACTGAGTGACTGCATGCTTTCGAAACTCAAGTTTTTTTACCTGCAGGGGTAAAGAAACTTCGAAAATAAAGACAGTTCGCGGAAAGCTCGTGTTACGTTTTTATTTGCTGCTCCTCTCGCTTCGTACAATAGACTTAGTGTTCTCGTTAAGCCTTATCGAGCTCGATTTGCTCGATTCGTGGCCGCCATAATGAGATGCAATCAACGGAGGAACTTTTGCTCCCCTGCTTATGGGACGAAAGTTTCTCCCTTTCTGAAGGAACATATGTGTCAAGAGCGTTCCTCCCTTTAGGGAGGACTACACTGACCCTTTTTTCTAAGAGTGTATACTTGCTGTGATAACGAGAATAATTGTTGGTCGTAAAAGTTTGCTTATCGGCCTATCAATCAGCGCAAAATGTGTTTAAAAAAAAAAGCCTCACAATTGTAACCCAGCCTCACTTCATCCAATCTGTACGCTTGTTTGAATAAAACATCTAATAGAACCGTTTCAACGTAAAACACATAAGTTTTTGCGTTTTCCAAAACTCAGTCAATATTTGCGGACACAACTAATTTTTTTGGTTTCCAGAGATTAAGGTTTCCATAGAGAAGAAAATTATGTTTGTTACGGTAATTACACAGTCGTGGCATGTAGTTTTCAACGTCTAGCTCAAACATCAGGAGATTGTACATCACTTGTAATGTGGTCCATTCTCGTTTACATTACATCTACAAAAGAAGTTAACTTACAAGGTCGCACATTTTGCTTACGAGCTCGGTTATTGTTAAACAATTATCATACATATAGTTTGTCCATTTTTCTTTTACCTGCACAAGGAAAAAGCACATATATCGCATAAGGCGGCCGAAAGGTAATATATACTAGTTATTGTAAAATTCACCAACACTACGCGGCTGCGCTCTTTGTAATACTCGGTTTGTTCGTAGAATAAGCGGTGGACATCTTGAATATAGGTCCAGTATATGTGCTTCTAGACAAGACATACGATATAAATGTCTCTTAGGTATGTCTATTGATAAGCATGCAAAGAAACGCCATGTCAACAATAGCAAGGTAACTAAAGCCCACACAAGAAAGCAGTTAGGAAAGATAAACGTATTGCGTCGTTTTCTATGGAGGTTTCCGGCTTTTTTTTTTTCTACATAAAAATGCGCATTATATGCAATTTTCTTCATTGTATGCATTTAGCTTACCGAGGAGCTCCAAACTCGCTAAATGTACTTACAGGCGCCGATACGTTTTTCAGTACGCATTCCATAATTTCTTCCGTTTTGTTAGGATTTCTATACCAAGCACCTGTTCGGGGAGACAATACGATCCATGGCAAATTGTGTTATGAATACCATAATAACGGAACAGCTCTATTACAGGACTGAACATTTCATAACCATCACGTCCCCAGCGCTATTATGCCACTGGTAATATCACAGGTAACCCGTTACTTTTAAAGAGCCCAACATTACCAGCAAAGCGTAAAGAAGTGCCCAGTCTAAAATTAGCTCGAGATAAATTTCTTAGCTTGAAAAACTCATTGGATATCACAGGATGAAGAGTATAGTGCCCTTATAAACTAAGATAATTTCGTCAAATTATAATAATAATAATAATAAGGACTTTATTTCCATCGAACGTTGATGGTGGCGATCAAGGAAAAAAGCTGTATGGCACAGCTTGACAAGTCCTTGACCGCCTACAAGGCACAGTAGCAGCAACTCAAAAAAACAAACAAAGAACATTAACAAATTTTGATTACCATAATTTAACAAAGCGTGTTTCAGACTATATATTTTATCATCGACTATAACAGAAAAGTGGCCTATTTGCAGACAGAAGTTATAAGACCCTAAAAGTAATGTACCTTCATCTTCAAGTAAGTTAAGTATTTTGGGATAGTATGTTTGAGTGTTTGTATGCCATAGTTCGTTCTTGCAGTGACCACCTCCGAACATTCTGCACGACGGGTAGAATACGCGTGAATATTTTCAGATAGCTGTCCAAGGTTTATCAAAAAGTTTGTACCCCTAATTCTTTCTAGTCTTAGACTAGTGACAAGTCTGTAGCTAAAGAGAGCGTGTATATTGATAACGCGAAACTTTTTAAATAAACTAGCTGTGTGGATGTCAAATGGAACATCTTCTATAGCCCTTAACGCTTTTTTTTGTAACAAGTGTATTTTTTCTAGATTCATCGACGTTGTTGTACCCCAGACTAAATTACAATAATTTAGGTGGGAATAAAATAACGAATTAAATATTAATAATTTTACCCTTACTGGTAACATGTACCGGTGGCGGTTTATAACACCTACTACTTGAGACAGCTTAGAAATAAGGTAGTTAAGATGACTATCCCATGACATAGTCTCGGTAAAAATGGCACCTAAGAGCTTGAAAGATTTTACAACCTCTATTTTGGATGAGTTCAAAATGATATCTTTTGTAATTGTGACTACCTTATGTTTTGGGCGAAAAATCACTGCTTTTGTTTTATCGACGTTAACTTGTAGGGAATTAGTACGACTCCGAATTGCTAATGCAGATAACGCCTGATTTGCCATGTCAAATAACATATCGGCATTTTCAGCTGAAAAAAGCAAACTAGTGTCGTCGGCATAGTTAATAAATGTTGCATCAGAGTTAATATTTACAATATCATTAACGTAAATTTTGAAAAGAAAAGGACCTAATATACTTCCTTGGGGGACACCAGTAAAAATACACTTCGAATTTGACGAATATCCATCAATATAAACTAGTTGCATTCGATGCTCTAGATACAACTTCACTAAGTGCAAAGAGCCCTCGAATCCCATATGTATCCAATTTTGCTAGTAAAATCTCATGATTTAGACAATCAAAAGCCTTTGTGAAATATATTAATATAACAAGAACAACTTTTTTTTCGTCAAGATTGTGCACGATGAATTCATTCTGGACGAGGAGTGCAGCCTCGGTAGATTTATGCTTTATAAAACCAAACTGCAAAGCAGTTATCAAATTATGCTTAGTTAAAAAATTAGTTAGCGTGTGTAAAGTACCTTTCCAAGGGCTTCATAAAAAACTAGCAATATGGAAATTGGTCTGTAATTACCATATCATTTACACTCCCCTTTTTGTGTAGTACTGACACTTTGGCTATTTGCATTCGTTTAGGAAAAACACCAGTAACCAAAGAAAGATTAAATATACGCGTTAGCACTGCGGCTAATAAATGAACTACATACTCAGTAGGCCTTATTTGTAAACCATCCACGTCACAAGCTCCGCTATTTTTAAGTTGTAAGATCACATTAATAACCTCAGGGTCTACAACCGGTTCTAAAAAAATCGAGCTGCTGTTTCTATCATCGTCAAAAACACAAGACTTTACAGTATCAATCCCGCACAAAATGCTCGTTAAAAGCGTTCGCTAAAGAACATCCGGTTAGTTCTACACCGTTACACACTATTTTATTAATTGAAATAGATGAACGGTTTCGATTTAAAAGAGAGTTTACCTCCTTCCACGTGACGTCCGTACGTCCCTCTGCTGCATTGAACACCTTGAAATGGTAGTGTTCTTTAGCACGCTTTTATTATTTTGTTAAGACGTTGCGTTACATTTTAAATATTTTGAGGTCTTCCTCGTCTCTCGATTTAGCAAGCCGGCTGTACAAAACAGTTTTGGTGTGAATCTTGGATAATAAATCTGGCGTTGTCCAAGGTTTTCTTACGCGTTTGGTTGTTTTAATTTATTTGAAGGGGAAGTATATTTTGTATAAATCCACAAATAAATCTATGAAAGCGTTGTAAGTCCAATCGGCTGTATCCTCACTTAATACACCGGTTCAGTTTGTATTTGCAACAGCAATATTAAAACTATCAAGTTTATGTATAGTTATTTTCTGAAGGAGTGTTCCTTGTTTTTTGTTAACCTTGTTTTGAATACTCTGAACCGATATAAATATCGGAAGGTGGTCGTTCAGATCAGAACCGATGACACCAGCCTTTAAGCAATCGTTGAATACATTATTTCAACCGCTTTGTTATTACATTACTATCTTCGAATATTCAACAGCTGCCGGCTCCTACTAACTTAAATATTTTAAATTGGTTTAAATAAAGTATAGTTAAATATAAAATCGGGCTTCTGAATATTCGCATCCAAGATTCACTTGTTGCAATAGCCAATGACAATTTGAGGACTGCAGGACGTGGCCTATTATGTGAAACGCTTCTTGCTTTGTGATTTGTTCTACATTCTTACAGTCTAGTGCTGCAATCGTATTGGTCGCTAGGCGATAGTAAGAGGCTTAAAACTCAACGTGGTCTTCGCCTTTTTCTTTTTTTTTTTTCTTTTTTTTTTGTGCTGTCGGAGGTTGTAGTTGGCGGATATTTTTTTCTTTTTTATTTAAAGAGGTAAGACAACTCAACCTTTTCCTTGAATAACTGACTTCCATGGGGAATGACCATTTTATACTCATGTTACACATAGTGAATTTGCCACCCACTGTGCCGAGCCAGGTACACAAACCCTTGAGGCTTACACCGGTTCATCATTCTACTTTTTGAAAATGTATGTATTGGAAATAAAACTATCCTATTCTATTTTGTTCTATTATATAACCTAAGCCGATCACTATTCAAGTGGATTGCAGCGCAGTTTCTCTTTAGAAAAAGTAACCCCACGCTTCAAAGAAGATTTTTCAGAAACGAAAGGTGCAGCTCTTCGCCTTATTAAGCCATTTCAGGATGTAGGTGCCTGATTATATTTTTTTTTTCATATGTGTTGTTTTTTTTGTTTTTTTTTTGTAACAAATATCGCTGCATACACAAAACAACAAAAAAAGCGAAACATATTTTAAAGAGATATGATATTACGGCGTGCAAGTTGGTCTGCTCTGGTCCTTGCGCACCTCGTGCGTTTGTTTACCCCCGAAACGCGCCTGGCCCGCGTGCGTTTCTTTCCCCCCGACTTCAGCCAATGACTGCGTGCGCTTGGCTGCCTCGTCATCGCGCGTTCACTGCGCGTTCTCTATGTTGCCCTTTCGTTGGCGTGCCCTCCTTAGCGTTTCGGTGAGCCAAAGACGTATTTTGAAACACTTGCTCGCCGTGGTACGGCGAGCAAAGGCGTTCGGATAATACCAATGCCGATTCCAAGTGTTTAGCAAAACTATCGCGCGTTTTGTTTTATGAATATCGTTTAAAATCTCGTGCCAAGTCTCACTTACCGCTTATACCGGGGTCCCTTCCCAGAACTGTTTGATAAAGGTACTCGTCATTTGCCACTACTAATGCGTACGAGGACAACTGCATGCCTACGAACGCTGTTCCCAGCAACATGCGGATCAAGGCAGCTTCCATGGCATTCAACTTTCTTGTTCCCGGAATGCGGAGCAGGAAGTGTTGTAAGCAACTAACGTGTTCTGTGTTTTATTTCAATATGTATACGGGGGCGTAGTCACATATGTTGAATAGTTTGCGGAAGAAAACGTTTGTTCCAACTTCAATGACCCCTGTAGTTTTTCTTTCCGGTATATATTAAAGGGGTCATGAAACGTTTTTCCAGCCTTTTCCTGCTTAGCTTTCCTCCTCAACTCATAAATCGTGCATTACACCAAACAGTTCAAGAATACGGAAATAGGGGAGGCCACCCTTGCACGGAATCTGATTTGTGTACCCGGACAGAGCAAATGTCCCCCTAGAAGATTAGCCCGTTGCTCAAAATTCAGACAAAAGTTGGTTTCCCCACCCCATTCACCCCGAAGCTGACAGTGCTGTGGATGCTACGTGCTCGTTGGGCCAGCCAGACCTGCCACGTGATCACGCTCCTTTGCGCATACCCACGCGCAGAGAATGAGGTCAGGTGATGAAAGGGAGGCGGTTGATTGGTCCGGCAAGCGCGTAGCTTCCACCACAATGTCAGCTTAGGGGTGAAGGGACTAAGTGAGGTCCGGTTTCGGTGTGACGTGCGTTTGGACCCGATGACGCCCTTTTGGGACCACGGATGTATCACAGTGAAAAGGCAAAGAGCTTACGAAGGGGAGTAGGTATAAAATAGTCCGCTGTGTTTTCAAATTTTCGCACTGAAAGTCAGCCTTTTGACTTTCTACCTTTTTTCTTTTAGCCCATTGAACGATGTACTATTAGTAAAATCCCAATCTAAAATGATTTATCAAAACCTAAAATTCGTTTCATGGGCCCTTTAATTTGCTTAATATGATGATGCATATTCGGTGTATTGTATTAACACTAATTGTTTGCGCATTTACTCAGTGAACGACTTGAAATCCTATCCTCTTTAGACGAATTTGGGTATTACTTTCATGGCGCATCTTAGATTTCTTAGCACGCCTTGAACGATGTTGGTAGAAGTTACATTTGTTACGTCATTTCGCGTTTTATATATATATATATATATATATATATATATATATATATATATATATATATATATATATATATATTTAATAAGAAAGGTGGGTGGGTAGGTGCGTAGATGGGTTTGTGGGTGGGTGGATACGTGGGTAAGTGGGTTTGTGGGTGGGTGGGTGGATACGTGGGTGGGTTGGTACGTGGGTGGATATGTGGGTAGGTGGGTTTGTGGGTGAGTGGACACGTGGGTAGGTAGGAAGGTGGGTGGATATGGTGGGTAGGTAGGTAGGTCGGTGGATACGTGGGTAGGTAGGTAGGTGGATGGATGGGTGGGCGGGTAGGTAGGTGGGTGGATACGTGGGTAGGTAGGTAGGTGGTTTGATACGTGGGTAGGTAGATAGGTCTGTGGATACGTGGGTAGGTAGATCGGTAGGAATAAAATCAATAAAGTGGCATTAGAGGCTGACCTCCTCTCCTTGAGTGTTAATTATTTTACACGATAATTCTTAGTGTGTTATTGACACCCCCCCCCCCTTTATAATGTCCTAACGGGCCCCCAAGGAATAATAAATGAAAGAATAAAGGAAAAGGCTTGTCTATGAACAAATATCTGAATTGTTCAGCCATTCAACAAAGAATTGTCATCTTACCGTTCTGCAATTTTCTATTAGAGCGCAGCTCTTAAGCGCGGTCCAAACCAACGCGTTTTTGTGCGCGCTAAAGTCGTGCGCTTCGCAGAAATTGCGTATTTCGTGACGTCGCGCTGATTCCTTGAGCCTTCCGGGCGCGCATAAGAAAGTTGGATGATCTCAACTTCTTCTAAACGCGCACAAAATCGCGCTGTGAGGGAAAAGGGCTCCCTTCTCCCATATCCTCTCACGGCCAATCGGCGGAGGGCACCAGTTCCGGCTCCGTGTTTCTTCGCCGTCGGGCGCAGATGCTCTCCGCTCACCCGAAAGCGCACCGTCCTAAACAAAGCGCACGCTTGTGACTCAGAAGGCGCACAGGAAACAGCAAAAACGACACGAAATACGCAATTTCTGGGAAGCGCACGACTTTAGCGCGCACAAAAAGGCGGGATGGGGACGATTCGTCACATGCGCACTCGTCACAGGAGGATTGGTCACAGGACGATTCGTCACATAGGAACATTCGTCACAGGATGACTCGCCATGCGGGCAACTGGACGTATCGATTGGGCAGGGGACGATAGTAAATTGTAAATTTCAACAACTGCCCACATTCCCTGATGAGAAGTTTCACGACTTCCCACTGTGGCATAAACCAGTGGTTAGAAAAAACTAATCTTACAATACTAATCTGCTTTTCCTCTCATCATATTAGGAGTCTTCAGTAGGTTGATCTGAGTTGCTGGCTTGAACGAGCAATAATTCGACTGGCAGCCAAATCAGCTTTTACTTTGGCCAGACTTGTACCGTACGCATTACAAGTAATCAAATTACTTGTAATCGATTACTTTTTGGAGTAATTTTGTAAGCAGTTGATTGCTTTTATTAGGCAGTAATCACAAGAGTAATCCGATTACTTTTTGAAATAATAAAAATTACGTGTAACCGTTACTAATTTTCCACGGGAGCCCCCCCCCCCCCCCCCCCCCCCCCGCACACACTTTTTTTTTTCTGAAATGACAGAAATAAAATTTGGGTCTTTTTCCAACAGAAAAAAAAAAGATTTCTGCGGACTTGTAGGACACAAGGTCAACCTCTCTATGTATAGCTTTTGTAAAATGTCAGTTTTTTTTTAAGCTGGCATTGGGAAGCCCCAGGAAAGCCCCAGTGCATGACAAAGGCCATTCAGGACGAAGCTTGAGGGAGCAGAATGTAGCTTTGTAAGTCCTTTGTTTAAACTAGCCCCCTCGCGCACACACACAGAAATACGAAAAACAAAAAAAATCTTGTTAATGGTACCTACTCAAAGCCTAGCTAGGAGAGCCAGAACTAAAGAATGTCTAAAGCGGATGCAAAATATAACAAAGCCAGTTCAAATACACGTCAAGATCCCATATTTCCCCTACGTGGTCTTTGCGACAAGCAAGGTTTCGAGGTTGGAGGTAGTTCATTGTTCTGAGCGCTAAAGTTGTAAGTCTTTGCACAATAAAGTAATCAGAAAAGTAACGATTACTTCTTAAAGTAATGTCCAGTTACTTTTGCTGTCGAGTAATCAAGTAATCTAATCGAATACTTTTTAGCCAAGAGTAATAGTAATTGTAATCGATTACTTATTTTTAGGAACGTGTACATGACTGACTTTGGCCTTGCATACACCTCTTCGACAAAACCAATAAGTACCGGATTGCTTTCTGCTGCATGTGTGCGAGTACCCCCTGGAGCAGCAGCATGGCTCCACCTCTCTCTGTTGTCTGAGTTAAACAATAGTCACTCTTACATGGCCTCCGCATTCACCGTTCGGGACGGACCCAGAAGCTAAAATGTCTGTTACAAATTCTTCGACCTTAAGAAGCGAAAGACATGCTAAGATAAGAGGTGACCCACTTTGTCAGGCCGAAACAACATTCAATGTTCGGGACGGAACCACAATCCAAAATATTTGTTACAAATTCTTCGCCTTTCAGAGGCCAAAGAGATACTAAGATATGAGGTGAGCCGCTTTGCCCGTCCGAACCAAATTGAACAATATATTTTTGGGGGGACGAACTATTGTGGGACCGGTTGGCTGCGTGACGAGTCATCCTATGACGAATGTTCCTGTGTGACAAATCGTCCTGTGACGAGTGCGCATGTGACGAATGGAACGTATCCCAAAAAGGCGGCGTGGCTAATTGTTGTGTCTTGGAAGTGGGACACCAGCCGAGTAGTAACAACAACTTGGTTTTATTGACAGCCAGCCGTAAGACCGCGCATACCGCTGGTCCTAAAACACTCTCCGTGTCAAAAGCCGTGCTGTGCTTATATCAGCAAAGCGGACGAGAGGGAAGGGGGGCGGCGCCCTAGCTTAGACACGTGGCGATGACATAGCTGATTGCTATCGGAATACAAACACTACATTCCCCCTTCCCTAGATGATGCTTTAAATACACAAGTTAACACTTAGAACTAGAACGGTTTTGCTTTTAAACAGAGATAATTGGAAAAGTTAACAGTCCAGGACACAAAACCACAAGGTGCGTAGGCACAGTCACTGCGTTGGTGTGTACCGATCTGGGGGACGTCTTTCCCTTGTTGGGTACCGAGATCGCGTGGAGGTTCCGCTGCTCCTGTCACCTGGCGAAGGCCCTGCGTCGTGATCTGGGTCCTCAGAACCGGGTGGTTCTGGGTCGCCTCTTGTGGAAAACTCTCTTGTGTCGTCAGCAGCTATGGCCGGTGCTTGATCATGGAGTTGCCCGGCGCACGGTTCAGTACCGGTCGCCGATTCCGACGGTTGCCAGGGAGCCTCACTACGGTCGCAGTGATTGTGGTTGGCAGACGTTGTCTCTCGGTCCGCCTCCCTTGGACGTATGTGGTCTTGATGCCTCTTCCATTCCATGACCCCACGTGGTGTAGTCACCTGTAACACGTAAGAGACTGGTCCCGTGCGTGATGTCACCATCGCCTCCAGCCACCTTGGACCTTCTCTAGAGTTTTTCACAAACACTCTGTCACCAATGGCGAAGAATCTCCGAAGTTCTTTTCGACCGCGTGTCTGTTGGAACTGTTTTTGTTCTACCACTGAACGAGCACTGGGCTTCAGTAAATCCAGACGGGTTCTAAGGGGTCGCCCCATCAAAAGTGAAGCCGGAGAGTGCTGGGTAGTTGCATGTGGCGTATTCCGGTAAGCTAGAAGAAAACTGGCCAGTCTCTCTTCAATTGATCGGCCTTTGACGTCCTTGCGAAGGGCTTCTTTCACTGTTCTGACGAATCTCTCAGCCAACCCGTTGCTTGATGGGTGATAAGGAGCGGATCGCACATGTTTTACCCCGTTCATTTTGAGGAATGACTGAAATTCTTTACTGCAGAACTGCGGCCCGTTATCTGACACGACTACCTCTGGCAATCCAAAACGGCTGAAAAGGTCACGCAGCTTACCAATGGTGGCTTCTGCCGAGGTCGAGGGCATCAGGAACACCTCGGGCCACTTTGAATGGGCGTCTACCGCCACCAAAAAATTGCGTTGAAGAAACGGGCCAGCAAAGTCCAGGTGGAGCCGGGCCCATGGCCTTGTAGGCCAAGCCCACGGATGAAGGGGAGCTTGGGTAGGCAGCGCCCGTTGCTGCTGGCAGGCCGCACACGTTTGCACGGTGTTCTCCAGGTCGGCGTCAATTCCTGGCCACCACACGTAGCTGCGGGCCACTTCCTTCATCCGCACCACGCCGGGATGTCCTTCGTGCAGCTCGCCCAGGATTGTCTTCTGTAAAGATGGGGGAACCACAATGCGCATTCCCCACAACAAACATCCTCGGTCCACCGACAGCTCCAGATTTTTCGAAACGAACGGCCTCATCCCTTCATCCGTAACGCGCTCGGGCCATTGTCCTGTAACCGCGTGAAGTACCTGACGTAGGGTCGGGTCTCGTGAAGTTTCCCTCGCGACGTCGGAGTTTGTTATAGGGAAAGTTTCCCACCGAAGTGCGTAACAGGCGGTTACTTCGTCGTCGTCTTCCTTTTCGCCGCTCCGGGGAAGTGGTAGACGCGACAAGCAGTCTGCTTCTACGTTGCTTGCGCCCGAACGGTAGATCAGGTCGTAACGATAGGCCGACAGCTTAATGGCCCACCTCTGCAAACGGGCTGCGGCAATGCTTGGTATCCCGGTCTTCGGGCCGAAAATCGTCTGTAGAGGCTTGTGATCAGTTACCAAGCCGAACTGTCTGCCATAAATGTAGTAATGGAACTTCGTAATTCCGAAAACTAAGGCTAGCGCTTCTCGCTCTAGCTGACTGTAGTTCCGCTCACTCGGTGATAACGTGCGCGATGCAAACACGATCGGCCGTCTGGACCCATCTTTTTCCACTTTCGCTAGAACAGCGCCCAACCCGTATGATGAAGCATCACACATTACCTCAAGCTGGGCTTCCGGATCATAATGTGCCAACACCGGCGCTTTTACAAGCAATCTTTTCACTTTCTTAAACGCCAGATCACACTGTTCACTCCAGACCCACGGCGCATTTTTGCAAAGCAGCTGATTCAGCGAGAATATTACCGTCGATAACTCCGGCAGAAACTTTCCGTAGTATGTTACCATGCCCGTAAACGTTCTCAGCTGCTTTTTATCGATTGGAACGGGGGCTTCTAGCACGGCCTTTACCTTCTCCGGCGTTGCTGATATTCCATGTTTACTGATAACGTGACCCAGAAACTGCAATTCCGGTTTCAAAAATTCACACTTCTCTGCCTTAATCCGCACTCCCCTTTCGTGCAACCGGGTTAGTAGCGCATCTAAGTTTTGAAGGTGTTGTTCCGTCCTGTCCCCCATTATCAGAATGTCATCTAGATAACATATTACCCCCTTCAGTCCCTTCAACATGTTGTCCATAATCTTTTGAAAAATCGCGGGCGCAGACGCAACTCCGAAGGCTAGGCGATTTACTGCGAACAGTCCCTTGTGCGTATTGAGTGTGAGGTACTCGCGGGAAACCTTGTCCATTACCACTTGCTGGTATGCTCTACTCAGGTCGATCTTGGAGAACACTTGTCCTCCCGCGAGAATGGCAAAGATTTCTTCAATCTTGGGTAAGGGATAGTTGTCAATGTTCAAGCACGGGTTCAACGATGCTTTATAATCCCCACATATGCGTACGCTGCCATCTTTCTTTACCACTGGTACAATTGGGGAGGCAAAACGACTGTTCGAAATTGGTTCAATTACTCCAAGACCAACCAGCTTTTCCAGTTCTTTCTCCACTGCTTCTTTCAGCGCGAACGGAATGCTTCTAGCTTTACAGAACTTCGGCTGCACTTCCGGCTTGAGAGAGAGCTGAGCTTGCTCACCTCTAATCTCGCCGAGTTCGTCGTTGAACACTTGGGGATGCCGGTCCAAGACTTGTCTCAAGGCCTGGTTGTCTTCTGCATCCACGTGGTTAAGGTTACTCCAGTTGAGCCGGAGCCGATGAATCCAGTCTCTTCCTATGAGAGCAGGGCCCTCCTGGCAGAGAACGTGCAGAGGCAGCTGGTAAGGCTGGTGCTGGTGCTCCACGGTTACCGTCGCCACACCCTTCGGGCGCACGCACTCTCCTGTGTACGTACGCAGCAACACCGTAGCCGGCCGTAACTTTATCTGCGGAAAACACGACCGAAAAACTTGATGCGACATCACAGACACTGCTGATCCCGTGTCCAGTTCCATTTTAAGCGGCACTCCCTGAACACACATCGTAAAGCATATGGGTCCATGACGGGGTTTCTCGAGCGTTGCCTGAAGCAGTGGCTCGACGTCCTCCTCGGTCTCGAACACGGCGAAGTTTTGTCTCCGGGCGTCTTTTCGCTGTGTGTCTTGACCTTGCGCTCTCGAAGGTTGGAAACTAGACGTCGGTTGTGAGTGGCACACTTTCTGAATATGCCCAACTTGGTGGCATCTAAAACAGGTTGCTGTTCGGAATCGGCAAGCACGGTTACGATGACGCAAGCCGCATCGCGTGCACGGTGAACCGTCCCGTGCCCGGCCTCCTTCCGCAGAAAACTTCTGGAAATCCTCCTTGACTGCCCTGCTAGGCCGGCACTCTGTTACGTTCTTAGTAGCTGCCTCTACTGATAATGCGATCTCTACCGCCTTTTTGAAAGTCAGAGACACGTCCTCAACAAAAAAGCCTCTTTTGAATGTCAGTCCTGGCCAGCCCACATACAAATCTGTCTCTCAGAGTTTCTTCGAGGTTCGCTCCGAAGTTGCATGTTTCTGCCGATTGCTTAAGGCCCGCCACGAACTCCGCAATACTCTCCGTTTCTTGTTGTGTTTTTCGGTGAAACTTTGCTCTTTCCGCGATAACTGATGGTCTGGGCGAAAGATGCTCTCGTAATGCTCTCTGCAGATCCGACAACGGCTGACTAGCCGGCGTGCTCGGGGCGGTCAAACTTTTCAATAACTTGTATGTCTTCGGACCCACAATATTCAGGAAGGCATCTACTTTGTTGGCGTCCGAGATCTTATTTACTCGTAGGAATGCATTAATCCTTTCTTCGTATGTTTCCCAATCTGACTGAGATTCATCGAAAGGTTCTACTTGCCCAATCGTGGCCATCCTGGATGCTTCCGAGTGTGGTCCTTCTTGGACGCCTGGTTGATTCTCCGTCTTAACGGTCCCCGTCGAAGTGCTCATCAGTCTGCGTCATCCCATCTTCGTCGCCAAGAAGTTGTTGTGTCTTGGAAGTGGGACACCAGCCGAGTAGTAACAACAACTTGGTTTTATTGACAGCCAGCCGTAAGACCGCGCATACCGCTGGTCCTAAAACACTCTCCGTGTCAAAAGCCGTGCTGTGCTTATATCAGCAAAGCGGACGAGAGGGAAGGGGGGCGGCGCCCTAGCTTAGACACGTGGCGATGACATATCTGATTGCTATCGGAATACAAACACTACACTAATGACGCCACGGACGTCAGAATAACAGCTTTTATTTTGACGTCAACAACGGGTTTTCTTTGGATGCCGCTGACTGCATCTTCAAATGTCGGTCGCTCGGCGTGTGTGTGGCCGGGTGCTCGGCGGCTCGGTGGTGTCCGCGCTGGTGCATGTTGTCAACATTGCCGCCTGTACTCTTCGCGTTCTCAGGAACATCAAAATAAGTGTTCTCCTTTTTGAAACTTCGCCCGGTGCCGTCCGTCACTCCTGTTGCAAATGAAGATTACGTGTACCGAAGGCGACAGAGGCCAGCCGCAGTAATTTTGTCAGCATTTTTCTGCAGCTGTACTTGTGTGCAATACTACAGAATATCACCCTTGCATAGAATAGCTGCGAAGGTTGTGCAAGCGGTGAGCGAGTAGCCTTGACTGCACCCGGCTGCCGCTGCAGGAGCGCTCGTGCCGCGCATCCAAAGCAACTATATCTCGCGCATTTAGCGCTGTTGTCGAAAGCATTCTTTTTTTTTCAGTGTTAGTCGTAAAAAATAAATGGCGTAAATATTGCCAAATGCCCCGACAAACAAAATGTTGAAAAAAAAAAGTAACTAAGCTTCCACTGCGGATCGAACCCACGACAGCTTGCGCTTGAGACAAACATTTTAACCCCTAAGCCACGCCACAACGCCGGAAATCACGTTCTGACATTCGTTTTATACGAGACTTTCGGACTACACTGAGTACCGTCGGTAGTGTACCGTCGGACGGCACTTGAACGCTCTACAAACGTACCGTCAGACGGTACTGTAGTCACTACGAATCTTCTTTTGCAACAGGTGTGACCGACGGCACCGGGCGAACGAATTTGGAAAGCACTGTTTCTGGATACGCGACAAGCACAGGCGGCACGTCGACATACACCAGCGAGTACACCTGGTACACCGCCGAGCCGCCGCGCACCCGACCACGCGCACACACTCGCCGACCGACCGACGTTTCAAAATGCAGTCGGCGGCATCCAAAATAAAACGTGTTCACATCAAAGAACACCAAATAGAATCTGGACGTCCGTGACGCCACTGGCCGCGCCCCCTGGACTTCAAATTGGTGCCGAAAATACGCACCCCCACACAAAAACGCGTTGGTTTGGATCGCGCTTCAGGCGCCCGTTTCCAGCTTCAGCGTAACCATACGGTCACGTGACCTCCCCCCGAGGTCATGTGACCCCCCTGAGGCTACGTGACCCCCCTGAGCTCACGTGAGCACCCTCGCCCCTGAGGTCAAGTGACCTCAGGGAGTCACCTATGCCTCAGTAACCTTCCATCCTCCTCCTCAAGAGCTGCGCTCTAACGCGGCGTTATAGAAAGTTGTAAACGGCTTTCATTTTTTTTTGTTTTGTACTATTCCTATGACTGTGTATGTTGGCACTTTTTAGCGTATCAGCTATTTCACTCCTGTATGACCGTTGTTATTATTTTCTCTTATCTAGGTATGCCTGCTTTGAGCACTGGTGCAGTAACCAATAAAATCAGGGTTAATTAAAATAATACTTCCGGATTTTCTTATAATAGACAGATCTCACCAAGCGTTCGGCGCATGCGTAACGCCGTCATAGCTTTAGTTCACGGGGGGCAAACGCCCCTACGTGTGAGGACTCGTGCCGTCTCGTGCTCCACAACCGCAGAGCTCCAGCAAGGTTGTTGCACGTGCAGAAAGACTAAAGGTCCCTCGATGCATTGCGGCAGCGGTGGCGTAGTCAAACCAGCTGGTGAGATCGGTCTATTGAAATAACTAACGCATTTCGGGTGCATTTGCAATAGACCTATTGCTATAAGGAGTATTCACTGGGCGCCATATTTGTGGGTGCTGTCTAGTGCGCATACTCAGAACGAGCCCACATTAATAGGCTGCTAAGACCGGCAATCTTGAAGGTGCGGAATGTACGTTACAAAAGAACTGTGGAAGCTCGCCATCAGCACGCACTCAGCAGTCGCGCACACAGCTATGGCCGCCAGTGAGTACTTCCTATATTACCCAAGCATCAAGGAGAATGCAGGGATTGGTGTTCCACGCGCTGCACGTGCTGCCGTCAGCAGTAGTAACTTTTCTAAAGCAAAAGCCTAAAACAAATGGCATCTTTCACTCGCGTTCGTCAACACTTTAATTTGGTTATTTACTTCGAATCTTTTATACGAGGAAGGCGTGCGCGTGCGGCGCGTGAAACACCAATCCCTGCATTCTCCTTGATGCTTGGGTAATATAGCAAATGGTCTATTCGTTTTACCCTCAATAGATTGATTTACATCTATACTATTAACAAGCACACGCAAATACGCAATACCATAAAATATCGATAATTAGGCACATTAATAAAAACACTAATTGACTGAGTGACTGAAAAATTGAATACAATATGAACGTTCTCTTAGATATTTTTTTTATTTTATTTATTTATATTGAACCTGTGGTCCTTATTGTAGTTCTTTTTTTTAGAAAACACTATATGACGAGTGGAAAAAGAAAATATTAATATCATCAATGGACACAATAACATCCGGGAGGTCGTTCCACTCTCTCGCAGTTTCGACAAAGAATGAATTGGCAAAACTGTCAGTCCTGTAAGTGGGTACAACAACTTTTTTAGAATGATCACAGCGGGAGGATACGCAGGAAGGCTCCATCAGATAAGTGGCTTTATCAATTCCTGTTTTGTTGTGAGAAACACGTGGAATAGCTTTAGTCTTAGTTGTTGGTTTTTTCTTCTACATTCGAGTGTTTCCCAACCCATAGCTTTCATATATGTAACACTAGCATAAGGGCCATAGGTTTTCAGTACGCAGCGAGCGGCCTGATTTTGAACTTTTTCTAGTTTATTGATAAGAAAGTCTTGATAACAGTTCCACACAACGCACGCGTAATCGAGGATTGTTCTGACTAAAGAAAAATAAACTGTTTCTTTAATGCTTTGTGACGCAGATCTAGAATTTCTGCGGGGAAAATTAAACATATTGCTAGCCTTGCCGATTGTATACGTTCTATGTGGCTGTTCCCTTTTAGGGAATCTGCAAATAGCACTCCTAGATAAATATACTCGAACACAGTACTGCATAAGATGGTACAGTTGATTAGGTAGCTTTGAAAATCGTGCAGCTTGCTTCTCGAGAAACGAATATATTTGCATTTACTTAAATTTATGCTCAATTTTGATTGATTGCACCGAGAAGATTAAATGTTTACATCGGTTTGTAATGTGGCAAGGTCGTCTGACGTGTTTATTTCCCTGTATGGTACGCAGTCATCGGCGAACACTTTAGTATGAGACTTATTTTCGGTGATGTCATTTACCTATATGAGGAAAAAGTAAAGGCCCTGACACTCCCTTCTGGCACGCCCGACGAAACCCGAGTTGATGCGGGTGTAGTACCGTTTAGGACAACACCCTGCTCTCGACCTTCCAAATAATTTCGTATCCAGTTCAGGACATTTGGATCTCCGTAAATAAAAGCCAATTTATACATTGATAACTGATGTGGAACCGTGCCAAATGCCTCGCGAAAGTCTAAGAACACGCAGTCCACATATGTTTTGCAGTCGGGTCTGATGATAACATTCTACTAGCTGTGTGTTGCAAGAGTAACCGCTTCGAAAAACATGCTGTGAGGGGGAAAAGAAGTGTGCCGAGTCCAGGAACGAGTAAAGGTTACTATAAATAATCTGTTCAAACAACTTACACGAGATCGATGTTAATGAAATAGGGCGATAATTTTCAACGTAAAAAACAGGCGTGACGTTTGCCATCTTCAAATCCATTGGAACCATCCCTGTCTTTAATGATTCGCTGAATATAACAAAAATATAACGCGCTACAGGTTCACTACACTTAAGGAAAACAACAGAGGAAATTCCGTCAGGTCCAACGACTTTGCTTGCACCAATTCCGCGCAGCAACAGCACGTTATCGTTCATGTCAATTGTAATGCTGGGCATTACGCTTTGCTGTGTTTGGTAAGCCACTGGAGATACTAGATGCGAAGTTTCCTCCAAAAATACTGATTCGAAATACGAGTTAAACATTCACCTTTCGCGTTACTAGACACCACTCTACCGCTATCAACTGCCAACGTAGGAATAGAGGTGTCTTTCTTTCTGTTCGCATTAACAAACTTCCAGAATTTTTTAGAGTTTCTTTTTAGATTTTCGTTAGACTTGTCAAAGAACAATTTTTTGTTTATTTTTGTTTGCCTTTGGTCAGTTTGGGCTGACCAACTTTTGGACAGTTTTTTTTAAGCAAGTCTTGCTTCACCTATAATATGGGAATTTCTACATTAACATTACATTAAAGCATGCGAATTTCTACATTAAACTGAGGTTTTATTTGTGTTCTTTTACGTTTCCTTATTTGTTTTGATCGAGTATATACATCCTTAAGCTCTAGTACTTTGTCTCTAAAAGCACGCCGTATAGTTTCGACGTCATTATTTTGTGATAGACGACTGAATGTACAAAAATAGGATTCAAGTTCTGCATCTATCCCGTCGAAGTTGTCTTTGTCGTGCAGAAATACGTTCCGTGAGCACTCCCCTTGATTTCGCGTTCCGGGCTCCGAGAGCTTGGCAAGAACCGCGCAATGATCACTTATTCCGTGAAGTATAGTGACCTCGGAAAGAACACCAGGAAAATCGCATAAAATCAAATCCAAGACAACAATCGCTCGAGCCGTTTTTTTTTTTTTTTTACATATTTTTCGAGTCCAAATACACCAATCATGCCAGCAAACATTGAATAAGCGCGGGGCCTATGTAGCAAGAGCTTCATCAGCCCAATTGAATCCTGGCAGATTGAGGTCTCCTCCCAAGAATACGCTTTCTGAAATTGTCCTCAAGTCAGCTTGTTTGTCTATCGAGTACGTATCACTCACTATCTGGGGGGCGATAAAATGTACCAAAAGGCTTGAGGTTGACCTAGGCACTTCTTATGAGTTGTGAATGCGAAGGAATGCAAGCCTCTCGCCCGCTTTCTTATTTCGTCTGCTGCGTGCTTTTCGTCGCCGGTCAGCGCGCGCTCTCCTTGGCGCGCTGACCTTGTTAACAGCGCGCTGACGGACACGCAGCGCCATGGGGTGAGCGGTCGTTGAAAGTGAAACTGACGCGGAGCGGCCAATGGGAGCCTCGTCGACACGCGCCAGCCAATGGGACTGGTGGCGAAATGCATCAGCTTCACTCCGCCCCTTTGGGATTGGGAAAACTATAGTTGCCGTTGTCTAGGTTTTTCGCGTGGTTTCACAGCTGGGAGCTGGCTTCACTTAAAGAAAGGATTTAAGGTGCCTTTTTTCGCTTGCAACTGATGACGTCGGCTGGCTCCACTGGAGAATTAATGCTTTCGCATAAAAAAAAAAAATGAAGTGGACCTCTTGGGTAAAAATACACGACATCATACAGACTCAATGTTGTTTTCGGAGAAAAGCAGTTCACTGCTACTCCAGAGCAAGCACACACCACCTCCGTGTCCATTTCTGTCTTTGCGGTATACGGTAAAACCAGAAGGAAAACTTTCGGCATTAGTAACCCAGTCGTGTAGCCAAGTCTCTGTTCCCATAATAGCTCTGGGTTTGATCGTCTCGACAACAGATAAGAAACCGTCCGCTTAATTCGTTTTTATGCTACGGAAGTTCACGTGTAATACGTAAACTTCCACGTCTACATGTGATAAAGCGGCATTTGACAGATATTTCTCGCAGTGCGTCAATCCTGCTGAATCGGTGCAGCCTTTTTACGAACGAGTATACAGGCATGCTTTGTTTAAAATCCCAGGTGTATGTGTCTCCGCAGATAACAAGCTTGTCGTTGGTATGACATACTTCGTGGTTCTTATCTCGTCTTTTTTCTTCGGAATAGTCCCATAGCTTGTGCCTTTTTTCTCTGACGAGTGCACTGATATCGTCGGAAACACTGTAAGCAAAGTGTTTGAATTTAAACGCGTTGCGTATGATGTTGTCACGTTCTTTCCAAATTTGAAAGCTTGCTATAATCGGCCGACAGCTATATCCCTTGAAAGTACCTATACGGTGGGCCCTCTCTATTGAGGTGATATCAATACCTAGATTACATTTACAGATGCGTTTAAAGAGAGTTTCCGATTCTTCCCATGACTCCAGCATTGTGCCATCAGGTACGCAAAAAAACAACAACAACAAAAAAAAAAACACCAAGTTTGTTTTCCGGCTCTGATTTTCAAGGTCGACTAGTCCTGTTTCCAGCTTTCTTCCCATTTCTTCAACATCTGAGATCCGTTCTTCAAACTGCTGGTTCTTTGCAATTAAATTCCCTATTTTGTTGTGACATTTTCTTTTTTTTTTCACTAATATTTATCTTTGCGATGACATTTTTTTTACCGATTTGCAGTTTAGTTAACATAGATTGTAGGAGTTTCATTTGTTCCTTAGTTGCAGGACCACGATTAGTTTATACTTCGCCACTCAGCAACAGCAACAAGAGCAGGAACAGCGCTTTTTTCCTGTGGTATAGTTTGCCTCTATTACCCACTATGGCATGAAAGTGCCTATTCCTAGTGCTCGCAATCAAGAATAGGAGGTTGGGTGGAGCTGGCAGGAAAATAGCAGGAGGACGAAAAGGGCCAGATGGGAAATCACTAACCTGCATCAAAAAAGGTTTGCGTGAGCACATGACCTCGTTCCTGCCAGTTATGAAACCCAGGGATTCCGTGACAAGCGTCGGCTTATATGCTGACTCGAGCAGTCGATTCGGTTGGCATGAAGGTGACTGGTGGGTGGGAGCTCATTCTTCTGTTTTATACCTGAACTGAAACTAGTGAAATATTTTACAACGTTTTTCCATCGATATTTTTCTACTTTTAATATTTTACCACATTTTTATTATTACCTTGACACATTTTTCGTGGGTAGGCTTTGCGACAGTTTCATTGAATTACGAGTAAATTGTAACAGGCAAACAAATTTTTACACAGTCAAAAAGTATTCAAGATTATCAACTATTCAAAATGCGCAAGCTTTCTCATGTTACAATCATGTTAAAGGTCGCAAACATTTTCCACGGGCTCATACAGAACATGAAATATCCTCAGGTTATTCACTCAAACTTGCATCGTCATCGACCGTGGAATTTTAACGTCTTTTAGACAATAGAAGGGCGTCATGTTTGCTTACGTTTCTATTCAACAATGATGCACTGCCGCCCGCATCCGCAAAGCCAACGGCCAATTGACGTAGTTCTTTCCGGCCACTTAAACGATTTTGGTAGACCGATGCATGTTTGGTTGATAGACGCGATATCGTATGAACTGTGATGTTTTTGTTAAAGTTGTCGTTCCCCCTTTTCCATATTATATATATATATATATATATATATATATATATTTATTTATTTATTTATTTATAATTGCGGTAAATGATTTTCCTGGCTAATCCTTCATTTACTTCGAGTTTTCAAACTTGACATTTTTCCGCATTTAAATTTTTAACATACAATTAAAATATAGTATTTTTTTTTCTTTTTATACGATTGTCGGGGGAGTTATGGGACCATGGTTTCATTCAGAGGGCATTCTTCTTACCCATGCTACGTCAATCAAAAGATATTTTTATCACAGGGTCCACTCTAACGATGGTAATTTTAGTGGCTAATGAAACGTAAGTACATATATATATATTTTTTTTTGTATTTCGTATCAGTGTTAATTTTAACTGTTTAATGTCGTCCATAATTGGTGAAGCTCACAAAGCAAGATATTCTGCTACCTAAGAAAGCTAAAGCCCGGCCTGCCAAAAACAGTACGCATGCGCGAAATGCTTTGAACTTAATATCTAACAGAAAGAAAAACACTTTTATTAATAATTGCTTAATGTCGACAAGACTGCCTTTGTATTCCTCTTTAGTTTTTTTTTTCATGAAGGGGATTGCAGCAGCTGCTTCTCTATTGCGGTGCTGAACGAAGCTGGGTAAAAACCCCGGTCGTGTCACATGACATTTTGATTCCCGGAAGAGAACATTTTGGGTAGCAAGGAGGAAGAGGCATCGCTGACCTTAGACGGGAGAATATATTTACCCCTCAGTTTTACATTGAATGCCAAACAGCAATTGTTATTCTGCACCTACGCTTGGTTGGAGAGAACTTTATTTTTCCATTTTGTTTTGAATCTCCACTTACAATTCTGCATTTAACGCTGCACTTCACAGCGACTCAACCTTTCACGTCCATTAAACGTTTTGTGTAGATCTAAAAGGAAATAAAATTCTTTTTTAAACACATTCCTTCAGCTCATCTCGTAATCTTCGGAAACATTCTTGAGTAACCACGCACGAACGCCAAAACACAAGATAATGCATTTCAAAATGCGTCGAGTGATTTCGCTACATTGGAGGAGTGCGTCTTGTTTTTATAGACAAGTGAGAATTCTCAATTAATTATGAGCTGGTGATCTGTATGCTTTATTAGCCAATGGCACCCCCAAAAGAAGTTGTACCTACCCTTCCTGGCTCTACAAAGATATCCGAAAAGCACAACAAACAAAACAAAAACGGGAGATTGTCCCCGAACAAAATTGACATATACATCAACGACTTCCAAAAAAGTTATAAAATAGACTAGTAAAGTCACAAGAATTTGTGTATTGGAAATTTTATATTATGCATATTTTAAATTTGTATATTATATTAAGGTGTGCTAGTCGGATAAGCATTATGAACAATCAATAGCGCGAAGGACAGACAAGGGTATGCACATTTACAAATATTTACATGGGATACGAAAAATCTATTGATGTAGCAATGCGCCGAGAAACTGATGGCGAATAGACCCTTTCCGAAATTGAGTCTGGCCACTTTGATCACTATCATCATCTGTGGAACGGCGCCTGTGCCATACCAATGGCGGCCTTCTAGTGACTGATAAAGGAAGACGTTGAAGATGCTACTAAGCGGATGATGCGAGGCCTGTACATTCGGGGGGTCAGTACGACGCGACGTCGGAATGGAACACAAGAGCTAGTAAGCGTTTATTTCTAATAACTCAGATTCAGTCAATCTGTGGGCGGCACACAATCGGCTTTAAAGCACTTTGGTGTATAGAATTTTCTCGAGGCATCTGGGTGGGTTGGAGGTTTGTTCTAAATGCAGGTTCTTGGTCACCATCGAACGGAAAGTGATCGAGAAAGAACTCACACTGATCAATTACGCCGTTGACTTGCGAAATTGACGGTGCCGATACAAGTTCATTTCCGCCATCGATATGGCAAAACCGGTGTCGCCCCAATCCGGCTGAAGCCTCGATTCGGCTATTGCCTCAATTCGGCTAGAGTTTCAATTCGGCTGGACGTTCCAGTTCGGCTACATCCTCAATTCGGCTAGAAGTTTCAATTCGGCTGCACGCTTCAGTTTGGCTAAATCTTCAGTTCGGCTACAAGTTTCAATTCGGCTGCATGCTTCAGCTCGGCTAGATCCTTGTTTCAATTCGGCTGGACGTTCCAAGTTTATCAAGCTAGAAGTCCAAACATAAGGTGCCCCCAATTTGTTTAGGGAGACAATAACTATATCTGCATCTTGCCTTAACATTGCAACGTGCAAGCTAAGATCAATAAGTTCAAGCAGCTACGAATACTTTGGGCACAGAAACATTTGTGTTTGTGTTGTTTGTTCTGTGGAGCTGCTGTACAAACACCAGGTCTCTGCTTCAAAGAAATGTATTCACTTGCCCAAAGAATGGATTACAGCAGTCCAAAGATTGCTTCTTCCAGTGCTGGCCAATGTTCACATGAAAGGGACAGGACGCCTTGGCAGCTCCTACGTCGAACTGAGTTGAAGAAAAAAAGAACATACCTGCATCAGTTATGAGACAAAACAATATGGTAGGAGTTCAATCCAGTGATTTACATCTTCAGGAGGCTAAGGAGAATGTAACAGTATACCTGTAATTTTTTTCAAGGTCATAAATTTGCCTCAAAATTGGCTGAACACACCAGTAGCTATGACTGACCTCGTAACCAAAACCTTACGTACGCAAAAAATTGTTTGGCGACATTTAATTTTCCAATTCGGTCCTCATCATATTTTCAAAGTGAAAGTTTCTACTGCCAATATTAAAAATACGGAGGCTCGGGCAAGCTGGTGTTGCATACTCCTCCACAGCGCGAAAAATTCGCAACCAAGCACAGGGACACACAAAAGGAAAAGACATTCATGAAGCTCCGACTTGCAACTCAGACTTGTATTTTTTCTTCTCCGCCTGCGCCTGTCTTTTTAAACAAGATTTTTTTTGTTATTTTTGGTTTCATCTGGATGCAAGATAATCTAATTCTTTTTTGTAATAAATTTGGACAAGGTTTAGTGACACAGTTTTCTCCTAACCTCGAAATCTTTTCAGCTTCAATAATTTCCCTAATTAGTTGATTATTATTTTTACTTATGACGGGGCAATGTCTTTAGTTCTGCTTGACATCTGCAATCTCGGCAATGTATGCCTTAGTGTCCAGAAGTGATTCAGTTTATGTTGCAGTTGTGTTCCCCTAGTCTATGTGACATCAATATTTGTGACGTCGGGGTGGGGAGGAGTTGGGTTTTGGCAGTAGAACTTGTTTCCAACTGATTAGAAGAATTTCGATGGCAATAAATAAAGCCTGCAGAAGCCCAACAATAGCTCAGCAGCACGAAAGAAATATGTTCCATTCTGTTCTCTGATGTGGTTGCGCTAGCCGTGCTCCAAACAAATAAGAGTTTCGAACGAACCATTTGGGCTTCGTAACGTGAAGAGGGGTACAGTTTCTATCATGAAGGAAGCCATTAGCCCGCAGATTTTGTGGGACGAGCGAAGGCGGCGGAACCTTTCTAGATTTCACACTTCACCCCGCACTGCCCTGCCGCGCAGCACGTTCCCGTGGCACCTACGGCTGTGAGTAGCAAGTATGACAGGGACCCTTTAAAAAGGTGAATAAAACAAAGTTTTTCAGTGACCGAATCGAGGAGACTGACAGCTTCATGTACCGACACCTGGATAAGTAACCCTGTTGTTGTTGTTGTTTACGGCTTTTATGGCGCAAGAGCTCCGACGGCCATACTGCGCCAAACTAGGTAGGATAAGTAACCCTGGTTTGCAAGTTTTGTCGCGGGAGAGTTGGTATTAACTGGGGTGTACTGCGAGTTGCAGAGGATCTAGAGTCACACCACCATATTCAGCTCAAGAAACCTCGTCTAGACACAGGCAACTCCTTCCGCAATCATTGAGACTATAAATTAATTAATACACTTGTGTCTGGTTATTATTTCTGTTTCTTTTGACTTTCTGAGAATCGGGAAACTCAGCAAGCAAATCTAATATCTAAATTATTCTCAAAAACTGAGAATTTAATCAAACAAGCTCTGAGAAACATAAAATTTTCCACAAAGGTAAACTCCAGAAAACACCCTCCAAATGCCACAAAGGATTACGTTCTTTTCCGCTGTCTTTCTTCTCCGACATTGTTTCCCTGCTTTTACCAGTCTCGGGCTTTCTGCATTATGATCAGTCATGGGTCAGTTACTTTTAAAAAGTAATTCGTTACAGTTACAGTTACTTTCAGAAAATAGTAGCGAAGTTACCGTTACAGTGACCGCAACAAAGAGTAACTCGTTACAGTTACAGTTACTTTTAAAAAGTAACGGCGTTACTTTTCAGTTACTTTTCTATAACACAAAAATTTTTTTAGAAAAAACTAGAAAACGCGCCTCACAACGATTTATTGCATAAAATTTTAAAAAAGTACGCTTTTTACTTCATATTGTAACTTAGCAGTTGCTTCTCCAAGTTAGTGTTTGAAAGTTTCCACGCCAGAGTAGTGGTGCAAATCAAAATACGAAACATGCGCAGTGCGGAGTAGTGGCGCTAATCAAATACGAGACATGCGCAGTGCCCTTCACGTGTATTATTGTTTTACGGTTGATTCACCCGATTAAAAAGCGTTTGCACAGAAAAAAGAAAAAACACAGCGTAGGTAGTGCTTCAAGACACTAAGATGTAAGTGTTTGGGCACGAAGTACAAGCCCGTGCGTAAAGAGAACTAGATATTTTTTCATAAATTCTACACGTGGCTATATTCGGGTCGTGACTCGCGAGAGAGAACGTATTCACAACTTTGTGCAAGGCCAACTTGACACTCGAAATTTCGGAATAGACGATTTGGAAAGTGCAAGGAAAGGCTTAATTGCACCCTCGTTCAGTGATATATTATTCATAAAACACTTCAAAGTAACGACAAAAGTAACGTCGTTACTTTCATCGTTACCTCAGAAAAAAGTAATAGAACTACAGTTACAAGTTACATTTTTAAAAAGTAACTCGTTACAGTTACAAGTTACCAAAAAAGTAACGAAATTACAGTAACGCTTTACTAGTAACGCGTTACTACCCAAGACTGATTATGATCGACAAATGATTAATTCTGGAAACACGGAATGCCGCTTATAGTGATGCTGCTATATGTCACGCTAGGGGTAGCCAGGCAGGCTCTGGTGCAGCTTGGTTATGACCTTCCTCGCAAAGGGAAGTTTTGGCCTTGCATATGAGGCGATACTTGCCCAAGTATAGAGGTTAAATTGGCAAGGTTATGGAAGCACCCATGCTCACAAGTACGGTAACTGCCCAGGTCACCTTGGAAGGTCTCAGCACACGGCAGGCACCACCGTCTGTCGTAGGTATGATGTGCTGCAATGTCTGATGACACAAGCTGCAGCGAAACAAAACATATTTTCCTGTGAAACAGTATTCATAGCTGCAATCTCCGTACCAGCCCACTGCATGAGTAGCTAATCTCATTGTGCACTTCTTTCTACATTAGAAGCAGTTTAGACTGAAGGCGTCGGCATATTTCGGTTCCACGTATAAAGTCACTCATACAGATTTACGTCGAACAAACATATTTCGCCACGTCTGTGGCTGTGGCAGAAAATACTAAGAAAGCCGAGATAAATCGACGATTGCATGCTTCAAATGGTCAGAAACGGGAGGAAAAAGCCCCGAGACACTTTCCTCCCATTTCTCCTCCTGTGAACAGCAAGGCCGAGGGAGCCCACCAGTGGTGCAACCGGTGGTTTGTACGCGGTGCTCGAACGTGATTAATTTACGATGTTTGGATACCATCATTTCAGCCATGTTGCAATTACATCGATACCTTAAGAACTGTCAAACGCCGATTGAAAAAAAAATTGTACCGGCTCATTCACCGCTTTCTTAGCTTTGGTTGCTCCCATTACGGAATAAAGGGTTTGTTCACCAAATAAACGACGCACTCCCGAGCTTCATACAGTTTGTCACTGAAGGCTTTGTTCGTGTTCGAAGCTAGCTCTTTGCTCAAAAAGCACTTCGAAATTACAAACAAATCTACGACGACTCTCAGCAACCGTCGTCTCATAGAACCGCAGTGCAGTTTTCGCCCAAAGGAGACAGAAGTAACGATTGTTGAGAACAAAATAATTATCTATAAAAGCTAGACACAATCCATGGTTCCGGCATTTGAGCACAAGGTATTTGACGTCTTTCGGAGAACGCAACAAAAGCATAGTATTCCAACAAGAGCTTAAACGTAAAAAAATTTCAGTTTTCCTCGTATCTGCCTGAACTGGGCGAAGCCACCCGAACGACCCGACGTATGCAAGATCCAAAGCATGTGTCGCAAACTGCCGTGTGCAGCACGCCGGAGCAGCCATCTTTCCGACTGTTTGCACGCTGGCTCACATTGTTTCGACGCACGTGTCTTGCGCTTAATGTTTCGATGGCAGCCTTTCAATTCTAAGAACAGAGCGTCAAGTGCTAGCCTGGCTGTCACTAACACTGTTCACACACACAGTTGCTCAATGCGAAGTGTAAACAAGTACGCCCATGACATGCTGGAAAGGACAGCCTGGTGCCTAGGCAGTACGGCCACGCAGGTCCAATCAAAGCTCGCAGGATGCTGTACATAGACTGCGCGACGCTGTTAAGCACTAGACACAACAAAGAAATTTTTCGGCAGATTTTTGTTTAGAGCAATAAACGAAACTCAAACTAATTTCGGTCTATCTTATCTGAGTCAAAAGCAGTCCAATTGTGCGTAAGGCAGCAGTAGCACATTTAAAACGCGTTTCATTTCTCTTTTAAGGGAAGTGCTACGGGAGAGAGAGAGGGGGGGGGAGAGAGAGGAGGGATAAGGGAGGGAGCGGCGAGCCGCACTTTAACACGCGGAGAGCCGCAGCTTGGCCACCCCTGTACAAGGGCATCGCCATGCAGGTTCTCAAGGAGCTTGGGAACGGCCTTTCCCTCTAAATTAATTCCTGGCATTGTATACTAGGCGATACCTGCTGTAGTCTATGGGTTACCTTTGCAGGGAGATGGAGGCATCGATGATCACACGTACGGCAGTTGCCCATGTCGCACATCATCATGGAAGGTCTTCATGAAGCAGGCAACTTGTCCTGTCGATGGAGACCCACACATATCCTGCATATGTGGGTAAAGTGCCTAAAATTTAATTTAATTACAACTACAACTACTCTCCAAAAGCATCATGATATCACAGCTTGTCGCTTTCCATAGATGGGGCTCGCTAGCACAGCCTGGCCGCTTTCGGTCGGCCAGGGCGTAGAGAGTGTTTTGTAGCGATCCGCCACACGCCCTCAAGGTTGAACTTGTGTCGTATTCAAATTTTGGAAAAAATGCCTACTACCAAGTATGATAGGATTGTAGCAGGGGGTCATAATGTTAGCTCCGTAGCCCCCGCAACCCAACCTCCATTATCGCCAGCCCCTTTGCCGTACTTCCTCGCCCATCATGACTACCCGCCATCCCTTGTGGTTGACGCGTGTTCATAGGGAAGGACTGGCTGTCACTGCTGGGCTCTGCGCCGCTACTCATCCCAATTCCCAAATGGAGACTGCGGCTGACCGGTGACATCCGTCGTCTGCTTCCTTTCTTCGGTACTTTGCTTCGGTTAAGGAACTGCTTTTTGCAGATAGTATAACGTGCTGAAATCGCTTACCTACTAATTTCAACGGCAATTCATTTTGGAAGTGCCCGCGCAAAGCTGGTGTCGCGATGTGTGGTGATATCAAACGCAGAGAGTGCCTGAAGAATTTTCAGGTTGCTCAAACGATTTGTGGATTTGTTTGGACGCACTTTATGACAGACTAATCAGCGGCAAACAACTCATAGTCAGATCTTCTAAATTGCCAATCGCGACACTTCCCTGGTGACTTGCTAAGTGCTTGGATATGGTCAAAAAACTTCGAGTGAAACCTATTTCTTCAGACTACGGATACGGAAGGCTCCGCTTCTCGGGGCGCGATAACCCAGGTCCCCTCTACAGCCGATGGAGCCTTCGGACTGCGCTCGAATGCGCGCTCAGGGTGCAGTCCAGTGTTACTTTGGTGTTATCGGACGGCACTCAGATACAACCTGGATTAAAACAGTTCGCTTTTATTGTTATTGCGGTCACTGTGTAGGTCACTCACTGAGGTGCAGAGGAGATGAGACGGGATCCAGTCACCGCCGCGATCAACGACCGAAATCCAGCGGTTCCGCAGCTCGCTGACCCTCGTAAAACCAGGAGAACTGCCCACAAATTCACTTTACTGCGAATTGTATTATGTTGTGGGACTTAACGGTAAAATGTAATGCCTGCGGAAGAATAATCTCAACGGTCCTTGTAGCCGCGCACACTGCAAAGACCCATCCTGGCCCCCCCGACGCGCGATGCCACATACTTTCGATTCCTAGAGCTCGCCTGTTCATCGCAGTTCGCCCAGTCTGCCGCTCACGGCTGCGCTCGCTATATCCCTTCCGTTCTGATAAAACCCACTGGACAGAACGAGTGAACGGGTGTGGTTTCGCAAAACGTAGTGTCTAGAAAACTGTCCAATGGCACTTTTGCAGAGCGTTCAAATGCCGTCCGACGGTACTCCGCGTTCAAGTGCCGTCCGGCAAACGACTCTTACGAAGGGGAGTGTGGCGTAGTGGTAGGATGTGTCACATAAGCACGTGATCCCGGGTTCGATCCCCAGTCCGGGCTTACTTTTTTGTTTTTGTTTTCTCGAAAATTTTATTTTGCGGACGCAATTGGCGATATGTACATTTATTTTTTTACCATCAACACAGGAAAAAAACGAATGTTGTCGCCGAAATTTGGCTGAACGAAATAGTATGGTACTTCGTTTCCGGAGGTGCATCGGGTACAGCGGGGCTTGGTTTGCCGGCTGGACGCCGCGAAGCGGCGTGTACGACAGGGCCAAATGGGTCAATAGTTATGTAATTAGCAGCCGCATACTGTCGCCGCGAAGCGGCGTGAACGTAGGCGGGGGTGTGTGTTAACGAGCTCCCCAGTGATACACGCGCCGTCCGACTCTCGGACGGCACTTTTAGGCGCGATCGGAGTGCCGTCGGGCGGCACTGTAGACACAGCCTTCGGAAAGTGCTTTGTGGCCCCTTCCCGAACTTGTGCTACCACGCTTTTGTGGATACTCACCCTTGATGAACGAAATGTGAAGTGGGACCGGTCAGTGATTCGGTATTACTTTCGCTGCAATCGGAGGCGTTGATTTGAACCGCTCGTTTTCAAAATAGGAGCCTTGTCTTGAACAAAACCATCCAATAACTCAAAGGCCGTAACTACCTCGCACACAACGCACCAACCGCTCCACATGCCTTGCGCCATCTTGGCTCCCAGTGTTGCCAGGTAAGGGAAACAAAAATCAGTGGATAGAACTCAATCGAACTCCTAAAAATCAGTTAATAGAACTATGTACTTTTTGTACTCCCAGACTAATCTTTTAGCAAGTATCATAATCTATAAGATGACAGTTTAGCTAAAATTGTATGCCCAAATTGAGCTTTAATAAAAAAAAACTTTCCTATACTAAATTTAGTGTTATTTTGTTGCGTCACTTTGTTGCAATGTCCGGCAGAAATGTTTTAGCATCCAAAAGTAGCTTTGATTGTATCAACTATTCCGATGACTTGACTCAACGCCTGCAATACAAAAACCCAAACCCTTCCGCGTGAAAACGGAACTACGTGGATGCGAGTTGCAAAACCTCTTCGTGGTCTGGAAACACTGTACGGGCGGCCGTCTTTAGTTTCGGTTTCTCCGCATTTCCTTCCAGGGCATGGACGCTCCGCCACTGAGTGCGATTCGGAAATTTTATTGTTTTCTGACTTCCGACCGATCACCCAACGTGGCCAAAGAGCTAGGCCGTCATGCGCTTCATCTCTCAGGACACTCTTTTTTCGATGCGAACATCGATGAAATTGTACTGTTTACCGGTGGACTGCCTACGGTGTTACATGCGACTCAAAGATTTTTGTGTTTTTTTTTTTTGTTATTGGCAAAAGCGTTTTATGATTTTCTTTTTATGAAGCTTTGTGTTTTAATTGAAACTGTGCCCTGGGAAATATTTTTCAGACGTTCCAAGAGCTTAAATTGGTTTCAGATAGCACTTACCTCAAGCACAGTCGACGGATGTTTCGCTATTATTGAAGATTTGTTCAACCCTGGCAGGATAACTGCATTGACTTTCTCAAGACTAAACAACTTTTTTTTTTCACCTCGGCTGCGACAAAAAAGAAAAAAAAAAAGAAAGAAAAACGATGTAAAAAAATGAGTGTGAAATGAGGTTGGCACCACCCGTGTTGCTCCACTCGACGTCCGCAACGTTTTCGCCGCCGCGGCCGTCGAATTTTTAGCCACTGCGATAGCAAAATCCCTTCTCCATGAATCTTGAGCAAACAGACACGTAGCCTGTGTCTGTTATGTTTTCTATTCAAGCATATTTCAACAACAAACTTCTGTTTTTTTTAGATGTGTTTTACAAACCTCGTTTACCGACGCCAGACAAAGCGTATTTAAATCGCTGGAAAAGCCAAGAGTTTGTTTTTTGGCTTTCCAAAACATTAAAACGAGGGCTCTGTGGTGTAGCAAATTTTTCTCAAGATTTGTGAAACAAATAATCAATAATAAAAAAAGCTGGAAAAAACGCCCGTTCCTGCTTACATAAAATTGAAAGAATAAAACACGAAGGACAAGCACAGGACAACCACTTTCTTTCGTGAAAGAAAGTGGTTGTCCTGTGCTGGTCCTTTGTGTTTAATTCTTTCAATTTTATGTATTCATGTTCAACCCGCTCGCCTTCACCAGTCCTGCTTACGTCGAGAAGTTTGGGAGTCGCTACCGGGTGGATCCTTTTCGCATCCCAAAACAAGATTGAATTGATGTCGTTTTTTTGTTTTTTTCCCTTTTTAAATGTATTGTTTCACAGATAACGCAGGGCTATCTGGCCACGTTAGCGCTGAATCAACATTAGAAACAGGGACATAGGTACTTCGCATGAAGCGCAGCAACAGGAGCAACCTAAATGCGGTATACGAGACACGGCCGGACATGCCGGGGTGACTCGGGGTTCTAACATGAAAGCTTGATCGGTGCTGTATGTGGGAACAAAAACATCAGCGCTTGATTAGCGCGTGTAGCCGCCGCAGTGAGGTAAAGCCCCTCATCTTGGGAAAAGTTCCGCCATTCATTGTTGTGGAAATGCTCGAGACACGTGCGGCGCGTTACTTCTGGGAACAGCATAATGTCTGAAATATTGATCAGTGCTGTGCTGTGCAGCCATGATCTTCCCAAGTGCGGCACGTGCCTCGTGGATCCACGCACCTTGCGCTACTTTTGAAACGTGAAGGGGCTTTAGAGTAAGGATCGCTGAAGCGCCCCCTTACGTGCTTCTCGCCGGGAATACATTCGTGTTATCTTAGTGCGGACAAAGCCCCAAGGCTACGAGCGCGAGCTCCTAGTGTGACAGCGCACGGCTAAACAAGCGCTCTAGCTGCAGGACCAACTGTAAAAATTATTGACACCAAGTATAGGATTTCGAACGGAGGCTGATGGCTCGTGCTCCATTTTTGTTTTCTTGATTTAAATATTTTTATTCATTAGCGCGCGTGGATAGACGCTGTAGTGCCGCTTTATATTGGCACGCTCACGCCCTCGCCAGACAACACGGCCGCCGCTCCGCCATCGCTCCCTCTGACCAGACAAAGGAGGCCCGCAAAAGATGGGACGTTTGCAGTATTGATCTCTATGAAAATACACCTAATACTAAATTACCCAAACATCAAGGAGAATGCAGGGATTGGTGTTCCAGGCGCCGCACGCGCATGCCTTCCCCGTGTAAAAGATTCGAAGTAAATAACCAAAATAAAGCGTTGACGAACGCGCGTGTAAGATGCAATTTGTTTTAGGCATCTGCTTTGGAAAGTTACTAATGAGAGGCTAGCACGTGCGCCGCGTGGAACACCAATCTCTGCATTCTCCTTGATGCTTGGGTAATTTGGCGATAGGTCTATTGCTGATCGCGCATCCCCGCTTGGTCGCTGAAGTGCTAATGAAGTCACCGGGCGGCCATCTTGCAAATAGACAAATTGCGGTTTTGCTAGCCTTACAGAGGCAGCCGGCAGAGTGCTGGAGAAACGTTTTCTACTCGTTCGTCGTCATTCGCAAAAGAGATTTTCCAAGACAGTGTGTAAGCGTTGAGACTTACTGTTGAGAACACGTGAAAATTTTTACGAAAGTGCAGGGCCGCACGAAAAAGGCACAATTCGTCGAGAGCAAGTTTCACCGGTCTCGCGACATAATCAAAATTTCCTTGTCACGCCGAAATGCTACGTCTCTGTGCCTTCGTACGCTTGGATACCGATCAAGATTCGACGTCATGTGGATGTGTTTTACTAGTACAGTGTGCGTGAAGGTGTATGTGCCTCTACAGCAGCGTTTTACTTGACTCTGCCGACTGTATTTGTAACTTGCGGCACTCGCAGTCCAGAAACGAGCTACATCCAGCATTAAGTGGCGACGGAAGAAGGGGGGGGGGGGGGGGGAGCTACGTTTTTTTACGGGTTACAGAATACCAAGGAACAGCAGCTCATCACTGATCAGTGGTCTGACTCATTATCAACAACTGCACGTGACATCAAGTTTGAGCGCGGCTCGATTAATTATGATTGGTGAACGGATTGCACACCGCTTCAAAGATTTTCAATCTCGCCGTCTTGTACTTTTGCCTTCTAAAACCATCCTTGCTCCGCAGCGTTGCTTTATTAGTTCTGCTATGTCATCGATTAGAGATCAGAGGCCAGATTCACGAAGAGCTTCTTAGTTTACGACAACTTAGCTAAGAAGTTCGTAAGTTAAGAACATCGTAAGAGGAGAAATCGCTATTCACAAACGCGTTCTTAAGTGAGAGGAGGAAAGCGACGTTGTCGTACGGAAAAACTAAAACTTACCGGTGCTGTTGCTATGGCGACGGCGTCTTCGGCAGCACGAACAACCAATCGGAAAGCTCGGCATTTGTTCGGAGCCTTTCGGAGGCGTTCGGAGCACGTGGATTTTTCATAACAAACACAGGCGGCCTTTCTGCCACCGCTTGTCTGGGTTCGTATCCGTGCAGTGATATGTCGACGCTAACACGATTTAAACTCGCCCGAATGCCGAGGCCGGGATGCGTAACCACCCCCATTGACTGCTACGAACTCGATCGCTACAAAGTCATGACTTTGTAGCGATCGAGTTCGTAGCGGGCCATTTTTTACCAACGATGACAGTTGTATTGCAATACAACTGTCATCGTTGGTAAAAGACGGCCCGCAGTCGTTTGCAAAGCGACGTAGATGGGAACAAATTGCCGCGGCGTTTTTTGCGGCCTCGGAAATGCAGGAGCGAGCCGACGTCAAAAAAGATACGTTTGAACTACGACAGTGTCAGCAAGAGCCACGTAAACGCCTGTTCACACTACGGAGCGGACGCGCGCGTTTGATCGAAGTGCTGGATTTCCGCTGTTGGACCGCGAATCGATAAGCGCTTCGGGACCGATCCTTTACATTTGCAACTCGATGCTGACGTGACACCCGGCGAAGAAAGGTTGGACCGGCATTGCGACCCACGAACTGTTACAGCGATCGACAGTGAGGTGCAGTCGTGTCAGAATAAAATGGAATACTAATAACAAAGTGTACATACCGTGTTGCGAAGGTAATCCATATGGCGTTTATCTGAGTTTGATATCACACAAAACAGAGATAGAATCAATGAGAGCCCCTTTTTGACGACAGCGTTCGTCACCATTGCCTCGGAAAACAAGGGGATGGCAAGAGGAAGAGATTGACCTCTTAATCTAGAATTGAGGTCAGCGATCAAACTATAATACGGGAAGGGTTCACAAGGGTCGCGCGGGCATATTCCATTCAGCACGTCAGCCGGCCGTGGGCAGACGGTCTTCGCCAAGGACCGTCAGATCATCGCTGCGCCGAGTCGGAGTGCCTGCTAGGCCTATCTGCCGATCGGTCGGAGTCCGTACTCGTGGCCCTTGAAGTTTTTTCCGGGTGTCAGTGAATCTAGCGTTCTTGTTCGTTCGTCGTGGTCTGTTTCAAGTACTTTTTACTTGTTTCTTGCTGCTTGAAGTCGGGACGCGTGAGAAGCGCACGTAGAAAAATAAACATCCGTTGGTTGCCGCGACCAACTGAGCGACGCTGTCGGCCATGCTGATTTGATCGTAAGAAGTGCGTAAGACAGCTTCGGAGCTGTCGTAGGATTTCGTCGTAACCTGCGCAAAACTTACGAAAATTTCGTTTCGTGAATATGGATTTGTTCTTAAGTTTTGTCTTACGCACATTTTTGGCGTAAGATCGTTTCGTGAATCTGGCCTCTGAGCTGCAATCTTTTGCGGGGCGCCTTTGTCTGGCTAGAGGGAGCGCGAACCACCCCTCTATTAGGGTGCCTCAATGTGCGTTTGTCATAGGGTGAAGACACCCATTGTTGTATTGAAAACTGCCTGCGCATGCCGAATGGGCCTTAAAATGGCGCCAAAGCGCCGGGCATGGCAGGGCTAAGCGCTCGCTCCGAACGAGATCAAAGAGCGCGCATTTCGGGCATAGAAATGGCCGGGATGCCGCCACCCTAAGACAGACGTGGCGAAAGTGTATGAAGGCACCCTACCCGCTATCCTGGGAAAAGTGGTGCTATTCATTGTTGTGGAAATGCTTGAGACACGTGCCACGCGCCCCTTCTGTGAAGAACATGTCGTCTAAAATCTAGCTCAGTGCTGCGCTGTGCCGCCATGATCTTCCCAAGGGCTGCACGTTGCACGTGCCCCGTGTATCGACGCATCTTGCGCTACTTTTTTTTAACATGAAGGGTCTTTAGTAATGATAAAAGCCCCTTCATATTTTAGAAGTAGCGCATAGCACGTCGATGCACGAGGCAAGTACAACGTGCAGCCCTTGGGAAGATCATGGCGGCACAGCGCAGCACTGAGCGAGATTTCAGACGCCATGTTCTTCCCAGAAGGGGCACGTGTCACGTGTCTCGAGCATTTCAACAACAATGAATGGCACGACTTTTCCCAGGATAGAAGGGCTTCAGTAATGATGCCGGAGCGATGATGGAACTTAAAGCGGCGCCGTGTCGTCTGGCGAGGACGTGAGCGTGCCTACATAAAGCGGCACTACAGCCTCTATACACGCGCGCTACTGGATAAAAGTATTTCAACTAAGAAAACAAAAATAGAGCACGCGCCATCAGCCTCCGTCACCTTAGCCTGGACCAGTTAAACAACCTCATTGTTTTGCAGCGATTTCCATACACTTTGTCTGGCGACGGTAAACGAGGTTTGTAAAACACATCTAAAACAAAACAGAAGTTTGTTGTTGAAATATTCTTGAATAGAAAACATAACAGACACAGACTACGTGTCTGTTTGCTCAACATTCATGGAGAAGGGATTTTGCTATCGCAGTGGCTAAAAATTCGACGGCCGCGGCGGCGAAAACTTACGTTGCGGACGTCGAGTGGAGCAACACGGGTGGTGCCAACCTCAATTCACACTCATTTTTTTACATGGTTTTTCTTTCTTTTCTTCTTTTTTTGTCGGAGCCGAGGTGAAAAACAAAGTTGTTAGTCTTGAGAAAGTCAATGCAGTTATCCTGCCAGGGTTGAACAAATCTTCAATAATAGCGAAACATCCGTCAACTGTGCTTGAGGTAAGTGCTATCTGAAACCAATTTAAGCTCTTGGAACGACTGAAAAATATTTCCCAGGGCACAGTTTCAATTAAAACACAAAGCTTTCTAAAAAAAATTTATATATTAAAACACTTTTGCCAATAACAAAAAAAAAACAAAAAAACTTTGAGTCGCATGTAACACCGTAGGCAGTCTACCGCTAAACAGTACGATTTCATCGATGTTTGCATCGAAAAAAGAGTGTCCTCAGAGATGAAGCGCATGACGGCCTAGCTCTTTGGCCACGTTGGGTGATCGGTCGGAAGTCAGAAAACAATAACATTTCCGAATCGCACTCAGTGGCGGAGCGTCCATGCCCTGGAAGGAAATGCGGAGAAACCGAAGCTCAAGACGGCCGCCCGTACAGTGTTTCCAGACCACGAAGAGGTTTTGCAACTCGCATCCACGTAGTTCCGTTTTCACGCAGAACGGTTTGGGTTTTTGTTTGCAGGCGTTGAGTCAAGTCATCGGAATAGTTGATACAATCAAAGCTACTTTTAGATGCTAAAGCATTTCTGCCGGACATTGCAACAAAGTGACGCAACAAAATAACAGTAATTTTAGTATAGGAAAGTTTTTTTTATTAAAGCTCAATTTGGGCATACAATTTTAGCTAAACTGTCATCTTGTAGTTTATGATACTTGCTAAAATATTAGTCTTGGAGTACAAGAAGTACATAATTCTATTAACTGATTTTTAGGAGTTCGATTGAGTTCTATCCACCGATTTTTGTTTCCCCCACATGGCAACACTGGGAGCCAAGATGGCGCTCTTTATGATATACCTCAGTGAGATGGAAAAAAGCTTAGAACGGTGCAACCTAGGTTTTGACCTGACTTACATGGAGGAAGGACATGAAGTAAATCAAGTATTGCCAGGATTAATGTATGCAGACGACATTGTACTCATATCAGAAAGTCGTGAGACAATACAGGAACTGAGTAAAATTTGCGGCAGGGAAGGGGACAATTTAGGACTAAAATTTAGTAGGGACAAGTCTGGTATAATAGTTTTCAACGACGAGAAGGGGGAGCCCCTGGAGATACAGGACACATTAATAGAACACGTAGAAATGTACAAATATCTGGGAGTATGGTTAAGTGAAGGAAGACGGTATCTAAAAGACCATGAAGATATTGTAATAAAGAAGGGGAAACGAGATTCGGCTATCATGAAACACAGGGCGCTATGAAACTATAATAGATATTAAGTTGTTAGGGGTGTATGGAAGGGAGTCATGGTGCCAGGACTGTCATTTGGGAATGCGGTATTGTGTATGAGGTCAGCAATTCAGGCAGGTTTAGAGATACAGCAAAGGAGTGTGGGTAGGTTGGCGTTGGGGGCACATGGGAATACACCAAATGAGGGAGTACAGGGGGATATGGGTTGGGCATCTTTCGAGAGTAGAGAAGCGATCAGTAAAGTAAAATTTGAACAAAGACTAGCTGAAATTTAGGATACACGGTGGGCAGCGAAAGTGTACAAGTGAAAAGTTGTACACTTTCGCTGAAAGTATGAAAAGTTTAAACACTACGTGGACAAATCGAACCCGCAAGCTGAGATTTAAATACATCCAACGAGATGGAGCCGATCAGAGCATAACAATAGAAAAGGGAGTAAAGGAAACAGAGAGGAAATTGTGGGAAGAGAGAATGCAGGGGAAATCAGCTTTAGCAATATACAGGGCACAAAAACAAGAAATAAAGAAGGAACAGCTGTATGATAATTCAGTGGGAAGCTCTTTGCTGTTTGAGGCTAGAACGGGGGTGCTGCGAACGAAAACGCATAGGGCTAAATTTCAGGAAGTAGACACTCTGTGTGACGTATGCAACCGCGAAAGGGAAACTATAGAACATGTAATCTTAAGGTGCACGGGGCTTCTTCCCACCCTCTTGGGGGGGATGACTACGGATTTGGGGGGGGGGGGGGGGCGCTGGTTTTTCCGGGCATGAATGGACGAATGGATAGGGAAAGAATTGCGGTAACTAAGAGGAGATTGGAAGATTGGTGGAAGAGATCTAGGGAAGGATAAAAAAATACATATAAAAATAGGCAATAAATTCAATTTAAAAGAGAGGGAGAACTGTTATAACAAAATTCATACAAAAAAAATAGTAGAAGGGATGACGAAATGTTAGGCTAGGTGGCACAAGCTGCCGCCCGTTACAAAGGGTATAGCCATTACCATCCATCCATCCATCCAGCAAGGCATGTGGAGTGGTTGGTGCGTTGTGTGCGAGGTATTTACGGCCTTTGAGTTATTGGATGGTTTTGTTCAAGACAAGGCTCCTATTTCGAAAACGAGCGGTTCAAATCAACGCCTCCGATTGCAGCGAAAGTAATACCGAATCACTGACCGGTCCCACTTCACAGTTCGTTCATCAAGGGTGAGTATCCACAAAAGCGTGGTAGCACAAGTTCGGAAAGGGGCCACAAAGCACTTTCCGAAGGCTGTGTCTGCAGTGCCGCCCGACGGCACTCCGATCCCGCCTAAAAGTGCCGTCCGAGAGTCGGACGGCGCGTGTATCACTGGGGAGCTCGTTAACACACACCCCCGCCTGCGTTCACGCCACTTCGCGGCGACAGTATGCGGCTGCTAATTACAAAACTATTGACCCATTTGGCCCTGCCGTAAACGCCGCTTCGCGGCGTTCAGCCGGCAAACCAAGCCCCGCTGTACCCGATGCACCTCCAGAAACGAAGTACCATACTATTTCGTTCAGCGAAATTTCGGCGACAACATTCGTTTTTTTTTTTTCTGTGTTAATGGTAAAAAAATAAATGTACATATCGCCAAATGCGTCGGCAAAATAAAATGTTCGAGAAAACAAAAACAAAAAAAGTAAGCCCGCACTGGGGATCGAATCCGGGATCACGTTCTTATGTGACACATCTTACCACTACGCCACACTCCCCTTCGTAAAAGTCGTTTTGAGAACTCGTTTTATAGACCAACACGCGGCCCTGACGTCACGCAGCTGCGGTGGCGCTGTTGACGGTACTGCCCATGCGCAGACGCTTCAGTTCACGCGAACCTGGTTTCTGCGCATGCGCAGTGCCCACACCAGGTATGGGCAAACGCCGGCTCGTTTGTAAACAGCGTGTCGGTCTATACGAGACTTTCGGACGGCACTTGAACGCGGAGTACCGTCGGACGGCACTTGAACGCTCTGCAAGAGTGCCATTGGACAGTTTTCTAGACACTACGTTTTGCGAAACCACACCCGTTCACTAGTTCTGTCTAGTGGGTTTTATCAGAACGGAAGGGATATACGAGCGCAGCCGTGAGCGGCAGACTGGGCGAACTGCGATGAACAGGCGAGCTCTAGGAATCGAAAGTATGTGGCATCGCGCGTCGGGGGGGCCAGGATGGGGCTTTGCAGTGTGCGCGGCTACAAGGACCGTTGAGATTATTCTTCCGTAGGTATTACATGTCACCGTTAAGTCCCACAACATAATACAATTCGCAGTAAATTGAATTTGTGGGCAGTTCTCCTGGTTTTACGAGGGTCAGCGAGCTGCGGAACCGCTGGATTTCGGTCGTTGATCGCGGCGGTGACTGGACCCCGTCTCACCTCCTCTTCACCTCAGTGAGTGACCTACACAGTGACCGCAATAACAATAAAAGCGAACTGTTTTAATCCAGGTTGTATCTGAGTGCCGTCCGATAACACCAAAGTAACACTGGACTGCACTCTGAGCACGCATTCGAGCGCAGTCCGAAGGCTCCATCGGCTGTAGAGGGGACCTGGGTTATCGCGCCCCGAGAAGCGGAGCCTTCCATAACCGTAGTCTGAAGAAATAGGTTTCACTCGAAGTTTTTTTACCATATCCAAGCACTTAGCAAGTCATCAGGGAAGTGTCGCGATTGGCAATTTAAAAGATCTGACTATGAGTTGTTTGCCGCTGATTAGTCTGTCATAAAGTGCGTCCAAACAAATCCACAAATCGTTTGAGCAACCTGAAAATTCTTCAGGCACTCTCTGCGTTTGATATCACCACACATCGCGACACCAGCTTTGCGCGGGCACTTCCAAAATGAATTGCCGTTGAAATTAGTAGGTAAGCGATTTCAGCACGTTATACTATCTGCAAAAAGCAGTTCCTTAACCGAAGCAAAGTACCGAAGAAAGGAAGCAGACGACGGATGTCACCGGTCAGCCGCAGTCTCCATTTGGGAATTGGGATGAGTAGCGGCGCAGAGCCCAGCAGTGCCAGCCAGTCTTTTCCTATGAACACGCGTCAACCACAAGGGATGACGGGTAGTCATGATGGGCGAGGAAGTAGACGGCAAAGGGGCTGGCGATAATGAAGGTTGGGTTGCGGGGGCTACGGAGCTAACATTATGACCCCCTGCTACAATTCTATCATACTTGGTAGTAGGCATTTCTTCCAAAATTTGAATACGACACAAGTTCAACTTTGAAGGCGTGTGGCGGGTCGCTACAAAACACTCTCCACGCCCTGGCCGACCGAAAAAGGCCAGGCTGTGCTAGCGAGCCCCATCTATTGAAAGCGACAAGCTTTGATGTCATGATGCTTTTGAAGAGAAGTAGTTGTAGTTGTAATTAAATTAAATTTTAGGCACTTTACCCACATACGCAGGATATGTGTGGGTCTCCATCGACAGGACAAGCTGCCTGCTTCATGAAGACCTTCCATGATGATGTGCGACATGGGCAATTGCCCTACGTGTGATCATCGATGCCTCCATCTCCCTGCAAAGGTAACCCAATGACTACAGTAGGTATCGCCTAGTATACAATGCCAGGAATTACTTTAGAGGGAAAGGCCGTTCCCAAGCTCCTTGAGAACCTGCATGGCGATGCCCTAGTACAGGGGTGGCCAAGCTGCGGCTCTCCGCGTGTTAAAGTGCGGCTCGCCGCTCCCTCCCTTATCCCTCCTCTCTCTCTCCCCCCTCTCTCTCTCTCCCGTAGCACTTCCCCTAAAAGAGAAATGAAAGGCGTTTTAAATGTGCTACTGCTGCCTTACGCACAATTGGACTGCTTTTAACTCAGATAAGATAGACCGAAATTAGTTTGAGTTTCGTTTATTGCTCTAAACAAAAAACCTGCCGCCCCCCCCCCCCCTCCCTCCCTCCCTCTGCGGCTCTTGAAAATTTTGTGATTTTGTTTGCAGCTCTCAGGCCGCGTCAGCCTGGCCACCCCTGCCCAAGTATATAACACACTGGAGTGGCTATAGTTAGGGTTCCATGTTTTCAGAATATGTTTTTTAGTGAAATTCCGAAGGTGTTTTCTCTTTTTGCACAAGTAGAAGGTAATATTTTTGTAGCGTGCGAAAGCGTTCACATTGAACGCTGTGCTGCATCCATGCTATTTAGGAGCGCGGTGATACTGTGACGCTCTTCTTGATGAGAACAATGGACGCGAGAAAATAATTTCCGGTGCAGCCCAGAGTACTCACTCAGCAAAGATATACACAGATGCTAGGCTCGCACATAGAACAGTGAGTCCGCCCACAGGACCGATTCAATCGAAACATACAGGGAGGACAGTTCGCTTCCCAATGGATTGCAGCTGACAGATTTTGCAATCTTTTCTTGATGGGCTACATCCGAGCGATGCGATGTTGCGTTGCACCTTGTCACTTTTAGTGATGCCAGTGACGGTTTCTATGGTAAGCGTTGCGGGACTCTTGTTTTATTTATTATACGGTGTGTTATATATCTAGGGTTGAAAGCATGCAACGACCGATCCAGTTGTTGTAGATCCACATGGATTACCCAGTGGGTCACGGAAGCACGTCGAATGAGAAGAACAGAGAATAAAAGCAAAGATAGGGTTCACTTAATAAAGCTAGTGAAAGAAGATCAATGATATGTCTCCCCGATAGGGGGATCGAGCCCACAGCCTTTTGATCAGGAGCCCGATGTTCTACCCCTGCACCACTGAATGGCACAACGAACGGCGTTTCATCTGGGTTCTTTTAAGGCACGCCGCTATTGCGGAACATTCATGTGACTCACGTGGCGCTTGCACTCGCCAGTCATGCCCGGCGGCCGACGTGCTGTAGTGGCAGGCTTCCTGCCATGCTTTGTCGCGTCTTAGCATGGACTAGCCGGACTGGCTACAAGTGCGGGCAAGCGCCCTGCGTTTAATTGCGGTTTGGTTGTACGAGAGCTCGAGCAGGAGGGACACCAGTGAAAGCAACTCGCTTGTAATTGTGCCATTACCAGTTAGTTCATGCTAGGGTAAGACAAAAGGATAGTGTTGTCGCACCTTCCCTTCCATTTGGCAGCGGAAAAAAATTTAATGTACCTTGATCCAATGGGTAAATTCGGATGACACAATGTGTGCAGGTGTGTGTCGCGGGAGTGATTAAAAGCTCATGAACCCACTTACAATCTTCGCAAGTCTTATTATACTCTGTGTCATCCGAGTTTTCTCGTAGGATCAAGGTGCATTTATTTCTTTGTTGTGTCTAGTGCTTAACAGTGTCGCGCAGTCTATGTACAGCATCCTGCGAGCTTTGATTGGACCTGCGTGCCGTACTGCCTAGGCACCAGGCTGTCCTTTCCAGCATGTCATGGGCGTACTTGTTTACACTTCGCATTGAGCAACTGTGTGTGTGAACAGTGTTAGTGACAGCCAGGCTAGCACTTGACGCTTTGTTCTTAGAATTGAAAGGCTGTCATCGAAACGTTAAACACAAGACACGTGCGTCGAAACAACGTGACCCAGCGTGCAAAAGTAGGAAAGCTCCGGCGTGCTGCACACGGCAGTTTGCGACACAGGCTTTGGATCTTGCATACGTCGGGTCTTTCGGGTCGCTTCGCCCAGTTCAGGCAGATACGAGGAAAACTGTAATTTTTTATGTTTAAGCTCTTGTTGGAATACTAAGCTTTTGTAGCGTTCTCCGAAAGACGTCAAATACCTTGTGCTCAAATGCCGGAACCATGCATTGTGTCTAGCTTTTATAGATAATTATTTTGTTCTCAAGAGTCGTTACTTGTGGCTCCTTTGGGCGAAAACTGCACTGCGGTTTTATGAGACGAAGGTTGCTGAGAGTCGTCGTAGATTTGTTTGTAATTCGAAGTGCTTTTTGAGCAAAGATCTAGCTTCGAACACGAACAAAGCCTTCAGTGACAAACTGTATGAAGCTCGGGAGTGCGTCGTTTATTTGGTGAACAAGCCCTTCATTCCGTAATGGGAGCAACCAAAGCTAAGAAAGCGGTGAATGAGCCGGTACAATTTTTTTTCAATCGGCGTTTGACAGTTCTTAAGGTATCGATGTAATCGCAACATGGCTGAAATGATGGTATCCAAACATTGTAAATTAATCACGTTCGAGCACCGCGTACAAACCACCGGTTGCAACACTGGTGGGCTCCCTCGGCCTTGCTGTTCACAGAAGGAGAAATGGGAGGAAAGTGTCTCGGGGCTTTTTCCTCCCTTTCTGACGATTTGAAGCATGCAATCGTCGATTTATTTCGCCTTTCTTAGTATTTTCTCGCACAGCCACAGACGTGGCGAAATATGTTTGTTCTACGTAAATCTGTATGAGTGACTTTATACGTGGAACCTTCAGTCTAAACTGTGCTTCTAATGTAGAAAAAAGTGCACAATGATATTAGTTACTCATGCAGTGTGCTGGTACGGAGATTGCAGCTTTGAATACTGTTTCACAGGAAGATATGTTTTGTTTCGCTGCAGCTTGTGTCATCAGACATTGCAGCACATCATACCTACGACAGACGGTGGTGCCTGCCATGTGCTGAGACCTTCCAAGGTGACCTCGGCAGTTACCGTACTTGTGAGCATGGGTGCTTCCATAACCTTGCCAAGGTAACCTCTAGACCTGGGCGAGTATCGCCTCATATGCAATGCCAAAACTTCCCCTTGCGAGGAAGGTCATAACCAAGCTGCACCAGAGCCCGCCTGGCTACCCCTAGCGTGACATATAGCAGCATCACTATAAGCAGCATTCCGTGTTTCCAGAATTAATCCTTTGTCGATCATAATGTAGAAAACCCGAGACTGGTAAAAGCAGGGAAACAATGTCGGAGAAGAAAGACAGGTGAAAAGAACGTAATCCTTTGTGGCCTTTGGAGGGTGATTTCTGGAGTTTACCTCTGTGGAAAATTTTATGTTTCTCAGAGCTTGTTTTGATTAAATTCTCAGTTTTCCAGAATAATTTAGATATTAAATTTGCTTGCTGAGTTTCCCGATTCTCAGAAAGTCAAAAGAAACAGAAATAATCACCAGACACAAGTGTATTAATTAATTTATAGTCTCAATAATTGCGGAAGGAGTTGCCTGTGCCTAGACGAGGTTTCTTGAGCCGAATATGGCGGTGTGACTCTAGATCCTCTGCAACTCGCAGTACACCCCAGTTAATACCAACTCTCCCACGACAAAACTTGCAAACCAGGGTTACTTATCCTACCTAGTTTGGCGCAGTATGGCCGTCGGAGCTCTTGCGCCATAAAACCCGTAAACAACAACAACAACAGGGTTACTTATCCAGGTGTCGGTACATGAAGCTGTCAGTCTCCTCGATTCGGTCACTGAAAAACTTTGTTTTATTCACCTTTTTAAAGGGTCCCTGTCATACTTGCTACTCACAGCCGTAGGTGCCACGGGAACGTGCTGCGCGGCAGGGCAGTGCGGGGTGAAGTGTGAAATCTAGAAAGGTTCCGCCGCCTTCGCTCGTCCCACAAAATCTGCGGGCTAATGGCTTCCTTCATGATAGAAACTGTACCCCTCTTCACGTTACGAAGCCCAAATGGTTCGTTCGAAACTCTTATTTGTTTGGAGAATGGCTAGCACAACCACATCAGAGGACAGAAAGGAACATATTTCTTTCGTGCTGCTGAGCTATTGTTGGGGTTCTGCAGGCTTTATTTGTTGCCATCGAAATTCTTCTAATCAGTTGGAAACAAGTTCTACTGCCAAAACCCAACTCCTCCCCACCCCGACGTGACAAATATTGATGTCACATAGACTAGGGGAACACAACTACAACATAAACAGAATCACTTCTGGACACTAAGGCATACATCGCCAAGATTGCAGATGTCAAGCAGAACTAAAAACATTGCCCCATAATAAGTAAAAATAATACTCAACTAATTAGGGAAATTATTGAAGCTGAAAAGATTTCGAGGTTAGAAGAAAACTGTGTCACTAAACCTTGTCCAAATTTATTACAAAAAATAACTAGATTATCTTGCATCCAGATGAAACCAAAAATAACAAAAAAAATCTTGTTTAAAAAGACAGGCGCAGGCAGAGAAGAAAAAATACAAGTCTGAGTTGCAAGTCGGAGCTTCGTGAATGTCTTTTCCTTTTGTGTGTCCCTGTGCTTGGTTGCGAATTTTTCGCGCTGTGGAGGAGTATGCAACACCAGCTTGCCCGAGTCTCCATATTTTTAATATTGGCAGTAGAAACTTTCACTTTGAAAATATCATGAGGACCGAATTGGAAAATTAAATGTCGCCAAACAATTTTTTTGCGTACGTAAGGTTTTGGTTACGAGGTCAGTCATAGCTACTGGTGTGACGAAGATACCTGCATCATAACGGATGCAGGTATCTTCTTTTTTTCTTCAACTCAGTTCGACGTAGGAGCTGCCAAGGCGTCCTGTCCCTTTCACGTGAACAGTGGCCAGCACTGGAAGAAGCAATCTTTGGACTGCTGTAATCCATTCTTTGGGCAAGTGAATAAATTTCTTTGAAGCAGAGACCTGGTGTTTCCAGAGCAGCTCCACAGAACAAACAACACAAACACAAATGTTTCTGTACCCAAAGCCTTCGCAGCTGCTTGAACTTATTATCTGAGCTTGCACGTTGCAATGTTAAGGCAAGATGCAAATATAGTTAACGTCTCTCTAAAAAAATTGGGGGCACCTTATGCATGGATGTCTAGCTTGATAAACTTGGAACGTTCAGCCGAATTGAAACAAGGATCTAGCCGAACTGAAGCATGCAGCCGAATTGAAACTTGTAGCCGAATTGAAGATTTAGCCAAACTGAAGCGTCCAGCCGAATTGAAACTTCTAGCCGAATTGAGGATGTAGCCGAACTGGAACGTCCAGTCGAATTGAAACTTCTAGCCGAATTGAGGCACTAGCCGAATTGAGGCTTCAGCCGGATTGGGACGTAACCGGCAAAACCTGACCTGCTTTACAAACCACCAGGTGGCACTAAATTTCGGAAAGGGTCTATTCCACTGGTCATTTTGGACCAGTGATATTGGATGTAGCGCGCCGGGATTAACTTTTCTGGAGCGCGCCTACCTCACTGGGCGATCGGGGTCGAGGCGAACGTACTCCGCTAGTCGTTTTAAATCAGCTCCCACTCCAGATCTCGATCCGGGTCCGAAAAAGCCGCGCCACCGATTTTGGTGGATTCCACCGGGAGCCAGTCTGGCCAGCCCTTGGCGAGCAAATAATATAGAGTGATCACACTCAAGACCACTTCCGATAATCAGGCGTTGGCAGCGCCCGAGAACAATATGGTGAACTATAGCTTTTTCTTTTTGTTTATTGGTTTATTTAAACTGTCTCCATAGTACTGAATGATTATACTTACTTTAAAAGTTTTGGAAAAATTTCAGAACCGCGCATAACCATAAATTTATATGGTAAGGCAAATGTAGCAGTGGCCGTTAGCCACCGTTACGCCCGTTAATCGGCACCGTTGGCCTTGAAGGGTTCACTGCCCTGCGCCACGCTCGTCCGAAGCCATGCTTCTAAACTTCAGCGGTCCCGCTGTCCGTGATCGCTCTGCGAATATCTATTTCTAGACGGCCTTTTCTTGCAGTTAGCCTCGCTTTCTGTTTAAATTTGACGTGCGTTTACGAATCACGATGCTAATTCGTTCTAAAGGGGCCTGCTTGGGCAGAAGCCGACAAGTCGACTCATTTGGCCGACTGTGATGCTGCTTCAAATTCATTACCGGTTGGTGCATACATCTTTTAAAGAGTTCGTGCTGCCCTACGCGCAAGGCCAGACACGAGTGTGCTTTCTCGAACGCAGTGCACATCGGGCGTAGCCGGGTAACGTTTTTGATAGCATGTGTTAAAGTGCGCTATACGACGTGACTAGAAGACGCGACTCGAACGTAACCAATTAATTTTGTTCACGCTTTACAATGTCTGCGTAACTTTCGTGGAACTAAGGTTTCACACCACCTTACAGAGAAAATAAAAAGCTCCTTGGAAAATCCCGTTATACACGAACTTTAGGTTATGCTAATCTGCAAAATAATAATAAAACAAAGCATCAAATTACCTGCTTACGGAAACAAAACAAAAAACTGTACCGCTTGATAAAGTCAATTTACCAGTTATTATATTAACATACATGCAAAGAAATTGAGAGGGTACAAACCTCTTAATTGACTTGTAACCCGATGTACCTCTCATAAAATTCAATGCAGAGGTACCTCTAGAAATAGCTTATTTCATATATGTCAGCTTCTGAGATTCACGCTGGACCTCTCTTGTCAGGGTTCCTTGTGGGCATGGCAGCGTCTCTCTTCCTATTAGCGGCGAGATGTTTTGGTGGCGCCCTCCTATGGTTCCCCCTTGTGACGTCATTACCTTGCAAACAACAAGTTCAATTGTGTTTGTTATTAGCATGGTGGAAGCTTTAAATCATTGCGCTCTCAAAGGAACACTGCCAGCACCGTCAAAATTAGTTCTTTAATTTCTCTTATTTCCGTCGATGATAAATCCCCTTTCCGACGTCATAGTCTGCGTTCGGCCAATAATGGAAGGCCGACCACAGCGACGCTTTCGGTCGCGCACGGGGCTTATTCACCGTCCAACAAGGGTCGAGCCCTAGACGTCATCTATCTCGGCTGACCATGCCGCACGGTAAGGTCCACAATAACCCTTACTCTTATATTAATATGTTCCTGCACAAAAATAAAACCTTATGTTGTGTTTTTGATCGTTGTGAGTTGCAGGTTTTTTGCCTTGTGTGGCCGTTTTCACTAAAAAAACAAAACAATAAAAATAAAGCTTTCCACAATAACCCTTTCGCATGATACAGTATGATTTGCAACTAATTACAATAGTTTATTATTCAGCTTTTGGGGAGCAATTTTCGCTTGGAATATGTTGCCATCAAGCGGAGAGGCACAACGGCGCATGCGCGTCAGACTCCTGCAAGAACGAGGGCTGCTTCCCGCAGTGCTTGGCAAGAAAATGGCATACCATCGAGATTCACATATTTATCAGCGACCTCTGCAGTTCACCGTTGTTCGTTGTTCGGAAGCGCCATAATTTACGCAGTGAATGTTACGACAATGTGAAATGCGGGACATTTTGAAGATTTTGGAATTTCTTGCGGGACGCTTGACACGAGCCCTCAATGCGGGACAGTCCCGCAAGTCGCGCGACGGGTGGTCACCCTAGGTACAAAACGAGTTTTTATAGGCAAGGGCTAATTTGTAACTATAGTGACTGGTAATTTGCTCAATATTAAATTTGTTAAACAATGGTTTCGTATGACTGTCATAACTAGTTTGACATATCATACGAATCAGTCTCTTCTAAAGAATATCCATTTGATTTATATTAGTTTATTTATATTTGTTTTATCTATATTAGTTAGAAATGTTGTGTCCGCTCCGAGATACATACAACCTCATTTTAGGTAGCATGGGCATTTTCTGGTCATCATTGCTATTATCGTGGCCAGTATGAGCTGAAACGCCTTGATCTGTGGTGCGCAGCAGTATCAGAGCCGTGTATCATATTTTTTTTCTGAAAACTGCGATGCCCGCAGTGGCCAAGACTAGTTTTCTCCTGCGCTCGTGGTGATACTCTGAACCTATGTGTCATCTATTAGTGAGGAAGTAAAGGTACCTTTGCTTATTTGAGCCACAAAACCTCACGGCATAAATCTACCGCACACTTTCTTGAAACAATGTTTATGGAGCCCTGACCTATGATCACGCAGTGATCAGTCCACAGTTGAGTGGCTCAATTACAAATATCGCTGCACCCGTAAAAAAAAAAAGAAGAAAAAAATTTGTGTGTTTACGTTTATACAGCCTGGAACTTAAAGTCTGCGTCAACGGGCGACTTGTCTCCCAGCTGATGAGAAATTTCGCCAGTGCACTACAACCGCTAGCCTTGGGTCTTGAATGTGCGTCCCGCAGTAGTAATACACGAACGACCGCAGCCGGCACGACGCTCATCGAGATCGAAACGGGCACGGTGAGGATTGAACACAGAATTCCTTGGGTTCTGCAGCGTGAGCTTTCACCCCACGTGCTCCGAGCTGGTGTGCGCTAGCCCACTCGGCCACCGATCCCCCTCTGCGTTCGTCAGATACATTAGAAACCGTCAGAAGTCCCAATAGAAGTGCGCCACATATTTGAGCATTAAAGTATATCGACTATGAATTGCATAATTTATGCCGGCCAGGATGAAGGTCAACTTAGTGATGAAGCACACAAATGGCGTTCTCGAGCAGCAAGGTATGAAAAGAACCGCCAGTTGGTCCCAGCGGTGTCCGTGCACCCTTTCCAATTGAGAAGGCTGCACGTGTATATCCACGGGCAATTGTGGATCAAAGTGTATATCCACGGGCAAGCAAAACTCGGGGAATGATTTTCTAAAACTTTGTTCATCATTAGCCAAAGGTGTCAGAAACTTCTAACAAAAGTTCACACTTCACTTCACAACGATATCATTACCATTCACGATAAGGAAAGAGGGACATTTAAGACAAACAGACAAGACAGGCTTTCGACTTTGGACAAAACGTTTACTGGCTCGACTTCGCCGCCTGAAGCTCGACGAGGGGTGTCGGGGAAGTAGAGAGGGAGGATGGAGGGTGAGAGAAACGCGAGCCCGCTCGCAGCTGAGCGTGCATAGCAGAAAAGGGGGGGGGGGGGGGGGGGGGAGGGTCTGCTGAGTGTCAATCGACACGTCGCCGTTACACGCAGCCCCGAGTGCGGGCGGAGCCCTCTTGGGGAAAGAAGGGAGGGAGGGGGGGGGGGAAGGGTGACGGAGAAGAGAAGGAGAAGAAGATACGCGAATTTAGACTTTTTATGTCTTTGGAGGAGCCCTCTCGCCCCGCAGGAAGCGAATCTCTGGATCAGAAAGAGAAAGGGATGGGCTGGACAGGTTTGAGACTGAAGATTTGATATGTAGGGACTCAAGGATTTCTTTGCCTAATCGAGATTTGTGCCCGCCGAGAATTTTGGTTTTCGAGAACTCGGGGGTGCCCGAGGGGAAGTCTTTTTTGGCGTAAACCACGACTGGATGGAAGGAGTCCGGAGAAGGAGACTCGATCGCCTCCGGCTCTACCTCGAATCCACTCTGGTTGAGCACGAAGGAAGGGTTTTCATCCAGAAATCGGGTGTGTGTATCGGTTCCTGCCTCGCGCCGATCCTCAGCGAGATTTATCTCTTTTTTGTGGATTGCGTGGTGCAGGAGCATCTTGCTCGCTCGGGTAAGGATTGTAGGATCTTTCGGTACGTTGACGACTATCTGGTTCTTCATCCTGTCTCCAACTCAGATGTTCCCATTCTTCAGGCATTCAAAACTCACGCCAGTGGCCTCACCTTCAAAAGGGAAGACCCTACTCAGGAGGGTCTTCAATTTCTCGATCTTCGACTGACCCACTCGTCTCACGGTCTTTGCTGGTCTTTTCAACAGCGTTCCCAGAAACCTGTCCTCCCCTTCTCTAGCCATCATTCAAAAACCGTTAAGTCCGGAATTGTCCAGTCTCTCCTTTCCTCCTCGTGCAAAACGTCCTGCGATCATAAGATCAGAGGGAGCCTGTCGCTGCAGGCCACCAGGCTCAGGAGGGCGGGTTACCCGGTGGACCTTTTAGATAACATCAGCAAGAAACTCATCCTGCAGTCGAGGAGCCGCCCAAAGGAGGCTCCCTCCGGTACCCGGTCTGCCCGCCCTGCGTGCATCCCGTACTCCCACAACACGGCACACCGACTCCGCGCGCTTGCACGTCGATTCGGTACCAGAGTTCTTTTCACATGTAAATTTAAATTGGGAGGCATGTGCAGGCGAGTGACCAACCCAGAGCCTCCCCCCCCCCCCCCCCCCCACACACACATGCACAAAAAAACACGCGCAGTGCTTCCGGCCCTGCAAAAGGGAAAAGGTGTATAGTATTCCACTTGTGTGCGGGGCCGAGTACATCGGCCAGACAGGGCGGTGCGTGAATGACCGTCTCCGGGAGCACGCCAAGGAGATCTTGTCTCCTTCTCCGGACTCCTTCCATCCAGTCGTGGTTCACGCCAAAAAAGACTGCCCCTCGTGCACCCCCGAGTTCTCGAAAACCAAAATTCTCGGCGGGCACAAATCTCGATTCGGCAGGGAAATCCTTGAGTCCCTACATATCAAATCTTCAGTCTCAAACCTGTCCAGCCCATCTCTTTCCCTTTCTGATCGAGAGATTCGCTTCCTGCGGGGCGGGAGGGCTCCTCCAAAGACATAAAAAGTCTAAATTCGCGTATCTTCTTCTCCTTCTCTTCTCCGTCGCCCTTAAAGGGGTACTCCGCCGTTTTCTTCATAGTCCCCGATTTGCCTAAAAGCTTGCTAGACACACCAACAAACATCGCTGAACTAGTAACCCAAATATTTGGACAAAATAACGTTTTTTCGTGCAGTTACAGAATTTACAATTTTGGACCTCATCGTGTTTTTCAAAGTGAAAAGCTCTACGGGCAACATTGAAAAAGTGACGTCATGGTTGGGTAGGAGTTCACTCTTTGGGCTGTAGACTTTGTTCACATCTGATTACAAACAGTTTCATGGTGTCAAATGAATGCTTTGGAAGGTCGCTCCAGCCCCCGCGCAGCAGCACGATACAAATGCTCGGCATAGTTCATATTTAGACTGCCTGCTCGAACCGCAATCCAGCCCAACCGTGACGTTCAGGGCAATGAAAAGCGCGGGTATATTCGAATCTTCGTTTTGGCGTCGTTTTCATTTGCCGATTTCACAAAAACTATTCTGAATTTCGCGATACTAAATAGCATACCGAAAAGAGTAACGGACGGCGATTTCGAATATATGGTTAGTTGGGGTTGCTCAAAATATCGCCGGAGTTCCCCTTTAACCCCCCCTCCTCCCTTCTTTCCCCAAGAGGGCTCCGCCCTCACTCGGGGCTGCGTGTAACGGCGACGTGTCGAGTGACACTCAGCAGAACACCCCCCCCCCCTTTCTGCTATGCGCGCTGAGCTGCGAGTGGGCTCGCGCTTCTCTCACCCTCCATCCTCCCTCTCTACTTCCCCGACGCCCCTCGTCGAGCTTCAGGAGGCCAAGTCGAGCCAGTAAACGTTTTGTTGAAAGTCGAAAGCCTGTCTTGTCTGTTTGTCTTAAATGTCCCTCTTTCCTTATCGTGAATTAATAACCAACACGCTCAACCATCTACATCATTACCATCTTTGCTGTCAGCTTGAAAGACTTTTTTTCTGTATTATAGTACATTTCTGTTGTATTTCTTGAAAATAGCAATGTTGTTTACATTTTAGACATCTTATTTATCTTACATATTTTTTTTTTGCTTCGTACAAATAAAAAAGTATCTTCATGCCATAGCTTAGAAGCCAAAGCAAATCAGAAGTTGAGAAAGAATCTATACAAGCATTTTTGTGTAACAGATGCTACAATTCTGTGCAGTGTGATGTAAAACACACTGATCACAGCATTAATGTCAAACAAAATTAAAGTGGTGTGTGCGGTACAAGTTTGGAAGTCAGAGTCTGTAACTGCTTACTTGTGCTTTGATTATAATACCGTCACCTAGCTGTGTTTGGAGATTTGTGTTTGTCCTTTGTCCCTCTTGTTCCCGTCCTCCAGGCGATAATTTTCGTCGTCTTGCTTGTGCTTGCTGCAGATGTGCCCAGTCGTTCTGTTTGTTGTTTGGTGAAAGCAGAGTTTCTAAAATAGGTGTGTAAACTGCTCGACACGCCAAGGTCCCGCTCATAGGCCCACTTGAAAGTGTTTGCATGGGCTACGACTACCAAAAAGAAGCTAGACTTCATGAAGTTTTAGGTCATAGTGGTGTGGAAGCATAGGCCATTGTCTCTGCTATAGTGTTTGGGCCATAACTGTACGGGTCTGTAGTTTTGTATATCTGGGAAAAATGAGGGTTGAGTAACTCGTCTTCCTCATGACCAACATTATCGAGCCTTCATCAGTCATTCGTCAGAGAGGAAATTTTTAGGGCATCTCTGACACGAAGTCATTGCGGGCATATGTGAAGGCACCTTGAAGAAAAACCTTATGCGCGTTGGCCAGGTCACAAACTGTAAAAGGACTTTGATCAAGTTCTGATATGTGCAAGTATTCTCGTCATTCGGCACCTTGCTGTGTTAGCCGATTGACAAGAACAAGGCCAATTCCCTCAAAACTTGACTAGTATATAGTGTTGCCAATTTCTGTTCATGAGAAGATTAGCAGGATTTGCTACGGCGATGAAAAATAAATTGACCATTTCTTATATTTAGAGACATTGCTTGCATCGGTTGCTATGGATCGGTTGGCTATATTAAATTTGTGATTTTATTCAAACTGAGCTGGTACTTTCGACATGCTACCTGAACAGTATAAGCATGAAGGGCCTGCTATGCTCTTTTGAAATGCTGTCCAGCTTGTGAAGAACCTCTGGGTCAGACCAATGCTGGAGAACGAAGTTTAAGTCTCAGTCCCTGAGGTCTAAGAAATATATAGACATTATGAAGCTTCCGGGGACCACAGAGGACAAAGCCGAGTGTTGCAGCTGATATTGCCACGAGCGCAGCTGACCAAGCAACAGCGCGCCCCTGATCCACCGGTTATCGCGCTTGTTTTCCACGCGGAGGCCCAGGGTTTGATTCCTGGCCGCGTCTACACATTTTTGTTGACGCTGTAATGTGATGTTCTGGTAAATTCGAGAACAGTCTTGTTGATTCGAGGTTAGAAGGATCTACACCGAATGTTTCAGAAGCCCACGCGCGTACATAAGGGGCGTCTCGTGGCGAGCCGGGGTGAAGTCTGGGCCCAGCGTTCGATCCTGCTGCTACGCCGCCATCGACACCCGTGACGCTCTAGTGTTATACTCCGTTTTCCTTTTGTTCTGGGCACAAATTGGCCCCATTAATCGTTTAGTTTGTTTCAGTTTTCGTTTTTCATTATCTGTTGTTCATGACATTTTGATGGAGGTGCGGGGTATTTGCATTTTAAGCCCGTGAACCGTACCCCTCCGAAGACACGCCGGCCAAGTGACGTGCTCAGCTCCGGCAGGTTACATTTCGCAGAAGGCCAGACCAATGCCCGGTCAAGTCACCGCAATCAAGGCCTACCCCCGGATTTGTGACTGTTACCCGACAACTCCAAGACCAAGACGACGAAGATGTCCCAGCAGAACCCTGCCGCCCTATTTGCCGCCTACCTGCCCCTTGCTCCTCGGACACCGGCTCCCTTCCACAGAGAAAGTCCCGAAGACATCGACGACGGGGTGCAAAAGTACGAACGAGTGGCTCGCCATAATGGGTGGATACCGGAACAGTGTCTTCAGAACGTTTACTTCGCCTTGGAAGCAACCGCGCGGAGCTGGTTCGAGAACCACGAAGCATCAATCACCTCCTGGGAGCAACTCAAGGCGGAGTTAGGAAGAACATTCACCAACCAACATTGAAGTGAACGCACTGAAGACCTTCTTCAAGCGAGGGTTCAGGGCCCTAACGAGAGCGTTGTTAGCTTTGTTGAAGATGTTCTTCGACTGAGCAGCCGCGCGGATCCTGACGCCCCTGAAGAAAAGAAGCTGAAGGTACTAATGCGGGGTGTGAAAGAAAACATCGGGGGCTTCGTGCGCAGGGTTGTAAAGTACCTAGGTACAAGTAACTGGAAATCGGTATCTAGGTACTTTTGTTGTACATAAGGTACAAACCTAGGTACTTTAATTTCTCAGTATCTGTATTTGTATCTTAGGTACATTTTCCAGTAACTCGTAACTAAGTGAAGATACTTTTTACAGGTACTTTTCTTTTCACTCCGTCAAAATGTTAGAAATTATAAATATTGAAGTATTAACACACTACTATGTGCCGTGATTAAAGTTGAGTTGGGTACGATATTGGAGGCACTGACTTAATCAAACGACGTTTTAGCGAACGAAACCCCGCCTATGATGTTTCATCGAACGACGCACTTTAGTGAATGTAGATGTTCATTTGAGCGAACGGTGGGTTAGCGATGCCGTTCTGGCCACACCAGTTTATTTAATCACTTCGGAACTCTGTTTAGGGCAAATATCGACCTGCTGCCTTCATCTCAAACCGAAATCGACTTCATTGCGTGTTTGAAGTTCCTCTGACAGCTATACAAGGAAGGAGATAACTTGAAGGATATGCGCAGTTTTTGTTGCCCGTGTCTTGTCCTCGTGGTGGCACTGTTCTGCCATAGATACAATATAAGATATAGCTGCAGATAAATTATAATTACAATCGTAAAGCAATGTAACATCGCGTATATAATACAGTTTCCACTCAATAAATCGGACTAAAATTTTGCAGTTATCAAAACTGAAAAAGTTCCGAACAAAAAAAACAACAACTGATTTTTCTTCCGACTAACGAAAGAAAAAATAAAGCGAGGAAGCTTGAAGCCTTTCGCTTGTTGTCGCGAAGGTTAGGTGCATATGCACTTGACTCATGCGTTTCTTCATGCGCCCGACCTCTTCAGGGCCCGTCGGCGTCAGCACCGGCTCTGAGGGCAAGAACTTCAATAAGCGAGTTTCGGCGGTTTTGGTGTGACATGATAAAGAGTGGAAGCTGTGGCCTCGGTCAACCAATCGGAGCGTGGGGACAAGGCACGTGAGGACTCAACACCGATGTCGACATCGCATTCGCACCAATAAAACACATATATCGAACTCGTTTTTGAGTGTATCCTTATTATAAAAAGCTTAACTTCCAATATATTTTGACAAATTTGGGTAAAATAAATTAAGACAGTATCTTTAAAGGAGCTGTGCAACGATATTCAATTAAAATGTTTTTCTCTCTACACGAGCTTACTGGCACACCTGGGACTCAAGGGTACTCACACGCAACGCCATCGGCCAAGAAACTCCTTTGGTGCGGTGTAATTTCAAGGACAAAAGCGATCATTTTCATTCAATCTCTCCTTTGCAAAATTTGATGACGTAACTCGGGGATCGCAGTACACCCAAGTGACGATATTTGAATGCGGTTCATAGATTGGACCCGAGCATTGCGTGGGCACTCGACTTGGGCTCGTGACAATGCTAGCTCGAGAAGCATTCGGGTTGTGACCCGTGTCCCATTGCTGCAACGACGACAACAGCCGAGCCATAATAGTGTCTGGAACTCAGCGCGTGTCCTGCACTTTGCCAACCCCAGCGCGTGGCTATCATCAGCACTGGCGGCATATAATCGGCTCCAGATAAAGTGGCCGCTTGTTCTAGCTGCGAGTTGAGGGGGTGAACGCTGCTCGTTTTACTTAAATGTTTTTCTGGGACTTCTATTGCGTGGGGTGAAAAACGAACGCGTGTTTCATAGGTCATTAACGTTAGGGATCCGTTTTAAGCGGCATTTGTGCACAGTACAAAAATTGTTGCATTGCTCCTTTAAGGTAACTGTACCTGTACCTAGGTACATCTTTAAGCAAGTACCTTGGCGCGTACCTAAGTACCTTTTCGTATGAGTAACTATCACTGTATCGTAGGTACATTTTTAAAGTAACTTTTAGAACCCTGCTCGTGAGGAGCCCGCCTACCAGCGTCGAAGGTTTCATCACTGAGGCCACCAACATCGAACGTGTCCCTCAAGCACGGGCCTCACACTATCAAAGACTTCCCTGCTTCGCTGCAATCTCGCCGCCCAGCTGCAACATCCCGGATATCCGCGACAGCATCCGGGATGTCGTCCAGAAGGAAATCAAGAAGTTCCTGCCTGCTGCCACCAGCCTGCTTCGCTGCGATAGCCTAAGTTGTCCGCGAGGATGTTCAACGGGCTTTCCATCCTGAGGCTCCTACCAGCGTAGCAGCACCCGAGAAGCCCTCCCTGACCTACGCGGCAGTAGCTCGGAGACCGGCGCCAGCTGCCCGGCAGTATTCCGCGCCACCGCGGCGTGAGCCAGAGCCACAGACATTCCGACGTCGGGAAGAGCAGCCCCAGCTCGTCCATACTGAACAACCGGCGCCTAGGAAGACGAATGTGTGGTGCACGGCCGATCACGACCGCTGTGCTACCTCTGCGGTGAAACGAACTACATGTAACCTCGTTGCCCCTACCGCCAGCGGGGTTTACGAGGTTTTGCGCCCAACGACCCTCGACCACGTTTAGGAGAGCGACCTCGGGACATTGAGGAGTGCCTCCGCCGCTCTTCCTCTCCTGAGTCGTCTCGCCGCCGAGTATTCCGTTCACCGTCTCCCCGACGCTCGCCATCGCCCTTCCGCCGATCTCGCCGAAACAGCCTGTCACCCATCGCTTCCCGTCGGGGAAAACTAGGCGCGGCAATGCCGGGAGGTGGTGTTGCCGAAGACGAACGATGCCAAGATCCTCCAAGATCGTCGGAGCCCTCCGACTCTAACGCCGCAATGCCCCGAAACGACGTTTCTGCAACAGTGTCGAATAACCTCAACGTTATCATCGACGGCCACGACGCGACGGCGCTCGTCGACACCGGAGCAGACTACTCTGTTTTGAGTGGGAGACTCTCTCGTCGCCTTCAAAAATTTATGATGTCGTGGGACGGAACGCAGATGCAAACCGCCGGCGGATATCTCATCACACCAGTCGGGATCTGCACAGCTCGCGTCGAGATCGACGGTGAGATCTACCCTGTCAAGTTCGTCGTTCTGCAAGACTGTGCGAACGACGTTATCCTCGGAATAGACTTTCTCTGCGAGTACGGCGCCGTCATCGACCTCGGAGCAAAGCGGCTGACGTTACGAAAACCTGCTCCACCACCGGAGGAACCCAAAGCGACGTATTTAGACAAACAGTGACAGTGCAGAGCGATGGCTAGTGAGCACGTGGCATCCAGGTCAAGTTTTTTATTCATGTTTGTTTGTTGTGACAATACAGTATTTATACTCGCTGTTAGAACGAATAAACTTCAGTTGTAAGTCAGCGCCTTGTTTGTCTACCTTCTTGTTCTTGTCCGTGTCCTTGCGCTGTTTTAATCTTTAATCATGAAATACCAACTAGCCCAAACTTCTACTTTATTCATCAGGACATGCAGTGCCCGGCTCGCTTACGCAAGCCGGGCACTGTCCTAGGCAGAAAAAAATTATTCAACGACCGACAAAACATGTCTCGGTGTCGTCTGGGTGTTAAACAAGTTCCGCCCATACCTGTACGGAATCCCGTTCCGCGTTGTCACGAACCACCACGCCCTCTGTTGGCTGGCCAACCTCAAGGACCCGTCAGGACGCCTCGCTCGCTGGAGCCTTCTACTGCAAGAATTCGACGTGACCATTGTGCACAAGTCTGGCCGCAAGCATAATGACGCCGATTATTTGTCTAGGGCCCCAGCCGAATCTCCTCCCGACAGCGCGGACAACAATGATACCCGTTTTCTCGGAGCAATTACAGATTCCGACATGGGAGAAGTTCAACGAGACGACCCCGAACTTCGTGCCGTGATCGACCACCTCGAAGGCCAAGGAAGTTCAGTTCCGCAATTCTTGGCCCGAGACTTGTCAAGCTTCGTTCTGCGGCCAGGCGTGCTCTCCAAGAAGAACTTCGGAACCAGCAACCCTGCCTGGCTGCTGGTTGTTTCCGCCAACCTGTTTGTGACAAGTACTATCGCCGTGACTCCCGAAAACCGTCCATTTGTATACACGGTCTTGCCATGAGTGCCAACGACGTAGAAAGCCTCCGACGAAGCTAGCAGGACTCCTGCAGCCGATATTTGTCCCGACTTCGCCCTTCCAGCAGGCCGGAATGAATTTACTTGGGCCGTTAACAACATCGACGCAAGGAAACCGTTGGATTATCGTCGCGACCGATAATCTTACACGATACGCCAAGACAAAAGCCCTTCCATCGGAAAGAGTGGTGGAAGTCGCCAAGTTTTTCGTCGAATCTATTCTCCTTCGACATGGCGCCCCCGAAGACTTGATAACCGACCGATGGTCATCGTTTTTGGCTCAGCTCACGCAAGAGATATCCTTCGGCTCAGCCACACCAGCCATCGCCGGACCACCGCGTACCATCCGCAGACCAACGGGCTAACGGAGCGGCTCAACAATACGATCTCCGACATGATCTCCATATACGTCGACGTAGAGCACAAGACGTGCGACGAGGTATTACCGTACGTCACGTTCGCCAGCAAGACCGCAGCTCAAGAAACAACCGGGTTTACACCATTCAAGCTGGTGCATGGCAGAAAAGTGACGACCATCTGGACGCGATGCTGCCCCATGAGCCAGTGGATGACGGATGCGACGATGCCCATGTGGTCAGCCAGAGAGCAGAAAAGGCACGCCAACTAGCCCCCCTTCGAATCCACGATTAACAGCGTTTCGACGCTCGCTGGTACAATCTTCGTCACCGCGCCGTCCACTCCCAACCCGGAGACAGAGTTTGGGTGTGTGATCGCCGATTCGTCGCCGCGGTGTCCAACTGCTGAAGCGCTACTTTGGGCCTTACAAGATCATCCGACGCATCGGAGATCTGAACTACGAAGTTCTTCCCGGCGGAACACGACCATCAACAAGACGTCAGCCGCGACCCGAGGTGGTGCACGTCGTCCGGCTGAAGCCGTATTACGAACGATAGAACTTTCCACTCTCGACGACGAGTGAACTGTGAACTGTGAACTGTGGCTCGCGATTCCGCTATCCTTTTGTTGTGGATTTGTTTTTTTCCTTTTGTGCTGCATCGGGATGATGCACCCTTTTAAAGGGGAGAATAATGCCACGAGCGCAGCTGACCAAATAGGCAGCGCGTCCGTGGCCCAATGGTTGTCGCGCTTGCCTTCCACGGAGAAGTCCAGGGTCCTACACATTTTTATTGAGGCTGTAAAGTGATATTCTGGTAAATTCGAGAACAGTCTTGCTCCTTCGAGGTTAGAATGTTCTACGCACCGAACCTTCTACGCCGAATGTTCCAGAAGCCCACGCTCGTACACATGGGGCTTTGCGTGGCGAGCCGGAGTCAGTATCGCCCCAGCGTTTCGACCCTGCTGCTACGCCGCCATCGATACCCACGACGCTCTATAGTGTTATCTTCCGTTTTCCTTTTGTTCTGGGCACAAGTTCCCCAATTAAACGTTTAGTTTGTTTCAGTTTTAGTTGCTTCATTATCTGTCGTTCGTGACAATATTAATGACTGAACACATTTGAAATTGATTGACACATCCGAATAAGCCTGCGTGGTATTTTGAATAAATAAATAAACCTCCAGATATTGTTTTAAGGAAATAGACTCGCTGAATTCGGTATACCTCCTAGATTTTTGACTTCCTAAGTATGTCTGACAGTTTTCTTGTGAAACTCACGGGACAGGTCTACTGCATCCCTGGACGTAGCTGTATTTTTAACCATATCTGCTTGTTTACTGTTTTAAAAGAACCGACTCGTTTTTAAGCTTCGTAGTTATATCCAGCATTGTATTCCTTTTTAAGAGAAAAAATGGTTGTATGAAATACAGACTACATTTATATTTGTACACTGTATTAATTGATCGTCGGTATCCTTTATTTTGCCTGAATACATTGTGTTAATTGATGGTCGGTTTCCTCTAGAGTTTTAGAAGATCATTCCGATACCCCCGATAATGATACGATGCATTCGTAAAGGCGACAACGGAGTATCACGTATCGTTATCGGCATCCTCGGAAGGATCTACCAAAACTCTGCTCACACCCAAGCTCTTTGTATCGCCGTGTATATTTGCGGGTTACTGCTCAACAATTGTATCGATGCCTGCGCCGTTTGTATCGTTTTTCGCGCTGTTTGTTTTATGTACATAGTTGAAATAAACAATTGTCTTCGTGAAAGAAGCTTTTTTCTTTTGATCACCTGTGGTTGTCGCCCAGTGATGGGCACATCACAAGAAAGCGAAGCAGAATGCCGGCGAACGCGAGAACCAGAGAAAAACAAAATACCATGGGGGCCGCCATCTTTAGAAAAAACAACGAAGAAATTGAAATATAAAAAGCAGTTAGTTCCCCCATATCTAGTGAGACGTGATTGCACGGGTTAAAAAAATAATTGAAGGAGTATCGCTTTTTTGTGTAGACAAAATAATCTAAATTGCTTACATAAAATAGCATAGTTTTGGCTGTTTTTTGTCTTCTTATTGACATGATCTCCTAGGTCAAGTGTTCAGCGTTTACCATAGGTTCATTCTACAGTGGGCAAACTGTATATGTGTGTGACTTCATTTCGCCCTGTACATCTCGCCTCGCGAGAATTCGTAATTGCCGCTCGCGAAGTGCCGCTCGCTTTACTGCTGCTGCTGCTGGTGCTTGACGACAGTTCGTCGTCCAGTTGCTCGAGCAGCTCCTCACGCTACGTGGATTGTTTCGATGTCCCGCATGAATTCGACTGCCTTTTGGGGACCTCCACAGAAGAGGCCGAAAATCGAGAAGTACTTCGACACCGTTCACGAGTATTCTGATCAAGATGAAGATGGGCTGCGCTGATGCAGATGGCTTATCAACACGCATCTTTCACATCATTATTAACGTCGCTCGTGCGTTGAACACGTGTTGTTAGTGCCGAAATTGCGAAAACATGCGCCCTAAAATCCGGGACCGTGGGAAGGGATTCCGGGGAAGGTGAATGACCGGAAGGCATCCTCCGATTTTGGAGGAGTGTTCACGTTCTACAGGGGATCAAGGGGCGGAGTCACTCCGTTCGGATCGCGTGCTCCTTCTAGGGTCTAGTCTACTGATATCGGCGCGCTCTAGAACGACCCGTGGAATTTGCCATGAGTGAGAGGACGAAACGAAAGCGCGCGGAGACGTCAGAACGCAGAGCTCTGGTTCGAGAGATTAGCTAGCGATTCCTAGGGCTAGCCTTTTTATTTTGTTTTTGTTTCTTTTCGTCTCTATTCTATTCATCGAACACGTTCGAATGCGAAAGCTAAACGCTGGACGCCCGCTCGGCGAGCGCAGTAGAGATGATGGCAGCTATATTAGCTTGAGGTCTGCGTTTAACGTCCCCGTGCGCTCTCTTCTCCTCCCCTTTCTCAGTGCCTCGGCGTATAGACCCATATTCAAAGCCCTACCAAGCAACGTTGGTAATCGCCTAGCCCCGAACCCTCCCCCCCCCCCCCCCCCCCCCCCCCGGTGACGCAGCACTCGTTTTCGATACGAGCTGAGCCGACTTCGCGCCGAACGCTACTGCAACCCTCGTGTCCAACAAATGCTCAGAGTTCGTGTCCTAGCAATGGCTGACTCGTATAATAGGCGCAGGATCTACTAGATGGCACGTACTTTCTGAAAGGGGTCTATTTAAGGAAGATACACAAATACACACGTTAGTCTCGTTCAATTTACCTGCACCTCTGGCACCGGTGCACAAAAGTGTAGGGCAATGTACTTCCGGTGTGTGGAGATAGAACCAGAAGTACACCACCCTACACTTTTCTGCACCGCGGTACAGGAGGGGTAGCTAAATCGAACGAAGCTATTGAATAATATCAACAAACATAGACCCAGAGCCATAGACAGATGGCGCTAATTTTCGTTTAATCTCGACTCCAGACCAACGTTACTAGAACACTCAGGGACGGTTGCGCCAACGTAACTTGGCTCAAAGCGGAGCTTAGCCGGGAACCAACGTTACTAAAACACTCAGTTGGGAAACTCCCATAGAGAGAGCTTTAAAAAAGTGGCCCCAATCTGTCTCCGAGCGCCGAGCTAATGATGAACACAACGCCACCATTTCTCCCGCAGCGGCCACTCGAGGAACTGCACGTGAATTCTATTTCGGCTTTAAGAACAGATACAGCGGTAGAGGTTACGGGGTTTAAAGAAAAGTGTATTGACACTGTAAACTGCAAGACGTAAATCACACCGGTATACAATAGGAACATGTATGCTACAAAGATCCAGGGACGGAGGTAACGAAAAAACATAACTTAGCGAACCAAACATGGCCGCTGTTTACATCTCATCAGCACACACGAGGAGGGTTCTCTCCTTTACCTAAGAAATGTCAGTGTAAGCCAGGCGTAGCGTTCGGCTGGCTAACGTTCAATCCCCCCCCCCCCTTTCACCCCACCCCACGCCTCTCACACCTGTGCGAGAGGCACGAAAAGCAAGTGGATGTGACCACCGTCCAGCCGGACATAGCGGCAAGACCACCGCCTGAGGAACTCTTCCTCGCCCGACCAAAAGAGCTCGGAGTCTTGGTGACGGAGCAGGGTACCACGCAGTCGAGAGAGGACTGGCCACATTGCACGAGATCGTCGTTGCTGGCCAACCGCCGCACAACGATTCTGCCAGAGGACCAGTTGGCCGACCGCCAACAGGAGCAGGGCGAAGCCCCCGCGGGGGCACCTACCGCCTGACACAAAGTTCCAGAGACCGATGCCCCGGAAGCCATGGTGCACCAGGCGCCAAAATGACCGCGCAACGGCACAATCAAAGAAAACATGGGTGTTTGTTTCTACCTGACCCCAGTTGGGGCACTTAGGGTCGGGAACAATGCCCCAGCGGTGGAGTCGTTGTCTTGTTGGAAAGACACCCCAGCCCGACGCCACTGAAAATCCTCCACAGGTCCGGGAAGGCGGCGAGAAACCAACCAGGTCCACGGAAAGGCGTTTTTGATCGTTGTGAGTTGCAGGTTTTTTGCCTTGTGTGGCCGTTTTCCCTAAAAAAACAAAACAATAAAAAAAAAGCTTTCCACAATAACCCTTTCGCATGATACAGTATGATTTGCAACTAATTACAATAGTTTATTATTCAGCTTTTGGCAAGCAATTTTCGCTTTTAATATGTTGCCATCAAGCGGAGAGGCACAACGGCGCATGCGCGTCAGACTCCTGCAAGAACGAGGGCTGCTTCCCGCAGTGTTGGCAAGAAAATGGCATACTATCGAGATTCACACATTTATCAGCGACCTCCGCAGTTCACCGTTGTTCGTTGTTCGGAAGCGCCATAATTTACGCAGTGAATGTTACGACCATGTGAAATGCGGGACATTTTGAAGATTTCGGAATTTTTTGCGGGACGCGGGACACGAGCCCTCAATGCGGGACAGTCCCGCAAGTCGCGGGACGTGTGGTCACCCCAGGTACAAAACGACTTTTTATAGGCAAGGGCTAATTTGTAACTATAGTGACTGGTAATTTGCTCAATATTAAATTTTTTAAACAATGGTTTCGTATGACTGTCATGGCTAGTTTGACATATCATACGAATCACTCTCTTCTAAAGAATATCCATTTGATTTATATTAGTTTATTTATATTTGTTTTATCTATATTTGTTAGAAATGTTGTGTCCGCTCCGAGATACATACAACCTCATTTTAGGTAGCAGGGGCATTTTCTGGTCATCATTGCTATTATCGTGGCCAGTATGAGCTGAAACGCCTTGATCTGTGGTGCGCAGCAGTATCAGAGCCGTGTATCATATTTTTTTCTGAAAACTGCGATGCCCGCTGTGGCCAAGACTAGTTTTGTCCTGCGCTCGTGGTGATACTCTGAACCTATATGTGTCATCTATTAGTGAGGAAGTAAAGGTACCTTTGCTTATTTGAGCCCCAAAACCTCACGGCATAAATCTACCGCACACTTCCTTGAAACAATGTTTATGGAGCCCTGACCTATGATCACGCAGTGATCAGTCCACAGTTGAGTGGCTCAATTACAAATATCGCTGCACCCGTAAAAAAAAAAATAAGAAAAAAATTGGTGTGTGTGTACGTTTATACAGCCTGGAACTTATAGTCTGCCTCAACGGGCGACTTGTCTCCCAGCTGATGAGAAATTTCGCCAGTGCACTACAACCGCTAGCCTTGGGTCTTGAATGCACGTCACGCAGTAGTGATACACGAACGACCGCACGCCGGCACGACGCTCATTCAGATCGAAACGGGCACGGTGACGATTGAACACAGAATTCCTTGGGTTCTGCAGCGTGAGCTTTCACCCCACGTGCTCCGAGCTGGTGTGCGCTAGCCCACTCGGCCACTGATCCCCCTCTGCGTTCGTCAGATACATTAGAAACCGTCAGAAGTCCCAATAGAAGTGCGCCACATATTTTAGCATTAAAGTATATCGGCTATGAACTGCATAATTTATGCCGGCCGGGATGAAGGTCAACTTAGTGATGAAGCACACAACTGGCGTTCTCGAGCAGCAAGGTATGAAAAGAACCGCCAGTTGGTCCCAGCGGTGTCCATGCACCCTTTCCAATTGAGAAGGCTGCACGTTTATATCCACGGGCAATTCTGGATCTAAGTGTATATCCACGGGCAAGCAAGACTCTGGGCATGATTTTCTAAAACTTTGTTCATCATTAGCCAAAGGTGTCAGAAAACAAAATTTCACACTTCACTTCACAAAGATATCATTACCATCTTTGTTGTCAGCTTGAAAGACTTTTTTTCTGTATTATAGTACATTTCTGTTGTATTGCTTGAAAATAGCAATGTTGTTTACATCTCTTACACCTTATTTATCTTACATATTTTTTTTGCTTCGTACAAATAAAAAAGTATGTTCATGCCATAGCTTAGAAGCCAAAGCAAATCAGAAGTAGAGAAAAAATCTATACAAGCATTTTCGTGTAACAGATGCTACAATTCTGTGCAGTGTGATGTAAAAACACACTGATCACAGCATTAATGTCAAACAAAATTAAAGTGGTGTGTACGGTACAAGTTTGGGGAAGTCAGAGTTTGTAACTGCTTACTTGTGCTTTGATTATAATACCGTCACCTAGCTGTGTTTGGAGATTTGTGTTTATCCTTTGTCCCTCTTGTTCCCGTCCTCCAGGCGATTATTTTCGTCGTCTTGCTTGTGCTTGCTGCAGATGACCCGAGTCGTTCTGTTTGTTGTTTGCTGAAAGCAGAGTTTCTAAAATAGGTGTGTAAACTGCTCGACACGCCAAGGTCTCGCTCATAGGCACACTTGAAAGTGTTTGCATGGGCTGTGACTATCAAAAGAAGCCGGACTTCATGAAGTATTAGGTCATAGTGGTGTGGAAGCATAGGCCATTGTCTCTGCTAAAATGTTTGGGCCATAACTGTACGGGCGTGCAGTTTTGTATATCTGGGAAAAATGAGGGTTGAGTAACTCGTCTTCCTCATGATCAACATTATCGAGCCTTCATCAGCCATTCGTCAGAGAGGAAATTTTTAGGACATCTCTGACACGAAGTCATTGCAGGCATATGTGAAGGCACCTTGAATAAAAACCTTATGCAGGTTGGCCAGGTCACAAACTGTAAAAGGACTTTAATCATGTTCTGATATGTGCAAGTATTCTCGTCATTCGGCACCTTGCTGTGTTAGCCAATTGACAAGAACAAGGCCAATTCCCTCAAAACCTTACTAGTATATGATGTTGCCAATTTCTGTTCATGAAAAGAACGTTAGCAGGATTTGCTACGGCTATGAAAAATAAATTGACCATTCCTTATATTTAGAGACATTGCTTGCATCGGTTGCTATGGATCGGTTGGCTATATTAAATTTGTAATTTTATTCAAACTGAGCTGGTACTTTCGACATGCTATCTGAACAGTATAAGCATGAAGGGCCTGCTATGCTCCTTTGAAATGCTGTCCAGCTTGTGAAGAACATCTGGGTCAGACCAACGCTGGAGAACGAAGTTTAAGTCTCAGTCCCTGAGGTCTAAGAAATGTGTAGACATTATGAAGCTTCCGGGGACCACAGAGGACAAGGACGAGTGTTGCAGCTGATATTACCACGAAGGCAGCTGACCAAGCAACGGCGCGCCCGTGATCCACCGGTTATCGCGCTTGTTTTCCACGCAGAGGCCCAGGGTTTGATTCCTGGCCGCGTCTAAACATTTTTGTTGGCGCTGTAATGTGATGTTCTGGTAAATTCGAGAACAGTCTTGCTGATTCGAGGTTAGAATGATCTACACCGAATGTTTCAGAAGCCCACGCGCGTAGATAAGGGGCTTCTCGTGGCGAGCCGGGGTGAAGTCTCGGCCCAGCGTTCGATCCTGCTGCTACGCCGCCATCGACACCCATGGCGCTCTAGTGTTATGCTCCGTTTTCCTTTTGTTCTGGGCACAAGTTCGCCCTATTAAACGTTTAGTTTGTCAGTTTTCGTTTTTCATTATTTGTCGTTCATGACATTTTGATGGAGGTGCGGGGTATTTGCATTTTATGCCCGTGAACCGTACCCCTCCGAAGACACGCCGGCCAAGTGACGTGCTCAGCTCCGGGAGGTTACCTTTCGCAGAAGGCCAGACCAATGCCCGGTCAAGTCGCCGCAACCAAGGCCTAACCCCGGATTTGTGACTGTTACCCGACAACTCGAAGACTAAGACGACGAAGATGTCCCAGCAGAACCCGGCCGCCCTTTCCGCCGCCTACCTGCCCGTTGCTCCTCGGACACCGGCTCCCTTCCACAGAGAAAGCCACGAAGACATCGACGACGGGGTGCAAAAGTACGAACGAGTGGCTCGCCATAACGGGTGGACACCGGAACAGTGTCTTCAGAACGTTTGCTTCGCCTTGGAAGCAACCGCGCGGAGCTGGTTCGAGAACCACGAAGCATCAATCACCTCCTGGGAGCAACTCAAGGCTGAGTTAGGAAGAACATTCACCAACCAACACCGAAGTGAACGCGCTGAAGACCTTCTTCAAGCGAGGGTTCAGGGCCCTAACGAGAGCGTTGTTAGCTTTGTTGAAGATTTTCTCCGACTGAGCAGCCGCGCGGATCCTGACGCCCCTGAAGAAAAGAAGCTGAAGCTACTAATGCGGGGCGTGAAAGAAAATATCGGAGGCCTCGTGCGCAGGGTTGTAAAGTACCTAGTACAAGTAACTGGAAATCGGTATCTAGGTACTTTTGTTGTACATAAGGTACAAACCTAGGTACTTTAATTTCTCAGTATCTGTATTTGTATCTTAGGTACATTTTCCAGTAACTTGTAACTGAGTGAAGATACTTTTTACAGGTACTTTTCTTTTCACTCCGTCAAAATGGTAGAAACTATAAATCTTGAAGTATTAACACACTAACTACTATGTGCCGTGATTAACGTTGAGTTGGGTACGACATCGGAGGCACTGACTTGATCAAACGACGTTTTACCGAACGAAACCCCGCCTATGATGTTTCATCGAACGACGCACTTTAGTGCATGTAGGTGTTCATTTGAGCGAACGCTGGATTAGCGATGCCATTCTAGCGACACCAGTTTATTTAATCGCTTCGGAACTCTGTTTATGGCAAATATCGACCTGCTGCCTTCATCTCAAACCCAAATCGACTTCATTGCGTATTTGAAGTTCTTCTGACAGCTATACAAGGAAGGAGATAACTTGAACGATATGCGCAGTTTTTGTCGCCCGTATCTTGTCCTGGTGGTGGCACCGCTCTGCCACAGATACAATATAAGATATAACTGCAGATAAATTATAATTACAATCGTAAGGCAATGTAACATCGCGTATATAATACAGTTTCCACTCAATAAATCGGACTCAAATTTTGCAGTTATCAAAACTGAAAAAGTTCCGAACGAAGAAAAAAGTCTAATTTTTCTTCTGACTAACGAAAGAAAAAATAAAGCGAGGAAGCTTGAAGCCTTTCGCTCGTTATCGCGAAGGTTAGGTGCATATGCACTCGACTCATGCGTTTCTTCATGCGCCCGACCTCTTCAGGGCCCGTCGGCGTCAGCACCGGCTCTGAGGGCAAGAACTTCAATAAGCGAGTTTCGGCGGTTTTGGTGTGACATAATAAACAGTGGAAGCTGTGGCCTCGGTCAACCAATCGGAGCGTGGGGACAAGGCGCGTGAGGGCTCAACACCGATGTCGACATCGCATTCGCACCAATAAAGCACATATATCGAACTCGTTTTTGAGTGTATCCTTATTATAAAAAGCTTTACTTCCAATATATTTTGACAAATTTGGGGAAAATAAATAAAGACAGTATCTTTAAAAAAGCTGCGCAACGATATTCAATTGGAATTTTTTGTCTCTACACGAGCTTACTGGCACACCTGGGACTCAAGGATTCTCACACGCAACGCCATTGGCCAAGAAACTCCTTTGGTGCGGTGTAATTTCAAGAACAAAAGCGATCATTTTCATTCAATCTCTCCTTTGCAAAATTTGATGACGTAACTCGGGGATCGCAGTACACCCAAGTGACGATATTTGAATGCGGTTCATAGATTGGACCCGAACATTGCGTGGGCACTCGACTTGGGCTCGTTACAATTGCTAGCTCGAGACGCATTCAGGTTGTGACCCGTGTCCAATCGCTGCAACGACGACAACAGCCGAGCCATAACAATGTCTGGAACTTAGCGCGTGTCCTGCGCTTTGCCAACCCCAGCACGTGGTCATGATCAACACTGGCGGCATATAATCGGCTCCAGATCACGTGGCCGCTTGTTCTGGCTGTGAGTTGAGGGGGTGAACGCTGCTGGTTTTTCTTAAATTTTTTTCTGGGACTTCTATTGCGTGGGGTGAAAAACGAACGCGTGTTTCATAGGTCATTAACGTTAGGGATCCGTTTTAAGCGGTATTTGTGCAAAGTACAAACATTGTTGCATTGCTCCTTTAAAGATGTACCTAGGTACAGGTACAGTTACCTTAAAGGAGCAATGCAACAATTTTTGTACTGTGCACAAATGCCGCTTAAAACGGATCCCTAACGTTAATGACCTATGAAACACGCGTTCGTTTTTCACCCCACGCAATAGAAGTCCCAGAAAAACATTTAAGTAAAAGGAGCAGCGTTCACCCCCTCAACTCGCAGCCAGAACAAGCGGCCACTTGATCTGGAGCCGATTATATGCCGCCAGGGCTGATCATAGCCACGCGCTGGGGTTGGCAAAGTGCAGGACACGCGCTGAGCTCCAGACACTGTTATGGCTCGGCTTAGAGCCACTAAATGAGCTGCGCTTAGAGTATCGGCACTCCGTTCCCCGACATTGTTGTTGGCGCCGCCATTTTGGCTCGTATGCAGAGCAGACACAACTGCCGATCGTCCTGATTCTTAAATGAGGCTTCCTCAGCATTAGAGTTGGTGTTAGGAAGGTCATCTAAGATTGCTTTGCTCTGTCGCGAACTGTTTAAACATTTGTAGAGGGCGGAGAAGCGTTTCCTGTGATTTCAGATAAAGCTTCAGATAACCGGCAACCATGATTTTAAGACACAATATGGCGAAGTGTAGTTACTCTGAAGCGTAGCTTATTTAGTGGCACTAGCTCGGCTGTTGTCGTCGTTGCAGCAATTGGACACGGGTCACAACCCGAATGCTTCTCGAGCTAGCATTGTCACGAGCCTAAGTCGAGTGCCCACGCAATGCTCGGGTCCAATCTATGAACCGCATTCAAATATCGTCACTTGGGTGTACTGCGATCCCCGAGTTACGTCATCAAATTTTGCAAAGGAGAGATTGAATGAAAATGATCGCTTTTGTCCTTGAAATTACACCGCACCAAAGGAGTTTCTTGGCCAATGGCGTTGCGTGTGAGTACCCTTGAGTCCCAGGTGTGCCAGTAAGCTCGTGTAGAGAGAAAAACATTTTAATTAAATATCGTTGCACAGCTCCTTTAAGGAAGTACCTTGGCGCGTACCTAAGTACCTTTTCGTATGAGGAACTGTAACTGTATCTTAGGTACATTTTTAAAGTAACTTTTAGAACCCTGCTCGTGAGGAGCCCGCCTACCAGCGTCGAAGGTTTCATCACTGAGGCCACCAACATCGAACGTGTCCCTCAAGCACGGGCCTCACACTATCAAAGACTTCCCTGCTTCGCTGCAATCTCGCCGCCCAGCTGCAACATCCCGGATATCCGCGACAGCATCCGGGATGTCGTCCAGAAGGAAATCAAGAAGTTCCTGCCTGCTGCCACCAGCCTGCTTCGCTGCGATAGCCTAAGTTGTCCGCGAGGATGTTCAACGGGCTTTCCATCCTGAGGCTCCTACCAGCGTAGCAGCACCCGAGAAGCCCTCTCTGATCTACGCGGCAGTAGCTCGGAGACCGGCGCCAGCTGCCCGGCAGTATTCCGCGCCACCGCGGCGTGAGCCAGAGCCACAGACCTTCCGACGTCGGGAAGAGCAGCCCCAGCTCGTCCATACTGAACAACCGGCGCCTAGGAAGACGAATGTGTGGTGCACGGCCGATCACGACCGCTGTGCTCCCTCTGCGGTGAAGCGAACTACATGTAACCTCGTTGCCCCTACCGCCAGCGGGGTTTACGAAGTTTTGCGCCCAACGACCCCCGACCACGTTTAGGAAAGCGACCTCGGGACATTGACGAGTGCCTCCGCCGCTCTTCCTCTCCTGAGTCGTCTCGCCGCCGAGGATTCCGTTCACCGTCTCCCCGACGCTCGCCATCGCCCTTCCGCCGGTCTCGCCGAAACAGCCTGTCACCCATCGCTTCCCGTCGGGGAAAACTAGGCGCGGCAATGCCGGGAGGTGGTGTTGCCGAAGACGAACGATGCCAAGATCCTCCAAGATCGTCGGAGCCCTCCGACTCTAACGCCGCAATGCCCCGAAACGACGTTTCTGCAACAGTGTCGAATAACCTCAACGTTATCATCGACGGCCACGACGCGACGGCGCTCGTCGACACCGGAGCAGACTACTCTGTTTTGAGTGGGAGACTCTCTCGTCGCCTTCAAAAAGTTATGATGTCGTGGGACGGAACGCAGATGCAAACCGCCGGCGGACATCTCATCACACCTGTCGGGATCTGCACTGCTCGCGTCGAGATCGACGGTGAGATCTACCCTGTCAAGTTCGTCGTTCTGCAAGACTGTGCGAACGACGTTATCCTCGGAATGGACTTTCTCTGCGAGTACGGCGCCGTCATCGACCTCGGAGCAAAGCGGCTGACGTTACGAAAACCTGCTCCACCACCGGAGGAACCCAAAGCGACGTATTTAGACAAACAGTGACAGTGCAGAGCGATGGCTAGTGAGCACGTGGCATCCAGGTCAAGTTTTTTATTCATATTTGTTTGTTGTGACAATACAGTATTTATACTCGCTGTTAGAACGAATAAACTTCAGTTGTAAGTCAGCGCCTTGTTTGTCTACCTTCTTGTTCTTGTCCGTGTCCTTGCGCTGTTTTAATCGTTAATCATGAAATACCAACTGGCCCAAACTTCTACTTTATTCATCAGGACATGCAGTGCCCGGCTCGCTTACGCAAGCCGGGCACTGTCCTAGGCAGAAAAAAATTATTCAACGACCGACAAAACATGTCTCGGTGTCGTCTGAGTGTTAAACAAGTTCCGCCCATACCTGTACGGAATCCCGTTCCGCGTTGTCACGAACCACCACGCCCTCTGTTGGCTGGCCAACCTCAAGGACCCGTCAGGACGCCTCGCTCGCTGGAGCCTTCGACTGCAAGAATTCGACGTGACCATTGTGCACAAGTCCGGCAGCAAGCATAATGACGCCGATTATTTGTCTAGGGCCCCAGTCGAATCTCCTCCCGACAGCACGGACAACAATGATACCCGTTTTCTCGGAGCAATTACAGATACCGACATGGGAGAAGTTCAACGAGACGACCCCGAACTTCGTGCCGTGATCGACCACCTCGAAGGTCAAGGAAGTTCAGTTCCGCAATTCTTGGCCCGAGACTTGTCAAGCTTCGTTCTGCGGCCAGGCGTGCTCTCCAAGAAGAACTTCGGAACCAGCAACCCTGCCTGGCTGCTGGTTGTTCCTGCCAACTTGTTTGTGACAAGTACTATCGCCGTGACTCCCGAAAACCGTCCATTTGTGTACACGGTCTTGCCATGAGTGCCAACGACGTAGAAAGCCTCCGACGAAGCTAGCAGGACTCCTGCAGCCGATATTTGTCCCGACTTCGCCCTTCCAGCAGGCCGGAATGAATTTACTTGGGCCGTTCCCAACATCGACGCAAGGAAACCGTTGGATTAACGTCGCGACCGATAATCTTACACGATACGCCAAGACAAAAGCCCTTCCATCGGGAAGAGTGGTGGAAGTCGCCAAGTTTCTCGTCTAATCTATTCTCCTTCGACATGGCGCCCCCGAAGTCTTGATAACCGACCGATGGTCATCGTTTTTGGCTCAGCTCACGCAAGAGATCCTTCGGCTCAGCCACACCAGCTATCGCCGGACCACCGCGTACCATCAGCAGACCAACGGGCTAACGGAGCGGCTCAACAAGACGATCTCCGACATGATCTCCATATACGTCGACGTATCGCACAAGACGTGCGACGAGGTATTACCGTACGTCACGTTCGCCTACAACACCGCAGCTCAAGAAACAACCGGGTTTACACCATTCAAGCTGGTGCATGGCAGAAGAGTGACGACCATCTGGACGCGATGCTGCCCCATGAGCCGGTGGATGACGGATGCGACGATGCCCATGTGGTCAGCCAGAGAGCAGAAAAGGCACGCCAACTAGCCCCCCTTCGAATCCACGATCAACAGCGTTTCGACGCTCGCTGGTACAATCTTCGTCTCCGCGCCGTCCACTTCCAGCCCGGAGACAGAGTGTGGGTGTGTGATCGCCGATTCGTCGCCGCGGTGTCAAACTGCTGAAGCGCTACATTGGGCCTTACAAGATCATCCGACGTATCGGAGATCTGAACTACGAAGTTCTTCCCGGCGGAACACGACCATCAACAAGACGTCAGCCGCGACCCGAGGTGTTGCACGTCGTCCGGCTGAAGCCGTATTACGAACGATAGAACTTTCCACTCTCGACGACAAGTGAACTGTGAACTGTGGCTCGCGATTCCGCTATCTTTTTGTTGTGGATTTGTTTTTTTCCTTTTGTGCTGCATCGGAATGATGCACCCTTTTAAAGGGGGGAATAATGCCACGAGCGCAGCTGACCAAATAGGCAGCGCGTCCGTTGCCCAATGGTTGTCGCGCTTGCCTTCCACGGAGAAGTCCTGGGTTCTACATATTTTTTTGAGGCTGTGTGATGTTCTGGTAAATTCGAGAACAGTCTTGCTCCTTCGAGGTTAGAATGTTCTACGCACCGAACCTTCTACTCCGAATGTTCCAGAAGCCCACGCTCGTACACATCGGGCTTTGCGTGGCGAGCCGAAGTAAGTATCGCCCCAGCGTTTCGACCCTGCTGCTACGCCGCCATCGATACCCACGACGCTCTATAGTGTTAAGGCTCTGTTATACTCCGACGTAATGCACGCGCAGGCGAACGCTGGCCGAAGTCGGCTACGTCACGTCAGCCACGCCGCGCGCGTCAAAAATTTGCCCTCTTTATACTCCGGCGGCCCTGGCGACTCCCGCGGCTGTGCGTCGTTGGGCCACCGGCGTGGCGCATGCGCAGAATCTAACTACGAGGGCACGTTTCCTGCGAGAGTGCGCCACTTCCGGTTCCTTTTCGTTTCGAATAGCAGACGAGAATGCTCGCGCTTCTTGAGCGCCAAGTTCGAGCGATGGCGTGGACGTACCTTGCACGACGAAAACTCGCGCTTGCACTGTTGGTGCACCACCTGCGCCACAAGCGTAGGCGGCCAAAGTACATACGGTACATCTTTGACAAGCGTACGGTCTGCGGTACTCAGCTTCCTCGTGTCGTAGACACGCGGGTGAGGACGAGTTCCCTCGATGAGCTTCTCGACCGACCGAGTCCGATTCTTCAAACATGACGCCACACGGTGTGGTGCTCCTGTCGTCAGCTACTGCTCGCATTCGCCGCACTTCCCGCGCGACGCCTGCCGGGAGCCAGCGCGTGATGCATCCTGGTCCGGCGTCGCCGGCGCGTCCGGCGCGGAATACCACATGCTCCATTTTGGCGCCGAGGCGGTCAGGCTGCGTCGAACGCCGCCGGTCGCGTCGGTTACGCCACGACGCCGGAGTATAGAGTGTCGGGTTTTCGCCGACGTGACGTCGCTGTGACGCGCTCGCACGCACGCACGCGTTACGTCGGAGTATAACAGAGCCTTAATCTTCGGTTTTCCTTTTGTTCTAGGCACAAGTTACCAAATTAAACATTTAGTTTGTTTCAGTTTTAGTTGCTTCATTATCTGTCGTTCGTGACAATATTAATGACTGAACACATTTGAAATTGATTGACATATCCGAATAAGCCTGCGTGGTATTTTGAATAAATAAATAAACCTCCAGACATTGTTTTAAGGAAATAGACTCGCTACATTCGGTATACCTCCTAGAATTTTGACTTCCTAAGTATGTCTGACGGTTATCTTGTGAAACTAACGGGACAGGTCTACTGCATCGCTGAACGTAGCTGAATTTTTAACCATATCTGCTTGTTTACTGTTTTAAAAGAACCGACTCGTTTTTAAGCTTCATAGTTATATGCAGCATTGTATTCCTTTTTAAAAGAAAAAATGGTTGTATGAAATAGAGACTACATTTATCTTTGTACTCTGTATTAATTGATCGTAGGTATCCCTTATTTTGACTGAATACATTGTGTTAATTGATGGTCGGTTTCCTCTAGAGTTTTAGAAGATCATTCTGATACCCCCGATAATGATACGATGCATTCGTAAAGGCGACAACGGAGTATCACGTATCGTTATCGGCGTCTTCGGAAGGATCTACTAAAACTCTGCTCACACCCAAGCTGTTTGTATCGCCGTGCATATTTGCGGGTTACTGCTCAACAATTGTATCGTTGCCTGCGCCGTTTATATCGTTTTTCGCGCTGTTTGTTCTATGTACAGAGTTGAAATAAACAGTTTTCTGAGTGAAAGAAGCTTTTTTCTTTTCATCACCTGTGGTTGTCGCCCAGTGATGGGCACATCACAAGAAAGCGAAGCACAATGCCGGCGAACGCGAGAACCAGAGAAAAACAAAATACCATGAGGGCCGCCATCTTTAGAAAAAACAACGAAGAAATTGAAATATAAAAATTTGTTAATTCCCCCATATCTAGTGAGACGTGCTTTCACAGGTTAAAAAAATAATTGGAGTATCGCTTTTTTGTGTAGACAAAATAATCTAAATTGCTTACATAAAATAGTATAGTTTTGGCTGTTTTTTGTCTTCTTATTGACATGATCTCCTAGGTCAAGTGTTCAGCGTTTACCATAGGTTCATTCTACAGTGGGTAAACTGTATATGTGTGTGACTTCATTTCGCACTGTACATCTCGCCTCGCGAGAATTCGTAATTGCCGCTCGCGAAGTGCCGCTCGCTTTACTGCTGCTGCTGCTGGTTCTTGACGACAGTTCGTCGTCCAGTTGCTCGAGCAGCTCCTCACGCTACGTGGATTGTTTCGATGTCCCGCATGAATTCGACTGCCTTTTGGGGACCTCCACAGAAGAGGCCGAAAATCGAGAAGTACTTCGACACCGTTCACGAGTATTCTGATCAAGATGCAGATGGGCTGCGCTGATGCAGATGGCTTATCAACACGCATCTTTCACATCATTATTAACGTCGCTCGTGCGTTGAACACGTGTTGTTAGTGCCGAAATTGCGAAAACATGCGCCCTAAAATCCGGGACCGTGGGAAGGGATTCCGGGGAAGGTGAATGACCGGAAGCCATCCTCCGATTTTGGAGGAGTGTTCACGTTCCACAGGGGATCCAGGGGCGGAGTCACTCCGTTCGGATCGCGTGCTCCTTCTAGGGTCTAGTCTACTGATATCGGCGCGCTCTAGAACGACCCGTGGAATTTGCCATGAGTGAGAGGACGAAACGAAAGCGCGCGGGGACGTCAGAACGCCGAGCTCTGGTTTGAGAGATTAGCTAGCGATTCCTAGGGCTAGCCTTTTTATTTTGTTTTTGTTTCTTTTCGTCTCTATTATATTCATCGAACACGTTCGAATGCGAAAGCTAAATGCTGGACGCCCGCTCGGCGAGTGCAGTAGAGACGATGGGAGCTATATTAGCTTGAGGTCTGCGTTTGACGTCCCCGTGCGCTCTCTTCTCCTCCCCTTTCTCAGTGCCTCGGCGTATAGACCCATATTCAAAGCCCTACCAAGCAACGTTGGTAACCGCCTAGCCCCGAACCCCCCCCCCCCCCCCCCCCCCCCCGGTGACGCAGCACTCGTTTTCGATACGAGCTGAGCCGACTTCGCGCCGAACGCTACTGCAACCCTCGTGTCCAACAAATGCTCAGAGTTCGTGTCCTAGCAATGGCTGACTCGTATAATAGGCGCAGGATCTACTAGATGGCACGTACTTTCTGAAAGGGGTCTATTTACGGAAGATACGCAAATACACACGTTAGTCTCGTTCAATTTACCTGCACCTCTGGCACCGGTGCACAAAAGTGTAGGGCAATGTACTTCCGGTGTGTGGAGATAGAACCAGAAGTACACCACCCTACACTTTTCTGCACCGCGGTACAGGAGGGGTAGCTAAATCGAACGAAGCTATTGAATAATATCAACAAACATAGACCCAGAGCCATAGACAGATGGCGCTAATTTTCGTTTAATCTCGACTCCAGACCAACGTTACTAGAACACTCAGGGACGGTTGCGCCAACGTAACTTGGCTCAAAGCGGAGCTTAGCCGGGAACCAACGTTACTAAAACACTCAGTTGGGAAACTCCCATAGAGAGAGCTTTAAAAAAGTGGCCCCAATCTGTCTCCGAGCGCCGAGCTAATGATGAACACAACGCCACCATTTCTCCCGCAGCGGCCACTCGAGGAACTGCACGTGAATTCTATTTCGGCTTTAAGAACAGATACAGCGGTAGAGGTTACGGGGTTTAAAGAAAAGTGTATTGACACTGTAAACTGCAAGACGTAAATCACACCGGTATACAATAGGAACATGTATGCTACAAAGATCCAGGGACGGAGGTAACGAAAAAACATAACTTAGCGAACCAAACATGGCCGCTGTTTACATCTCATCAGCACACACGAGGAGGGTTCTCTCCTTTACCTAAGAAATGTCAGTGTAAGCCAGGCGTAGCGTTCGGCTGGCTAACGTTCAATCCCCCCCCCCCCCCCCCCTTTCACCCCACCCCACGCCTCTCACACCTGTGCGAGAGGCACGAAAAGCAAGTGGATGTGACCACCGTCCAGCCGGACATAGCGGCAAGACCACCGCCTGAGGAACTCTTCCTCGCCCGACCAAAAGAGCTCGGAGTCTTGGTGACGGAGCAGGGTACCACGCAGTCGAGAGAGGACTGGCCACATTGCACGAGATCGTCGTTGCTGGCCAACCGCCGCACAACGATTCTGCCAGAGGACCAGTTGGCCGACCGCCAACAGGAGCAGGGCGAAGCCCCCGCGGGGGCACCTACCGCCTGACACAAAGTTCCAGAGACCGATGCCCCGAAAGCCATGGTGCACCAGGCGCCAAAATGACCGCGCAACGGGACAATCAAAGAAAACATGGGTGTTTGTTTCTACCTGACCCCAGTTGGGGCACTTAGGGTCGGGAACAATGCCCCAGCGGTGGAGTCGTTGTCTTGTTGGAAAGACACCCCAGCCCGACGCCACTCAAAATCCTCCACAGGTCCGGGAAGGCGGCGAGAAACCAACCAGGTCCACGGAAAGGCGTTTTTGATCGTTGTGAGTTGCAGGTTTTTTGCCTTGTGTGGCCGTTTTCCCTAAAAAAACAAAACAATAAAAAAAAAGCTTTCCACAATAACCCTTTCGCATGATACAGTATGATTTGCAACTAATTACAATAGTTTATTATTCAGCTTTTGGCAAGCAATTTTCGCTTGGAATATGTTGCCATCAAGCGGAGAGGCACAACGGCGCATGCGCGTCAGACTCCTGCAAGAACGAGGGCTGCTTCCCGCAGTGTTTGGCAAGAAAATGGCATACTATCGAGATTCACACATTTATCAGCGACCTCCGCAGTTCACCGTTGTTCGTTGTTCGGAAGCGCCATAATTTACGCAGTGAATGTTACGACCATGTGAAATGCGGGACATTTTGAAGATTTCGGAATTTTTTGCGGGACGCGGGACACGAGCCCTCAATGCGGGACAGTCCCGCAAGTCGCGGGACGGGTGGTCACCCCAGGTACAAAACGACTTTTTATAGGCAAGGGCTAATTTGTAACTATAGTGACTGGTAATTTGCTCAATATTAAATTTTTTAAACAATGGTTTCGTATGACTGTCATGGCTAGTTTGACATATCATACGAATCACTCTCTTCTAAAGAATATCCATTTGATTTATATTAGTTTATTTATATTTGTTTTATCTATATTTGCTAGAAATGTTGTGTCCGCTCCGAGATACATACAACCTGATTTTAGGTAGCAGGGGCATTTTCTGGTCATCATTGCTATTATCGTGGCCAGTATGAGCTGAAACGCCTTGATCTGTGGTGCGCAGCAGTATCAGAGCCGTGTATCATATTTTTTTCTGAAAACTGCGATGCCCGCTGTGGCCAAGACTAGTTTTGTCCTGCGCTCGTGGCGATACTCTGAACCTATGTGTCATCTATTAGTGAGGAAGTAAAGGTACCTTTGCTTATTTGAGCCCCAAAACCTCACGGCATAAATCTACCGCACACTTTCTTGAAACAATGTTTATGGAGCCCTGACCTATGATCACGCAGTGATCAGTCCACAGTTGAGTGGCTCAATTACAAATATCGCTGCACCCGTAAAAAAAAAAAATAAGAAAAAAATTGGTGTGTGTGTACGTTTATACAGCCTGGAACTTATAGTCTGCCTCAACGGGCGACTTGTCTCCCAGCTGATGAGAAATTTCGCCAGTGCACTACAACCGCTAGCCTTGGGTCTTGAATGCACGTCACGCAGTAGTGATACACGAACGACCGCACGCCGGCACGACGCTCATTCAGATCGAAACGGGCACGATGACGATTGAACACAGAATTCCTTGGGTTCTGCAGCGTGAGCTTTCACCCCACGTGCTCCGAGCTGGTGTGCGCTAGCCCACTCGGCCACTGATCCCCCTCTGCGTTCGTCAGATACATTAGAAACCGTCAGAAGTCCCAATAGAAGTGCGCCACATATTTTAGCATTAAAGTATATCGGCTATGAACTGCATAATTTATGCCGGCCGGGATGAAGGTCAACTTAGTGATGAAGCACACAACTGGCGTTCTCGAGCAGCAAGGTATGAAAAGAACCGCCAGTTGGTCCCAGCGGTGTCCATGCACCCTTTCCAATTGAGAAGGCTGCACGTTTATATCCACGGGCAATTCTGGATCTAAGTGTATATCCACGGGCAAGCAAGACTCTGGGCATGATTTTCTAAAACTTTGTTCATCATTAGCCAAAGGTGTCAGAAACTTCTAACAAAATTTCACACTTCACTTCACAAAGATATCATTACCATCTTTGTTGTCAGCTTGAAAGACTTTTTTTCTGTATTATAGTACATTTCTGTTGTATTTCTTGAAAATAGCAATGTTGTTTACATCTCTTACACCTTATTTATCTTACATATTTTTTTTTGCTTCGTACAAATAAAAAAGTATGTTCATGCCATAGCTTAGAAGCCAAAGCAAATCAGAAGTAGAGAAAAAGTCTATACAAGCATTTTCGTGTAACAGATGCTACAATTCTGTGCAGTGTGATGTAAAAACACACTGATCACAGCATTAATATCAAACAAAATTAAAGTGGTGTGTACGGTACAAGTTTGGGGAAGTCAGAGTTTGTAACTGCTTACTTGTGCTTTGATTATAATACCGTCACCTAGCTGTGTTTGGAGATTTGTGTTTGTCCTTTGTCCCTCTTGTTCCCGTCCTCCAGGCGATTATTTTCGTCGTCTTGCTTGTGCTTGCTGCAGATGACCCGAGTCGTTCTGTTTGTTGTTTGCTGAAAGCAGAGTTTCTAAAATAGGTGTGTAAACTGCTCGACACGCCAAGGTCTCGCTCATAGGCACACTTGAAAGTGTTTGCATGGGCTATGACTATCAAAAGAAGCTGGACTTCATGAAGTATTAGGTCATAGTGGTGTGGAAGCATAGGCCATTGTCTCTGCTAAAATGTTTGGGCCATAACTGTACGGGCGTGCAGTTTTGTATATCTGGGAAAAATGAGGGTTGAGTAACTCGTCTTCCTCATGATCAACATTATCGAGCCTTCATCAGCCATTCGTCAGAGAGGAAATTTTTAGGACATCTCTGACACGAAGTCATTGCAGGCATATGTGAAGGCACCTTGAATAAAAACCTTATGCAGGTTGGCCAGGTCACAAACTGTAAAAGGACTTTAATCATGTTCTGATATGTGCAAGTATTCTCGTCATTCGGCACCTTGCTGTGTTAGCCAATTGACAAGAACAAGGCCAATTCCCTCAAAACCTTACTAGTATATGATGTTGCCAATTTCTGTTCATGAAAAGAACATTAGCAGGATTTGCTACGGCTATGAAAAATAAATTGACCATTCCTTATATTTAGAGACATTGCTTGCATCGGTTGCTATGGATCGGTTGGCTATATTAAATTTGTAATTTTATTCAAACTGAGCTGGTACTTTCGACATGCTATCTGAACAGTATAAGCATGAAGGGCCTGCTATGCTCCTTTGAAATGCTGTCCAGCTTGTGAAGAACATCTGGGTCAGACCAACGCTGGAGAACGAAGTTTAAGTCTCAGTCCCTGAGGTCTAAGAAATGTGTAGACATTATGAAGCTTCCGGGGACCACAGAGGACAAGGACGAGTGTTGCAGCTGATATTACCACGAGCGCAGCTGACCAAGCAACGGCGCGCCCGTGATCCACCGGTTATCGCGCTTGTTTTCCACGCAGAGACCCAGGGTTTGATTCCTGGCCGCGTCTAAACATTTTTGTTGGCGCTGTAATGTGATGTTCTGGTAAATTCGAGAACAGTCTTGCTGATTCGAGGTTAGAATGATCTACACCGAATGTTTCAGAAGCCCACGCGCGTAGATAAGGGGCTTCTCGTGGCGAGCCGGGGTGAAGTCTCGGCCCAGCGTTCGATCCTGCTGCTACGCCGCCATCGACACCCATGGCGCTCTAGTGTTATGCTCCGTTTTCCTTTTGTTCTGGGCACAAGTTCGCCCTATTAAACGTTTAGTTTGTCAGTTTTCGTTTTTCATTATTTGTCGTTCATGACATTTTGATGGAGGTGCGGGGTATTTGCATTTTATGCCCGTGAACCGTACCCCTCCGAAGACACGCCGGCCAAGTGACGTGCTCAGCTCCGGGAGGTTACCTTTCGCAGAAGGCCAGACCAGTGCCCGGTCAAGTCGCCGCAACCAAGGCCTAACCCCGGATTTGTGACTGTTACCCGACAACTCGAAGACTAAGACGACGAAGATGTCCCAGCAGAACCCGGCCGCCCTTTCCGCCGCCTACCTGCCCGTTGCTCCTCGGACACCGGCTCCCTTCCACAGAGAAAGCCACGAAGACATCGACGACGGGGTGCAAAAGTACGAACGAGTGGCTCGCCATAACGGGTGGACACCGGAACAGTGTCTTCAGAACGTTTGCTTCGCCTTGGAAGCAACCGCGCGGAGCTGGTTCGAGAACCACGAAGCATCAATCACCTCCTGGGAGCAACTCAAGGCTGAGTTAGGAAGAACATTCACCAACCAACACCGAAGTGAACGCGCTGAAGACCTTCTTCAAGCGAGGGTTCAGGGCCCTAACGAGAGCGTTGTTAGCTTTGTTGAAGATGTTCTCCGACTGAGCAGCCGCGCGGATCCTGACGCCCCTGAAGAAAAGAAGCTGAAGCTACTAATGCGGGGCGTGAAAGAAAATATCGGAGGCCTCGTGCGCAGGGTTGTAAAGTACCTAGTACAAGTAACTGGAAATCGGTATCTAGGTACTTTTGTTGTACATAAGGTACAAACCTAGGTACTTTAATTTCTCAGTATCTGTATTTGTATCTTAGGTACATTTTCCAGTAACTTGTAACTGAGTGAAGATACTTTTTACAGGTACTTTTCTTTTCACTCCGTCAAAATGGTAGAAACTATAAATCTTGAAGTATTAACACACTACTATGTGCCGCGATTAACGTTGAGTTGGGTACGACATCGGAGGCACTGACTTGATCAAACGACGTTTTACCGAACGAAACCCCGCCTATGATGTTTCATCGAACGACGCACTTTAGTGCATGTAGGTGTTCATTTGAGCGAACGCTGGATTAGCGATGCCATTCTAGCGACACCAGTTTATTTAATCGCTTCGGAACTCTGTTTATGGCAAATATCGACCTGCTGCCTTCATCTCAAACCCAAATCGACTTCATTGCGTGTTTGAAGTTCTTCTGACAGCTATACAAGGAAGGAGATAACTTGAACGATATGCGCAGTTTTTGTCGCCCTTATCTTGTCCTGGTGGTGGCACCGCTCTGCCACAGATACAATATAAGATATAACTGCAGATAAATTATAATTACAATCGTAAGGCAATGTAACATCGCGTATATAATACAGTTTCCACTCAATAAATCGGACTCAAATTTTGCAGTTATCAAAACTGAAAAAGTTCCGAACGAAGACAAAAATTCTAATTTTTCTTCTGACTAACGAAAGAAAAAATAAAGCGAGGAAGCTTGAAGCCTTTCGCTCGTTATCGCGAAGGTTATGTGCATATGCACTCGACTCATGCGTTTCTTCATGCGCCCGACCTCTTCAGGGCCCGTCGGCGTCAGCACCGGCTCTGAGGGCAAGAACTTCAATAAGCGAGTTTCGGCGGTTTTGGTGTGACATAATAAACAGTGGAAGCTGTGGCCTCGGTCAACCAATCGGAGCGTGGGGACAAGGCGCGTGAGGGCTCAACACCGATGTCGACATCGCATTCGCACCAATAAAGCACATATATCGAACTCGTTTTTGAGTGTATCCTTATTATAAAAAGCTTTACTTCCAATATATTTTGACAAATTTGGGGAAAATAAATAAAGACAGTATCTTTAAAAAAGCTGCGCAACGATATTCAATTGGAATTTTTTGTCTCTACACGAGCTTACTGGCACACCTGGGACTCAAGGATACTCACACGCAACGCCATTGGCCAAGAAACTCCTTTGGTGCGGTGTAATTTCAAGAACAAAAGCGATCATTTTCATTCAATCTCTCCTTTGCAAAATTTGATGACGTAACTCGGGGATCGCAGTACACCCAAGTGACGATATTTGAATGCGGTTCATAGATTGGACCCGAACATTGCGTGGGCACTCGACTTGGGCTCGTTACAATTGCTAGCTCGAGAAGCATTCAGGTTGTGACCCGTGTCCAATCGCTGCAACGACGACAACAGCCGAGCCATAACAATGTCTGGAACTTAGCGCGTGTCCTGCGCTTTGCCAACCCCAGCACGTGGCCATGATCAACACTGGCGGCATATAATCGGCTCCAGATCACGTGGCCGCTTGTTCTGGCTGTGAGTTGAGGGGGTGAACGCTGCTGGTTTTTCTTAAATTTTTTTCTGGGACTTCTGTTGCGTGGGGTGAAAAACGAACGCGTGTTTCATAGGTCATTAACGTTAGGGATCCGTTTTAAGCGGTATTTGTGCAAAGTACAAACATTGTTGCATTGCTCCTTTAATGTAACTGTACCTGTACCTAGGTACATCTTTAAGCAAGTACCTTGGCGCGTACCTAAGTACCTTTTCGTATGAGTAACTGTAACTGTATCTTAGGTACATTTTTAAAGTAACTTTTACAACCCTGCTCGTGCGGAGCCCGCCTACCAGCGTCGAAAGTTTCATCACTGAGGCGACCAACATTGAACGTGTCTCTCAAGCACGGGCCTCACACTATCAAAGACTTCCCGGCTTCGCTGCAATCTCGCCGCCCAGCTGCAACATCCCGGATATCCCCGACAGCATCCGGGATGTCGTCCAGGAGGAAATCAAGAAGTTCCTGCCTGCTGCCACTAGCTTGCTTCACTGTCGATAGCCTAAGTTGTCCGCGAGGATGTTCAACGGGCTTTCCATCCTGAGGCTCCTACCAGCGTAGCAGCACCCGAGAAGCCCTCCCTGACCTACGCGGCAGTAGTTCGGAGACCGGCGCCAGCGGCCCGGCAGTATTCCACGCCACCGCGGCGTGAGCCAGAGCCACAGACCTTCCGACGTCGGGAAGAGCAGCGCCAGCTCGTCCATACTGAACAACCGGCGCCTAGGAAGACGGATGTGTGGTGCACGGCCGATCACGACCGCTGTGCTACCTCTGCGGTGAAGCGAACCGCATCTACCGTCGTTGCCCCTACCGCCAGCGGGGTTTACGAGGTTTTGCGCCCGACGACCCTCGACCACGTCTAGGAGAGCGACCTCGGGACATTGAGGACTGCCTCCGCCGCTCTTCCTCTCCTGAGTCGTCTCGCCGCCGAGGATTCCGTTCACCGTCTCCCCGACGCTCGCCATCGCCCTTCCGCCGGTCTCGCCGAAACAGCCTGTCACCCATCGCTTCCCGTCGGGGAAAACTAGGCACGGCAATGCCGGGAGGGGGTGTTGCCGAAGACGAACGATGCCAAGATCCTCCAAGATCGCCGGAGCCCTCCGACTCTAACGCCAAAACGCCCCGAAACGACGTTTCTTCAACAGTGTCGAATAACCTCAACGTTATCATCGACGGCCACGACGCGACGGCGCTCGTCGACACCGGAGCAGACTACTCCTTTTTGAGTGGGAGACTTTCCCGTCGCCTTCAAAAAGTTATGATGTGGTGGGACGGAACGCAGATGCAAACCGCCGGCGGACATCTCATCACACCTGTCGGGATCTGCACTGCTCGCGTCGAGATCGACGGTGAGACCTACCCTGTCAAGTTCGTCGTTCTGCAAGACTGTGCGAAGGACGTTATCCTCGGAATGGACTTTCTCTGCGAGTACGGCGCCGTCATCGACCTCGGAGCAAAGCGGCTGACGTTACGAAAACCTGCTCCACCACCGGAGGAACCCAAAGCGACGTCATCCGCGGAACAAGTCCCCGCAAACCACGTGAACTTGATAATGATGTAGAAAACCCGGTAAAAGCAGAGAAACTTGGTCGAAGAATAAAGACTGGGGAAAAGTACGTCTCAAACTCAGCTACTGTGTTTTTTTCATCAGGACAGTGCCCGGCTCGCTTACGCAAGCCGGGCACTGTCCAAGGCAGAAAAAAATTATTCAACGACCGACAAGAAATGTCTCAATGTCGTCCGGGTGTTAAACAAGTTCCGCCCATACCTGTACGGAATCCCGTTCCACGTTGTCACGAACCACCACGCTCTCTGTTGGCTAGCCAACCTCAAGGACCCGTCAGGACGCCTCGCTCGCTGGAGCCTTCGACTGCAAGAATTCGACGTGACCATTGTGCACAAGTCTGGCCGCAAGCATAATGACGTCGATTGTTTGTCTAGGGCCCCAGTCGAATCTCCTCCCGACAGCACGGACAACGACAATAATACCCGTTTTCTCGGAGCAATAACAGATTCCGACATGGGAGAAGTTCAACGAGAAGACCCCGAACTTCGTGCCGTGATCGGCCACCTCGAAGGCCAAGGAAGTTCAGTTCCGCAATTCTTGGCCCGAGACTTGTCAAGCTTCGTTCTGCGGCCGGGCGTGCTCTCCAAGAAAAACTTCGGAGCCAGCAACCCTGCCTGGCTGCTGGTTGTTTCCGCCAACCTGTTTGTGACAAGTACTATCGCCGTGACTCCCGAAAACCGTCCATTTGTATACACGGTCTTGCCATGAGTGCCAACGACGTAGAAAGCCTCCGACCAAGCTAGCAGGACTCCTGCAGCCGATATTTGTCCCGACTTCGCCCTTCCAGCAGGCCGGAATGAATTTACTTGGGCCGTTAACAACATCGACGCAAGGGAACCGTTGGATTATCGTCGCGACCGATAATCTTTCACGATACTCCAAGACAAAAGCCCTTCCATCGGGAAGAGTGGTGGAAGTCGCCAAGTTTTTCGTCGAATATATTCTCCTTCGACATGGCGCCCCCGAAGTCTTGATAACCGACCGATGGTCATCGTTTTTGGCTCAGCTCACGCAAGAGATATCCTTCGGCTCAGCCACACCAGCCATCGCCGGACCACCGCGTACCATCCGCAGACCAACGGGCTAACGGAGCGGCTCAACAAGACGATCTCCGACATGATCTCCATATACGTCGACGTAGAGCACAAGACGTGCGGCGGGGTATTACCGTACGTCACGTTCGCCAGCAAGACCGCAGCTCAAGAAACAACCGGGTTTACACCATTTGAGCTGGTGCATAGCAGAAAAGTGACGACCATCTGGACGCGATGCTGCCCCATGAGCCAGTGGATGACGGATGCGACGATGCCCATGTGGTCAGCCAGAGAGCAGAAAAGGCACGCCAACTAGCCCCCCTTCGAATCCACGATCAACAGCGTTTCGACGCTCGCTGGTACAATCTTCGTCACCGCGCCGTCCACTTCCAGCCCGGAGACAGAGCGTGGGTGTGGGATCGCCGATTCGTGTCCGCGGTGTCAAACTGCTGAAGCGCTACTTTGGGCCTTACAAGATCATCCGACGCATCGGAGATCTGAACTACGAAGTTCTTCCCGACGGAACACGACCATCAACAAGACGTCAGCCGCGACCCGAGGTGGTGCACTTCGTCCGGCTGAAGCCGTATTACGAACGATAGAACTTTCCACTCTCGACGACGAGTGAAATGTGAACTGTGGCTCGCGATTCCGCTATCCTTTTGTTGTGGATTTGTTTTTTCCTTTTGTGCTGCATCGGGATGATGCACCCTTTTAAAGGGGAGAATAATGCCACGAGCGCAGCTGACCAAATAGGCAGCGCGTCCGTGGCCCAATGGTTGTCGCGCTTGCCTTCCACGGAGAAGTCCAGGGTTCTACACATTTTTGTTGAGGCTGTAATGTGATATTCTGGTAAATTCGAGAACAGTCTTGTTCCTTCGAGGTTAGAATGTTCTACGCACCGAACCTTCTACGCCGAATGTTCCAGAAGCCCACGCTCGTACACATGGGGCTTTGCGTGGTGAGCCGGAGTCAGTATCGCCCCAGCGTTTCGACCCTGCTGCTACGCCGCCATCGATACCCACGACGCTCTATAGTGTTATCTTCCGTTTTCCTTTTGTTCTGGGCACAAGTTCCCCAATTAAACGTTTAGTTTGTTTCAGTTTTAGTTGCTTCATTATCTGTCGTTCGTGACAATATTAATGACAGAACACATTTGAAATTAATTGACACATCCGAATAAGCCTGCGTTGTATTTTGAATAAATAAATAAACCTCCAGATATTGTTTTAAGGAAATAGACTCGCTAAATTCGGTATACCTCCTAGATTTTTGACTTCCTAAGTATGCCTGACGGTTATCTTGTGAAACTAACGGGACAGGTCTACTGCATCCCGGAACGTAGCTGTATTTTTAACCATATCTGCTTGTTTACTGTTTTAAAAGAACCGACTCGTTTTTAAGCTTCGTAGTTATATGCAGCATTGTATTCCTTTTTAAGAGAAAAAATGGTTGTATGAAATACAGACTACATTTATCTTTGTACACTGTATTAATTGATCGTCGGTATCCTTTATTTTGCCTGAATCCATTGTGTTAATTGATGGTCGGTTTCCTCTAGAGTTTTAGAAGATCATTCCGATACCCCCGATAATGATACGATGCATTCGTAAAGGCGACAACGGAGTATCACGTATCGTTATCGGCGTCCTCGGAAGGATCTACCAAACCTCTGCTCACACCCAAGCTCTTTGTATCGCCGTGTATATTTGCGGGTTACTGCTCAACAATTGTATCGATGCCTGCGCTGTTTGTATCGTTTTTCGCGCTGTTTGGTCTATGTACATAGTTGAAATAAACAGTTGTCTTCGTGAAAGAAGCTTTTTTCTTTTGATCACCTGTGGTTGTCGCCCAGTGATGGGCACATCACAAGAAAGCGAAGCAGAATGCCGGCGAACGCGAGAACCAGAGAAAAACAAAATACCATGGGGGCCGCCATCTTTAGAAAAAACAACGTAGAAATTGAAATATAAAAAGCAGTTAGTTCCCCCATATCTAGTGAGACGTGATTGCACTGGTTAAAAAAATAATTGAAGGAGTATCGTTTTTTTGTGTCGACAAAATAATCTAAATTGCTTACATAAAATAGTATAGTTTTGGTTGTTTTTTGTCTTCTTATTGACATGATCTCCTAGGTCAAGTGTTCAGCGTTTACCATAGGTTCATTCCGCAGTGGTCAAACTGTATATGTGTGTGACTTCATCTCGCACTGTACATCTCGAATCGCGAGAATTCGTAATTGCCGCTCGTGAAGCGCCGCTCACTTTACTGCTGCTGCTGCTGCTGCTTGACGACAGTTCGTCGTCGAGTTGCTCGAGCAGCTTCTCACGCTACGTGGATTGTTTCGATGTCCCGCATGAATTCGACTGCCTTTTGGGGACCTCCACAGAAGAGGCCGAAAATCGAGAAGTACTTCGACACCGTTCACGAGTATTCCGGTCAAGATCCAAGTGGGCTGCGCTGATGCAGATGGCTTATCAACACGCATCTGTCATATCATTATTAACGTCGCTCGTGCGTTGAACACGTGTTGTTAGTGCCGAAATTGCGAAAACATGTGCCCTAAAATACGGGACCGTGGAAAGGGGATTCCGGGGAAGGTGAACGACCGGAAGGCATCCTCCGATTTTGGAGGAGTGTTCACGTTCCACAGGGGATCCAGGGGCGGAGTGACTCCGTTCGGATCGCGTGCTCCTTCTAGGGTCTAGTCTACTGATATCGGCGCGCTCTAGAACGACCCGTGGAATTTGCCATGAGTGAGAGGACGAAACGAGAGCGCGCGGAGACGTCAGAACGCAGAGCTCTGGTTCGAGAGATTACCTAGGAATTCCTAAGGCTAGCCTTTTTATTTTGTTTTTGTTTCTTTTCCTCTCTATTCTATTCATCGAACACGTTCGAATGCGAAAGCTAAATGCTGGACGCCCGCTCGGCGAGTGCAGTAGAGACGATGGGAGCTATATTAGCTTGAGGTCTGCGTTTGACGTCCCCGTGCGCTCTCTTCTCCTCCCCTTTCTCAGTGCCTCGGCGTATAGACCCATATGCAAACCCCTACCAAGCAACGTTGGTAATCGCCTAGCCCCACACTCGTTTTCGATACGAGCTGAGCCGACTTCGCGCCGAACGCTACTGCAACCCTCGTGTCCAACAAATGCTCAGAGTTCGTGTCCTAGCAATGGCTGACTCGTATAATAGGCGCAGGATCTACTAGATGGCACGTACTTTCTGAAAGGGGTCTATTGTAGGAAGATACACAAATACACACGTTAGTCTCGTTCAATTTACCTGCACCTCTGGCACCGGTGCACAAAAGTGTAGGGCAATGTACTTCCGGTGTGTGGAAATAGAACCAGAAGTACACCACCCTACACTTTTCTGCACCGCGGTACAGGAGGGGCAGCTAAATCGAACGAAGCTGCTGTTGAATAATATCAACAAACATAGACACAGAGCCATGGACAGATGGCGCTAATTTTCGTTTAATCTCGAGTCCAGACCAACGTTACTAGAACACTCAAAGCCGGTTGCGCCAACGCGGCTTGGCTCAAAGCGGAGCTTAGCCGGGAACCGTTACCGGGAACCTAAGCTAAGTTTTGGTTTCATTCGGTTGCACCAAAATCGCTTATCGCTAAACCTAGCACTAAACTACGCTTATCGTAAGCGCTCAACATTGGGCGCTTTCCTTTTGGTTGTTTCTTAATCCTGAATTTAAAGCATGGCGGCTGGTTTGTGGCGGTCGATGCGGTGGACGAAATTGGTTGTACAAAGTGTCTTAGGCTACAACAGCGTTAGAGTCTCGACAGAATGACCTTCGATTGTGACAAGGATGCAAATTATTGCCGCGTGTAGTATTTATCGACCCCTGTTTTCAAGTTGGCTCTCCACTTTCTGTACGTGTTAGCCCTAACCGTGTTAGCCCTAACCCAACGTTACTAAAACACTCAGTTGGGAAACTCGGCGTCGAAACCTGGGCCGCTGGCGTCCACCGAGACCGAGCTAAATGCGACAACAGCGCCACTCTTTATCGTTTGTCTGTACTGTGGTCCCCTTGAGCTTTTTGAAAGCCTGTTTTTGCGTAAAAACAAACGGAAAATACTCTTTTTGTATAGAATTTATTGGAGTTTAGTACCAAATGATGGGCGCGTGATGTTTTTATCATCTTTAGTTCGCAAGGTTTTGCGGAACAATTAATATTGTTTTCATACAACCATGCCTCAGCGGGCCTTTCAGGTAGCACGTCCTGACCTAGGTGCATTTTAACTTCAGTAGTTGAACGCGGCGCGTCCTTCGGGGAAACGGGGGTGGCACCCCTGTAACCTCTACCGCTGTATCTGTTCTTAAGCCAAAATAGAAGTCACGTGCAGTTCTTCGAGCGGCCGCTGCGGGAGAAATGGTGGCGTTGTGTTCGTCATTAGCTCGGTGCTCGGAGACAGATTGGGGCCACTTCTTCAAAGCTGTCTCTATGGGAGTTTCCCAACTGAGTGTTTTAGTAACGTTGCCCTAACCTAACTGAAGTTCCCGTTGGTTATTCTGCCAACGAGCTTATTCGTATGAACTTACTCGACTGATTTTCGCAGAACTGCAACGTATTGTTATTTACCACCTTGTTTATTTCTACTTGGAACGCATATCCTTCAATCCGATCAGCGCGTTGAATAGTGGCAGTAAATGATCTCGGCGATCAGTTGATTGTCGACACTTCTGCCGTTTGCATCAGAGTGCGGCGCTTTTAAATTATAAAACAGCGAAAAGTCAATTTCTTTCGTTTTCTGAGTTTCGACACAATCTTCGGGGAATTTTTCTTGTCTTGAGAGTAGAATCTTGGCTTCAGAAAACTGTATCGTTCCATAACCCTAAATTTTCTGGTGATCGCGTTTTTTTAGGAATATTTTGCTTTGTAGCTTTCATTCGTGGCGACGACAACTTCTATTTGTGGTGACGGCAATTCGACGACTTACATTCGACGATTTCCGGGCATTTTTGCAGCTGCCGTGGCGAGTTCGTCACTGTTTTGAACTTCATCGGTCTCAGGCATGACTTGATTTTAGTAGTCATCTTACCTGCCTACTTATTCTCGATTATGTTTGTCTTCAGCGATGTAGCGAGTAGAGCGTCCTTCTCGCGTTCGGTTAGATTTGGGGCCCCCAATGGCTCCTTTTTTTTCAAAATGTGAGCACGAAAACTACTGTCACTGTCAAAATATTCTGTTATTGACCGATATTAAACACAAAATCCCAGATGGGAAGAGCATTCGTGTTTATTTAAAGCGTTGACTCCTGTTTTTGAAAGTAAAGCGAAAAAATGATTGAATATGGAAACCTTTAGTTCCTTACTCAAAGTAGACGCCGACTACAGCAGGTTTTTTGTTTACATTACGAGATTCCTCTCCGCGAATCGTATTCGTCCCTCTGAGCGTTCCCTAGTTCGCTCTGTTTGTCTCTCCATTCCCTAGGCAAATCCAGCGTTTAGCTAGGGGCGCGTATGTAAAGCCGGGTTAACGTTGGTGCAACCGGAATTTAAAAACGTGCTTATCCGAGCTCGGTTTAGGGCGCTAAGCGGACTTAGGAAAGAGCCGCTTCTGGTTAAGGTAGGCGACGTTGGTGCAACCGGCCCTCAGTTGGGAAACTCACCGTTGAAACCTGGGCCGCTGGCGTCCACTGAGACCGAGCTAAATACGATAGCAGCGCCAAGCTTTAGCGAAGAGTTGAAACATGAAGGTTGCCTTATGGTACGTTTACACCTGAGAAGAAATCCGCTGCCGCGGGAGCGGATCCGGTCTCGGCGGCGGCGGCGACGAGCGGGTTGCGTTCACATCTATTTCCTTCGAGCGGCGGCGGTGGCGCCGGCTGCGGCAGCTGTTCTCGTAACATCCCGTCAAATATGACGAGAAGGCACGAGAGTTCCCACCTCGGCTGTCTCTCCCGGGCAAGGAGGTTAGAAGTACTAGGAGGGGGCACGTTGCAGTATTCGTGAAGCCTAGTCATAAAAAGTTTAAACGATTTTGTGCCCAGCGTGACCGCAGATCTCCCTGGCGATTGGTGCGCGTGACATGTCACGTGCGAGATGGATGGTTGATTGTAAGAGGATCTCTTGCAGGCTTGCGCGCGCTCCGTCCGGTAGGTTTTATTAGATGGAAGGCTAGGCTGTGGTGTATTCTAGTAAACCATAGCTAGACGAAGGCTAGCTACGGTCACGTGATGTGGTCACGTTCGCCTGAGAAGTGAGGAGAGTAAAGGGAAAAGTGAGAAAGAGGCGAGGCGTCAAGGGAGCATGGCTGGCGGAGGCTACGCGGACGACGTCATGCCCTCTCCTACCCTTCTATTCTCCATGCTCCCGGGCGTTGCTGCTCCCGGAAGAACGCCTACTCATGACGTAGGCAGCCTCGCGCTGCGCAAGAATGTCGCTTCCGGTCAGCGAAACGCCTCGTTCGGCGGCAGAAATAGATCCCGGACTTATGGTACGTTTACACCTGAAAAGAAATCCACTGCCGCGGGAGCGCATCCGCTCCCGGCGACGGCGGCGACGAGCTGGTTGTGTTTACATCTATTTCCTTCGAGCAGTGGCGGCAGCGCCGGCTGCGGCAGCGGTTCTCGTAACATCCCGTCAAATATGACGAGAAGGCACGAGAGTTCCCACCTCGGCTGTCTCTCCCAGGCGTTGCTGTTCCCCGAAGAACGCCTACTCATGACGTAGGCAGCCTCGCGCTGCGCAAGAATGTCGCTTCCGGTCAGCGAAACGCCTCGTTCGGCGGCAGAAATAGATCCCGGACTTATGGTACGTTTACACCTGAAAAGAAATCCGCTGCCGCGGGAGCGCATCCGCTCCCGGCGGCGGCGGCGACGAGCTGGTTGTGTTTACATCTATTTCCTTCGAGCAGTGGCGGCAGCGCCGGCTGCGGCAGCGGTTCCCGTAACGTCTCGTCAAATATGACGAGAAGGCGCGAGAGTTCCCGCCTCGGCTCTCTCTCTCCCGGGCGTTGCTGCTGCTCCCGGAAGAACGCGTACCCGTGACGTAGGCAGCGTCGCGCTGCGCAAGAATGTCACATCCGGTCAGCGAAACGCCTCCCGGACTTATACGTGGCTTGCACATGACGTCATTTCCGTTGCCCTCCAGAGAAGAGGGGAAGAAGGAGCTCCCCTCTTATCAGGATCCTCCTTTGTGCTTCCCGGATTTGCACCAGGCGTCGCCATTCTCCTCCCAGAAGATTATAGAAGATTAACATGTCACTCAAAATTCCTACAAAAGCAGCTTCTCTCTCCTCCTTTTACTTGGTGTTCAAATGTGTGCGATGTGACGTCACTGCAAGGAGCCTATACGGCTCGCCGCCGCGTTTTCCGCCCAGCGTTTCGCCCCAGCGGCAAAAGCTGGGCGGATCCGCTGGCGGATCCGCAAGTGTAAACGTACCACTATACGGCTTGCCGCCGCGTTTTCCGCCCAGCGTTTCGCCCCAGCGGCAAAATCTGGGCGGATTCGCTGGCGGATCCGCAAGTGTAAACGTAACATTATATGGCTACTGCTAGAGCCACTGAATGTTCTCAGAGTAGAAAAAATCCCAGGCTCGAGGTACCAAGATGGCGGCTCAATCTTTTTTTTTTTTTTTACTTTGGCCGCCTAAAGCATGTTTTTCGTAAAAAGAAACGAAAAAGTGAAAGCCGTTTACAACTCCCTGTAACGCCGAGTTGGAGCGCAGCTCTTGAGGATGAGGAGGGAAGGGTACTGAGGGGAGGGTAGACCCCTCCTTCTCCTCCTCCTCCCCTCATTCTTTAATACGCTCCAGGGGGGTCACCTGACCTCGGGGGGGGGGGGGGGGGTTTCGCGTGACTTCCGGGGGGAGGGGGGTCACGTGACCTCGGGGAGGGACGCCACGTGACCTCGGGGGTCAAGTGACCTTGTGGGTGGTCACGTGGGCGTCACCTTGGGGGTCACGTGACCTTGGAAGGGGTCATAGGAACTCGGGGGTCACGCGAACTTGGGGTGACCTTGGTTACGCCGACGGCGACGCCGCTCAAGCCGGAAACGGGCGCCTATAAGAGCTGCGCTCTAAAAGAGCTTTTTTTTTTGTAGAAACGTTTATTGAAGCTTAGTAGAAAATAACAGGCGCGTGATGTTTTCTAAAATTTTTAGTTTACAAAGTTTTTCGGCACAATCAATATTGTTTTTATACAACCATGTCTTACCCGTGATTTCAGGTAGCGCGTCCCGAGCTGGGCGCGTCCCAACTTTGGTAGTAATTCGCAGCGCGTCCGTTTGGGAGACGGGAGTTGGCATCCCCTTCTACCGTTTATGTTTCGGCTCCAAAACGGCCGATTAAAGCCAAAATAGAACGGCCACACCGGACGCTATCGAATGCGATACTCCCGAACCAAAGCATGCAGCCGTGCAGTTCCCCGAGTAGCCGCTGCGGGAAAAATGGCAGCTTTGCGATCACCATTAGCTCGGTACTCGAGTACGGATCGGTGGCACTTTTTCAGTGCAGACTCTGTGGCAGTTTCTCAACTGAGGGGCTCTAGTAACGTTGGTCCAGACGCATCCGGGGCTAGGAGCTGATATGACCAATCATACAGCATCAAAATCGAACCATCACGCTGCTTCGTTGGTCTATTAGCTTTCGGCTGCGTCTGGACTTAAACGAAGTCCAGTCCTGTAGTGTGTATGTGTTGCTGCCCATGTCTGTACTTCGCGCTATTAATTGTTCATAATACTGTAAAATTAGTCTTCGGAGTTTTCGGTTTAAACCGATAAAAACCGATAATAGTATGCCAAATACATTTTCGGAAATGCGCTTTTAACCGAAAAAGGTCAGTTTGTAGGTTCGGCGTTTTCGTTTCAAACCGATGAAAACCAACAGAAGTACGTCTAATCCCTATTCTAAAATTCGGTTTTAACCGAAAAAGGTCAGTTCTTTAGCACCGCTTTGAGGTGGGTGGGGGAGAGGGGGACAGAGTGAAAGGGCATTGCAAGGTTCGACATTGTCTGACGTCTTCGTGATTGCCCTCTTCCAAGGTTGAACATGCAACAAAGGAGGTCTTGCAGTGGCCTTCACGGGACATCTGTGTTCTTTCCGTGATCGTACTTAATGTGTCAAGTTCCCGCTCCTAAAAAAAAGATTGGATGTGGGATAGCACACTCTAAAAAAAGCCCGTGCCTCTACTTTCCCGCACAACACTCGGAGAGCTAATCACCGCAAATTGCAGAGGCAGCTCAGCGAATGATGATGCCGAAGCATATGTTTAGACAAAAAAAAAAACAAAAAAAAAACGCAGTCTGAGTTGTGACATTAAAGGCCCGTTCACACTCTTGCAACCGAGTGCGACCGAGAGAGACCAAACCGGTTTTTAAGCCTCTTGCGATCTCTTAGGACCAGCTCCGCTCAGTGCATCCGGTCACAAGAAGTCTTTCTCGGTCGTACTCGGTTGCAAGAGTGTGAACGCGCCTTAAGGAATGCAAGCGTGACGTTTTGCATCGCTTAATGTCTCAACACAGACTGCGTTTTTTGGTCTAAACATATATTTCGCCATCGTCATTCGCTGAGCTGTCTCCGTAAGTTGCGGTGATTGGCTCTCCGAGTGATGTGCGAGAAAGTAGACGCACAGGCCTTCTTTGGAGTGATAAGTGTTTCACTTCATGCACTTCAGAGGACATCGAGGAAAGCCGTTAATACCTCTCTTAACACCCGCACTCAAACTTCTTTGTGGTTGAGAACATAAGTACAATGAATTTCTTGTGGCCATTCCGCTGGTTCCTGTACGGTCATCGTGCACCTCAGACGCTCACGTCGTCAGATTAGAAAGAAAAAAGAAACGCGCTAAAGATTATGCTCGCGAATTCCAAGGTTTTTGAGGTGTGTCCTGACGGAAGTTGTAACGAAGACCACGTGTGTATATGTACGGTTATTCTTTGAGGGATCACAAATATCACTGCTAAAGCTACTATTCACCGAAAAAAAAAACGGTAAACTTTTTTGGAAATAAATATGCACAAAAAAAAAAAAAACGAAAATTGAATTGTAAAATAAACACCGAAAACAAATATGCAGAATTTTGAAAAAAAAACAAAAAAAAAAAAAACGAAAACGCGGGACCCTATGTATAACGTAATATTGCGTAATTAAAAACTGCGTGTAAAACGCGTATGACTGTAGCAGTCTTCACGAGCACAAAGAACAATTCCAGACCAGAGAGGAAAGTTAGCGAAAGTGACGTCATCACTTATGTCCCCCGATTACGTCGCAACGCCTTTGACCGATAACAAGTGGTAAATAGGCTCGCCGCATGCCCTGCGAAAATTCTAGCACGGTTGTTATCTAGGGCGCAGCTCTTAGGCACCCGTTTCCGACTTGAGCGGCGTCGCCGTTGTCGTCGGAGTAACCGCGCGTTGAGTTATGGGACGTTTTCCATAATGACGTCACATGTGACGTCACGTGTGACGTCACGAGGGTCATGAGTGATGTCACGAGGGTCATGAGTGACGTCACGAGGGTCCCGAGTGACTTCACGAGCGAGGAGGAGGAGGAGGGAATTTTTCGCGCTAAATTTAGCAGAAAAAATTGGCCGCTAAATTTAGCGGGAAGATTTCCCCGCTAGATTTAGCGGATTAAATTTCCCGCTAAATTTAGCAAAAAAAATTCTCCGCTAAATTTAACGAAAAAATTTCCCGCTAATTTTAGCAAAAAACTTTCACTGCTAAGTTTAGCGGGGATATTTTTCCGGTAAATTTGGCCGGAAATTTTCTTGGCTATATTTAGCGTAAAAATTTCCCCGTTGAATTTAGCGGCAAATGTAGCGAAAATTTCCCGCTCATGGGGTCCCTTCCCATTTAGCGGGAAAATTTCCCTAAATTTCCCACTAAATTCAGTGGAAAAAATTTCCCGCAACGTTTAACGGGAACATTTTTTCCCGTTCAAGGAAAGGAGAGGAGGGGATGGGAGGAGGAAGAAGAGGGGCATACCCTCCCCTCCTCCTCCTCAAAAGCTGCGCTCTTATTTGGCATTACAGGGGGTTGTAAACTTCTTTATTTTTGTTTTTGTACTCTGAAATAAAAACGGCATACTTAAAATCCTCGAGTCGCTCTTAATTTTTTTTTGGCTTCAATTTTTTTATAAAAATACTTTCTAGAAGGTTATGGTTGTTTTCCAATGTTTTCAGATGCAGCGAAGTAATCGCAAATTAAAATTTCGCCCTAGTTCCGCCTCCTGCTGCTCGGCGGGAGGAAAGGGGAAACTGAGGGTGGTGGAAAACTAGCGAAAGTGAAGACATGGTTGTGTTAACCCTTGCTGTTTTCAACCGTACCATCTTGTAATGAGCAGCCGATGAAACGTAATTCAGCGAGGAAGCTTAAGCCGGCTACGAAATGCCAACGATGACGGCACGACGCCTTTGACAAATAAGAGGCGGCAGTTCCCCGCGCGCTCTGTGGCAATTGCTTCGCGTTACCTTTCAAGATAAAAAGCGGTTTACGCTATATCCTGTACAATTTTGATGAAACACCTGAATTGGGGTAAAAGAAAATGTTAGGATGCCGCTCCAACCCAGCATATCGTTTTAACGGGGGACACTACCCCCCCCCCAAAAAAAAAGCAATTTGTGCAAAAAAAGTTGATTCTGAAAAATGCTGTATTGACATCCACCAACAGTAACTAGAGGGCATTCCCAAAAAGTTTCATTAGTTTACACTGCATAGTTAATTATTTTATAAAATATTTTCGGTCCACGGATGCTAAAGAGAAGGTAGACGTTGGAGCACTTTAAACGTATTTTTCTCCGTTCCACTTTTTAGCATAAATTCCACTCTAGGAGCACCATCGTTTGTTAATGCGACAAAAGGAAAGACTCACTCATTGTTTTTCCTAACTAAACTTTTATGGAAAATGCAACTCCCCAACCAGAGAGACTTCTCTCAAATGTTCACCTTCAACTGTGGAATTGCTTTTTGACTTAATGGATGTCTTTTATAAAAGATGTTAAGATTTTGTCGACGACATCAAAGGCAAAAAATGTATTTTATTTTTCACTACGTCGTTAGCATAAAATAAATTACTTTTTGGAAATTTTGTTTTCGTAGTTTCTGCAGCAGGCATGCTGCTGCAGATATAGTGAAGAAAAACATTGGGTATTACATTAGTTTTTTAACGATAGTTTTTCTAAACAAAGTCAGTGTGTTTATGACTCTCCTGCTCCTGATTTGGGTTCACAACTGCCAGTATATAGGTTGTATTCACTGAGCCTGCAGTTTTGATTTTGCCAGGGAGCGCCACCGTCGATCCGCCATCTTTCACGTCGCGGTTTGACTGGCTTGAGTGGGTACGCGGTCGTCCGTGGCTAGTGTGTGCTAACTTCATATCGTTGAAGAAGCTTCGTTGAACAGAAGAGAGAAGAAAAGTTGATCTCGGGAGCGGCCATTTTCCTTGTTGCCACCGAGTACCGTGTGTAAAGGCTGAACCGCATGTAAGCAGCTTAGCGAGCGACGAGACGAGCGATGACGGTTCGCTTCGCTCTCGCTCGCGCGACGAGGCAAACCGCAGGAAAGCGACGGCAGCAAGCGACCAAGGCGATAAGTGCCGTTTTCTAGAAATTCAAAAACCGAGCGACGTGACGAGCGACAGTGAGAAATCTCCATAGCTTCGCGGTGAACGAGTCTGATAGCGACAAAAACGGACTAAAACACACACAAAAGATATTCCTACGGCGCTTCAAAAGCACCAAAGTATAATAATAACCCATTGCTTCGGCCAAGAAGACCATTTAAAGTTGTAATATGCTACTCACCCACGCTGAAAGGTCCCGCCAGACGACACCTGACACATTTGTGGGATAGAAAGAGACCCTGAAGATGGCGACCGTGGTGGTTGATGCCAGCGCGCCTAGCGAGTTACGTCAAGTGAATGTCACCTATACTGTAAATTTCATTCATATTAAGCCTAAGGTTCAAAAGTCGAGCCTCTTGGGTAGTGTCCCCTTTTAAGTGTTTTTGCTTGTCTTCACTGAACAGCTAGTGACTCTTTATATGATTGTCTTACTATACGGGTTGTGAGCGGTGGCGCGTTGTAACGAAGCACATATTCTCAGATAAGGAGAAAATAATTGTGATCGTAACCTTACGGCGCAGTTAACTAGTTTTTAATCCGAAAGCCTGGCTGGAGAGGTTCTATTCTTTTTTCTGCTATGTTAGTCTTCTTTCTTTCTTTTTTTTCGAACAGCGATCAATATATTTTGTGTTTAAATTGACTTGACCTCCATCGAAACAGCGTCGTTGTCGTTAGCTGCCGAACTTTTGTCAACGCAGGACGCTTGAACCGTGATATGACTAGAAGGCAGTTCAATGCGGCCATTCGAGAGACGTACTCATATATAAGATTTTTTAAATATTTGTTTTAAAAATTTGGCTAAATGTGAGCCGGAAAATTCAAGTGATGTATGTTGCCCTTATACGAGGTGAATATAAAAACACAACAAAAATAAAATATAAATATAAAAATTGTAACATTATAAAATATATAACATTTGATGAGTTCTTATCAACGTATATATTATATTTACCCCCTACAACAATACCCCAAAAGGACACTGTAGATATTGAATAAAGAAATAAATACCATGTACGAGAAATCAATAAATCGTGGCATAAAATACTTTCTTCCAGAATTGGAGAAAATATTATATGGAGGAAAAGGTTTTTTTCCAGAATTAGAACATAGCATTTTCTCCGATGCGATTGGTTGAAAAGGAACCCTTGACAAAACGTACACACGAAGCTGCCGAAGTAAAATTTTACAATAACTTTTTAGTAATGTTAGAGGTTCGGGCATTTGCCGCCTAGTTGCTTTCTCTATACCAATATGGCGCCATTTTGAATTTTACTCGAGCGTCTAAATCGCGTACGAAAAAGATGATCAGAGTTATTACTTTCTCGGCATGACGTCACGGGGCGGAAAAGTTCCGGAAAAAGTCAGTGTCTACAATTGCATGAGTCGCGTGACATCTGGGGGTCACATGACTTCAGGGGGTCACGTGACCTTGGGGGGTCACGCGACCTCAGGGGGTTGCGTGACCTCAGGGGGGTCACGTGACCTCACGGTAACGCCGACGCCGCTAAAGCCGGAAACGGGCGCCTTCCGGAAAAAGTCAGTGTCTACAACTGCATGCAAATTTAACGCGACATAGCTGGGTGTGACATCAAGAGGAAGCTCGTTCAGTAGCCTCAAATATCTAGTGTTTCATTTGCAAACATGTCTCTTTCGACGTAAATCGGATGGCATTTGTGTAATCGGTACTATTTCCAGAGCGTTAAATCACCAAGCTTAACACGGGCAGCAAAATAAAAATTGCAGCTTGTGGGAGACGAAGGTGGAAGACGACGGGGCGGAGTGCACGTGACAGGCGGACAGCCCAGAATGCACGAGCTGGCGATAGACAGAGCGTGCAGCGCGAGGCTGGGGCCGGGCAGGAACGATGGAGCCGTTCTGGCTGGTCTGGCCCTTGGCGATCCCCGGAGCAGCCCACCAGCGAAGTTTGGAGCCGGACCGGTGGGAACGGCGAGCCCTGGCCATTCCGGCCTGGGCCATGACAATCCCGGAGTGGTTCCGTAGCGAGACTCGGGCTATGATAGCCCGAAACAGCTAGCCACGCAGCGCTGGCGTAAAAGGACGATCCACAAACCTGGACATGGACTCCGACTGAGAGCTCTGAACGACGGGCGACAACCAGGGTCGGCGGGCCCGGAGTACCGGCTCTCGAGGACAGGCAACCGGGAAATACATTAAACCCATTCGCTGCCTTCTCCTTGCGTAGTGTCACTCCCTGGGAGACCAGCGAAGCAGACCGATCGGGTGGCGATTATTATGGAGCGAGAACCCCACAATAAAAATGGCGCATTCAATGTGGGGCCCGGTCGATATGCCTGTGCTTCCAGTCGTCCCCAGGGAGTCCCACGGATTCGTTGAGTGGGTTGTTAAATAACGCTAACGATGCCCTTTGAGACAAAGTCGGTTGTAATTTTGGCGACTTGTCTCACTGAAGAGCTCTCCAGATGTCTCCACGGGTCGAGTCCCGAAAGGACTCGAAATACGAAATTGCGGACGCGCTCTCTCGAGCACCCTAGAATAGCGGTTGGGTGAAGGTGATGCAACCACGGGGGTTACGAGGGGCGATGGTAAGATGTAAGAAAGTCGTCTTCGGAGGCGAAGGTGAGGCACCGCACGTTCGCTGGAAGGCAGGGTAACGACTGACAGGAGGGGAAACAGTCAGGGCTGGTTGCAGATTCATGACACTGGGAACGCCTGTGGACGAGATTGTCAGCTGGTGTCTGAAAAATTGCGGCGGACGAGATTGTCAGCTGGTGTCGGAAAAATTGAGTAGACTGCAATTGAAACCGGGAACTCTGGCAGGCCAGTTAATGAGCGCTACGATTCGTATCTGCATGCTGGGCCAAGACGTTGCTTGTTGCTTCGCGTCTTCCCAACAATCGACAAAGTGCAGAGGGACGATCTTTCCTTTGGGAGGGAGGGGGGGGGGGGGGGTTTCTAGAAAGTTACGGAGGTGATTTATAGAATTCCTTTTCGGCTTCACTCTGGCCGATGATGGCAGTGATAGCAAGACTTTTCATAAGTTATGTCACGTCACGACCTGGCCGAGGATGAGGCGGGATATATTTAGGTGGGCTAGCCTTGAGGCGCGGACGGTTCAAGCGTGCTTGCTCGCTGAGCTGTCGCCCCCTCCGAGGGTCGATGAGTCCCTATAGTCCGTATATGCACGTAGACGGGACGGGACGCTGATGCCTACATCGAGTCGCACACGGCATATGCTGCCGTTGCAAAACGCGCGTATAGTATATGGCCATCCCGCTGCGGGCTTTCGATCCCTTCGCCTGCGCGACAGATTGACTAAATTTACACCATCGTTACCTTGTCAGAACGCCGGAGTCAAGATGCTTCACAACCGCCAATTTAACCGCTTAAAACTTTTGTACCAAGCAAATGGTGCAACATATTTTGTACGTTGTTTTTGCCTGGTCTGAGGAGAGTTGTTCCCCAAAGTTTTAATTAATCGAGACCGTATTTTTTAATATAAATATAGGTACTTTTTTAAATATTTTTTTACTAAGTGTTTTCTATGTTGAGGTTTTTATCGGAAGTTCATATTTTACAGTAAGAATTCAGATTCCCTATCCTATGGTAGGTGTAGTATTCAGACTCGTTAATGCCATACATATTGAGGAAGAAGGCCTCAAGGTTAGTGTATGTGTTTCATCTGGTTTAAAGCTACGAATTTTTACATGTTCTTTTTAATTCAAAAAGCACATAATTGTGTGCGGTTGACTTAAACTTAAGTGCGTTACATGAAACAAGAAACATTTTTGGCGTACTACTCTTTCCCTGCCTTCCTTCCACAGGACCGCAAAGTTGGCAACTATTGCAATCCGCGGTGGGAGCAAAGCAGTCGCGCAATCTTGAAACTTTTTTTCTTTTTTCGTAGTGAAAACGCGTTTTCGAGAGAAAAATTTCCGTTTCTTGTGTTTATATTGTCTGTGCATCACATATGAAAAAAAAAAAAGACAGAAAAAATATTAATGTCAAGCGGACATCCATGTCCGATTTCTCGCGGAATCCCTCACCAGTTCAGATGTCGAGGATGGGATAAGCTGTCTTCAATGGTTAAGGAATTGATTGACACTGTGGCGTTTCTCCGTCACGTTGTGAGATGTTCCTTTTGTTTTCGACTGTACTCTGTTTATGCTTTTCTTGCGTATATATGTGCGCTTTCTGAGGCGCTTATTTTGGTTCAACTGCATCTACTGCTGCTGTGTATATTATTCTTGTATATATATCCACCCGTTCGGTGCCGTGTGTAGGTCAATAAAGAAAGTCCTGTCTAACGAACGGCACACGTGAATATCTTCCAGAGACATGTACGTGCCGTCCCGTTTTCTCCATGCCTGACTTTGCTGAATGTTCCCTTCGCGCAATCAACGCACTCTTCAGCTTATTCTTTAATGCTTGATTAGCACAGAATGTGTATTCGTTCGTCTGCTTTTTTTGCAGATTTTGGGGACGTCAGAAGGCCGAGCTCTGATTGAAGGATAGTGGGTGGACCTCAAAGCAAGCTGACTTGCGGTCTGCCCACTATCCTTCAATCAGAACCAACCAGAGCTCGGCGTTATGACGTCATCACAACCTCCGCAAAAGAAGCGGACGAACTTTCTCTCCGCGTAAAAACTGATATTCCTGAGTACATAGCTACGAAACGCCCAAAAAAAAAAAAGTTACCAAATGACTTTAGATGCAAATCTGTACAAATGAGATGAAAATTGAGAAGACAAAAAAATTTGAACTCGCACCAACAGTAATTGAAGCCATGACTCAACAAATTGTTGTGTATGTTCATACAGCCTGAACTTAGTCTGCCTCTACGGACGACTTTTCTCTGAGCTGGAGGTGAGCAATATAGCTAGTGCAGTACCACTGTTAGCCTGGTATTTTTAACTTGCACCAGGCATTTATATTGATACATGACCGCACGCCGGTGCGATGCTCATCCAGATCAAAACGGGGCAGGGGCGGGGATCCATGACTCCATGATTGCGAGCTCGACATTCTACCACTGCGCCACTGGCGAAGAGATAAAAATTGACAGCGACCTTTAACCTTAAAGTCCTATAATGCATAAAATGGAGCATTTAATGAACGATCGTTTGAATTTGTTTAAAAGACATTAAATAGTCGTTTCAAAGGATGAAGAGCCTGTGTATTTTAATAAATTTCCCCGCTAAATGTAGCAGGGAAACTTGATTGATACAAAAGTTACATCAGGTAAATTTTTTCCCTATATTGTGGAGGAAACTAGGTTGCTATATAGGCCCGTTGACATCAGTTTCTTCGCTAAATATAGCGGAAAAATTTAGTTGGTGTGTAGGCTTCGTGACGTCAGGTCACGTGACATCAATTCCCCACCGAATTTAGTGGAAAAACTGAATTGATTTTTAGGTCGCGGGATGTCAATTTTTCAGCTAAATTTAGCGGGAAATGGACGTACGGACGGACAAACTTTTGGGATTGGGGGTTCGGTTAAAACGCATTTCATGCTTTGCAAACGCATCTACGCCAAGACTGGGAAGCGCAACTAGGGTAACTTTCTTAATTCCCGCTTTACAAGGTACGATTTGACTTGCAATTTCGCAGTTGCGACGTCGCTCGTGCAGGAAAAAGAGCTTGGTGGAGGCTGCGGTGTTCAACGCTGCAGCTGCGAAATCGCAAGAAAATACGCACCTTGTGAATCAAGCTTTACCTATCACAAGGGCGGGATTGCAATCGATGTTGATATAAACTGAGGGAGAGGAGGAGGTGAGAGCGCTCGGCGACTTCAGAGCACCCAGCACTGGTTAGAACGACTTGTGGACGCAGAGCTGGACCAACTGTCCGAACGCGAACGTTGAAATGTCGGACGCCGGCGTTACGCGTTGAGCCGTTAAGCGTTCAGGTCCGAACCATTGGTAAGGACAGAGGCAGCTAATCATTGCGTCCATTCCACTAATATTTCCAATCAGAGCTCGGCGTTCTGATGTTTCCGCTAGATCTCATATCCTCCTCTCCCTCAGTTTCTATCCGCATGGGAAGAAACCAGAAATCCGGCGAAGACGTGTCCATCGCCACATAAAAACTATATTTAGAATAAAATAACGCGCTATAAGAAGAAAGAAAAAACACAAACAAACTGTACATACACCTCAAACCACGAGGGATACCGTGTAAGTGCATTTGAACTATATCGACGTTATTCGTAAAATCAAGATAAATCGAACATTCTTTTTATGCGAAAGCATCAACTGTCTCATGGAGCGAACCGACGTTATCAGCTTTGGAGCCGCGCCAAACGGTACGTTCCCCTGCCCCAATGTCGACTGTATAGGCAGCCGGCAACGGCCAGGCGGCGCCAGCAGGGTGAGAGTGCACGGTTATAACCTATCTCGTTGTAACTTGGCAAACGGCGAACGATAAGCCCCAAATTGCGTGCCGAATGCTTCGAAATGCGCGAAGTATACGACCGCAACGGACACTTATTGGAGCATGACGCAGCGAAAAGCCTGATACTTCTTTGGAGTTGAGGCGCGCTCCGGTGATACGCAGTCACGTTCCGAGGCCGTAGCTTTCTCTCTACTGGCACGTTACGCTATCATGGCTTCCTGGGATGCCCAGTATTTCTTGCCTCGGACACTAGGCTCAGCGGCGCCACCAGAGTAATAGCTCACGTTTGAACAATGCAGCCGCCACTCCCAGGGGTACCCAATATTTCCTGCTTCAGTCGCTAGATGGCGCCAAACCAAACAGCATTGCAGGTTGCCTATAGCAGAAATCTGATGGATAGGCTTCTATTGGCTGGCGCGCGTATTTAAGGAACGTGGCTCCCACTAGTTCTCCTGCGGTGTAGTTCCAAAAAACGCCACCTGAGAAGTCCTCTCTATGGCGGCGCAGCGCACGCAGCGGCCCGACCGCGGTAAGAACTTGGCCGGTTCATACTCTTGCGTTTGAGTGCGTTTGAGTGCGTTGCGTCGAGAACCGAAAGCGAGTCACTGGCACACCTGTGCTTTGTAGGAAGCGTGGAATCCAATAGACCCTTTTCAAAAGTCAGAGTCCTCTTGTGGCAGTCCAAAAAGCTCCAATATTGCCGCTCTAATGGCGGTGATAGGAGATCAAGCGCGACTAAATCAAGTACCCTCGATTTTGTGTATCGAAGGTGCCGTGAAACGGCCAACATCTCTTCCTTTTTCTGCTTTATGCTTTCGAAGACGTTCGATTTTTCTGGTGTGGAAAAACGGTGTAGTTCCGCCATTAGAGCGTCGGGTCTGGCTCTGCACAAGGTAGGTAGACTGACTTTCAGAAAGGGTCTATTGACTGATCTCACCAAGCATTCGACGCATGCGCGAGGCAGCCATAACTTTAGTTCACAGGAGGCAATCGGCGGTGCACGAGACTGTTCGCGCCCTGCACGCCCAGAGCTCCAGCCAGGTCGTCGCACGTGCAGAAAGACTAAAGTCCCCTTGATGCATTGATGCAGCGGTGGCGTAGCCAAACTGGCTGGGGAGGTCGGTCTATTCAAGGAATCATCTTGGCACGCGATATAAGCAGCAGAGATGTTATGGTTTCTCGCAGCCGGGCAACGCAGTCAAACGCAATCAAACGCAGTCAAACGCAACGGTCTGAACCAGGCTTTAGAAGTGCGGCGGTACGGACCTTGCCGCACAGCCCGCCCCGGCAAACTCCGAAGGGGCTGCACGGCGGAGCTCAGCGCGGTACGGCCACTTCTCGAAAGCGCGCGCTCGGCCGTCGGCCGGCGTAACGTGGTCGTCCACGCCACTACGCCGCAGACAAAGTAAGGGAGCGGAAGAACGACATTAATGCTTTCGCATTCACAACTCATAAGAAGCACTTAAATGTTCTCGGGCTTCTTTTTTTTTAATTATTATTTGTATACTTTTATTATATTTTACATCCTTTCCTTTTCGACACATCGTCTTTGGGTACGACAAAATTCCTGACTAGAAATTCTTCCGCGCCTGCTTAGGATGGGCGTTACGCCCATCCTCTGCAGGCGGGGCCGGTGCAGAGATGGCGTTAAGCCATCTCTGCAGGCGTTCTTCTGGCGTACTCACCCACTCTTCACAGCGGGTGCACGTAAAGCATCCGAAGCAACAGATGGAGGGGAACAAACAACATCAAAGCATGATGCGGTGCGGTTGCTTTTCATCGGACAATAACTACAGCATTGGCTTCAAGGACGGCAACGCATCGCAATAAGCTTGTTCGACAGAACTCCCTACTGCGTTTGAAAGCCTTGAGATTTGTTGAAACTGCGGCTGTTGGCGTTTTCAACCTTGTCGTTGCTTAGTGCCACGTATCTGAATAACAATAATAATAAGTGAATATTACGCATTAAGATCAAAAGTTTTAGTTAATGTTCATTAAAATTATTATTTGCTTTTCTTGTGTGAAGGGCAGGCTTACTGATGGCACGTAAAGAGGATTCTCAAAATGGCGTCGAACTTTTTAAAGCTACCGTTTTGTATACAGCGTGTAGGAGCCAGGTCCAACATTAGCGTCTTTCTTGTAGTGATCGCCGGAACAATTAGACCCAATTTTCGAGTTCCTAATCTCCTAGTTTTCCAATAATTCCACACATCAAACAGCGCTGAACTTTTTTTTTTTTTTTTTTTTTTTTTTTTAAGAATGTTGTGTTTGTGGTTTTTCCATCTGCTGGATTAAATCTAAGCCTAGACTGAGAGGCATTGACTAAATATTTTAAAAAAGTAGCTTGTTTCTTGAACTCTTCGAACAAAACGGTAGTGATTTGCGACGCACTTGACGAAAACCCGTAAAAGCACGTACACCACCATTTTGAATCCAAGTATCTTACGTCAGCAAATTCTGTGCGATACAAATTTGTTGCGTCCGTAATATGAGTCACCGAAATTGAAATAACAACGATAATTGAACCTACCTCGTACGCTAACACGTCATTTCCTACGGCATCGACCGAGGTGGCGCCGCTAGCAAGTCTGTTGCGTGTTACTTTTTGTTTACCTTAGCAGAAATAAAAGGAAACACGTCCCATTCTTTCCGTATACTGCGATTCCACCGTGTAATTTCAAAGCAAAACGGTTTATTTCCTTAGCTTGCAACCGCGTGTGGCGACCATGGAAACCACAGCGTGACGTCGTCATGAGGTACACTGTACCGAACTAGATCGCTGTAAATCTTGTTGTCTAAAGTTTGGACAACAAGATTTATGAAACTGGGCCTAAAACTGAGCAGATAGTTGCACAACTTGCTCTGGACATAAGCAAATGCATTCAAATTTGTTTACCGTAATAAAAAGTATTAAAATTAATTAGTCTGAAGCGCCATATACCCGAAGTAAACAAAACCTTCCCCACTCCTCAGCTTCTGTGGCGAACGGGCAGAAACTCATAGCAACACATGTTTTCTTGCTCGCCTGGGATCGGCTACCGTCTGCGAAAACCAACAATGGCTACACATTTTTTTTTTTTTTTTTATTTTTAGTTTGACGTGTTTGATCAGGTTTTGAGAAATGTTCTGATTCAAGGCGAAAACCTCCGGACCACCGGATATTGGAGGGAATTCGCGAGCTCGGAATCTCCTCGTCCTCCACGGTCACGTCACTGTGCACGTCACTCAGAAAACCGTTGAGGGAGGGTACCACAAGATTGAATTTATTTATTCATTTATGTTTTTATAAAAACTAGGGCACTCATTAAATATTGTTTTTTTAGGGTTTTTGTTCTTCATTTTATAAGTAATTGAAAATAATTCCAACAATTGATGAGCCAACGTCCGAAAATCATTGCAATGACTTAAGCGGTTCAGCCATGTATGTCCCACCATGCAGCACGCTCAAGATTACGTGTATCCACCGTATCCACGGTTTGATGTGCGTGATGAGAACATTCTTCAGCTGCGGCCGAAATGCAGTTTTTATTCGCGTTAGCCGCTCTTCGGTTCACGTGTTTGCGGTAAAATATGTACGTTGCTTTCCTCTTGTTTTTGTTTTCTCTCTAAAGGCCGGTTTAGACATCTTCAACGAGCCCGTTAGCCACGACTGCGTCCGCTATGACCAAAGCGACTGGAACGGCCGTTCTGCGCCGTGCGTACTCGCTCTTGCGACAATTGTAACCGTTGCAACAACCGAAGCAACACTGACAGACATGGCGGTCGTCAGCACGTCGGCCGTTCTCCGGCGCCGTCAGTTGTTTTCGCAGTGCTTTTAAAAAGAATGGGACGCACTGACACTCACTGGTCTAACAGAAAATGAACAGACAGTTTTTAACAGCTTCAATCTTTATCTATTTTTATATTTAAGGGATAGGGCTCGAAGGGCTGAGTGCATGAAAAAAAAAAATGTCGTACGCCGCCTTTGACGATTATGTCTAACACATGACTTGACCAATAGTACAAATCTCGCCACTCGATTTTCTTATGATTACTGAAGACGATGCAATTTTAGCAGCGGTGTAGCCACGTAGAGGTATTTCTTGATCGCACATAGACGTTTCGAGCGTTCAGAAAGGCTAGCACTAATCAATTTTACCGAATTATGAAAACGTGTGAAAATTCGCATCCTTAAAAGGCCACCGCAAAAAAAAAAATGTTTTACCTGTCTGGTTGGGACACGCGTGTCAAAAAATAAATTTTACGCGAAGAAAAAATGAAAGCCGCTTACAACTCCCTGTAACGCCGAATTAGAGCGCAGCCCTTGAGGAGGGTTAAACTAACCAGGGGGGGGGTCACGTGACCTTGGGGGTCACGTGACCCCCAATGCCGATGATGTCATCACTGACGTCACTGATGACGTCATCAGTGACGATGACGATGCGGGTACCGATGACGTCATTAGTGACGTCACTGATGACTTCACCAGTGATGATGACGATGACGATGCGAATGTCGGTGACGTCATCAGTGACGTCGCTGATGACGTCATCAGTGATGATGACGATGACGATGCGGATGCCGGTGACGACATCCGTGACGTCACTGATGACGTCATCAGTGATGATGACGATGACAATGCGGATGTCGGTAACGTCATCAGTGATGATGACGATGACGATGGGGATGCCGGTGACGTCATCAGTGATGATGACGATGACGATGTGGATGCCGGTGACGTCATCAGTGATGATGACGATGACGATGTGGATGCCGGTGACGTCATCAGTGATGATGACGATGACGATGTGGATGCCGGTGACGTCATCAGTGATGATGACGATGACGATGCGGATGCCGGTGACGTCATCAGTGATGATGACGATGCGGATGCCGGTGACGTCATCAGTGATGATGACGATGACGATGCGGATGCCGGTGACGTCATCAGTGATGACGATGACGATGTGGATGCCGGTGACGTCATCAGTGATGATGACGATGACAATGTGGATGCCGGTGACGTCATCAGTGATGATGACGATAACGATGTGGATGCCGGTGACGTCATCAGTGTCGTGGTTCAGGTCAACCGTCTGAGTAAGATAGGAGAGTGCACGGTCGGACGGTATAAATCAATTTATATAACACAGCGACATACGTAAATAGAAAAGATGCCTAATGCCTAAGTATTTACACATGTACAGTTAGAAATGTCTTGAACTCTCACGTCCCCGTTCAGGTTGATGACCTCCCGCATTGGGGTCACCAGTGTCTGTTGAAACTTGATGATGGGTTCTCGCCGGAGCCAGTTGCTTTTACCAGGGGTCGCTGCCGAGGTAATTCCGGGCTCTGTTGGAGGTGGCCCAGGTTTTTCTCCGAGAAATTTCCCGCCTGGGTATCAGGGTTCGTCGCCTTGATAGTCTGGATCTCTGTAGAGGGCTGCGGGTCCGAGTTTGGGTGGAGCCGGCCTGCGTCTGCGGTTCACGGCCGAGGACTGCAGCTTTCTCAGGTCACCGTCGAATTCATCTGCCTCTGCGGTTCGCGGCCGAGGTAGGCAGCGTTCTCGGGGCACCGTCGAATCTGTCCCTCTGCTCGAGCCCCACTCTCTCGAGCTTCTCCTTTTTTTCTTTTTCTTCACTTTCCACCGCCTAGCCTGGCACCTCTTCTTTCCTCTTCTTCTTTTTTCACCGCGTAACGTGACAATCAGTGACGATGACATCGGGGGTCACGCGACATCGGCGGGGGTCACGTGACCTCGAGGAGGGGGTCACGTGACCTCGAGGAGGGGGTCGCGTGACCTCAGGGGAGTCACGTGACTTTGGGGGTCACGTGACCTCGGAGGGTCACGTGACCCCCCACAAGGTCACGTGACTCCGGTGGGGGGCTCGCGCGGTGCATTATGGGACATTTCCCATGATGCACCGCGCGGTTACGCCGACGGCGACGCCGACGCCGACGGCGACGCCACTCAAGCCGGAAACGGGCCCCTAAGAGCTGCGCTCTAAAAAGTTTTAGAGCAATATTGATGGCGCGAGATTTCTTTTCAATTCTGCGCGCAAAGTCCATTACGTCACGGAATGATCACACTCTCTCCAACCTAACACGTGATTGCCAAGCCGATGCACCTTTCCTCTACGCGCCGGATGTGCTGAGAAAAACAAGTAGAAAGCAGGTGACTACTGACTTCACCGCGTCTCGCGCCGTCAAAATTAATCTCCCTCCCTCTCTCTCTCTCTCTCAGTATATATATATATATCTATATATATATATATATATATATATATATATATATATATATATATATATATAAACGTACAATTTTTTTGACACGCGTGTCCCGACCAGACTGGATAAAATAAAACTTTTTTTGCTACTTTTCAGTGGCTTTTAAGACAAATCTCCAAAGACAATACGCACCAGTAGTACCTTGAATTTGAGCACATAAATTGACTACGCAAAATAAGAAATCCAGGCGATGCTCGAGGACAAAAATGCTAAGAAAGGATCACTAGAGTCGAGATAGACAAACACGACGGCACGAGTGCTTCTGCTGTCTTGAGGTTATCGCCACGACATCGCCGCACTGAGAGCAGATAGATCTTCTCTTCTAGGACGTGCCGGTTTATCATCGTGACGCGAGACAAGAGTTCGCAGTCAAGGATAGCGCTCTACGCAAAACGATGAGCTTCCACCACGCCGACCCCGTCGACGATCACCGCCGGTGCCATGTTTTCCTGCACATAGCAGGAGCCGCAACCGGCATGCAACGCGCGCGGCCGACCTCTCTTCGACTCATGACTGGTCTGTCGATGTGGTCGCTCTGTTCGTTGCCGAAGTTCAGCACGGCTCAACTCTTTGCGTTGCAAGAAACACGGACAACACGGCAGTTGGGCGCTTCGTTGCTATGCCAACTCGTCGTTCCAACCAGTTGAATTCGTTCGTAAGCGTAGCGGTCGCTGTGAACGCAAGTGCGTGAACGGGCCTTAAAAGGCTTTTTTTGTTTAAATATGGTGCATTGCAAGTAAAAATCTTGGTATTCAATATTCGATTTGATATTCGAGTCTGTGCTGAATGTTGAGAACTATTTGAGAGACAACGTGAAAGTGTCGACAAGGCGACAAGATGGAAAGGAGGAACGGTCGGCCGCTGCGAGTCCTTGGTCGTTGAAATGGCTAGCAGAAGCCGCAAAACGTCATTGGTGACGTGACATAACTCGCTAAACATTTGCAGTTTCCAGCACCCGGAACTCCATTTGGTTTAGACCGCTTCGAAAAAAAAGTAATGAAACACAAGTAATGCGTTACTCGTGCAAGTTGGAAAATGTATATTACATAAGTGCTTGCAACCACGGCCTCTAGATCATTGAGCTAGCGAGAGCACAAATCTATAGGTCTTGGCCTAGCGTAGTGAATGAGTTAACGAGGGTAAAACAAAGTCTCCCGAATAAAAATCAGGGTGCCGCACGTTGTCCATATTTTAATCAAATATCGTTTATCACTCTGAATTATCAGAACGATCTGTTGTTTTCTTCTTTTTTTTTTTGCTTTTTTGTTTATGAAAGAATGCAAGATTATAGAATCTTGTTACTGATGCACATTAATAAAAACACTAATCGACTGATTGTTTGACGAATTGATTTTATATTTTATATTAGATAGTCTGTTCTTAGAAAAGCCCATGGAATTTTCTAAATGCCTTTTGCATTTATATGAGTCTTGAGAAATATTTTAATAAAACACTTGACTGGTTTCCGGTCAAGTATAAATATCGTGAAACGAACAGACAATCTAATATAAAACATACAATCAATTTGCCATATATTCAGTTTCGATTGATCAGCGACGCGCCGTCAACCCATCGCAGCAGGCGGCGATGCACCGGACTCCCCGTCCCACTTGGTCCGGCCGTGTAGCCTTGGGCCCCTGGAGCCTTTTGCTACCGAAGCGACCGAAAGATCGCCCTCAAGGCAACTTCGATGGAGCGAGCGGTGGTGCTCTGCCTGAGTATCTATATGATGTAAGAAACATAACCTACCCAGTGGCACCCCAACTGTCGGCAAAGGTGGAGAAGAGTACGCCTGAAGGCCCTCTTAAGATCTTTGACAGCCTGAAAGAGTGAAAGAGCTGGACCGATGTTCCTACACAGTTTCTGAAACTAGTCACGTTTCCTATACACGTAAAAAATCTCTGGAAGCTCACCAGAATTCACTATGCCAATATTAAAGATCAAATAAATACGTTTCACATTGTTTAACCTTTGCTTCACGTATTTTTTGTTACTTTTTTTTTATTTGCTGATTTAAATTGATTTCCTACATTTTAGTATACCTGTAAGGTAAACATAGGTTATCAACAGTTACACAAACACTGAAGATCCCTATGATCTACCTTCTATACAGGCTGTCTACCAACCTGGGAAACAAAAAAAACCTGTAATTGTCAGAGAATTAGGCCAGTTTGAAAAAATCGGGGAATTTCCACTTCGCAGTCACGGAAATTGAGCTTTCCTTTCTCCGAGTGACTGCAAATCACGCGCGTGTGGTGTGGCATAATTCCGTGCCACTCAGCCGTCGTGCCTACGCAGATCTCTTAAATTCCTATCGCATTCTCTAGAAACGTTCACACTAAGATGAGCTTCTCTCCTTGTGCTCGCGCTAAAAAAATTATTTAGCGAGAAATATCAAAGAATAGACTGACAAGGTAGTATGACAAAGTGCTTGCGCAACGCCTTGTTGGCCGTCAGTTATACCAGTGTTTTCTTAATATAAACTGTGCTTCAAAATCCAAATACATCCTGTCCCCTTTGAAATCAGCCAGAGAGTTAAGATAAAGTTGGGGAAACCTGGAAAAGTTGGCAAATTTGTAAGCGCCATATTGGTAGACAACTTGGCATAGTGTCTAGAGAAAGTTTATTAAAGGGATACTGAACCGAAATTTGCATTTCGCAAAGTAAGGCTGCAGAAGTGTTGAACGGGACGGTACGAACTCCAAAACATCACTCGTACATTGATATCTCTAACGGATGGCCGTACTTTTGAAAAAAAAGGGGGCAATCAAGTGAGTTCTTTTACGTAACTGTCCTCCAGGAGAATTTGAGGAGGAGGAAAAGCGGCCTCGCTTCTCTCCTCCTCGCTTCGGTTCACCAGCTTGACGGGACGTAGCGCGGAGGAGAGAGAATGGGAATCGTGACGTGCCTAGTCTCGTCGGCCGGGTTCAATCTCGCACTTCTTTTTAAAAAATACGGCGATCCGTTAGATATATCGCAATATGAGTGATATTTATTAGTTTTGCAGCGTCCCGGCTATCCGCCCGGCCTTGTTTAGTGAGCTCGAAATTTCAGTTCAGTATCCTTTTAAGTACACAGCGCAACACTGCGCAAGCACACGATCGCTGTGCTCTTTTTTTTTTCCTTTTTAAAGTTTCAGGGCTTTCTTCTAAACAGGTAGTTTCGTGGAAAATGTTTATTTGGGGGGCACTAACCTAAGCGTTCATATTTTATACCTACAAATTTCCAAATAAAGTATAAGTTCTTTTTTCTTTTTTAACTTCCGACTAATCGTGTAAAAAAGGAATAGTGATTAAATAATTTAATATACGCTAAATGTATCTATGCACTCTGACTACCTTTTTACACAATCAATATAAAGTTTAAGACAGTTATCATGACGTGGTGCAAGCTTGTAATACTCCCCCCCCCCCCCTTCCCCCAAAGGGGTCTTCCGCAGGGGTTGTCAGCCATTCCAATGAACTGAATAAACAAAACAACAGTGCTTAAAAATATTTTATTGCACACAGATTGTAGACACATATTCTAGATACTCCTACAAATTATCACCAATCTGAAGTGATTATGACGTGGCACGAGCTTTTGTATGCTTCCTCCCTTCTGTATGCCCTCCCCTTTTTTCTTTTTTGTGGGGGAGGGCGGACGTACACAGCTTGTGCCATGCCATAATGGCTGCCTAAATCCATGCGATGAATATGTGATAAAGTGGCTAAAGCGTGTATCTTCAATCTGCATATACAAATATTTTTAATCGCTTCTATTTTGTTCACATAATTTCTCAAAAATCGAGAAAAAAAAACATCCCTGGTACGAAAAACTGCTGCTGTACCTGTGCTCACAGTCTCCCGGAGTTTATATACAGACACATATTGCGTCTGAGATGACATAGAACGATCCGATGCGCTCACTGCCAACAACCGCATGTTAAGTGACATAATATAGCAACGAGGTATGTCCTTCTCTCATAATGTTAGATGCAAAAATAGAACATCGTATGTGAAGCACCGTACCTGCAGTTATTTCTTGCTTCTCGCGTATTCTTGAAGCCTTTAGATATCCCCGTGCATAGGAGCAAGAAAAGCTCAAGCTGTAAATATAATCAGCTTCAATCATTTTTACCGTCACTAGCGACGTCATCAACATTTAAAAGCCGGCTTTCATTGGTGCCGACTGCATCGCTATATTGAAAACATATGTTTAAGGTTTAGTGGATGACGTTAGTAGCGCTAAAAAAAAAGGTTCACTTTGCTTCGAATAAGGTTTGTAGCGGTGAACTATTCTGCAAGTCAACCCAGACAAAAAATATCTAATGTGGCCCATATAAAAAGTTTTCGAGGTTACCCAGATAAAAATATATTCGGGGTGACCCACGTAAAAGATTTTCAAGGTGACCGGTAAAGCATTTTCGCGGTGACCCAGATGAAAGTTCTCTAAGGTGACCCAGATCAAGGCATTTTCAAGCGGACCCAGATATACTCGTCACAAATATATCCACCACGAATTTGCAAAAAAATGGTGGATAAATAGCGGATAAATCCGCTACCGGGTTTAGAGTGCAACATCGGCCGCACGGTGGCGACTCTGTTCGATCTCGAGGCGAATATACGGCGTCAAAAATCCAGGCTTCAATTGGAATGACACGCTCATTTCTTACACTTTTCCAATCTTTAACTGCCACCTATACTTTTGCGTCGGCCCTCTATCAATAGCGGAGTTTCTAACGTGGCCGATTCCTCCCAGCCGCCTTGCGGTGAAGATGGCCAAATATTACTTAACATACGGACAACTTTGACGAACGCTTTGTGCCACTAGGATACCCGCAAGTAAAAACATGAAAGTTACGCCTACCGTACTCTTTAAATGCAAACTTAACCCGGATTTCACTAACCCTTTGACAAGATACCTAACAATTTGATGTACACGATAACCTGTGGACGCCGTCATTTTTCTGATAGTGGAAACCCGTCGGTCTGTGGCGACTTCAGTCTGACAATCTTATCGTAGTCTTCAGAAAGAAACTCGCAAACCATTTAAGTTTATTTTAAAACATTTTTTTTATTTATATCGATCTTTGCGAAGCACGGCAATACACATGTCAAGAACTGCTTTAATTGGTATCGGCACACCGATCAAAGCACCACGCATCACGCAATGCCATCTGTGTAATAAATCCGCATACAACACCTCACTCAATTGCTTCTACAGCAGGTTCAGATGGGATGGTCGGGGCCAAGGGGGTCAGTTCATGAATCTTCTCCGAGCAGTTTCCTTCCGCGTAAAATAACTCTTTGGGTGGAACCTGCTGAGCCTCTGCCGAAACACTATCCTTATCGGAACGTTCCAGCGGCTCTTGATCAAGATGTTCGAGCTGCATTGAAAAATTAGGCCTATTGTTAGGGGCAGAGACAGCACACAGTAGAGTGCCCTGATATTTTATCGTTTTGCATCAGAGATTGATCATAACGTAACTTAATAGGAAAAAAAAAAAACGTTATATTGTGAACAACTTGCACGGTTAACTTTTTGAGGTTAAAAGTGAAGTGAAAGATCCACCTACCTCTTTCAACTTTAGGAGAGCGAACGCTGGAGAGGAGGCGACCTCCTCTGCAGTGTTTGCTTTGCTAAAGTGGAGAGAAGTGGGAGGATCTTCCATCTTACTGTTGACCCATAATCGATTATAGCTGTATATAGCGGTTATAGCGATTATAGTCCCCTATTAGAGGTTGATTTTGCAGCATACACAAAGAAAAAATTATTATTAACGCGGAAGACAATTATGTATAGCTAAGAGGGGAGCCCTATAGTTGTAATATGCGACTTTTAAGATTTCTGGAACTAATATCCCAGGTCTAATTACACACGTATTCTTTTTATAATTATTTTAGATATAAACGAATGCAATTGACAATTTAAAATATACCCTTCTGGTTGCTATACGACGGTGATCAATTGTTATTTGGAAAGGGTCTGCACCCGAAAAGCCTAGTTGTCCTCTAATGTACTTAAATTATGCAAAGTGCTTTCTTTCTTTCTTTTCTTTTTTTAGAGCGCAGCTCTTAGGGGCCCGTTTCCGGCTTGAGCGGCGTCGCCGTCGGCGTCGGCGTCGCCGTCGCCGTCGCCGTCGCCGTCGGCGTAACCGCGCGGTGCATCATGGGAAATGTCCCATAATGCACCGCGCGAGCCCCCCACCAAGGTCACGTGACCTCGTGGGGGGTCACGTGACCCCCCGAAGTCACGTGACTCCCCTGAGGTCACGTGGCCCCCTCCTTGAGGTCACGTGACCCCCGCCGATGTCGCGTGACCCCCCGATGACGTCATCGTCACTGATGACGTCACCGGCATCCACATCGTCATCGTCATCATCACTGATGACGTCACCGGCATCCACATCGTCATCGTCATCATCACTGATGACGTCACCGGCATCCACATCGTCATCGTCATCATCACTGATGACGTCACCGGCATCCGCATCGTCATCGTCATCATCACTGATGACGTCACCGGCATCCACATCGTCATCGTCATCATCACTGATGACGTCACCGGCATCCACATCGTCATCGTCATCATCACTGATGACGTCACCGGCATCCGCATCGTCATCGTCATCATCACTGATGACGTCACCGGCATCCACATCGTCATCGTCATCATCACTGATGACGTCACCGGCATCCACATCGTCATCGTCATCATCACTGATGACGTCACCGGCATCCACATCGTCATCGTCATCATCACTGATGACGTCACCGACATCCGCATTGTCATCGTCATCATCACTGATGACGTCATCAGTGACGTCACTGATGTCGTCACCGGCATCCGCATCGTCATCGTCATCATCACTGATGACGTCATCAGCGACGTCACTGATGACGTCACCGACATTCGCATCGTCATTGTCATCATCACTGGTGAAGTCATCAGTGACGTCACTGATGACGTCATCGGTACCCGCATCGTCATCGTCACTGATGACGTCATCAGTGACGTCAGTGATGACATCATCGGCATTGGGGGTCACGTGACCCCCAAGGTAACGTGACCCCCCCTGGTTAGTTTAACCCCCCCCCCCCCCAGTGCCCTTCCCTCCTCCTCCTCAAGAGCTGCGCTCTAATTCGGCGTTACAGGGAGTTGTAAGCGGCTTTCATTTTTTTTTTTTGTCCTTTGAAGATGCATTTTTTTATGTCTGGAGGGTAGTTAGTCATAGGGCAAGAGAGGCATAATGTGGGGAGCTAATTGTCACGATAACTCAGGTAATTACCGCAGTGTTTTTTTTTTATTTATTTTTTAGTTAATTAAGATCAACACGTGGTTCTGATTACAAACTTGCTAAGCATTATATAAAGGGACTAAATCAGTCAATTTTAGAAAGACCTGGAACGCGTAGGGAGCGCGGTGGTCCGCTAACTTTACCACTCGCACAACAGGCGCAAGGCTCTGGATGCGCAGACGCACCCGCACAGTTTTCCCATCTCGTTATTATTCGTGCTTTCGCAAAGCCAGCTTTGCGCCTGTTGCACGACTGGTAACTTCAGCGCACTAGCGTTGTTCCCCCTACGCGCTCCATTTCTTTCTCAAATTTACTTATTTTCATAATCTTATTCGACCGCGCTCAGCAAGTTTCTAATGGAAACCATGTTTATTTGAAGTAATTAATAATATAATTAACTAATGGAATTAGATGTAACTTATCGTGATGATTAGCAAGCTATGTTATGTCCCCTTGGCCGTATAACTCATCTGCACAGACCGCGTTAGTGAAGCCTTCACGGTTGTTTAAAAATAAATATATAAAGCTTAAAAAAAAAGACATCCTGTATGATGACGTCAATTCATTCCGGACAAAATATGTACAAAGTGGTGACCGTGACACGTAAATGGACTCCATGGAGCGAAAAAGAGACGAACTCCGCCCGGCAGCGTTCGATCCTGCCACGGCGCAAAACAACTGGCTGTTTGCCGCATATCTAGCAGAGCTAAATATTGTTCACCCCGCGAACGCCGCTGCCAGAAGCGGCCGACGCGCGGCAAAGGGCCTGGGCCAATCAGGGCGTAGTACGCGGTTTCGCTTCCGCCTGGTTCCGATGCAGAGTGTTACACACCAGCCGCCCATCTGGGCAATTTCTTTCACAACAAACACTTAAACGCTTATTAATACTCAAAGGTAAATTATTATAACTACTTGCTCGTCTCGTGGAATTTGCTTTCCGCATTTTACGAATATGACGTGTTTCAACAAACCTTTATAAGTGGTTGGTTTCAGTGGATCTTCACTTTCCCCCTTGGCAACACTGACAGTCGTGCTGTTCGTGTCGGCGGCGTTCGCAGCTTCTTCGTCTAAAGCCGGAGTCACACTGTTCATATCTCACACACAAGACAATCTGCGAACACGAGTCACCGCAATATCCGTGGTTCGAATGCCGCCTGACGAGTTTTTTCTTTAAACTCATTGCATTGCGGCATTCGAAGCAAACATCTCGTTGTGACTCGCGTCTGAATCTGTATGCAGTCTGTCTTTTGTATGATGTATAAGCTGCGTGACTCCGGCTTAATGGAGTTCAGTGGTAAACGAATACGCGGCAGTGCGTCGTTGTAGATTTTGCCGCGTGAATTTTACCGTGAAAGTTCGCTCCATGGAGTCCACCAACTACGCAATGAAACGAAGCGGAAAAATCGCCGCCTCCACATAGAAAGCTCACATATTCGCTGAACGTGCATTCAGGTGGTGAATTTTACCTTCTGAAGGCGTAGTTGTGTTCCTGTAAAAACATTAGACGAATAACCCTACTAAAGTCAATGGAGGACGTGTTCGCTGACGACCGAATTAGCAATGAATGTAACTTGTGGCGCCATCTTCCTATAACTGCAGCGAGCAGACGACACACTGCGTTGCTTGCTGCTTCTATCGGGAGATGGCGCCACAAGTTATATCTATTGCTATCTCAATTTAGACGTCTTCGAACATGTCCGCTGTTGATTTTGGCAAATTTGTTGGTCTCACTTTTATCACAGGAATAAAACTACGCCTCTAAAGTGCAAAAAAAAAAAAAAAATCCACACCCTAAATGCATATTTAGTGATAGATTAAACATCCGCACAACAACAATTATTTTAAGCTCTGTATGGGCACGGGCCAACTTTTTTGGTTCGTTTTGCATCGTGAGAAACACTATGGCCACCCTATTAATCTTATTGGTGGCATAAAGGAAAGTGCTCCATAATGCTGAAATATCTCTAGGTGGTGTGTGCCAATTTAGCATATTCTTTGTAATGATATATTAATAATCATATCAAATAACGTTCAGCAATGTAATAGTAACGTTCAGTGATAACAGTTTTGACATTCAGTTGAAAACTGTTATCACTGAACGAAGAAAAACGAAGAAACCTTGAGCCCGATTGAGCACCCAGAACTTTCTCATTCATGTGTCGAGGAAACGACGGGGGAACTTTAAGTCAAGTCAGGTAAGCTGCACTTTTCCCACGTTAGCATGATAATAGTTTGCTTTGTTTTGAAAAGGGCGTAACCAACTTACCTCAAACATAAGATAGAATTCATAAGGCATTACAGTACTCTGAGGGAACAAAGAAAACAAAAATATGAAACAAGTTGGTACCTGCTTAATATCTATATAAATAAATACTATTTGCTGATCGCATATATATTGTTTATCATGTTAGGCAGCAAGACGAATACGTGTTGAAAGAGATCTTTCCACTTTCCCTCTATGCCAGCATATCAGGATTACCCTAGTCAGGTAACCCCAGATTCACTTTCTCTCCGCCAGAGTGTATCCCGCCTCTGTCTTCGCCGGTTTTGGTATCACAACAACCATCTCAGAAAATATTTGCTACCACCTCCCCCCCCCCCCCCCCCCCCCCCCCCCCCCCCCCCCCGTCTTGCGTGACCATTCTTGTGAATTCCTTAGTCTCTTATCAAATGGCTATATTACCCTTGGATCGAAATATACAACAGATTTTATTTTGTACATATAAGATTGTGATAAAAAAGAGCTTGATTTGAGCTTTCTGGAGATATCAAGGTCATTAAAATATCTTAAGCGGCTCATACGTAAAATGGTGTCAAACTTCCCTTGCATATCTTTTTTTATTTAAAAAAATATTATATAGATATTCGGCCTGACTCAGGCCGCAACATCGAGTCACTAATTAATTTAAAACACCAATAGCGCTTCGATGTGCTACTACATTACTGTTATATATACATATATATATACATATATACTAAAGGGTGTTTCAGAGAACGCAGGCCCAAATCGCTCATATCTCCTCTACAAATAAAAACCTTGGCGAGCACAGATACTCTGTCAGTGTCCCTTTAAGGACCATGTTAGTTATAAGTTGCGGCAGTGACGTAGCACGTCAATTCAGCTCGCAATTTCGGATAGGGCCGGTCTTCGCCACTGACAGGCTGGACCATGTGTATATGGGGAGTGAGATAAGATTGACAATTGCAGCCGTCGTCTACCCAGTCAAGCGAATTCGAAACTAACAATACGCAGATAGCTGTTGAAAAATTGAGACCGCCGAAACCAGTGACCGGGATGGTGTCTTTCCGGCGCGCGCTCTTGCCGAAGCCAGTGGCACGGAAATGGGCACCCGCGTAGCAACGTGTACGGCCGTTCTCGGCCGGGTTTCTTTGAATAACTCTGAATCGCCGACCAACTACAAACTGCTCCCGCCACCGCTGCCTCGTGGACAAAAAGCCGTAAACGCGATAATCCTACACGGACATCGTTTTGCACGCCCCTACCGTATTGAGGATTTCGGCGAGGCTCCGAGAGACGCCGTCAACATGGACAAGGTCGCAAGCTCGGGTCCCCTGCAGTATAACCATGTGTGGACGGTAACCTGCCACGATGCCGAGACCCGTGAAACGCTGGCCGCGAAGGCGGCGCTTGCCGTAAAGAGTGAGCGCTGCCTCGTCTAAGACCCCAAATGTACGGGAACTTATCATCAAAGTTCAACGGGTACCGATTCCGACTCTGGGCGACGCCGTTCGGAGGCTGCTGGATCCGTTCGGCGCGGTCAAAAAAGAGGAGCGAGACATGTGGTGGACGGGAGGGATTCCGCAACCTGGAGGCCAGGACAAGAAGCATCACCCTGGTATTGCAAAACGGGGTGGGTCCAAACACCCTCCCGCACCCGGCCACCAGCGACGGGACGACCGTGCTGCTCTCTGTGCCGGGGTGCACGCTTTTGTGCCTCCGTTGTCGACAGGTGGGACATATGACACGCCAGTGTGTGATCCCTTGGTGCATGACATGCCAACGTTCAGCCTACGTTAGGTCCCAGGACTTTCGGGGAAACTGTGTTCTGTAGATGTATTCTTGTATGGTTTTTTTTGTGACGGGCTCAAAGGAAAACAGGGGGCCCGCAATGTTTACGAGTACCAAACGCGACGCGACGGCAGTTAACGAATTCCGAAGTAAGCCGATTCTCGAGCACCGGGGTTGAAAATGTGGGGAGTGGGCCAGTAGCACCGTCGGGTCGGAACCATAGAGTTATTATAATGTACGCTAGAGGTTCAACTGGTGCTAGTGTCTATGCGACTTCCGTGACGCAAATTGAAGCAGACAGCAACCAGTCTACTTTTCCAGTCTTCCTGTGTATTCCTATGGGAAAGCGCGCGTGCATTTTGTCTCTTTGCCGAAAAATAACACGGAACACTTTGGTTATTTGGGTCGTATCGAATAGTATGTACCTTGATTGACACTTTAAAAGTGTAATTGCTTTAGTTAGCGCATTTTTCTTCATCAGTGAACGATGTTTAACTTCGTTACATTCCAGTCCCAAACGTGTGTTCCGCAGCAGGTGTGTAAAAACAAGCGACGATTCGAAGCAAAATTACAATCGAAAGGAATGTAGAGTGTGTTCAAGGCTCGCCAGCATTCCGGTGACGCTTATATATTGACAATATGCCAGTCCTGTCACTATATGAAAATGACCCCGTCGTACATGAGCGGATAAAAGCATTTAAAACGTAGATAATAAAGTCCCTGGGCTATGAAAGGTGTCTCTTCGTGTTGTTTACTCTGCCGGGCAGCTTTTATCGGGCACTTGCTCTCAAAGATTTCGAGCGTGCGGGTGATATTTTAAGCGCACAACAAGCAGCTTCGCTCAGAGCAGAAAGCATAAAGCGGTACTTACTTATTTAAAATCGGAATAGATTGCGTGGCCTTCAAGTTATTTTGATCGTACAGGCACGTGTAGTTACTGATTCAGTGTAACTGCGTAGTTCTTGCCGTCTTTCTTAATTTCCAGATGTTCTTCGTTCGTTTGGCACGTACATCCCCCTCGCTGAAAAGCGCCGACGTCGCGTTCGCGCTAACAGTGTCCGACAGTGCACATAAATACACGTACGAAGCCGTTTTAGCACCGTTTTTAATGCGATGAATTTGAAAGAAAAACGCCGTAACTGACCAATTATTTTGTCAGCCTGAGTGAGAAATGTTCCAAGCTACCTAGTACGTACGAATTATTTGGGATATTTGCTCTTATGATCGAGCGGAGAAAGAAAATGCACTAACTTTTTCCCATAGAAATGCGTTACCGGAAGTCAATTTTGGACTGGTTGCTGTCTGCTTCAATTTGCGTCAGCACACTAGCGCCACTTGAACCTCTAGCGTACATTATAATAACTCTATGGTCGGAACGACACGGCGGAGGGTGCGGAGCGACCCAGCGAGGTGACAAGCGATGCTGACCAGACGCCCGGGAAAGTGGGGACGATTTCTGGAATTTTGGGGGCGCGCGGGAAAGAGGAGGGCAGTTTACGCTGAGCATCGGAGGGGGCAAGACGCCACCAGGACTCCGAGAGGTCTCGCGTAGCTCCTAAGATCTGTTTAACCAGTCCGTAACTATATATGTAAATAAATCATATATATATATATTCGTAACCTTCACCTGGGTGTCCCTCTGCGACTACATCTCCGTTGGCCAAGGTGGAATTGGGGGTTGCCATCATCATATCGGCGGCAACCCGACAAAGAACATCAGCCTTTCTCAACGACACCAGCAAGAAGAGAGAGACAGGGAGGAGAGGAAATTAACTGGCGCAGTCGGCAGGATTCCGCCACCGCCTTTCGGATGAGAAAGCTGTCTTCATCATAAGGGACACCGAGAGCTTCGCAGGTGAGGATGACGAATGACTGGGACTCGTCGCCGTTGGAGTGACGAAGTGAAGCTGCGACCCAGAAGGACGTCGAGTGTCTGGCTGTCGCCGAAGGTGTGACAGTGGGCCGCAGGAGCTCCTTGGGAGCAGACACCTCAACGTCCGACCGTCGCCGTGAGTGCGGCGTGGGGTCAAGAACACCAGACGACGTGGAGTGCCCGGCAGTCACCGGAGGTGTGATCAGGAGCCGCAGGAGCTCGCCGGACACAAGACGTCAGGCCGTCGCCAGGGTTGCGAAGAAGGCCAACGAGATCGTCGGAAAGTGCGGAGTGTCCGTCTGTCGCCGGTGGTGCGACAGCGAGCTGGAAGAGCTTGACGGATACAGAAACAAGCATTCAATCGTCGTGGAACTGCGACGCAAGGTCGACGAGACCATCGGAGAACGTTGACTGTCCGGCTGTCGCCGCAGGTGCGACGAGGAGCCGTGGAAACTCGCCGGAAAAGAGACGTTCAACCGTCGCCGCAGGTGTGACGGGAAAGCAGCTGGTGATTGCTGCAGACGCTGCTCCTCAAGACATCTGATCTGCACAGTGCCACAAGTCGGCAGCGGCCAAGCCTGGTGCAGCTATCCGGGACTAACAGCGGCCCGTGATCGTGGCGGACACGACAACCAGGTGGGAGGTCCCTTTGTTGCTCTCCTCTGGGCGTCATGTTGGGTACGCGAGCAAACATCAAGAAAGGCCAGTCGTCTGAAAGCAGTAGTGAATTGGGGGCAGAAGGGGTGTCCGATTTGGACAGTAACGCTTTGCAGCTCCGAAAGGAACTAATGGAGATGGAGATAGAAAAGCTGAAACTAGAGCTGGAAGTGGCTAGACTTGCCAGGGCGCAGGACACCACGTCAGGAGCCAGCGCTGCCCGAACGGAGGGGGACGAGGTACTTAGGTACTCGCGGATTGTAAGGGGCGTATTGTCCAACATGCCAGAGTCCGAACCGTTGGTGCCCTCGTGGTTCTCCGGGGTGGAGAGTATGTTCAACAGCCTTCACGTGCCGGAAAGCATCAGGGGCGCAATGATCCTCCCCTTCCTCTCGGAGAGAATGAGATCGGTCGCAAGCCGAATCGCTGCTGACGCGATGCCGTCGTACGACGACTGAAAAGGAGCGGTGCTTGAGGAGCTTCAGCTTGCTCCAGCAGAGTATCGGGAGCTGTTTTACAAAACTAGAAAGGATGAAAAGGAGTCCTGGGGACAGTTTGCATCTCGTCTGGGCGATTTTCTTGGTTATTATTTGAAAAGTAGCGAGGTGACATCTATGGAGATGCTGAGGCAGCTGCTGATAGCTGATCAGCTAAAGCGCACGATGCACCGAGACACGAGAGCATATGTCGACCTGAGCGAAAAAGGAAAATGGTTACCGCCCGCAGAAGTGGCCAAACTTGCGGTAAACTATGAACGAACGCAGAAGGAATTGAGGGCTAAACGGGCCACCCTTCCCAAATCGCGAGGGAAATAAACCGAGTCTGAAAGAAAAAGGCGTGGCTTCTGTTACAGAGAAAAGAAGCTGCTTCGGATGTGGGAAGTTGGGGCACATTTGGGCCAACTGCCCGAAGCCTAAGGATAAGGTCTCTAAAGGCGGTACCGTTGCTGGTGTAGGGCGCGATCGCAAGGAACAGCTACGGAGGGTGATGGCAAACGATAGGGACATCGCGACAAACACTTCTATTGGGTCACGAGTCCAATTGGTCCCGTTGGTATCCGAGCATAACAAATTCCAGGGGAGGTTGGATTCGGGGGCGGATATCACGGTGATCAGGCGGAGTGTGATCCAAAGTGGGAGCCTTGAAACTTCGGGACCCATTGTTCTCCGCGGAGCCTTCGGTCAGTCAATAACAGCTGACTTGATGTTCGTGCCGCTGCGGGCCGACTGTGACGAGTACGACACCGGACCACAGGTTATAACCCTGTGCGCGGTAACAGAGGAGCTGGCTGAGGGAATTGACGCGCTCATAACACTCGACGTGTACGATGAACTCCTCAGGGCGAAAGCCGAGTTTGAAGCTGAAGCCGGTGATCTGGGCCCCGACCTGCCCGAGGGGCTCGGGGGTGTGCCAGTAGACTTTGAGGAGAACGAAATTCAGGCCGAGGTGCAGTTCGTGGCGAGTCCGGCTGATGCAGGAGAGGGTACAAGCGTAACAGAATTCCGCAGAGAGCAGCTCAACGACGAATCACTCAGGGATGCCTGGAAGGAGGCTGAAAACGGGACACACGGCATGGTTGTGCGCGAGGGGCTCCTGTATCACAAAGATGACGTTGATGGCCGACATTGTGAGCAGGTTGTGTTGCCGGCGTCCAGGCGCGAAAAGGTGCTCGAGCAGGCGCATGACTCCCCGTGGGGAGGGCACTTTTCGCAGAAGAAGACCAAAAAGAGAATAAAGGGCGCGTTCTTTTGGCCAACGATGGCTCAAGATGTCAGGAAACACTGCCAGTCGTGCCATGCGTGCCAGGTACAGTCGAGGGCAAACGTACTGGATAGAGTGCCGATCACACCGCTCTCGCGGCCTGAGCTACCATTTCAAACTATCTTCATAGATTGTATCGGGCCGCTTGACCCTCCTTCGGCAAGGGGTCACCGGTGCGCGCTTTGCATAGTCGACCTGTGTACGAGGTGGGCCGAGGTAGTCTGTCTGAGATCATTGACTGCGCAAGCAACATGTGACGCATTGGTGGGTGTGTTCGCCAGATTCGGAACGCCACAACTAATCTGCTCGGATCAGGGCACAAACTTTGTGGCAAAACTGACGCGACTGCTAACAGAGCGGCTGGGGGTGGAGATGCGGTTCTCGACTCCAGATCATCCCCAGAGCAACGGTCTAGTTGAGAGGTGGAATGGGACTTTCAAGGCTATGCTGCGTCATGTAATTCAGAATCACAGAAAGCAATGGGACAAGTACGTTCCATGTCTATTGTGGGCGTATCATGAGGTACCCAATGAAACGACAGGCGTGTCACCGTTCGAAATGATGTTCGGCAGAAGTCCAAGCGGTCCACTCACCCTACTGAGTAAGCACTGGACCGGAGAATGGGCAGCTCCCGTGGGACTTAACTCGTCCACTGAGTCGTACCTCCTGCAGATTAGAAAAAGGATGAAAGAATCCGCTGATCTGGCGCAGGATAATACCGTGGTAAACCAGCAGGCTTACGCGGCACGGTACAACTTGAGAGCCAGGGACAAGTCCTTTGCAGTAGGAGACCTAGCGCTGATCCTAGAGAAGGACTCTAGCGGTAAGTTAAAAGGAAAGTGGATCGGTCCGGTAAAGATCGAACAGCGGGTCAGAGAGCACAGTTATGTTGTGAAGCTGCCGGATGGAAGGGAGCGGCTTGTACACGCGAACAAACTAAGGCGGTACTACGTTAGGATGAATGCAGTGGGCGTTGTCTTTGACGCTGACGATGCGTTCGGCGCACTGGAGTACGTCCCTGCGCGAGAGTCCGGCGGGGCCAATAATGAGCCTCAAATTAATCGCGCGGCACGCTTGACTGAGAAGCAACACAAAGACCTAACCAGCTTGCGGGCTGAATTTAGTGGCCTGTTTTCTGATAAGCCAGGACAGTGTAAGGTGGGTTCGCACAAGATCGGGATCGTTGCGGGGACAGAGCCCAGGCTGAATTATCCGTACAAGATTCCGATGAAGCTCAGAGCAGAGGTGGATCGACAAATAGACCAGCTGCTGGACTGGGGTCTCATCTATCCAGTCGAGAGTATGTTCAGTCACCCGGTGGTGTGCGTCATGAAGAAAGACGGTACGGTAAGAATATGCGTTGATTACCGGTGCCTGAACTCAATGACCGAACCTGATGCATTTCCCATGCGAGCGCCGACGGAACTGCTGTGGCAGGCAGCCAAGCCGAACTTCATTTCGGTCCTGGATATGACTCGGGGATACTGGCAGATCCCTGTAGAGCCCGAATCCCAGGCATGCACTGCCTTTGCGACATCGCGGGGTCTGTATGCCTGGCGAGTGATGCCCTTTGGGCTGCGTAACTCCTCTGCCACTTTCCAGCGAGTGATGAATCAGCTGCTTGCGGCCCACTCCGCGTACGCATGTGCGTATGTTGACGATGTGGCAGTCTTCTCTGAGACCTGGGAGGAGCATATGACTCATCTAGCTGGAGTACTGAGAACTATCGGAGAGGCAGGGCTCACCGTCAACCTAGAAAAATGTCAGTTCGGCAAAGGTCAGGTAAAGTACCTGGGTCATGTAATTGGAGGTGGATCCCATTCTCCGGATCCCGAACGCACTCGTGCCATGCGGGACCTAGAGCGACCGACTACAAAGAAGGAGTTGAGAAGTGTTCTGGGCCTTTTCAACTACTATCGCGACTATGTACCGCATTTTGCGGAACTGGTGCTCCCACTGACAAACCTAACAGGTAAGAGGGTGGTAAACCAGATTCCGTGGTCCGCAGA